>NC_132951.1:1742500-2471875 GCF_034638445.1 Ciconia boyciana | reverse complement strand
TTGTCCTGATCATATGAGAAAATGATCATTTTTGTCTTCCTGCTGGATTTGCAGCCTTCCTGCTTGAAAGTCTGGGCTTAGTTTTTATTACTGTATTTAGCAGCAACGCTTCTGTTGCAAAACATCAACTAAGGAGAATATTGGAGGAAGGAAGTATTTGATAATAAAGATTTCTCATTTCTCTCCTATCCCAGCTGTTGTGTTGAGGTCTGAAAACTCGTTATGGGTAATCTCCCGGGATCGTGAGTGTGCCCTCCTGCAAGCCCGGGGAGGGAATTGCCTTTCTCGATATTGCTGAGGGAAAGAACAAGCAGCGAGAGGCTTACTCAGACTTCCTTTATCTACCACAAATAAGGAAAGGGCAGATTTCTTTACAGGTATCCTATACCTTATCCTGGGCCAGTTAATAACTCTCTGACTCAGGAATGGCATTTACCTGCTCTCCCAGGAGGGATTCACTGCTCTTAGTCACCAGTGGGTTATAATTGTTGGAATTAATGTCTTCCTAAAGATGTCCAAAGCAGCACTAAAAGGCCGCTCTAAAAATAGGCTTGAAAAGTGACCTAAGGAAAGTCCGGAATGCACGGGAAGTTTGGTCCTCCAGTCCTGCCTTTCCGAGGGAGGCTGGAGCAGCTGGGCTGCTGCTCCTGCTCTGCGTGGTTCCCCTCGGTCCTTTGTGCTCAGCGGTTCTTGGGCATTAATTGGGCTGATGAGTGTTCGGGATTGGCCAAGGTATCCTGACAGCTAATGATCTTGCTTTAAATAGAGTGCCAGAGTGTGCATGCTCATCTGCCGGAGAGAGTCGGAGAGAGGAAAGAGGTTTACAATAACTGAAAATTGTTATAATTATGACATAATTTGGACATCTGGAAAGTTTCAGTGTAAGCAGAAATTCAGCATGTGGAAGCTCGTTACTGGAAAGTTGGGTAATGAATTACAGGCCCGTTTGTCACATAAAGCCGGCTAACTGAATTCCATCCGCTGTTACACAATTAAACTTTTATGGTCTCCCAGCCTGTGATAGGGAACAGTACTCACGGGCTGTATGCAGCCGGTGCATACATTTTCAAGGGTTTACTTTCCAGTAACTGTACAACCTGTCCTGATCATTCAAGCCTTAAATTGCTTAAAGGATTCTCCTGTTTCTGGGCAAATACCGTGAAGTAAAAGGGCTTTGTCCAATTGTGTGGATCAAGCCAAAGACAGAGGAGAATTTATCCAGCCAAAGACGTTGGCTAATGTTATTTATAAAGCACAGGGTAAAAGCTCATGTGTGTGAAAGTATGAAGCCAACACGGAGCGGAAGCTCAGCATGATGGCAGCGTTTGCCAAGCACTTCCATGGAGTGTCACCACCCATGTCGAAAGGACAGAGAGAAACCTCCTGGAAACCTGGA
This sequence comes from Ciconia boyciana, assembly GCF_034638445.1. Classification (NCBI taxonomy): domain Eukaryota; kingdom Metazoa; phylum Chordata; class Aves; order Ciconiiformes; family Ciconiidae; genus Ciconia; species Ciconia boyciana. Next base: position 2,470,479 of record NC_132951.1, on the reverse strand, counting down.
GCGCAGCTACGTGGGCCTCTGCATGCAGCAGCGCTGTGCTGAGCCGGCTGCCCGGGGCGGGAAGCGTGCGGCGGGGTGCCCGCTGGCTGGGACTACCAGCAGCAGCCCCAGACCCGGGGCGTGCGGCCGGGCAGTGCGGTCTGCAGTTGGCAGATAATGAAATGAGGGGTGAGGGCTCTGCCTGCTGAGCACAGGCGCTGCTGGCTCAGGGAATGGCCACGGAGCTAGAGGCCACGGCCGTTTGGCTGCAGGGTACGTGCCGCTCTGATGGACCGCAAACCCCGCAGGTCCTGAACTCTGCAGCAGCGGCGAGGAGCAGTCAGTTGGGCTTGATGAAGTGAGTGTCCGTAGCTCTGGGAAGCGGAGGCCAGGGGACGGGGAGTGCTGGCAGCAGGAGGAGCACCCTTGTATTCGGCGGAGGCCTGGCAGTGCTGCCGCAGGGGCAGGGTGCACGGGTGGGTTCTTGGCTCTGAGTGCTCCTCCGCTTCAGAGCCTCCCACCTGGTTCTTGCTGCTGGTGGACAGTGGATGGTGTCTCTGGCTGTGCAACATCCATGGTTTTCTCTTCTTCCCGACTTGCGTGAGGTTCAGCCGCAGGGCGGTCAGTCCCAGAGAGGGGGGCAGGCCAGCGAGAAGCCAGCTGACATTGCTTTGCTTCTCCCAGATAGTCCTGGCAGCAAAACTGGGGAACCCTTCTCTGAAATGGCTGTTTGTTAAGGAGATTTGTGGCCTAAAATGGAGTCTGACCCCTCTTCAGTTTGCTTCTGTAGCATCCAGCTCTGGTAAACAGCTCTGGTTTTGAAACAAAGACGGTGGTTGCTGGCCAGGGCAGGCTCTGGAGCTGTGGACCAGGGACCCCGGGGACCAAGGGCAGTGCGGTGGGACCCATTGCCAGCCTGCTCCCACGGGTGGGAGTATCCAGCTGAATAAACAAACACACGCTGGGAACAGGATAAGGTGGGAGCAGGGAGCTGGGGAGGGCTGAGCAGAAACAGGCAGCAAGTTCTCCAGCGATAAGGGCTGCTGCAGCGAGCGTCTGCTGGACCCGGGGAAATTCTGGTATGCAGGAAAGCCAGGCTGAGGTCTGTGCAGTTACAGGGCTGGAGTAACTCCGGTGAGGCTCCGCGTTTGTACTAGTCACAGCGGGATTTGATCCAGGTGCTTGAACAGGAGTATTACCATTTGCTCAGCCCTCCCTCCAAGCACCGGCTGTGCCGGTGACCCCGGTACTGCTGGTGTTTCTGCCGAGCGGGTGCCACGATGCCGTGTTTCTTCAGGAGACACACTCTACCCTGGTGGCTGAGCTTCCCCCCAGGTTGTAGTGCCCCGTGACGCAGCCAACCGACTTGTGACGAGCTGCTTTGCACAGTTTGTTCCATATCTCTGTCTTCCCAGTTGTCAGGGGTTTTGGCACCCCGCACAACCAGGAACATTAGTCTGATGAAAGCTGCTTCTCTTACAACTTTACGGAGAGGCTTTGTTTTTTCCTGTGTGGTTTGAGGCTCTTAATGGATGCTCTGCAAAAAAAAAGGGACAAGAGCCTGTGACTGGTGTAGAGAGCGGTGCTGCTGTGGGTCAGCAGGGTGAGAGGGCTCTACTGTTGTACGGGTCTGGGTGTCGCACCCCATGGCTGATACCCACCGTGTTTAGTTACTGCTGTGTGGCAGTTTGAACAACCTGGCCTTGAACTTGCCATCCCTGCATGTCCTTCTGTTGTTTCAGTGTCTTCCCAAGGGAGCTCAAAGAAGTTTTTGCCTCATGGAGACAAGAATGCAGCAACCGAGGCCGCCCAGACATCAGTGAGCGACTGATCAGTGCCTCCCTGTTCCTCCGGTTCCTCTGTCCGGCCATCATGTCCCCGTCCCTCTTCAGTCTCCTGCAGGAGTACCCGGATGACCGCACTGCACGCACTTTGACTCTCATTGCCAAGGTCACCCAGAACCTCGCCAACTTTGCTAAGTAAGCCAGGGTGCGGGAGCGGGAGGGGGCAGGTCTGGAGAGGGGGAAGGAAGCTCCGGGTGTGTGGGCAGAGCCACGGCTCCAGCACCAGGAGTCCCACGCCGGCCGTTCCTTTCCTCGATGGAAAGGGCCTGTTTTGTTTCCTGTTGGCTTTTTCCCCCACGTCTCTCTGGGACCCGTTCCCTCACTGTTAGGTCAGGGAGATCATTCACATTTCCAAAACAGGACATGTTTTATGAGCAGGAAAACAGGCTATTTTGACCACACAGACAAGCAGGCAGGGTGGCAGCAGGAACGCCCCGGCACAGCCAGGCGCTTTGTCCTGTGATGGCTGTGCGGGGCATGGCTGGTGGTGCGCTGCCCGCCTCCCGTCACGGGCACCAGCAGGACCAGAGCCCAGCCAGCAGCAATGGTGTGCATAGCTCAGGAGCTGGTCTTTCCCTCCGGTGAGTTCTGGGACCTCCCCTGCTATTAAAATGCAGTTGTCTGAACTGGGAAGGTATGAAAAGAGAATGGGGACACTATCAATTTCTAACTAAGCCCATTGGTTTGATGGAAACAAAGCGAGAAATTTCTGAAAATCTTTCCACTGGCTGCAGCTCTGAGCTACTTACCCTGAGCTCTGATAACAAAATGATGAGCTTTCTGAAACATGAATGGACAGTTTCTGTCTAAAGCTTCTTAGATTTGGAAACTAGCTTACTACACACGCTCGCCGTCGGGAATGTGCGTACATGCACGCAGACGGAGACGGAAGACATACAAGTGTGTTACACTAGATGACAGAAATTCTCTGTATTCCTGACCAATCCCTATCTAAAGGGTTTTCAGATTTTCAGCACTTTGCAGGAAAGACTCTTTAACTAAGCTGACATTAGTCAAGCCAAAGTGATCAAGCAGAGCTGTCCTGCAGACGGCACGCAGCCGAGCCTCTCCTCGCAGAATCGCTGTCACTGGCACAGCACCAACTGCTGCTGGTACAGTTGAACCATGAGGCCCTCCCCGTTGTGCTCTAAATAAGACATCTAACTGAGAGCGAAATCTGGACAGAGTGCTTGGAGGGCAGAAGGAGGTTGCAGGAAGCCCGAGGGGACAAGCGGGCTGGCCCAGCTGCAGGAGTGGCTCTCTAGGGTGATCCCCAGGGCGGTTGTGCCGGGGCAGCAGCGGCCGGCATGGCTGGAGTTAGCTTCAGTGCCTGTGGAAGAGTGGGGAGAGTGCAGGGTTCCTACCACCATCGTGCACTGGGCTTCAGTCGGTTGATGGTGCTTGGATTACGATTTCTTTATTTCCAGGGACAGGCCCTATTTCTGGAGGCTGTGCCCTGACCCAGCAGTAAGATACATTCCGTTACCAAGAACAGCTTTGTTTCTCTAGCTTTCACCTTCATTTCTACTGTGGAGATCTCACACTGATGAGGACTTAGCTGGATTAGGCTGGAGTTAATTTTGGTTCCATGTTCATTGAGGTACCAGGTGCCTGCTAGCAGCCCGATGATCCCAGAGGCTTTGAAGGGTTCAAATGCCAGAGGAAGGCTCTGGCATTCTTACCTGTGTATGTACCTACCCGTTCTGTTGACTGCACTTCTGTTTACAGGATTTAGCTGAAATTTGTATTGCTGTCTTGATAGGTTTGGCAGCAAAGAGGAATACATGTCCTTTATGAATCAGTTCCTGGAACATGAATGGACTAACATGCAGAGATTTCTACTGGAGATCTCCAATCCCGAAACCATCTCAAACACAGCTGGCTTTGAAGGCTACATTGACCTGGGCCGGGAACTGTCCACTTTGCACTCGCTTCTCTGGGAAGTCATTTCTCAACTGGAGCAGGTATGCGGGGGGTGGCAGGGGCAGGCTTTGGGGGAAGCGCAGTTGGCCAGTGCTGGGCATATGCACCACGGCACACGCGGCCCCACGTCCAGCCGGTGTCAGTCCGTTGGCTCTATCTGTGCACAGCACAGCTGCTGCTAACCCTTAGCACTTCCCCAGCCTTTGCACGTGCTGCAGAAGTAGCTCGTTCTTTACATCCTTCTTTGAGGCAGGTGAGTATAGCTCTTTCCCTCCCCTGCTGCTTATCATTGGGGGGTGAGGATGGAGGGGCAGGTGGGATGAGAAGGCAGAGCTGCTGAACACTAGGATTTTGTCTGTCCCAGCAGATTCAAAAGGTTTCTTTTTAATTAAAAGGATTTTTGTCAAGAGACCTGGACCAGGCTTGGCTATAGCTGTCTTCTGCTGTATCTGAACTTTGTTAATCACGCTTGCTTCCTCTGCCCCACAGCAGCAAATGGTTTCTAAAGCCACGTGTTCTGTGACATCCCATAGCCTCAGCGGTGGGGGTAAATGATGGAGAAAATGGATGTTGTTAATGTGATTCACTGAAGAGACTGTCCAGCAACTGGCAAAGCCCACAGTTCTCTAGCAAAAATACAAGTTTGTAGTAATTCTGCTCTCTTTTCTGTCCAGGGCACTGCAACAAAACTTGGGCCTCTGCCTCGGATCCTGAGGGATGTCAACTCAGCGCTCAGTAACCCGGCCTGCGTGCAGGTCTCGGTCACAGCCGATCACACCGCATCCACGCCTAATGCTGGCAACAGCATCTCTGCGGGGCTGCAGAAAATGGTGATAGAGAATGACTTATCTGGGTAAGAGCATAAAAGGTGTCCTGGCCACTGACCAGGGAAATATTCATCTGAATATTCATCTGCTGCCAAAACCTGAGCACTTGCAGGGACAGGCAGGACGAGGTGTAGCGTGGAGTTGCCTGATCCATTGACAAGGCTTTCTGATGGCAGGACTGGATGTAGGTCGGCTCTCAGTCTAGGCAAGGCAGTGGGTGGTAGTGCAAGCACACGGCTCCATCTTGGGTCCCTTGTGAGCCAAAACTGGGGATGTGGTCTGGGAAATCAAGAACTTGGCGGTTCTGTTCTCAGCTGTTGAGATGTGGCTGCAGAAGCAAAACGTTCATCCTTTGAGGACTTGAGGGCTTGTTTGTGCTAACCTCAAAGCGATGGGTATCGCCATTAAGTTCATTAGGTCTCTGAGCATGCAAGATGTATAGGATTGGCCTTACCCATCTTTGTAAGACATGGGGTATGTGCTGCATTCACCGAGATCCAAATCTGGACATTTCTCTTAAGAGTTGCCAAGCTGTAGAGGCCTAACAATCAATTCCAGTCTACTCTGTCCAGTTTTTATAATACTGCGTGTTTTTAATGATGAGCAGTGATTCACAGACACAGTCACCTAACATACTTTTTGGCCTAATTATGTAAGGAGTTTCATTCATGGGGAAGATGACTGTGGCAGACCTATAATGTTTCTGTTTGTGGAAAATGAAATGGAGCCCGCACAAATGGAAAGACTGTGCTAGTGAAATAGTTTGTAAGTGGAAACTACATAATATTTAACAGGTTAATTAGGAATTAAAGGCAGCAATGGCGCTAGACTTGCTCTAATCAGAGCTTTCATCTCTAATGCTTCCCAGCGTGAGGTACAATTATTTAAATCTAATGCTATGGAGGATCTCTGACAATATGCTTTCACCCAAATACTTGCTTACAATGCACTGTCTTTGATCAGCGGTATATTCATGTTAAGCTACTGCAAAGCTTTCTTCCTATCCCCAAGAAATCAATATTGCATGAATGTATGTTACGGCAGGAGGAATGGGTGGATAACCCTCAGTTGCTAGGCTTTAGCTCTGCTGGCAGAGCTGTCTGACCCTTGGAGGCCTAGTGAGGATCAGGCCCCCATGGTGCTCCATGCTGTACAAACGTTGGCCAGCGTGCCCTCAGGAGCTTACTGCCCAGGTACAGGGCAGAGGACACGAGAGTGGCGTGGATACAGCCAGCTGGAAGCAGAAAGGTGACGCGTGCTGTCAGGGCGATGAGCAGATCCGGGGCGGCAGAGCCCCCAGAGCGTGCCTGTGAACGCCTCCCGTGCAGCGCAGCGCTCTCACCGCGCATCCGCGCGCCCCTCGCTCACCTGCCTGCTCCTGCCTGCTCCTGCCTGCTCCTGCAGGGCTGGCCCAGGGCTCCTCCGCACCCCTCCGCCCTCCCCGCTCCCCTCGCACTGTCCCTGCCCACAGGCAGAGCTGGCCGGGCCAGCCCTGCCGCAGGGGCTGGGTTACGTCCCCGTCCCGCACAGCTGCGCCACGCTGATTTCTTCTGAGTGATTTCGTTTTCCTGCTCCGGTGCAGCATTCACAACTCTTCTTTTTTGTTTTGTTTTCCTCTCCTCTTCCTTACGCACTGACTTCCCCGCAGTCTGATAGATTTCACACGGTTACCATCTCCAACCCCTGAAAACAAGGACTTGTTTTTTGTCACAAGGTCTGCTGGGGCCCAGCCCTCACCTGCCCGAAGCTCCAGTTACTCAGAGGCCAATGAGCCCGACGTGCAGATGTCTAATGGCAGCAAGAGTTTGTCCATGGTGGACTTGCAGGACAATCGGCTCTTGGATAGTGGGGCCAACGCGCCTGGCACGGCTGACTCCCTCAATGACAGTCAGTCGTCCCTTGGGCAGTTGCAGGGCGTATGGACTGCACGGACTCAGCAGAACAGCGTGACGGGCATGGCCACTGTGCGCCGGGTGGGCCAGACCCCCACCACGCCGAGCGGCGAGAGCGCGCCCGGCCGGCCCCAGCTCCTGGCACCCCTCTCCTTCCAGAACCCCGTCTACCAGATGGCCGCCGGGCTGCCGCTCTCCCCCCGCGGCTTGGGCGACTCCGGCTCCGAGTGCCACAGCTCGCTCAGCTCCCACAGCAACAGCGAGGAGCTGACGGCCAACAAGCATGGCTTCGCCGCCCCCGCCGCCAGCGAGGACTTCACCCGCCGGACAGGGGAGCTGGCCCGCCGGCAGCTCTCGCTGACGGAGAAGGGCGGCCAGCCCACCATGCCACGGCAGAACAGCGCGGGACCGCAGAGGCGGATAGACCAGCCGCCCCCGCCGCCCCCGCCTGTCACCCGGGGCCGGACGCCGCCCTCCTTGCTGAACACGGTTCAGTACCAGCGACCCTCCAGCGGCAGCATGATGTCCTCCTCGCCAGACTGGCCCGGCAGCGGGGCCCGCCTCCGGCAGCAGTCCTCCTCCTCCAAGGGCGACAGCCCTGAGATGAAGCAGCGCACGATGCACAAACAGGTGAGTTCGGGGGCTGTACCGGCCCTGGGTGTTGAAGGGGCCAGGTGGGGTCAGCCCGGGGCCTCGGAGGAGAACTTGGCCAGCGGGGATTGCTGCAAGGGGAGGGGGTGTCACTGTGGCTCTGAGTTACCACATCAGTGCCAACCCCATGGTGGCATTGCATGTGGGGATGTACCTTGGCTCTTGCACCCAGCCTGGCCTGAGATGGAGGCCCACCAGGGACGGGGACACAGATCAGCATTCGTTCTCTGCGTTCCTCCGCTGCGTGGCACGTTGGTGTGCGACTGCCGCAAGGCGATAGGTGGCAGAGACACGAGGGCGATGGCAGCCGTGCCTCTGTCCTGCGCTACCATCTTGTCACTGCTTTGCCTCTCCATGCCCAGGCTCTCATCCCATGCCATAGTCAACCCCGCGCCATCTCCCAGACTTGGACCAGGCCCTAATCTTCTCTTGTAACTAAGAGTCTCCCTCTGCTGCTCCTGTCCCAGCGGAGCCACGGCACTCCTGGACACTCCTGTCTGTTTGCTCTGTGAGACCCTCCTGGGAGTGCATCTGGGAGGCGAGAGCGGGAAGGAGGGAGTGTGCTCCCCGCCGAGGGGGGAGTTCCTGCCGTGCAGAGCTCTGCAGCGATTCGGGTCCCAGACCGCGTGCTGGTCTGCACAGAAATAAATGTCACTATTTGTGGTGCTAAAATTGAAAGCAGTAGGTCACAGACCCAGGGCCCTCTGGTTTTCCTGGCATGGATAAATTGTTTTTCTAGGGCTCATTTATTCATTCTACATTTCAGAACTAACCCTCTAGAAAATTAACACAGTAGGGCCTCTCAGTGCCTAAAGGAAGAGTTTTTAAAGTAATGCAAACCCCGAGAATGTGGACAACTGGCAAGAGCTTGCTGCATCTCAGCCCAGACAAAGTCTTAAGGCACCTTTTCAGCAGTGCGGTGTTGAAGGAGCAACAGAGTTGCTGTAACTACCTCTCCTTTGCAAAGCAGCCGTGGAGGCCTTTGTCAGTGCTGCCCGTTGAAGGCTGTTCTGTCATCCCCATCTGGAGCTCTTCTGTGCATACGGTATCGATTCGTAAGCGCTGACATTAGCAAGCATGCCATGTAGCAGCATTTGTATAATGTGGATCAATACTCATTAGGGACAGAGGGCACAGAGCTCTGCAAGCAGCAGCAGCCTGTTTGGTAGCAGAGTTTCTTCCAGAAAGACCACAGTGAACTCCAGCTGACGTTCGGAAAGCCCTGGCCAAGTTGTGTTTGCAGATCTTTCCTCCACCCACCCCGACTGTCCTCTCAAAAGTTTCTCTCAAGACCTGAAGTCCTCAGAGTGCCTCTCGTACCCTTAATCTGCGCATTTTACTTGTATGTTAGCATCTGTAAACCATAATGAAACTGCTTGCTCATAGTTGGCGGTATTAAATGCTGTTTGAGAACAAAGAAATCCCATTTGGTGGCCATTTTAGTAGAAGTCCATGAACCTTGTTCCTGCCAGCCAGAAGCGCTTCCTCTACTTCTGTAAGTTCATCTGCTGAACTGACTTCCAGACTGTCCCGGGCCAGACCAGATGTCCTTTTTTACTTCTTCAGAGAAGGAAGAAAGAGGCAGAAGGACCCGTGCACAGCAGGCTGAGCTCTGTTCTTTGACAGCCTTTACCAGCGGCCTTTACGCTGCCGAAATGAACCCACGTGGCCACTGCTCCTTGGAGCCAGAAATTCTGAGCAGCCACCCCAGGGGCAGCGCCCGAGCTGGAGATGCGAGAAAAAGCAGAAAGCCACGAGCCGGGTGAGGATTTACAGCAAGTGATGTTCGTGAGCTGAGTCTGAAACTTCTGATTTAAAATTCTGGAAGTAGAAGACCAGACTGGAAGATGGCGTGGGAAAGCCCCCAACCCCAGTGAGGTAATTAAACCAGTCCCCCCTCCTCTGAGTACAGAACCTCCCGTTCTGCTGCTTGCTGGTGACTGGGTTTCTCTGCTGTCCAGAGGTTTGAATGAAGGAGAAAGTCCCCGACATTTCTGACTTGTTAACTTGAATTCCCTCGACCAAGTCATCCAGATACCTTGTGTTCATCCAGGAAACTGTTTACTGCAGTTTATAATGAGCCAGGATGGAGGGGAAGTAGCTGGAGATTCCCTTCCTCAGCCTTGTAATGTGGTTGGAAAATATGTGGGCAATGCCATGTGCGGTCCCTGCCCAGGCTAGGACTGAAAAGCAGCAGCCGTGGCTCTGGCTCGCTGACCGTAGACCAGCACTGCTCCTTCAGCTCCCATAGCTACATGAAGAAGCCTAGAGATGAACTACTGAGATGTCGAGCATTTAGACCTTTCCAGCATCGTAAGTGCAGTCTCAGCCAAAAAGAAACCTTTATTTTCCAAGAAGGCACCCACCTGACCAAAAGTAACATTTCAGTTTGCAGATCTGGTTTCATCTGTACGAAATCTCCACAGCAAGCAAAAAGGCGGCTCAGTAAAAGAGGCTGAAGGGTTGAGTGAAATCTCGGCTCGCAGAGCACGTATACCACATCAAGCCACTCTGTTTGCCTGCAGCTCGACGCCTTCTCGGGTCGTGTGGTCATGTCCTCCTGAGGCGACAGGACCTGCTCAGGAGCCCGGGCCCGTTGCTGTCAGCAGGACCCCACCGCAGCGCAGCATTGTACGTCTGTTCTGTGGGGACGGCACAGGGAAGAATTTGGCCTGTCAAAGGCCGCTTGATCTAAAATAACGCGAGGTGCAGAACAGGAGTTGTTCCTACCCCCCAGCCCTGACCACTCTGGTAGCTCAGACTTGTCTGTTGCTGTTTGAGCAGCATGGGAGAGGGCTTGCTCGGAAGGAAATTCTCTCTCGCCAGCTTCATGACCATTTCTGTTACAGGTTTTTCTTTTGTTATGGTTGTATGTTTCATTGTAGGCCCCTTCTCCTGTGAACCCCAATGCCCTGGACCGCACTGCTGCTTGGCTTTTGAATATGAACATGCAGTTTTTAGAAGATGAAAGCATTGACCCAGATTCCAAGCACAGGGATAAGCTCAGGAATAAGGACGAGCTCAGCCAAGCAGAAAAGGTAAAACCTGATTGGATTGAAACAAGTTTCTAAATAGAGAGAGGATTTCCTTGAATGTCGTTCATCTGAGCAGCCTGGGGACAAGGTGGGCTGTGTGGCACGTCCCTGCCCAGGAGAGAGGGATGTCAGTTTGCTCTGTGCCTGGCTGCTCAGCCTCACGGGGCACTTCTGGGGAAGGTTCGGGAGGTTTTCACACACTCGGTGACTGGAATTACCCTCTGATGAAAGCAAGTAAGAAAAACAGGAGCCAGGAATCAAGTGCTGGTGCTGCTCTGCGACAAACTCTGAAGCCAGCCAGTGCCTGTTACTTCCCCCCGTTCCTACTCCCCATTCCTGGCTGCAGGGGGAGAAAGCTTAAAAAAGTGCATTAAGCACACCTATAAAAGAGATGAGAGTAAGGTACAGGCAGCCTCATGCCTCTCAACAGGGACATGTAGCAAGAAGCAGCTTCCATGTCAAAAGGCTGTAAAGAGACCTAAAAATTAAGTCCAGAGTCTGGTCTCAGAGACAGCACTGGGGCCTGGGGTGACTTCGGTGGTGCAGTGACACTGCCCCCAGCTTATGGCTGTGCCACACAGACTAGGGCCTGACCCGTTGGGGGCTCTGTCAGGAAGTCGGTTCCAGAATATTCAGTGGGAGAAGCAGGGAAGAGACAGAGTAGGCCTGGCTAGGGGTGAAGAAGGAGGGTTAGAAATAAGGATCCAGCAGTCAAGAGCTGAGAAGATCCCGTCTTTGCCGATTGCTGCTTCTGCAAGGTGCTTTCTCAGCAGCCTGGCTCTGCCAGCACCGCTGCGGCTGGGCGCAGTTAGCATTTGGGATGTTTCCTCAATGTGCTTTCTCTTCTGTCACACCAGCCACGTGTTACCACCCAGTCCCACAGAACTGCAGACATCGCCCTCCCTGAGCCTCTTCCCTGTTTTTCCAGCACAGATGTGTTTCTGTTTTTGCTGCGATAGCCTTCCTGTTCTCATTTTGCTGTGCTGTATCATTTTGGGACTGTCACCTGTCAAATTCAAGTGAGATGCCAAAGGCAGGTATCGTAGGGACTGGGAGGTACAAGGCGACGGCTCCCGGCTGCCCCAGGAAAAGTGTGGCAGAGTTTTGGGAGCGTTCAGCCCATGTCTTACTGGCTTTCTGCTGCTTGGGCATTCCTGTAAATACACAGACGTGTGCTGATCAGATAGCAACTGACACAGAAAAATGTACGTGTTTAGCAGACTTTGTCTGCAGAGGTATAGAAATCTTGACTGCCACCTAAGCAGAGACACTGGCAGGCAGCAAATCAAAGAGGAGGTTGTCAGGCGGGTGCATCGTGCCCTGGGTTATTGCTGCAGTTAGTCACTGAAGGGCTTCAAAGAGGGTTCAGTGCTCATCCGAGTCTGTCATGGAGACGGCAGCGGCAAGCGTTGCTGTTGCAGTGGAACTGGAGTGAGGTGAAATGCCGAAGGACCGCACACGAAGAAACGTGTGCCGGCCTTCTCCCGCTCACACCTGCCAGCTCCCACAGGCAGGCAGAGCAGGCAGATGGCCCTCCGGTGTGGACGCTGTGCATGCCAAGCGTTGTCACTAATCCCCTTCCTGGCACCCTTTCCTGTGAAACGGGCTCAGCTGTTACCAGGTGGGCACTCTCAGGGACTGCTCTACTTCCATGCCAGCCCGAGGGGCTGCTGCACGCCGGGACGTGCCAGGCTCGCCCCGTCCTGTGCAGGGAGGGGCTCGCCAGCGCGGGCCCTGCTCAAGGTGGACAGTGGTGGGATTACGAACGTATTGCAGCAAACCGGTCCCTGTCCCGAGTTCAGAGGGAGCCCCCACCCCTCAGGAGCCTGCTGTCTCATTCCCATGCAGCATCTTTTGTTACTTTGCTGTCACATCAGTCACTGACATTAAAGATCGCCATTAGCATAATCTCTCTCCCCATTACTGTAAGACGAGAACGGTAACGGAGAATGAGACAAGTGTTCTAGAGACAGGAGCGACTCCTTCGGTCCCTGAGGCCTCTCCTCCTATCATTTGAGCTCACTTACGCTGCTTCTATTTTAAGGCTAGGGTAGGTATTTAATCTTTCCTGTTCAAGCAACTCCCTTCTGTCTGACTTTAGTGCTTCTGTGCAACTGTATGAGCATTTGTGTTCCTTCATCGCTTCAGGTTACGTGTGCAAACTGTGTCGTTTCAGTGCTGCAGTAAAAGCTTTGCTAAAGGAAAAACAGAGTCATCTGTTGTGCCTGTCCTTGCCCAGGCAGAAGGAGCTCAGAGGTCCTGCCCATCTGCCTGCCACCGCTCGAATACTTCGGCAATTCAGGAAGACCATCAGCATCATAAATTTTCAGTCCTTAGGAGCTGTTACAGTTACTTCTGCTGTCAGCCAGTCAGTTCGTGGGGTGATACTGGGAAAGCAAGGTGGATTTGTGTGAGCTGGGGGTCCGGCTGAGCAGTACGCGGGCAGCAGCCTGGCTGCGTTCCCCCCTCACAGAGCTGATCTGCGGGGACAGCAGGACTCTCAGAGCTGGGACCCAGCCAGGTCCATCGGTTGAGTGCTTACGCAGGTGGCGATGGCCAAGGGGGAAGGCTGTATTTTCAGGTAGCCAAGTCAATACACAACTAAGCGCATTTCTGTCAGTTCATGAAGAACACTTGTAGCTTTGTAACAGACTTCGTGACTCAGATGCAAGTCTTTTTCCCATATCTGACTCTTTAAAAGCAGCTTGTCACATTATCAGCTGCATGTTAATTATTCTAAGGTTATTCCAGTTGAGATTTTTTTAAAAAACACTTTCCAAAGATAATTTTTTGAAATTAAAGTCTTTTTTTTTTTTAACAGATATGCACTGGATTTTCCTTTGGCAAAGCAAGTTGTATTGAATGCTGTGCTTCTGCAAGAGCTGAACCTAGTTTTACTGAGTTAGAAAGCTCTTAATTTTTTGAATTGCTTTATGTGATTCTTCTGCTGCTGATTTTTAGCTTCATCTGAACAAACAGTACAACTGTGGGGTCTTGGCTTCATGCAGCAGCTCTTCTCGGGTCGAACCCTGGTTTGACATCTGATTGCGTTGTTTAAAATGCTGGCTCCCACAAGGCAGTAGTGCTCACTGCCCAGCGAGTTGCCCTCGCCTTGATGAGGGGTGACCGCTTTGTGCCGAGACGGCAGTGGCCTACGTCTGTCACTGCTGCAGAGCCTAACAGCTCCTGCTTGGCTTCCAGCAGCTCCCAAGCGCCCGCATTTCTTGTTGTAGACCAAAGAGCTCATGTGTAAACCCAAAATCCCACCAGTGCAGCTTCTCCTGCCTGTGTTTAGCCCTGCGCTGTTAGTGTGAGGAAGATGCCGGATGCGTTTGCCATTCACTCACTCTAACCTGCATTCCCCATGTGAAATGCCAGACTCTGCTAACAACCCATTCTCTGAACCTGCCAGTGACCTGCCCGCCCAGCGGAACGCAGCATCGCTCCTAGCGCAGTGTGGAGAAGACTGAAGAGGAGGTGTCGGCAAGCGGGGTTATCTGATACGGGTTTGCAGCTAGTCTAATGCAAGGAGAGGGGCGTAATTGGGTTATGGGGAAACCCTGGCAAGGGCAAAGCCCTACTAGGTAACATGCCACATGTGTTTTCTCCTCCTGTGTCTGTCCTTGCGTGCTGTAGTACCAGCAGGACCTAGTGGTGCTGCAGGACAAGCTTCGCATCTCCAACAAGAAGCTGGAGGAGTATGAGACTCGCTTCAAGTGCCAGGAGGAGACAACGCAGAAGCTGATGCTGGAGTACCAGGCCAGGCTGGAGGAGAGCGAGGAGCGGCTCCGGAGACAGCAGGAGGATAAGGAGATCCAGATGAAAGGCATCATCAGCAGGTACCGGGGAGGTGGGCATGCTGGAGATGACAGTAAGGCAGGCAGCCTGGCTGGCGTTAGAGCTGACCCCTGCTCAGGAGAATCAGGTTTCTTTGGAGGTTCAGGCAGGTTTCTCATGTGGGTTTTCCAGCATTTATTCACTTTCTGCCCTTCCGGGTTACAGCCCCTGGGGGGGATTTCAAGCCCTGACTCTTTGGGTCCCCCCATCAGTGTTACCTGGGACAAGGAAAACCCTGACATTTTCCTAATTCACAAAGGGAAAACTTCAGGAGGGGAGAGCTGGCAGCCCGCCCCAGTTCTTGGAGGATCTGGCAGGCTTGCTCTTCTGTTCATAGGAGCAATAGATGTAATGATCAAAATGTTCTTTTCTTGATGTTTAGCTAAGGATCTCGTCACCATCCCATTACCCCTAGCTATAAATCCCTTTCTTGACCCAGTGGGATGCGGTGTTTACATTTGTAAATCTGGGACGCAGCTGTTCCGGGGGCAGCTAGCTTCACCTTTACCTGAGCAAGCCAACGTGGTGCTCTTCATCAGCCCTCAGAAATGGGTCAGCCTTCACTGTTCTGTATCACATAAGCTTTGGGACAGTCTGCTGTAGAGGTCTCTAGAGAAGAGTAAGAGCCAGAAAAAAGGCTGGTTCTAAACTATTGGTTTGTGTCTAAGAAGAGGTAGTGCCAATGACTGGGTGTCTCCTTTGTGCTCGAATGCACAGCTGCGGGTCCTGGGAGCATCTCGGTGTGTGCCTCAGCATTGCCATTTCAGATGAGATGGTTTGACCTGGTATGGATGGGGGGGGCTGCTCCATGAGGCCAGTTCCGTCTGTAGACTAGCTTCTCTGGTATTTCACATCTCTTCCTGTGTGCTTCAGAGATGTACATCACCCCCTTGCTTCCTTGGTGTCAAGGACTCAATGAGAACATGATCTGTATCATTCACTCTGGGTGGCTGATTTAGACATGTATGAGAGTAATATCTGGGCTTAGCAGAGCCCAACAAATGTAATTTTTTTTCTTGTCTGTCGCCTACCAGATTGATGTCAGTTGAGGAGGAGTTAAAGAAGGACCATGCAGAAATGCAGGCTGCCGTGGATTCCAAGCAGAAGATTATCGATGCACAGGTGAGTCCCTGATACCAAGGGCTGCAGCACTTTTCAGGGTGAGTCTGCCAACACGCAGCCTCCCTGCCATGCAGCAGTGCCAGCTCAAGCACGGCGAGGCTGTGTGCGTGGGTGAGTCCGCACCAAGCTGCAGTCAGTGACGGAGCCGGGCAGACTTCAGCAGGATGCGATATATTGTCACAGCATTTGCATTCGTACAGCTGTTCCCAGCCTTGGAGCTTGGCAGGCGACACAGAGGATGTGGGGGGTGGCAGTTTCTGGAAGGATCATGCCCCAATTCAGTCAGTTTGTGGAAGGGTCATATCCTTGTTGGCTCAGTCTGAGATCCACAGAATTTTGCTTGGTGTTTCGTGTTCCAGTAGTGCTTGCAGGACCTGGATACAAGGAACACAAGGCCTGGCCAGAGCAAAGCCAACATGTTTTTTCAGCCTTTGGGTTGTGGCTTGCAGGGTTGGGAAGCTCAGTTACTGCTATAGATTACAGTGGCAGAGGAGCATCAGATGATGAGTGTAAAACACTATGCTTGGAAAAGAGAATCTGAAAATACGGTCCATAATCTTTTAATTTGTCTAAGCAGAGATCAGCATCTTCTCAGCAGCTAGGCCTTCCTACAGGTTGTGGCTAGGTGATGGTATATTCTAGGCTTACTCTTAACAACCCTATTAATCATTTGTGAGTCACTACCCATGACTAATTTACTGTATAGCTAATTAAAAAGGAGATGAGACAGTAGTAACTTTGTAAAAAGAATCACTGTTTTTCTGTAGAGTAATTTGCTCAAAGCTAGTAAATCATCGTGTTCCCTTCTGCACCCTGGCAAAGCCCAGCAGATACAGGGCCGTCGGTAGGGCGCAAGCAGGGCAGACTGCAGCCTGCCAGCAGCTCTCGACAGGCTGGCCTGTCTCCTGCCATCCTGTGCGTTACATGTCAGGCTTTTACCATGAGCCAGTCTACACTGTTCTCTTTTTGTCATCTCGGGCTGTACAGTGGTGTTGGACATGTTCATATGTGGACCTTCGAAGTTACACACAGGCAAACTACTGTGCCCCTCTGAGTTGGTTCTGTTCCCCCCGCTAATGGCAGAGAGAAGGATGAGGACTTGTTCAGTGTCGCAAAGAGCAGACGTGGCAGAAGCAGGCTGCAGCACGGAAGTTCTTGCTCCCATCCTTACGATACTGTAATCAGTGAGAGTTGCCATCAAAGCCATCCTGGGAGGCCACAAGTCATTTCAACTATTCATTTACACTAACAAAATCAATTAAACACTGACAGGAATAACTATCTTGGGAGAGCACTAGGTTTTAGAAGAGGAGTCTTATTGTCTTTGTTACAGCTGCAGTTAGAGCAAACAGTACAGTGAATTTCTGTATAACTGAAGAATTAGAGAAGCTGTGTTATCTCCATTTTGTTCAGGATGGTAAAAGGAATTTAGCTCACGTTCCACAGGCAAAGTACGTTTGCGGCCCTGCTAATAGCAGCGGATTTAAAAAAATGCTGCGTAGCACTTAAAAACCCCCACACCTAAGAATCCCAAAGAGAAAGGTCCTGGTCCAAGAGGCCTCGGGGTCGCTGTCTCAGGACAAGCCCTGGCATCGCAGCGGACAGGTCTCCGTGCATTCCCACTGACGGTTCCCCTCTGCCCGTTTGTTTGCAGGAGAAACGCATTGCTTCACTGGATGCTGCCAACGCACGGTTAATGAGTGCCCTTACTCAGCTGAAAGAGAGGTACAGCATGCAGACACGTAATGGGATCTCCCCCACAAACCCAACTAAATTGCAGATTACAGAGAATGGAGAATTCAGAAACAGCAGTAATTGTTAACCCGCGGAGGGTGCTGCCGCAGGAGAGGAGGCCTGGCCAGAGAGACCGTGCAGCAGCAGGTGTGAGCCGCGGCTTCAAAGAACGGCTGCTCTCTCCCCCAGAGAAACCAGCTCCTTACTGCGGACGGCGCGCTTGACTGAGCCCTTGTGGGAGATGCTAATGCCAGCACATTGAGGGGACGGGAAGATCGAGTGTGAGATGAGTGGCATAAGGAAATAACACATATTTGAGA
Organism: Ciconia boyciana; assembly: GCF_034638445.1. Taxonomy (NCBI): domain Eukaryota; kingdom Metazoa; phylum Chordata; class Aves; order Ciconiiformes; family Ciconiidae; genus Ciconia; species Ciconia boyciana. The sequence goes on along the minus strand of NC_132951.1, from coordinate 2,453,315 downwards.
ATCGCTGTCACTGTTGGATTTCAATCAGTGTTTAATGTTTAAACAAAAGTAACCTTTTCCTTCTAAACTGCCCAAAGGATATGCCTCACCCCTCCCAGCAAGGAATAACGTCCTTGTCATTGCAGTAAGCGAAACAAAGGGAGCTGGGCAGAGCCTGCAGCAGGCAGTGGCCCAGTAAGTCCAGTTAAAGTGTGCTGCTGGATGTAGCCGTTGGAGGGATGGCAGCGAGCTTGGCCCGCTCCTCCTGTGCCTCCCCCTGGAGCACGGCCCTCTCCCAAAGCAAACCCCGAGCCGAGCCCAGCCGTCTTTCCTTACGTGGCTTTTGTGAGGCCACTGACTTTTACAGCGAGTGACTGTCCACAGGGCCTTGACGCAGCTAATTAGTGGTTAATTAACTCCGCCCGTCTAGGGAGCACAGTCCAGAGGCCAGGTCAGGGCGCAGTCTGCGCGATGCGGTAGCCCAAGGGTGCCGCCCGGGGAGCCGCGGTGGCGGGCAGTGCAGAAGGGCACGGCCGGCGCTGCCGGGGCTCCTGGGGCTCCCTGGGCAGCCCCGGGGAGCAGAGCAAGCCCAAGGCCCTGGCACGCAAGCGGAGGGAGGAGCTGGCACCTGGTGAATGGCGACTTGGTTCCTCTCTACAGCTTCTGCTCTCTCACAAATAATGGGGAAGTCTCTGTAAGCAATAGCCCCAGGGCACTGTCGTCCCCCCGCACTTTTAGCCGCAGAATAAAGTAAATGTTGCCTGAGCTTGGTCCCCGAGCTGTGAATGAGGTACAGGGGCTGGATTTCCTGGTGCCCGGTGTGGTAGAGGGGGAGTGAGGGGCTACGTGAAACGGCCAGCTTCTTGCTTGACAGAGGGTTCGTTATGGGGATGTAATGCTCTGTGCAGAGATTTTTGCTATTTCTGGGGAGAAAAACAGACAAAGAAACAAGAAAAAGCCCTGAAGAACCATGAAGATCGGTAATTGTATTTCTTTTCTTTCACAGTATGCATTAGAAAAAAAAAGATCCCATTTTCTGGAATACTGTCCTCTTTAAATTGGGAATGAGCACTGCATGGAAATTAACCGGCTCGAAGAATGTAAAACATGGTCATAAGGGAGTAACCAACAAGAACAGCAGCCACCACCGAAAGCCCCCTTGTCAGGAGCACTGTGCAGGCATAAGCCAGGATTAGACTTTCCTAACTGCTGAAACACGCAGATCCGGCACATTCAGACACGTTGTGCTCAGCGGAGGGGTCACCTCCTTAACGGGGGATTGTGCCGCTGACCTGCCGCCACGGTGTGTTTGTTGGTTTGTGTTTTTTAAGTTAGTACTTCATGACTCCCACTCTCAGAGCAGGTCACTCGTACCAAGAGCCAGAGAGATTTCTCTGAGATACGGATGACAGTGTACAGTGTACAGGACATCTGCCTATTCCTCCCACTAAAGTATAATACACTGCTCAACGCCTGTCCTAGCTCCTCCTGCCATGTGTAAATGTACAGTCAAAGGGACTAGGATGTTCACTGAGCTCTGCACAGCTTAGGTACCGTCTCCAGCCTCACACTGCCTAGGCTGCCTGAGCAGGACACTTTGCCAGTAAGCTCTGCATTGCCATGCTGCCCCGCAGCCGTAAGGCTCGTTAACAGCATTCTTCCACATGCAATTGTTTTCAAAATTAAAGATGCTTTTTTTTTCCTAAACTTTTTTCTATTCCCTGGAAGCCCTGGGCCAAGCCCGGTGCGGCTTGGTCCTCGGAGGAGCGAACGTGTTGTCCTGAGGTCTCCACGCCCCGCCAACGCCTGCAGTCACACAGCAGACCCCAAACGGAGCTCCTCAGAGAAAAGTAATAACTAAGTATTTATGACAAGTACAGTGACCTTTGAATTTTGGAGACTAGCACAGATGGCTTTGAAGAACCTCACAAAACCGACAAGGTTACAACTGGAGAAAGACCCAGACAGGTTAGGAATACACAGGGTACTGTGAACCGTTGGGTACGTACACTTACATCCGCCATTGTCTCAGAGTCAAACACATTATAAGAACCCTGCAAAAAGACTATTTTAAACCGCTGTTGCCCTGAGATGTATATTTAGAGCTGATTGTTTTTGAGTTCCAAAATCTTTGTGTTGCGAGAGACGGAAGTTTTTCGAGAGAAGTAACATAGAGGAATGGAAACGCTAACAGGGCACGGGGGCGGGCGCCCCACCAGCAACGTTTCCATTCATACACGGAAGTAATTTTGGGATGCAGTCCCTGCTCTCCGTAAGAGCTGGAAAAAAGAAACACCCACAAAACAATTGTTTAGTACTGAAGCTAAGCACAGTACATCTTAATCTTCTCCTCAACCACAAGCCAAGGCACTGCTCCCCCCTGCCCCGATCTGTCAGAAACTCCTGGTTAACCTCAGCCTTGCAAATTACTGAACACACATTGTGCTGCTGAAATAGCAGGAATGCTTAAATCCTTCCACAGCGAGTTATTAAAATCTTAAAAGTTCCAGTGCCAACACCTTCTGGAGTTCTTGCTTAGTTTCCTGAGCCAGTATGAAAGGAAATGCAAGTCAGGACGAAGTCTCGTTACAGTAGAGATTCCCCCCCCCCGCTTTTCCCCCATCTCCTTCCCCTGCAACTGTCAACAACTGGACCTAACTGTGACCCCCCCTGCAAAGGGCTGGGGGTAGGTTTTAAGATCCAGGCTCAGTTCAGTTCTGTTACTTCAGTTTGTGTTTCTGTTATTTATAAACTGTACATTTATATATGTGTGTGTGTGTGTGTGCGTGTGCGCGCATGCGTGCGTGAGCGAGCGCGAGGGAGCCAGCGAGAGCGTGCGAGCGCGCCCGAGCCCCGCGTGGCCAGGTGACCCGATGTGGCCTCGGGCCTGGTGTCTGGCGTAGCAATACCAGAGGCAATCCCAAGAGGTGCTTGCAGCACCAGAGCAAAGCAACCACTATCCGTAATGTTTTTGTGATCTGCTCCATTTTCTTTTTCGTTCTTGCGCTTCCTACAGTAAGAGGCTGTTCTAGTGCAAACTCGTCAAAGTGTAAACAAAATGAAAACACACTCAGATTTTTATCTTAATACAAGTCTTAATATTTTTTTGTAAATGTTTTCAGTGTTTACTGTAACGTATCTATCTCACTAACGGTTGTATATAGTAACTTACTTCTGGTGCTGCTTATTCGGTCAGGATTTGGCTGTATCTCACTGCTGTTTTGGAGAGGTGGGCTCCAGCCAGCAAATCTGGATCCAGACACAGGTTGTGATTTCAGCCTCCTCCCTCTGGGGATCTGAGGGAAGGGGCAGGGAGAGCAGCCAGGGATCCAGATTTGGGGTCGGTCCACCTCAAGGGTTCTGTTCTAAGAGTTTTGATTTGGCGTTTTGTTAAACTGTAGTGAACGCTTCTGAAAAAGTTTTGTGTAAAGGGGGATGAAATGGACTGAACAGTATCCCGAGGTCTCTGGGGACTGTAAGTATCATCATTCTGGACAGGGATTATGGCTTCAGTGCCAAAAGAAAGATTGGAGGGACCTAAGGCTTTCCCCATGCCAACTAATACGACAGTGTCATCACCAGCCCCTTTTGCACCAGTTTAAGCAAATCCTGCCACCATCCAAAGAGTCCTGCGTCACTCTGCATTGTCATTTGAGTCTGGTTCGTTTTGTTTTCTGCTTTTGCAGTTGTAAAGCACTGATTGCACTGTGAGAACACGCTGAGTCCTCTGGCCTGGCAGCCAGCCCCGTAGGTTGCTGCAGGGGGCAGGACACAGGTTCTGCTACTACGAATATTCCTGAAGGAAGAAGGGACTTAGTGGACCTGAGCGAGGCATCACAGGCTCTCCTAGGAAAGCAATCGGCAAGTAATCAATTATTTCCAAAGTTTAGAGCGCTCATAGGCTTTTCCCTGTTACCAACGTCCATACCCAGGTGCAATAGAAAACATACCGAGGTCTGGTCTGTGATGAACAAGGAGAGGATTTTTAGTCACGGGAGATGGAAAATGCACTGATGCATTCAGCCAGGACAGCCACAGATTGTGGCTCGTAGATGGGATCTGCAAGGGGCTCGTTTCCCCCAGCGGTCCCAGGGCAGGGGTAGCAGCCCCTGACAGCAGCACCTCCGACCCCGGTGTCCAGCAGCTCCACCACGGTCACTGCCCTGCCCGTAACGTGTAGCTTTGCCTGGAGAGCACGAAGCAGAAAATCCAAAGGGAACAACTGTGACACTGTCCCTGGGGAGGGCTCCCGAGCAGCACTCCGTCCTTCCCGCCCGCCACGACTGTTGGGGTCAACCTCTTCCCCGAAGGTTTGCGTGCAGAGCAATCCAGGCCTCCAGCCTGGCCAGCACTGGGACCTGACGTGGGTCGTGGCCACCAGGAGAGCCCTTGACTGGCCCCAGGAAGGGGCGCTGCCCATCTCCAAGTAGGTCTCTGACTTCAGGGCAATTTCAGAGGAGATTGCGTAGCCACAGGGCTTGGACGTGTGGCACCTGCCCTGCTCTGAGCCCCGCCAAGCCCTGCTCTAACCCTGCACAGAAAGCTGTTGCCTTTTTCTTTTCCCTTGGGGAAGATGACACATGGCGGGGAGAGGCAGGCCGACAGCAGCATGCTAACATGCAGCTCACGGGCTTTACAAACCAAATCCAATCTTGAGGGCGTTGCACAACATTCAGAAACAACCACGCTTTGAAAAAGGGTGTCACGTTCAAGCATTGACTTTCGCAGATCACCTGAGCTGTGACATTGCTGTAAATGCCATGTGGTTCTGCATCAGCTACCAGTACCCCAGAGTGCAGTCTCCATGTTCACATATTCCTTTATCATACATCACTGTGTCTTAAGATATACCTCTCTCTGTATATCTGCTTAGGCTGATACTTGTTCCTGATAAGCAGTCGCTATGTTTTATATCCTCTTATAAAGAAAAACAAATCTTTTTTTGTAAGTATGTTTAAAAACAAAAAAAAGCAAAGTGGAAGTGTTTGCTGAACCTCCTTCAGCTCCTTTTAAACTATGTAATAATGTACAGAGAAAGTTGTTGGTGTTCAAAGAAATGATGTGGCCGTGCAATTTATGTACATTTGCAATTAGAAATATTAAAGATTTATTTAGATATTTTACTTAAGTGCTCCAGCACCTCTACTCAGTCATTTCCAGTGTCTAGAGCATCCTAGCACACGCTGGCCCCATGCACACACAAACATTTGTCCTATCTCTCCCCCCAGTCAGAGCATCTGAAACACTACTCACGGTCGCATTTCGGCCATGGCCTGGCTGGCCACCACCTTCCCGTCTGGCACCCGTCACACGGCTGTGGGGGAGGGCTGGGCACGAGGGGAGGCCACGGGGACCAGCAGCTCCGAGGGCCCGCAGCCCACAAGGCTTGGCCGAGAGCCACATCCCTGATTTGGGCATGTTTGCAGCAGCGGTAGAGGCCAGAAGGAGAAGATGCTGTGGGAGGTAGCAGCAAATGCTCGCCGCTGCTCTACCATCTCTGACTCCCGCCAGCGTGCTGAGGCCAGAGCCCGGCTTTGACTGGGACCGAAGATGCGCAGCAGGCTGGGCACTCGCTCTCGTGGGCTCGGGCGGCTCCAGAGTGAGGGCAGACGCAGCAGGGGACCTGGTTGGGCTCGCTCAGCACAGGGAAGAACACCCCACTTGTCCCTGTGCTGACAGGGAGGGCAGGCTGGCCGAATTCTGGCACCAGACCGGCCTTGCCATCCCAGGAGAACGCTTCTCCAGCCCGTGCCTGGGCACGCTGACCCGCCGAGCTGCTGGCCGGCAGCGCTGGGGCTGCACGAGGCTGCTACGGCCCGGCCGGCCCCGGACAGGCAGGCCTTCTGTGTGCACCCCCTGCCACTGCCCACCTCGCCTTCCAAACCGCCCTTCTGTCTCTCCAGTAAAAGTAGCAGAAAACTTGGAGGAGAGTCATTAAAACCCTGGGCAGCATCAGCACCTCAGCCTCATTAACATCACCATAATTAGCTCCTCCAAGAGAGGGGGAAGACAGGCTGGCTGCTTCAAAATGACTCGGGGCTGTGGCGAGCGCCCGTGGCCGTTCCTGTGCCCGGGCAGCAGCTCGGCGGCAGCTCGGGGCCCCGGCCGGTCACCGGGCTCTGCTGCCTTCAGCAGCGTGAGCGAGCCGGACGGAGACCCCTCTGCTGCTGCCTCTGCCAGGGGCCGGCAGCTGCCCAAGAAGGGACGGCCAAAGCCACCCAGGCTAAAATCCTCCCTCTGGGCCCTGCCTTCCCCCTCAGGCCCTTCCTGGGCATCCTGCAGCGTTTTACAGTCACCTGCATTTAATGGCATCCGCCCTTTTGGGTAGGAGCCCCGTGGCCCTGCACGGGGCCTGCGCTGGCCACGGGCTGCGCAAAAGGCAGCATTTCCATTCCAGGGGTCCCAACGCAGCCCGTCCTGCTCTCGCGCTCCTGCTCTGCCTCCTCAAGGTGAAGGTCCCCGGGCAGCGGCTCTTCCAGCAACTCCCCAGCGGCCCGGTAGCAGCGACTGCGACTGCTGCCCTTCCCACCACGGCTGCCAGAGCCCCAGGCATCCTCCGCACAAAGTGCTCGACACTTCTGTACCCCGGTGCTGATGCCTGACCCCTCCCCGTGACAGCCCGGGCACTGAACCTGTGCTTTGAGGGAGGGTTGAACCTTTGGTCCTCGCTGCAGATCACCGGAGCCTCAACCTCCTGCCTGCCGCTGGGCACCGCAGTGAGCCCGCTGCCCACGCCCGGTGCCCGCGGCCCAGGCCCTGCAGCGCAGCCCGCCGGGGAAGGTCCTGCCTGCTCCGCCAGCCCACGGCTCTGCTCCTTGGTGTTACCAGACTGGGCTGGGGAGCTCTCGTGCCTCCAAATTTCACCTCGGTGATTTTGAAGGTTGAGCGAGAGAGAAAGAAAAACCAGCCCAGGAAACACAGGGCGTCTCAGAAGCTGCTGCAAGGAGGGATTAGTCAATAACACCTCGATTTGAATAAAACCTCTTTAGCAGGCTGTTATGGCTTCATTAGAGCAGAGCTAAATTCTTAGCTGACAATACCCCGAACACCTCTGTGCACTTGACAGCTTTTAGCGTCTGAGCCTCCGGAGCCTGGTGCAGCCGCTCCCAGCCGGTCCAAGCACAGGCGCTGCTCAGCAGAAGGGCAAGGCTGGGAGAAGGGAGACTCTGAATTGCAAATCAGCAGCCAGAACAACAACAGGAATATGGGGCTGGGAGGCTGGGGCTCGTGGATGTGTGTGCTTGAGGGTTTTTTAATCTGAAGAGTCATTTTAGCTCAAGACTCGTCAGCAATAATGATGTTCTAGTAATTGCACCCTTACGGGGCTTGTGTCGAGTTTAGTAAGGGGGTCACTAGGCTGTGGGCTGCTCACGGTGCCAGTCAGCATCTTCTCCATCACAACCCAGTAAGAACAGAGCCTTTGCCCGGACGAGGCTGAGGTGGTGCAGCCGTGGTCCCGCTCCATCGCCCTGGCGAAGCCGTGAAGCCAAGTGCCACGGCAGCAGCTGTGAGGTGTCAGAACTGGGCACGCCAGGCTGAGCCCGCCCCGCCAGTGTGCAGGCTGGCCGGCCTTTACGAACACTGCGGGACCCGAGCAAGACCGTCCTAGGAAAAACTCACCGGCCAAAGGAAGAGTAAAACTCTGTGAAACACGTGCGTGAAGTAAGGGATGAACCCAGCAGCTCTGCTGATCCTGTGCTGGGAGTCGCAGCCCTTGCAGATGCAGGGCAAAGTTTGGCAGTGGCACCCTGCAACCTTAACAAGCAGAGGACAAACTTAAAAACAACCATCCAAAATAATTTGTAAGTAAGTGGCATGATTTTTAAGCCAGCCTTACAGACAGATTTCTGGTTGTTAAACACTTGGGACTGGTGATTTTATAGACCAGAGTGAACTCAAATCCTCATCTGCAGGGCACATAGAAGCGGGACATCACCCAGAGCAGAGCATCACTGCGAAGTGATTTGGTGCATAGGCTAAAGCTGGTTCAAAAGCCCTTCAGTGAAGAGAAACAAGTTAAAAAAATACTTCTGGTTTGTGTGTGTGTGTTACCCCCCATCACAGCACCGCGTTCCAGAGACCTGCTCTTCTCACCATCGTCACCAGAAGCTTAAACTCAATGCAGGAACAAACGGGGGTCCCTCATTCCTGGCCCCCAGAGCTGCAGCCCCAGGGATGGGTGCTCCCTGAATACAAACGCGCAGCTGGGCCCGGGGGGGGACAGGATTCTCGGGATTAAGATAAAAGAAAAAAAACCTAACTTGATCTCAGACCTCCTCACCAGTGCAGGTTCAGGTTCCCTGCTGAGAAGTTACTGGAACCCAAACAGCCATGGAAAGAGCTAATTCCATTTTCTAGTTCAGCAAGTTGGGCTAATATTGATACACCAGGCCCTGCGAGCCACGGGCGAGCGTGGGCATCCCCAGGAGTGCCGTGCCCGTGCAGCGCCCCAGCACTGGCTTTCTCCAGAGCCGGACACCCAGAACAAGCTCTAAATGAGTTTCCACCTCATCGCCAGCACAGCGTGTTTGCCTTGAGATTGTAACACCGCTTTTCATCGCCAGTCTCACTCGTCAGGATCCCAACACTGCTGAGGGACAGGGCAGAGACTCTCCCGCCTTCCCTCCGCTCCCCCTGCTCTCCCGTCCGGGCGAGTCCCGTCCACGCAGGCTGCGGCTCCGGCCGTGCCTTGCGCATCCCGGGGAGTGAGCAGCCGCTGCTCCCCGGGGCACCCTCAGCCGGGATCAGAGCCCCTCAGCCACCCATTCCAAGCCCGGGGAAGCCACAAGCGTCCAGCACCCTTGAAACGGGCAAATGCGAGGGTCCTGCCCACCACGCAACTGAGGACAAAGCAACGGCCGGCACGGTGGCCACCGACAACTGAGGAAGTGCCAGCATTAAGTCAATACGTGTCAAGCTGGGGCCTTAATGACAAGAGCGAGCCCTTCTGTTGCAGTGGGAGAGAGGCAGGGAGGTGCGGGGACGAGGCTTATAGCTAGGGAGGCCATGGGCAGAAAGAGCTTGTTTCCGCTCCTCTGATAATAACCTCTAATCTTTGCTCTTGTCAAGCGTCTTTCACTCGCAGCTTTCCAAGCCCTCCACAAGCAGCCAGCTCCCACCCTCCACTGCGGCGGGTGAGCGGCAGCAGCCTTATTTTTACAACTGGGGCCGTGCAGTAGGAGCACAACTTTCCCAAGGCCTCTAGCAAGCTACAAAAGCCAAGCAGCTGATTTTCCTCCCTCCCCCTTCTGCAGGCAGCCACCCCACGCATGTCAGCCCAAGCTCCCCAGCAAACATCCTCTGGAGAAGTCATTCAAAGCCAGCCAGTAAACAAACCTCCAAAGCCTTGGCCCTAGAGACGAGGGGAGCGTAGCCGCTCCCTGCCAGAGAAGTCAATGATGACAGACGAGCAGAAAGGAAGGGGCTGGAAGAACAAGAGTCATTAGTGGAAACTTGTTGTTTGTGCTAATTAGATCATTATCTGGAAACTGCTATTGATGTTGCTATTTCAGCTCCTCTGCTGTTCACAACTTTCTTTTATCCATGCGTATCGACTGCCCACACTCTTCCACGTCCTGCAGAAAGGACCAGCAACGCTGGCCCGCAGCCAAGCCAGGACGGAGATGGTTGGACGCTCTGACCCGAGCCCACTGCGGCAAGCACCAGCCCAGCACCGCGGGGACGCGGCAGCGAGAAGAGGCGACTACACTTGCCAGGGAGGAACACAACCGGCCGCCCCGGGGAGGCCGACTGCAGCGCTCGGGGACAAAGGCTGCCGTCCTTCCCAGCAACAGACTCCCCTTGCTTTTAACCTTCCAGCGCTCGCCCGCACAGCCTAAGGGCTCGCGCGAGGTTTCGGGAAGGGGGCACGCATCCCCTTTGGGTCAGTGGCAGCTCAACCCAGGCCTGCCAAGCAGTACTCGCCTGTCGTGGTTTAGCTTCAGTCAGCGACCAAGCCCCACCCAGCCGCTCGCTCACCCTCCCCCGCGTGGGATGGGGAGAGAATCAGAAGAGCAAAAGTAAGAAAACTCATGGGTTGAGATAAGAACAGTTTAATAATTGGGGAAAAGGGGGGGGGGGGGATTGTAATGAAAAGGAAAACAACAAGAGAGAGGAACAAAACCCAGCGAAAAAAAACCCCACAAGTGATGCAACCGCTCAGCACCCGCCGACCGATGCCCAGCCCGTCCCCGAGCAGCGATCGCTGCTCCCCGGCCAACCCCCCCAGTTTCTATACTGGGCATGACGCCCTATGGTATGGAATAGCCCTTGGGCCAGTCGGGGTTGGCTGTCCTGGCCGTGCCCCCTCCCAGCTTCTCGCTGGCAGCGCAGGGGAAGCTGAAAAGTCCTTGACCAGTGTAAGCACTGCTCAGCAACAACTAAACCAGCAGTGTGTTATCACGTTATTCTCATCCTAAATCCAAACCACAGCACTGTACCAGCTACTAGGAAGAAAATTAACTCTATCCCAGCCGAATCCAGGCCAGCTCTCTCTCGCACACTCCTCCAGCACGGCTGCCCGCGGTGAAGCGGGTGCTCCCCTCCTTCGGGAGGTGGCTGCACTGTGCTGCTGGGGCGAGGGTGCTTGAGGTGACTTCCCTGGCCCTTTGGGTCCCTGGGAAAGGCAGAGGAGCTGGCACAGAGCAGACAGCAGATTAGTTTGTAGTAGGTGTAATTAACATTACTTTGCAAAGAAGTGTGAAATGTGATGCATAACATTCCCTAATCCTCTTCCTCTCCCACACCCCGGCAGACAGCAGTCTGGCACGGGGCAGATAAATATGGCGGAGCCTGTGTTTGATGCTGCCGGCTTCCCGCAGCTGCTTCAAGCGCTGCCTCCGCACCGTGCCGTGTGGAGCACCTCTGCCCTCTGCTTTTGCTGCCGCTGCTGAAATCTCCACCCAAGGAGGCCACTTCTCAGCCACGGGGCGAACAGCCGCGCGCGCCAACACGAGCACCAGGGAACAGCTACAGCCGGCACGAAGGTGCCGCCACTGCTAAGGCACCACGGACACGTGCCGCACGGCATGGCGTGCTGAGCGGTTGAAGACGACAAACGTTAATGAACGCTGCTCCCAGCATGGATGAAACATAGAGAGGCTCTGACCCCCCCCGTAACGTGCAGCTACCCAGTGCTGAGCAGCCGTGCTGGCCACAGGGAGCATCCCCGTGCTGGATGTCAGGGCCGTGCTCAACAACCCACAACCCAAAGAGACGGCCGGCCCCAGAGCCCCCACGCCAGGCAGCGCCGCCTTTTCACCGTCACTTCGGCAGCTGCGGAAGCTCTCGCACAGCCCGGGTCACCTCTCCTTGCACCATAAGGAGTCAGAGCACCCCGAGCACCGGAGGAGACAAGGTGTATCTTCCAACTTTACCTCCCGGCCCTTGGGCAGCATTGCTAAGGCTGCAGGCTCCACGCCAGCGCTGCGTGCCTGCTCCCCGCGCAGAGGGCAACACCCCGGCTCTGCGTAGCACAAGGAGGAGCACGCAGGCTGCTGACCGGGAGCCAGCTCCCAAACACTACCCTGAAATACCAATTAAGAACAACGTGAGCAGAGAAAGAGCAGATGAAAAAGTTGCCGGGCTAGCGAGGTGGGTGCAGCGGGAGGGCGGCAGGAGCAGGCTGCACGCTGCTTTCATTTGCCGTGCCGTGCCACCTCTGCCCGGCTGCGTTAGGATGAAAGCTGCTCACAGGCTCCGTTTTGAGATGCACTCCTTTCCCTCGGGGGAAAACGTTTTCCAGTTTGTCATTATGTGCCCTGCACTGTTATTGATCTTGGAGAGACATCAGATTAGGTTATTCGGTTATTAAAAAAGGAGGTGAGGGGAAGAAAGAGAAAGACTGGGACACCTGTAGGATTGCTGCAGCTTCCCACCTGGCAGCAAGCACAGCTCCTCGTCACATGAATAATATTGATGCAGTCCCGTTGTTACATTATCAGATTTCCCCTCTGCTGGTATGAGTGATAATTGAATAACCTTGACCATTTGATTTTTGTGCCACATCTTCGAGGAACGAAACCTGAATAACAGAGGTCCCAAGCTGATTGACTTTGATTTATTACAGTCACTATTTTTCCACCTGGAAGCCACGGTCCTCCCTCACCCCCTGAGCGAGGAGAGGGGTGTGCTGGGGGGACCTGGGCTGGCGGGCAGACAAAGGTGAGGCTCAACACCCGCTCTGCAAACTACAAAGCAGAGAGCTGGGCTTGTGTCTGTAACTCACATTCCCACTTTCTCCTGGGGTCCCTGCGAGTCCTCAGCCCCACGGGCAGGCAGACAGCACCCAACTCCAGCGCACCCCCCCGCCATACTGCTGTTGGCTTCAGGGAGCTGGAGGGGCAGGAAGAGGCATGTCCCCTCATCCCACCGCGCAGCGAGCGACGGGCACGCAGTGTATTTGCACGCAGTGTATTTGCACGCAGTGTATTTGCACACAGACGCGGTGCTGCTGGCAGCTTAGCCGCTACCAGACCAACCTCGCAAGGATCAAACAGTTCAACAAGGGCTTGATGGGTTGATTTTTTTTAATAGAAACCTCTCCGAGCAGATAAGAAATCAGCCTGGAGGTTTACAGAGCCACAGCCCTGTTCTTGCCTTCACAGACTGCCAACACTTGGCCTTTTGTCCTTGGGCTATTGACACGCTGGCCGGCAGCAGCGGGAGCGCACGCATCTGGCGGGGGGCACGGGCACGCTGGAGGGGCTTCTGCGGCACGATGGAAACCATCCAGTTATCAACAGCCCCAACTCCTGTTCCTGAACTGCTGCCGCAGCTTCTCGGTAGTTCAGGTCCTCGTGGCTGGTGTCCCCGGTACGGCTGCTCGCACCCCAGACCCTGATTACATCCAGGGCTGTCTCGCTGCTTGTTCGTTAGCGCATCTGACCTGGCTTTTATACTTCCACTGATGAGGAGGAGGAAGAGGAGGGAAAATTGCATCACATCACCATAACAGGCTTTTGATTTTGTCCTTTACAGCAATGTCATACCAGTTCTACCCTACACCTACAGTAAAGTGCCAAAATGACACAAGTGAACTTGCTTCTGCCATCAGAACTGCAAAAAAGAATCATCTCCCACGGAGCCAGTTCAGGCACGGGGTAGGGAACGGCACGTGAGGCGGGGTAGCCCCTGGCACCCCGCTGCCTGCCCTGGCAACTCCTGGATGCAGGGTGTACCGCCCGCTGCCGGCGCCCAGAGGACGGGGACAAGAGGCAGGCAGTCCCAGAGCCCCGTGCCCTCCTGGAGCCCTCGCCGTGTGCAGCCAGAAGCAGCCACTCCCAGCGACTACGGCTTGCTTTGCACGGGCCAGTGGCGAGGAATGGGAATACTGGGAAAGGTCAGTGCCTGGCGTCCCTCGCTCAGGAGGCGTGAAGCCAGCCTGCCTTCAGCTCCTCCTGACCTTCCTGCAGAGCCCGTCGGCATGGCCTCGCTGAGCTCCGCTTCGAACGCCAACGCGCAACCCCTGCTGCACTACGCAATAGAAGCACGTTCCAATAAATCACCTCAAACTTAAAAGATGCCATTAGCTATTAGCAAACACTCCAGGCCTATGGGTGAAGGTAATTCAATATGATATGCTTGGGCATGCAAGGTAATAGGTTTCAGCTGAATACCATGTGATACAATCTCTTCAATGGGAGGTTAAATGAGGCTGAGACAGAGACCAGATGGATTTATCTGGGTAGTGCTGATTATTTTGTGTGTGTGTGTGTGTGTGCTTAAGGTGAAGTGAAGGTAGGTAAGGCAGAAATAATCGGAGAGAAAAGCACGAGCTCGGCCGTATGCGGTTGGGGCAGGGTTAGCAGGAGGCTCGGGACCTCATCCTGCTGGAACAAACCAAGCGAGCAGGAGGATGCTCACAAGGCAGCACTCATGGAAGCAGTCAGAAAAAAATAAATATCAATTTCACCTTACGGAGGAACAACCAGGGGGCAGAGCGAGACAAGTCGAGCCTAGCCGAGCAGAGACGAGGGGCAGATGTAGACACCTAACTTCAGACATTTCTGCGGGATTTAGGAGCCCAAACACCATCTCATCCACCCAGGACCTCTGCAGCACATGAAGGAATTGTCCCATGTCCAGCCACAGCGATGCTCTCCCCCTCTGTGAGCGTTGTAACCCTCACCAAGGCAGAGGCGTTTTTCCCAGTGCCTTCTCAATTGCACAAGAGTTGCTGGAACGTGACCCCCTGAAACCGCGTGTCCTCCACAGCAGTGACCCCCTGAAACCGCGTGTCCTCCACAGCAGCCGCATCCTCCGGGAGCTGTGGGGCGAGTCCCAGGGCAGCACTGCCTACACCATCCATATGGCCTGGGGAGAAGCATCCCAGCGCACAGCCCGAACAGAGGAATCGGTCCTCTAGCAGCCGGTGAGATGGGGAGCCTGGCCTACAGCCTCGGCACCGGGACAGCCCGTGCCACCCAACAGTCTTCGCTGCCCGGCGTGCCCTGTCCATGCCGGCACTGCTGCGTATGCACTACAGCGCTTGCCTCGAGCTCTCTCAGAGGGCATCTGTTAGGAGCTTAAAACAAAATGTCTTCAGGAAAAAGAGGGGCTTTAGGACATCCAAAAAAAATCCCAATCACTTTTCCCCCAGATTTCAGCTTCCCAATATTTCAGCATTTCAGCTGGTCATGTGAAACTTGAGTCAAAACACACGTTTTGCTCAATTTGCTAAAATTTTCACTTAGAGAAGCTGAAAAACAGATTATCAGTGCTTGGATTTGTGGGTCTTTGGTCGAAAACACCAATCATCATCATAAAACAGAAACTTCCCACAGGAGGGTTTTTTTCCTTACAATGCAGCTATTCACAGCTCTTTGTTGTTAAAAACCAAAAACCAAACTTGTCTTAAAGCTCTCAGACATTAGTCAGAAGCTCAGTGTAGAAAGGGATCTCGCTCTAAAGGTTCTTTAATAAGGTTTCGGTTCCAGTCTGTGTTATTTATTTGGACTAAGACCGGGGTCATTTTGTTGTAACCCCCTGCGACCCAGGGATGAACCACGTCCCCGAAGGGTGCCCAGCTCAGAACATGGCTATCATCTCCATGGCCCAGAGCTGAAGGGAGGGCGGGCAGGCTGCTGATGGGACGGACGAGCTGTTTTTAAGCGGCGTGGCAGTGCCCCGTAACGCCCCTTTTAACACTGCCCGCTGATGCCAGTTTTCACATTTTCGTAACCAAGGGAATGGCGGGCTGAGCTGAAGACCGCAGCTGACCGCGGTGTCCGACAGACGGTGCATTTCCTGGCCCCGGGAGGCTGCGGGGCCCCGGCAGAGCGAGGCCGATGCGAAGACGAGCGCTGGGCCGGGAGCCTGCCCCGTCCCGGGGCTGTGCGGGAGGGAATGATGCTCCGGCACTCACGGCAAACCTGCTTTCAGCATTTCTCTTGCAGGCTTCCAAAGCCAGACTGAAACGCCTCAATTCAGAGCTGAGCAGTTCAAGTAAATGAGCTCATTCTTGAAAACAAAAGCAATTCTCTATGAAGAGAGAGGTGGCACATGGCTGACACTTATTGCAGATCACCAAATGACAGCATGTTCGTCAAAGAATTTTAATTGTCAAAGCTGATCATAGTTCCTTCTCCCTTATAATTCAAGAACAGATGCAAGATTGGACAAGGGCTGTTATGGAAAAAAGTGGATGGCAATAAATAAAGTTTAAATTAAACTCCTTGAAATGTAGTGGTGCTGGGCAAACACCAGCACGGGATTTATGGGGCCACATATGGCTGAGAGGCTTTAATAGCTCCTGTGCAGCACCTGCATTCTTGGGAGTGCAGCGTGCCCGCTGCTGGTGTGCAGAGGGAGGACAATTACTCCGTGTGCCCGTGGCACAGAATTAACGAACGCCGCTGCTTCCCCAGGGACTGAGGGAAAAATGAGGCTCCCGATGGGAGAGAACCTTACAACAAAAAGAAATCTCAGCGGTGGGCTGAAGGTGGAGATACAGCCAGATCAGACAAGTGAACAGTAAACATCTCTCTCCTCTGCTCAGACCTGGGCAAAGCTAACGCTGCACGTTTCTGAGTGGATCGGGACGCACATCCCCAGTAACATGGAAGCCAGAAACTGGCTGAGGCTCTGAACAAGCTCATTTCTCCTTTGCAAAGAGCTAGGATTCACAGCACCTCGTACGCATGCTAGCCTCAGGACGCTTTTTTCCCTGAGGAATCCTGATGCAGTGAGACGGCTGATGCCATCCCCTTGCCTCTCTCATGCCGGCACATGCGGTCGCTTTCAGGAGGACACAAGCGGGGAGCGTGCATGGAGCAAGCCGCAGCGGCTGACGATAATGGTATACAAAGACCAAACGGCGGTGCTGCTGTCCAGGCACGTCCGTCTCAGTGCCAGGCGTGCACAACCAGCTCTTGCCCCTGGCAGCAGCAGTCCGGTTTCCCCAGCACCGTACGTCACGGCGTAGCAGAGCTGGGGTGGGAAAGAGCTGGCTCCTTCTGCACACTGGTCTGGCCTCCAGCAGGCTTGTACCTTGCGACCGAAGGCCAACAACCCTGCACCACAGCGCACATCAGACTCCCTCCCAGAGTCAAGAAAAGGAGCTGGGAGCTCAAGCTCCCAACCCTTGCTGCCACCAGAAATGGTTAAGCAGCTCCTCTGGCCTTTGACCAGCACTATCTGGAACACAGCACAGGACACAGACGCAGCATGCAGCCCAGACCTGGAAATCAGGTCTTCTCTTGCCATCATCATCTCCTTACAGACCACTCTTAATGTCCAGACGGATGTGAGCAGCCCACCGACAGGAAAGGGTATCAGCAGAAGAAGCCTCTGAGGCTGACAGGTCCCTCTCCCAGCACTGTAGCTGTTCCTGACCCTCTCGATTACTACAGGGGGAAAAGGTGGGTACAGAAGAGAGCTCCAGCCAAAACCACAGCGAAGCATTGCGAAGTGTCTCGGCTGTGCTCTTCTATCGACCTGGCTAACGCTGGGCTACCCTACATCTCCGCACGCTCACGATCTGCTGCTGCTGGAAGCCTCTGCTGGTAAGTCAACTGACTCCGAAGGGAATGGTGCTCTCATTCCTCCTCCCAAAACTGTGCACCAAAAGAAAAGGGGAATAAATATCTCTCCCACACAAAAACAAGTTTGAAAGCAGAGACAGGTAACAAAACCAGTAATTGAGCAGCAGAACTGCTAGACAGAGACACAAAGACAGGTGGTGACAGCACTCACATTTTTTTGGACAGGTTTCTAATTACTGAACCCCCTTGAGTGCTTGCTACAGAACCTGTGTGCGCTTGCAGGCAGAGGCGCATTAGCAGTCACGCCAGTCAGCATCTCCAAAAGGAGGTGCCAGCTATACAACAGAGTCATTACCTGAGAAAAGCGAGCGCTCAGCTTGTGCTTGGAGCACTTTGGTTTTGCTCAAGTGGCGGCAAGGAGCACGCTGCAGCATCTTGGGAGGAACAGCCGGTGCCTGGGGAGGGAGCGGCACCGCTGCTAGAGCTGCTGCACGAAGCCGGGATGAGTTTGCCCCTGCACAGGAAACTATCTAGGATTTTACGATAGTTAAATCAGCAAGTAAATAACCCACACAGCATGACAGCAAAGCAGGACGGAGCACCGGGCTAAGCAGCTTGGGCCAGTGCCAGCCGATAGCTAGACTTTCTTTTCCGCAGGGATGGGGAGGAGTCGAGTCCTCGTCCTCCAGCGCAGCTGGGAGACATCATCTGGAGCACTTCACAATCCCGGTCCATATAAAGGGACATCTCGGTCCCATCGGATCCAAGCCAGGACCACTAATACAAAGAGAGGATAAAGCTGGTGCCCAGGAGCTGAGCTGCACAGCGCAGAGCATCTCTGGAGGCTCCCGGCCCGGCCAGCTCGCCTGCAGCTTGTTCCTGGCAGCAAACTGGCACACGAAGGCTTTGTGCCAGGCGGCTGCCCAGGCGCTGGGAGAGCAGGCTGGCACGAGCTGCAGGTTAGCAAGGCAGAGGGATGGGCACAAGGCTTGTTTCTGACAGCGAGCTGGCAAGAAAGGCTACAAGGAAGCTGCTGCAGGGATGGCGGCGCGGGACTGCAAATAAGCACGGCCACAAGAGCAGAGAAAGCAGCTATTCCTAAACCCTTCCAAAAGGCAGCACTCGACACCATTGCTTTAATTGCTGACTTCACTAGTGAGAGATTTTTTACAGTCATTTTTTAAGCATGGATAATACAGACTAAGGTAACTGTGCACAGACCTGTTTGTCACAGAAACTGGAAGAGCCACAAAAACGGTTTGGACGGTGGCAGACGCTGGCAGAGTCACCCAGGTACCCGAAAGGCTGCAGGTAATGGCATCAGGCAGAGCAAAGTCAGTGCTGGCCCCCGCCCCTGCTCTGCAGCCCCGCACAGCCCGGGATGCCTGGGTACGCAGCCGGCTCCGGAGCGGGGAACAAGGCACCGCCAGCGGAGACGGGCGCAGCACGAGCTGAACTTCCAGATTCCTTGGCTGGGGCCGGGAACTGAGAATGGTGTGGCAAGCGAAGTGACCCGCTTGGTGTACGTTAAGTGTTCCCAAAACATACATCTGTAAGGGGACGAGTTGGGCATTTGGGCAAAGGGCAATGAAGTTTCAAGAGCCCAATCCAGATGAGGCAGAAGACAAATTTCAAGTGATTTAGCCTACAAACAGCTCTGTGCAGAGCAAGAACTCAAAATGGAACGAGGAGTCGCCAAGTTTAGGCACGTTTGGGCTAGATACAAGCCTGCAGGGAAGGGGGATGTCTGGACTGAAATTCTGGACTCACTTGCCTCAAATCTTCCTTAGATGTTGAAGTGTTCCATTGTTTTATACCCAGTGAGGAATACCAGACCCCGTGTGTCTGAGAAGGAGAAAGATTTCACTGATATGCAATGTACCTATCATATATGTCATAAATGGAATAGTGAGTGCTGTATTATGCTCTGAAAAGAATATACTATTAAAAAACCAATGCCTACTACCTTTCATATATTGTTTCTTCTGCTGGAAAGGCATCTCAGGATTAACAGATCATCAGTGCATTAGCATTCAGATTCTGAATAAAGTGTCTCTGGTCATTTTTTTGCATGTGCACAGACTGGTAACTTAAAGGCTATGTGAAATTGCTTTGGATGCTAAATAATATTCAGAGAAAATTGCATTAGATGGCAGGGAAGAGAAATGTGACTGTGTCATTAAGTCTCTAAAGTACACTCCTGTTTTATCTCCCTCCTCCCCCTGAGAATAATATGGCATTCAATTTTCCAACTATATAAATACATGAACACTGGATTACTAGAGGCAGATAATTGAATATTTTGACTATTCTATAAGGGACCCTTCATATTTGAAGTGGGAGATAAACAGGGCATACTGCATCAGCCTGTGCATGCACAGGCTATAAAAATCTGTATTAGATCCAGAGACTGTAAAGATCTCCAAAATAGCCTGAGATCTTACCAGTGTTCATTATATACAATAGTTCATTTATTCCACTGATATCAGGGTGGCTTATACAATAGTGAAACCTGGATATTTTAGGCCACAGATTGTACT
The DNA here is from genome assembly GCF_034638445.1 of Ciconia boyciana. Lineage (NCBI taxonomy): Eukaryota > Metazoa > Chordata > Aves > Ciconiiformes > Ciconiidae > Ciconia > Ciconia boyciana. Next base: position 2,433,814 of record NC_132951.1, on the reverse strand, counting down.
GTTTGAAAGCTGTGAGGAAAGGCGTTCGCAGCTGTAGCATTTCAAATCCGACTCTTCTGCAACTCTGTCTTTACAGGACATCAATCACAAGATGAGAGAAACTGTAAGCTATTTTCTAGTAACACACTGCCAATCGCAAGACAAATGTCAGATGTCACAAAATGAGAAGTAACCATTTTTCAACTTGTGAATGTCTTCAAATATATTACAATGAAAGTGTGAAAAAAATGACCCTTTCTGCTTCATTTGTTCTGACAGATGCCAGACCTTGGAGTTTGGCATTTTATCTTCATACTGCAATAATCTTTATGAAACTTAAACAAGGCTGAGGGCAGTGGCATTAGTCTACAATTGTCCTCTATGTACAATACATAAAATTTCAAACAGCCTAGCCGTTGAACCAAAAGAGATAATCTACGACTACTCTTGATGGTGTTACAGAAAAAGACAAAGAGAAGAAGGGATGCCCACATCCGATATTAACACATGCTAGGTATTAGTTTCTTGTGGGCTCAGCTTGACTTCTGCATTGTATTGCCATGCTGCTGATTGCCACTTAGGAAAAATGCATGCTGCTTAAAACTAACATCAGGAAAAGAAACTCTAAACTTTTCCTGAAGTAAAAACTCACTCAGTACCGTTATGTGCATTTAGTCCATGACATTAAATGGGTGGACTCCCTCTGCACTGACAGCGTGCTTCCCGTAAGGTCACGTTTCTGATACGCGGGCCATGGGAACACGTAGATCTCAAGCTCAGGTAATTTTCTCCGATCCAAAGCTACACGCCCAGACGCTGTGCCATCTTACAGCTCTGCGATTTTTGACAGTATGAAGAACGCTAGAACATAAGTAGATTCATTAACATTAAAGAATAGAACAAAGGAGGGAAATCAAATTCAGATGTAGACATACATTATTGTAATAAAATATGAGACCGAAAAGAATTTGACTGAACAGCCCTGAAGTTCCGAGTTTTTCGTGTCCTTTCAGCCAGTCTCATGTTCTGCTTAGGCCCCCGCAAGAAGAGTGCGATTATGGAAGTCATGGTTCATTTCTTGAAAAATAAAGACTACTCTGTACAACTCCAGCGGTGGGGTCCAGCATTCTTGACAAAATATCCTCTTAAATAATATAGATTTAATTTGTACAGAGTTATACTGTTACTTAAGGGAAAAAATGAAGAATGTGTGCAAAGACAAAAAAAAATCTGCTCTAGACATTACTGCAGGTCCAAACAGGGTAACAAACACGCAAAAGGCCAAAAATAAGCAAACCTAGAATACAATTAGTTTAGCCTAAAGTCAGTGACGGGATTGGTTTCACTGGAATTTAAATGAACTCTTAGGCCTTTACACTCTAAAGCTTTTTGCAGAAGCAGTGCTTCGTACCTGAAGACAAAACCACCACTTGATTCACCGAATTTGACTTAATGAAGTAAATTTTCTCTGTGAATAAGTGTGAGCTTATTGGTTCTGTGGAAGCAAAAGGATAAACATCTTTAGTTTTTCTTTAAAAAATTAACAGTACTTGTCACGGCAAAGACGTGTACAAAGAAGTAGAAGCCAAAATATGATTTCAGTGTTTTAAGACTGACTTTAAAAAATAAGTACATAGACAATGGCCAAATCCGTATTGATTCCAACATGTACAGTCCAAGCCACGGAAAGAAGAGGGTCAAAGCCCGACGTCTGACCACAAACGTAATTCCAGGTTTCAGTTTTCCGAAGTCCACAACTGGTATTTGGGACTGCAGCTCTCCTTACTTGGTTTCCACGATACATCCAGTGCATACAAAGTAATGTAATTCCTTTGACATGAGTGTGCCTCTCGATCAGTGCAACCGATCCCGCGACGCTGGTTATCATCCCGCTGTATTTTGGTCCTTGTCTTCACAGGTGCTTTTCTATACACTCGGGATGAAAGCAGAGTTTGTCACGTGAGGTGTACTGTGGGTCCAACAGAGAGGTAAATAAATAGCCATTGCCAGGATCATTATTTGAGAACGGGAGCTTGCAGTAGACTTTTTGAAGAGCGTAAACAAAAAAAGCTGAAATGAATAATTGTGACTATCAGATGAAGGAATTCAAGAGCCTGTCTCTCCTCCTGCAGTACACCTACATATCTGGGGATTAATTCTCAGTTCTGTCCCAGTGAATTAGCACTGTTAATAGCGATTATTTCTATAATCTGCAAATTTACTAGCTGTAGCCGTGCGATTCAGGAGGGGTGTATGTGCAGCCGGTGTAAGGTGAAGTCCATCTGTCTGACAAGGAGCTATGGCACTTCGGCGCTCCACGATCCCGCGGCCACAGACCAGGCGCTTTTCATCCAGGGCAGCCAGATGATACTCACAAAAATCGATCAGCGACGCCACTTGCTCGTGAAGTGGGAGGGACTTGTATTTTTTCTGAGCCAGGCAGAAGAAAGCTTCGACAAAGGCTTGCAAACACATTCCTGCAAGGAAAAGGTGTTTATAGGAGATTCATAGCACGGTGTTCTCTAGCAAACTGCATTCTTTCAACATAATAATGTCTCTCGTTTCTTTAGCACCAAGGTCAAATGTGTATGTGCTGGGTGCGGACACGTACAATTGTGTTAGTTAACATCATCTTTTAATGTAAACAGCAGCCATCTGGAACGCTCACTAGGAAAAGAAATTGCCTGTCCTTCCGAAACCAAAAGACAAGGTCTTCTTGGTACGTAACACGCACATGAGCTCATTTAGTGTTTCGGTACAGGATAAGCCCAGGCTGGGTTACAGACGGGCGATACTCGCTATCACTGAGGCTCCTTCTGGTTCTACAGGCACCAGCCTGGCCAGCAGCCTGGCCTCCAGAGGCAAACGGGTAGGGCAACAACCGGTTTTAAGATACTGTACAATTAAACTGATGTAGTATCAGCCTTGATTTCTGCTGCCTCAAATATTAAGTTGAAACCAAATCAGACACACAGTAACATATTGAGCTTCACGGAAAACAATCCACCTGGAGAGAAAACCACGTTTATATCGGCAACTGAATTGGGTCATTTAAACCTCGTCTTTTTAGAGGTGGACCTAAAACAAAAGTTCCAGTTAAGAACTACTGAAGCAGTATGGCATTTCAGCCTGTAGCACTATAACGATAACCCCATTATCGAGTATCACCTTATCGCAGCAGTGAGTTTATCTGAAGTGTGCTTTCCTTCTGCAAAGCCTGTACCAGGTATGAATCCCTAGCCTTCCTTTTGAAGGTGAAGAGGCCATTTTTCCGCCGTACCCAGTAACTCTACAATAGTTTTGTTTCAACTGAATGAAAAACAGTTGAAGTGTGTACGAAGGGAAAGTGGTGCAGTGCCAAAACATTTCTCTGCTCTAATAAAACTCTCTGTTCTCCCCTTGACAAACAGAAGTGCCACGCGCTGCAGTACAGGCTCTTCAGGTGTCGTTTGATCGCATCTTACTAATAACACATTACCACAGCCGATGGAAAGAGGGGCTGCATATTAACGCTAATTATTGCATGTAAAACCTTGAAGTAATACCTACTTTAATTCTTAATTAAGAAGCCAGACCACAATCGGTTTTGCAGAATGCCAGCAACAAGGAACAGTTATAGCTGCTTTGTGCTTTAACTGGCTCTCCCAGTTTGAACATACACTTAAGAAGATTATTTTAGGATGCGATATTGAAAGGTTTGGGTTTTTTAACTTAATGTTGGCTTAGTGATGCTGCAGGAAAGGCACCTTTTCAAAATATTACAATTACATTCTCAAGTATAATTTCTCTCAACTAAGACTGCAGCTGGGGTCGCTTACGATCTTGGCTGTAAAATAGCTTGCAAAGGAATTGTTGGGTTATCTGAAAGCAGCAGCTGCCAGCTCAGTAAATTATTTTATCAGTCACGGTGAGCTGCAGGCAGGGAAAGCACCTTTGGTAGCATACGCGCTTTCTCCCCCGTAAGTGACACTCGTGTGAAGCATTTAATGAAAAAAGTTAGAAGCTGCTGTTTTACAACAGCAGCAATAGCTCCTCTATTGCTTACAGCTGGAAGTGGGCCAAACGCAAAGCCAACAGAAGTGGTTGGGTTTTGTGTTTTAACACCTAGAAAACATCTGGTTCATTGCAGCTCTCAACAAATCTCTTAATTTCCGAAAGCCTGAAGATTCACTTGCATTTCTATTATTTCTGCTAGTGAAAGTCTATCAGCTAAGCACATAAATGACTTATACCCACACTGAAATGCTAAATGCGAATACTCAAATTTTACATGCCTGTGAAACTAAGGTGACCCTAACCTACCTAAAGCAGTGCGGGCGTTCACACATCATGAACCATTCTATCTCCTCTGCACTATACCTTCATTTTCTCCCTTCTAATCTTAGTCTGGATTTATTCTTTCTCTCAGCCATGTGAACAGCCTATTTTACTTATTCTCCTTTTGCCTTATCTGACTCCACCTACACAGCCTCTACAGGATATTATAGGATACCTATGTTGTAGCAAAACAAAATAATACGTCTCTATTTCATACAAATAAAAGCTTCATTAACATTTCTGAAGCAAGCTCAAATATTCAAAAGAAGGTTATATACAAATAATTTTACTGCTGTCATACCTGACCGCACTCTCACAAATTATTAAATTATTATATCAAGAATCAGTGTATCGCTGGTCAGTGTATCACTGATTCTCGATGTTTATGCAGAAGAGAACTACAGATGCATTTTAGGGGGGTGGGATAACAAACACAAAAGTCACTCTCAACTTGGAGACTTTTGATTCTCCTGCTATTTTAACATTTTTTTAAAAAGATGCAGGAGTATATATATACATTGATGTCCATGTTCATAAAGATATATTTTGAACCAATTTCTGGGAAGATGCCAGCTGCAGCTGTGACCTGCACGCTAGTTTATACCAGTGGCATTGAGGTATTTCTTTATCCCACACTGATTGAAATGGAACCTTGACAATCCTTGACCGCCACGAGGAGCAGTGGTATAAAACCTTCCAGAATACTCCAGCTGCTGTTTCCCTGCTCTAAATGGCTCCAAAAAATGATGTCAGGAACAACTTCTTGTTGAGACAGCAATATTAGCGCAATTGAAATTATTCAATATTTTACAAAAGCTACGGCAAAGTTGCCAAATTTATGGACTTAAGTTCATACAGGAATGTCATAGCAATTTTAGAAATGAAGTTATATATTAAATGGTGTATTTAGGCCATTAATATAACAAGAAAATAATCCCTGAACTCTGCTATTTGATAGATTACTGTCTCAGATCCAAAAATGTGACCAAAGCAGATGGGGAGGTAATTCACTACTGAAGGCCAGGTTGGCTGTTTGTATCTCTAGCAAATTATACAAGGTTTTCTTCTGTTTATTCATTTTCAATAGGTTTTCTTCATAAACTTCAATAACAAACTCACCAACTGATTGTGAACACCTCACAAAACGATACCTAAAATATATGGATCAGGTGCTCATGAAGCTTTTAAAAATGTCTTATGCAAATATGATTTCTTTAGCCAGAGAAACGCTCTTTGTTCTTAATTATTTCACTGAGAACTGCAAACCTTCCTTTCCACTAATAAGGCTGAGCACATAATAGGAATGTAGATATTCTGGAACTTTCCAAAGTGTCTTGTCTTCTGACTGAGGAACCGAACGCCCCATTCCTGTTCTTAACCTCCCACTTTTTGCAGAGGACAGAGTCTCTGGCTATACAGCCTAGCAAGCTGCTACTGCACACCCCCAAGCAAACCTAAGAACACAGGAAAAGACAACCACAGAATGCAGACTGCGATCGTCCGAAGCAAAAAATGCTCCAACACCAACTTTTACAAACATATTTTTACAAATATTTGCTTCATATATAGGGAGCTTGCACAAAAAACAAGACTTAAAACTGAAAACACATCACATTTTTAAAGCAAAGCCTGAAGACTGTAGCTGGGCTGCGCAGCAGGGATTTTTAGAAGCAGATCTGGGCTCCTCATGCAATGCTCGGCTGCCCTAGTGACGTGTACCATAGGAACACCTCCATAATACTTCCGATATACTTCCGAAGCAAATATGTTTGCTTTAAAAACCTAAGTCGGTAAGATAGTCAACAGGAGAAACCCATTGCTGATGTTTAGTAACCACCTATTCTCACAAGCAAGTAATTTGCTTTAGCAACCTCAGGTAAACACGCAAATGCAATTTGTGTTAAGTAGCAGAAAATGGAGCACCCTGGTATTACCTCCAGCATCTGGTACTGCCAGGGCCTTTAATGCCGCAGCAACAGTGTGCTACCACTTAGCAAAAAAATGATATATTCAAACATTTAGAAAAACTAGGTTTGACGAGGGTTTTTTGTTGAGAGAAATCTTTTCTAAACTTCAACACAGAAAATATTTCCATCAGGAAGCTACCTCACTGATCTGCACGTACAAAGTCAGCTCTGGGGTGCAAGGGTGATCCGTGCGGATCCAAAGCTCTTATCCCCATTTCTCACTGTGGGCCAAGCAATTCCCCCTAAGAACGCCGACCCTTTAGTGTGAGCAGAGGATAAGAGCCCAACTCACAAAAGAAGGAAACACTGACATTTCAATGAGCTTGTTTTCCTTTGAAAGGAATTTATGGAAAATCTGTCTTCTAAGCCCAAGAAGTGAATATGGACGAACTCTACCGTGGGCACAGGTAAACTGAAGACAGCTTGTAACTTCAGCCTGAACAATGTGATTTATACAGTCGGGATTTGGGCAGAGTTCTGTTTTTTTCAGGAGATGAAACTGATTTTCATGTTTATGTATAAATCCAGAAAAAATAACCAAACAATGTAATCAAATCTTAAACAGAAAACCAAAGACAGGGATGGAATGCTCCCTCTGGCCTGCTTATTAAATTGTGAGGGCTTTCTTGTAATAGCTTAATGTTCTAAATGCAACTGTGTAATACGAGAGTATTTATATTCATTTTTGCAACCACTCAACTGCACTATCAAGAAGATATGTGATGGTAACACAGTAAATCACCACAGAAGCTGGGAATAAGATCACACAGTTTAATAAACATTTTCCTTTTGGCTTTAAAACTGTAGCAAATCCTTACTGCTGTTTAGGAAACAACTTCCCATAGCCTCTGTTCTTGGCTAACGTCTTTAAGTGCTGTTGTTTCAATTTAAATGCATATTCCTAAGTTAGAAGTAAATAATTTAGATGAATGACTTGTAATGTTTCTCCCAGAGGCTGTTCAACGGCAAGGACAGCGAGTGGCACGCTGTGGTACGGACCTGGCACCTCCCGCAGAAGGTGCCTCTGACCAGCTGAAGGGCAGAAGTCACAGGACAAGCGAATCCTTGTTGGGGTAGATGAATTTCTTATAAAAGCCCTTCAGCCATTCTGCGTACACTCTTACACTGAGCGTTACAGTCCAAGGTGGATGTAAAAATGTTTAAAAGTGACTTAACTGACTCATGCTCCCGTACGAACAAACAGGAGCACAATTTCCAGTAAGGGGTGCTTGTAGCAAAAAGCACTGCTACTCATCCTTAAGAAGAGCTACTGAACAGCCGAGCACTGTGCGAGTTTGTGCAGAAACCTCTTGTCCTTCCTTTACCTACTGCAAAGCCAATGAAGCCGAAAAAAGGGAGTGTACTGTTGGGCAAGGGGCGGAGAACTCTCTGGGAAAGGAAAAGTAATACAGGTAGTTTTGTTTGTCCCCAAAGTAACCTTTTTGGGGAACAGAATTAAATCAAAAAGAGAAGTTCAGCATATTTATTTCTACCTCCTGCATAGCGTTTTGTTGGGTTGCTTTTTCCTAGACCATGGAAGCTACTCTAACATGGACATACCTTCTTACACCGTAATTAAGTTGGAGGTTTCTCGGGGAATGTTTTTAAGCGCTTCTCTGCAAACAGCAACAAGAATTACGAACGCAAAATTGCAACCATAAAAAGGGGCTTGCAGAAGACTTGCTCCAATAAATAAACTGAAAACTAAGCGTGATCTATTCTACAGATAAAGGGAAACTGGCATGGAACTGAACAGAAGAATTTGTTGTACGTGTACATGCCTCAGATGTACATGCCTTGTTCCCATTATTTTTACTGAATGTTTGAGGTGTGCTTGAGCTACAAAAACAGTCTTCAAATACAAAGTAGTGTTACCTGATTCTTTGTGGTCGATTCCCATGCTGTTCCACCTTCTTGTGATATCAATATATAAGATATCTACAGAAGCCATTGAAAAATTGCTGCTACTCAGTTTGCAGTTTCTGTTAAAAATAGATAAAATAAAAAAATTCTGATTACATCCAAACTTCCAAGTTAGAAAAATTCTGCAAGGGCAATTGAGAGAACATTGGGATAAGTTTACCCGTGTCATACGTACACACCCTCTGTAACATGCAGAGTCTAATCGAGCACACACAGCAGACAGCAAACCAACCAGTGCTCATTCAGTGTATGTATCTGAAATGGCAAAGGCCCTGAATTTTTCCCGTGCACATCTCCCGCACGTGCCTAGTCCTGCTGCCTGCTCCGATCCCGCAGGCACCACCTCTGCCAGAAGCGGCTCTGGGCAGGAGTGGCCCGCTCCGATGCGTGCATCTAAATCCGATTAGCACGTGCAATCTCATGTCAATCTCTAGCCACAAAAAGGCAGCAGGTCAGATTACAGATTAACTGGTTTATTTTGGTTTTGCAACAAAGCAGAAAAAAAAAAAAAAAAGAAGAAAACCCTGAATACTTCAATTAAAAATATGAGTTGACCGTTACACACAGCTTTCTCCAGGCTATTGCTAGTACTCTTTCTGAGGCCATAACAGAATGGAATCAATTGGTTCATTGCAAAACCCAACACAAATCTGCACAGACTATCTACATGAGGCAGAGTTTGCACAGATAAATACTCTTTTATTTGACTGACTGATCCTGTTTGAAAAGCGTTGGAGGAAAGCTTTCAGGCACAGAATTTCGTCTTCATGCCTGAACACGGAACAGATTTACCCTGTGCGTTACTGAACACCGCACAGAAAACAGCAGCATCTCTGGATGCATCTCGGGCGTTTGGTGATAAGCACATGTAGGAGATCTGACACTTGTGTGGTCTGAGCCTGCAGCGTAGTGTTGATCAGTATATGAGAATTAGTCATCTGTCCAGGACTTCCAGATGTCTGGCAGCCTGGCTGGAACTAGTGCACATGCCAAAGAGCTGGCCAAAATTTCTAGCCAGAAAAGAAAAAAAAAACCAACAAAACCCAAACCCAAGAAACCCAGATAATTTAAAAGAATCTTACTCTTTAGCAGCCTAAGCAGATCTCCCTTAAAACTGAGAGTTAAGGTCTGGCCTAGATAGTCCCAAAAAAATCTTAGGCGGCATCCAAGCAAGGACTAGAGCCCTGTTTGGTGTTTCCCTTTTAGTTATTTCTTAGAATGAAGAAATTATTGAAGGGGAACAGATTTTGATTAGTTAAAGTTTGAGTGGATGGTCTCTGCAACTACTTGCCCACATGCACACACACACACACACAAAATCACAGTGGTGTACCATTTTATTCTTGAAAAGTGATGCAGCACACATCTTAGAAACATGACCTTATTTCTGAAATGAGTAGTAATGACAGCAGTTCAGAAAAGGGCCATATTGGTATAGATCCTCTGGGAAAAATAAACAAAATATTTGCCAATATTACAAAGTTTAATTTAACATCCATTAGGAAACTGCAAACACTATTGCATTGACATATGGCAGTTCATTTTAATATTCTTAAAAGCAAATGTTGGCATTCATTCTGTGTTCCTCTGACAAGTGCCAAATTAAGGCTGGACTAAACAATAGAAAATACAGAACTGGAAACAATCCTGTACTGGTCTGTAGATAGAGCAGATGCCTTCAGTCGTTTTCTAGATATTGTAATTTGTATAAATCAAATTGTTTGTATTCATTCCTGAATGACAAATGCATCTGCATAGAAACAGGATCTGTATTTTAAGATTACATCTGCTGCTGCTGCTTATTTCTTTTGTCATTGTCAATGAAAGACAGAAAATGAGATATTTGTACCATGAGTAGAACAGATATATCCATAAAAAACAATGAAAAAAACCTCACAAAGAGAAAGTATGTGAAAAAATAAATTGAGTTCCTTGCCATTGCAAGTTGCAATTTCACAATGCAAATCCTTAGTGCACAATGCATCAGCAACTGGCATTTGGAAAGCCTTTCCCGTGGCCCGGGGCAGACGGCTGTGCCCACACAGCCAGCAGAATCAGCTCTCAAGTGACCCAATTTCGGTTGTCACTTTCTCACAACGGTATTCCTGCGATTTACTGGGAACATGACGTGTTGGCTAAGACTGCAAATAGCATCTCCCAAAGTATCGCTGATCTGCTGTAGAATAAAGACCCAGGTTCCTGCTAGACACAGTTTCATAGGTCAGGTATTTTGGGAGCATGGAACGATAAAAATATATCTATTTTACAAAAAAATATGCAATGGTTCAATGGAACTTACGGGGAAAAGTTTCTTTAGGAGGCATTACTAAACCTACAAGCTAAAAGCGTACCACTGTTAGGGCCTGCTTTTATTCAACGAAACTTAAGGTAAGCACAGGGACAGCAGTGCTACCCCATAGGATCGGGAGAACTTCTTGACTACGCTTTAAGCAATTCCTAAAGAATTTCACCTTACTAACCTTATAAATGTTCGGAAACCTGTTGGCCCCAACTTTGTTGTCCCTTTTACACCAAGAAATCGGATAAACAGTGCAGCCACTCTGTCCACAAGCCGCAGGTAGTTGAACTGCTTCGCGTACTTGGGAAACACTTGCTTGAGGCAGAGGGAGGGGAGGCCAGCCTCCGGGCTCCTGGGGCTATCGTATTCCCGTCCGTCTGCCCGTCCTGCCTCCAACAGCTCTTCGTTTGCTTCTGACACGCGCTCCAAAGTCTGACACCTGTAGCACATAAAATAATTGTATCGTACGTTAATCTGATTCTTCCAAGATTCAATATGCTGTCTTTCTGGATTTTTTTTAATTATAAAATGTTATTTGATGAGATCTTTACAATAAGAAAAGATCAAGAACAATCAAGAACCTACTAAGGTTCCCTAAAGCAGAAATCATGTTATAGGAGTATTTAAAAGGATAACGAGCAGACCATTCTCCGATGCCAAAAATACCACCTATAAATATGATTGACAAAGAGATGCCGCACCATTACCAGGTTAATTGTGAGAGCTACGGAACTCGTAACTCCCCTTGAAATGACCGGGAGCTGGGCACGATCATAACATTTTTCTTTAAGTTTTAAAATTTTTGTTTTATACGAAACCTCTCCTTTATCAAAATCTTGGGTTTACCACCCTGAGAAGGTAAGAGTGGGTGCCCGGTCACCGCAACATGGCACGGTCGCCCTGACCCTGCACGGTTCTTTTTATATGGACCTTTGGCTATTGGAGCCTAGGAAGAGGTCAGCAATTTTCTAGGCAGGTATTAAATTGCAATAAATTCTAGCTGTGTACCTTCTGGGCACTGCCCAAGCTGCAGAAACAGATGGAAAACAGTACCAGTGACCAGAAATTCAGGGGGATGGTTATCAATCCAGCTACAAAATTATAAAAATGAGTATTTTTTGAAAAGACGTGATTTTAGGACCTCAAAATTATGACAATTTAAGACATTACATTTTCCATATGACTCTTCAGCATTTTCTGAAAATCATATTCCCTTAAATTTATTTCATAGAAAACATTCCAAAATTGAAACACTAACAAGTAGTTACTTCTGAAAATCTTGATCAAGGTATGCCTGCATGATTCCCTTACAATGCTTCAAAAATATTTGTAGTGCATTCATTGATAAAGACATTTTAGTTTGTCTTTAATAGCAGAAAGCCTGGATGGACATCAGATTGCATTCCTCCTTTCTGCATCCCTGATCTGGAACAATATTTTTCTCTCATCATATTTTTTTTTTTAATTTTATTTTTTAAAGCCTTTTTTTCCTTCCCTTCTTACTTTTCCTTGTCCTAACCAGCAATGCTCCTTAGATCACTTAATAAAGCTGAGGTAACAAGAGGTTCTCAACAAATTGGGCCCCACTGGGTTAATTTTTTCTAAAATGGCAGGAGATTTTTTTTTTAATCCACATAGATAAACATTAGAAGCCAAACATTTCAACCTTCCCCCCCATAACAAATAAATTGTTTTTCTCAATGTAGATTTGTTGTGATGCTGTAAATATCCATATTCCTTTCAAAAGGTCTTTAGAACCTCACAAAAGGTAACAGGCTAACTTCTTCCACGTAGACGAGGAAACACCAGATAGTAACTGCACGTTGGCGTTATCAGCATCGAACAAATATAGATACATAGAAAAAAGATGAGTTTCATGGAATTTCATGGAATATTTCATGGGAAATGCTTAGAAATTGTAATAATCTAATGATATTTAAACTTATTTTCCAATAATGATTAGAACCTTTTACCTTCCCTGATAAGTAAGGTACAAAAAGTACAGTAAGATACATTTGCAAAGAAGAAATTCTGAGAATACATTCAGAAGTGATAAGGTTCACATAAATGCATACAGGCACTACTCAGAAGACAATTTCTGGGCAATCCCATTATTTTTTCTTCAAATCCTGCGTGGGTAGAAAACTGTCTGGATGGCCTGACCCAAAGGGTTGTGGTGAATGGAGTTAAATCCAGCGGCGGCCGGTCACCAGTGACGTTCCCCAGAGCTCGGTATTGGGGCCAGTCCTGTTTAACATCTTTATCCATGATCTGGATGAGGGGATCGAGTGCACCCTCAGTCAGTTTGCAGACCACACCAAGCTGGGCGGGAGTGTTGGTCTGCTGGAGGGCAGGAAGGCTCTGCAGAGGGACCTGGACAGGCTGGGTCGATGGGCTGAGGTCAATCGTATGAGGTTCAACAAGGCTCAGAGCCGGGTCCTGCACTCGGGTCACAAACAACCCCATGCAAGGCTACAGGCTTGGGGAAGAGTGGCTGGAAAGCTGCCTGGCGGAGAAGGACCTGGGGGTGTTGGTCGACAGCCGGCTGAATATGAGCCAGCAGTGTGCCCAGGTGGCCAAGAAGGCCAACAGCATCCTGGCTTGTATCAGGAATGGTGTGGCCAGCAGGACTAGGGCAGCGATCGTCCCCTGTACTGGGCACTGGTGAGGCCGCACCTCGAATGCTGTGTTCAGTGTTGGGCCCCTCACTCCAAGAGAGACGTGGAGGGGCTGGAGCGTGTCCAGAGAAGGGCAACGGAGCTGGGGAAGGGTCTGGAGCACAAGGCTGATGGGGAGCGGCTGAGGGACCTGGGGTTGTGCAGCCTGGAGAAGAGGAGGCTGAGGGGAGACCTCATCGCTCTCTACAACTGCCTGACAGGAGGCTGGAGAGGTGGGGTCGGTCTCTTCTCCCAGGTAACAAGGGATAGGACAAGAGGAAACGGCCTCAAGTTGCCAATATCCATTTAGATCGGATAAATTTCTTCACCAAAATTTCTTCACCAAAAGGGTTGTCCAGCACTGGAAGAGGCTGCCCAGGGAAGTGGTGGAGTCCCCATCCCTGGAGGTATTTAAAAGCCGTGTAGATGTGGTGCTGGGGGACATGATTTAGTGGTGGGCTTGGCAGTGCTGGGTTAACAGTTGGACTTGATGGTCTTAAAGGTCTTTTCCAACCTAAACAATTCTGTACTGTCAAAATACATTATTTCATCTTCATTGCTGTTGCCAAATTCCCTAAATAAAGCTGATTGAGACAATGATGTTCCGAAATAAATGTTACATGTTTATTCAGCATGACATATTTTTACTCCCCCCCCCATTTGACATATCTAGATAAAATTCAAGATTGCTATTCTCATAAGTTCAGAAAGTCTGATAGCTGATGGTAATTATTTGGCATGCACTAAACATATGCAGGTTTTCATTTTCTTTCCAGTCATTTTTCTAAGTATCCATCATCAAGAATAAGTATAATTCACACTAGGTACTATAAAAATTAGTGCTTTTACTGCATTGATCTTTTGTGTTCCTGAGCAGATTTAGTGTCCTTCAGAGGGTTCTGTTCCAGCAGAGAATAACAGTCAACATACTTATTATCCACCCACAGCACTGTAAAAGTTATTAAGTCAAATCTACAGTAAATCTCTACCTTCCGACTTGGATTCCAAAAGGCAGCAGATTTCCTTAGCCCTTGTACAACCATCCTGTAGTCACTCATCCATTACAAATATCCCCACGGGATCTGTAGCCTCTCTTTTCTACTAAATTTCCCTGAAAGACGTTAATCCATTGCCACGCTGTGTCCCCTTTCAGTATAGAATACTTCAACGTTATATGTTTAACTTCTAGCGAGAGGTATGTTGAAAATAAATGTATGGCAACTGTAAGACAAAGGGCCCTTACAGAAAAAAAAAAGTAATAATTGCCAAAAAAAAGTTTTAATAAGTATGAATTATACTGCAATCTCCAGTTTCTAAAAGACACTTTTGGGGCCAGGTTTTCAAGCCTGCTTGAATCTGGGCTCTGAACTCATTCACACCTCCAGATGTTGCCTTCAAATGGCAGCAGCTCACCACCACTGCAGCACCTGCCCCAACTTAACCGCAGATGCGACCGCTCAATGCAGAACCGCGGCTGGAAACTTCTCCCTGCGCCCAATGCCAGCTCCAAACTTACTTAGATGAACCTTGAACATTAGCAGAGGTTGCAACGGTTCTTTGCAAAAAGCATCCGCGTGCAGCCTCTTTTGGTGTTTCAGTACTCATAACTGCCAAGCCATTGCTGCTTGCGTGGGGCTGTCACGCCGCGATTCACAAAGCATCTGTTCTTCTAAGAGTATTGTTACAAACTTCTAAAATAATGGTACTTCTTTTGTATCCACACTTACATTCATGGATATTGAGTATCTGTAAATGTGATCATTTTTCTGAGATAAAATACTCTAAAAAGTCTTCCAAAAAATAAATAAAAAATCTTAGGTAGTGCTTTGGTAATGTTCCTCTTTGCTGCAGATAGCAAAGTAGAAAAATAATGTTATTTTTGTCTTTAGTTAAGTAAAGCTTAAAGTAATAAATTATTAGTTTTGTTATTTCTCCTGTAAGATTGGATGGTGGTTTCACTGCCATCGAGTACCCTCTGGCTGCCAAAAGAGCGAGAGTACGTACAGCCAAGTAGCAAAAACCATGCAGGCTTCTATTTTTAATCTTAAAAGGTCTGTTCATGAATTTAAAAATTCAAATCTTCAGCCAGTTCAACTAGACCTTGACCAAATGCGAAACCTTGTTCTCAGTAGGAGAGAAGGTTGTGTTGTTTGTAACATAACTCGTTTTAATGATGCCTGGAAGCCCTGAACCCTTTCTCATTCTAAAT
This sequence comes from Ciconia boyciana, assembly GCF_034638445.1. Lineage (NCBI taxonomy): Eukaryota > Metazoa > Chordata > Aves > Ciconiiformes > Ciconiidae > Ciconia > Ciconia boyciana. The sequence goes on along the minus strand of NC_132951.1, from coordinate 2,418,463 downwards.
TCAAGAGTGTTTTGGATTGTATATTATTCATTCATCATTAATGTTTTCAGTTAAAAAAAAAAAAAAGCTTTACTTTAAAAGATGCAAGCAGAGCTGAGGAAGTTTCATTAGGTTTCCTTTTTTACAGAAAATCCTAAAGAGACTGTTAAAGGGATCAGCTTCAGAGAAATTAATTATAGCCCCAGTGTCTTCGGTGCCAGCCGCGGAGGGAGGCTGGAGTGCTGGCCAGCCACTCGGCCTTACCCAGGGCTGCGGTTTAGCCCCAGCTGGCAACCAAGCCCCACCCAGCCGCTCGCTCACCCTCCCCCCGCGGGATGGGGGAGAGAATCGGAGGAGCAAAAGTAAGAAAACTCATGGGATGAGGTAAGAACAGTTTAATAATTGGGGGGAAAAAAAAAAGTAACAAAAAGGAAAACAATAAGAGAGCGAGAGAGGAACAAAACCCAGGAAAAGAAACAAGTGATGCAACCGCTCAGCACCCGCCAACCGATGCCCAGCCCGACCCCGAGCAGCGATCACTGCCCCCTGGCCAACCCCCCCAGTTTCTATACTGGGCATGACGCCCTATGATATGGAATAGCCCTTGGGCCAGTCTGGATCAACTGTCTTGGCTTCTTGTGCACCCGGCAGAGCATGGGAAGCTGAAAAGTCCTTGACCAGTGTAAGCACTGCTCAGCAACAACTAAACCAGCAGTGTGTTATCAACATTATTCTCATACTAAAATCCAAACCACAGCACTGTACCAGCTACTAGGAAGAAAATTAACTCTATCCCAGCTGAAACCAGGCCACCGAGACAGAGGTTTGACTTGTGGAACAACGGCTCTCAGCATAGTCTTCATCTGCAAATCCATACCTCCTTCCTGCTGAACTAACAGTCCCTGGAACTTCTGAGGAAGCACAGTAGTTTAAAATGGGGGTTTTTTTCAGCCTTTCATTTTTCAGCCCCCGTCCTCAGAAGAAATGTGAAATGGTCATGAAGAGAACACCCAAACCATAGTGGTAAATAAATACTCTCTAGACACATCAATGCTGGGAGCCACAGAAGAGACTGTCTCCCCAACTGAGGTGGAAGGGACAGAGTCAAATTATTAAATGGGACTATGTTTGGTTTGTATTAGGGTCATAGAAAATTGTGTTTGTAGAAAAAAAACTGTATTATGGTCAAAGAAAAAATATCATTGAATATAGTAAAGCAGAGGCTCTAAATTACCACCGAGAATTTTCTTCTTCCCCTCCTTTCTATGGAGAAAAGCCTACGGCTGCCTTTGCGGTCATGGATGAAAACTCAAAACCAGCTTCCCTTCTCAAACTTTTACTGAAATAGCTCTTAAAATCATATTTCATATTAGAAAAGTATTTTTTAAATAAAACCAGCTTTTTTTGTATGCTACTACATGTCTCATTCCTTTCCACTTATACACTGGGAAAGTCTATAAAACATTTAAATCAGAACAAGAAAACTTAATTCTAATCTTTATTGCCAAATCTTGTACTTCCATTAAGTAAGAAAATATACTTCTTAATTTGCTTTTACAGGTTATTGCTTTTATAAAGTTTAATGATTTGTTTTCATTCTTTAGCTTTCCCCCTTCCCCCAAGATTTCCTTAAGTTTCCTTTTCTAATGCACTAGAGCTTAATTAATTTGATCATATAATTTGGATTAAAGTGAAAGTTATATTTTGCACTTCTAATAAAACTAAGACTTTCTGAAACAACCCTGCACAACAGCTTGTCCGTATCTGTAAAACTGAATTGATACATAGACTTGCCTCTTCTGCACGCTCACCTTAACTGCAAGCATTTATACTGACTATATCCAGAGTATAATTCTCCACTGCCACCACAGACACTACTTCAATAAAAGTTTATTTTCTGTAGATCTATTCAACACACTTGTATGCACCCAATCTCACCGTGGTCTCAACACGACTAATTAAGAAAAACTGCCTAGCTAGGTATATTACAGCCAGACTCGGTATCTATAAAACCAGAATTTTACTGTGATCTGCACATTTTTGCAAGGAAATAGTGCACAACATTTTTTTTGCCCTAGCGCTAGATAAATTACTCTCGCTTGCAATGCACCATTACATTTTCTTCTGTGGTTCGCTGCCATCTGCCATCGCCACACCATAAGGGTGAGCTGGATGACAGAACTCCCCAAGGGTCATGCAATCAAAGACCGGTAATAAGCATTGGCAGTACAGCTACAAAAAGCAGAAACACAGCTCAAAGTCCAGCAACGATGAAAACATAAGGGGGATTTTCACCTCCATTTCTACCATGGATTTATCAGTCAACTGGAATATAGAAGTACACATTTTTGTAATGTTACCTGTCAGATTCCAAGTGTCACTAAAAACTCCTATGCGTATTTACCATCTCACTCCAGAAAGTGACTTCCAAGAAACACCTTATATACTGTGTCGTCCAGGACTTCACCTTGGGAGTCCGGGTACACCACACAGGGTTCTCATGCTTGGCCCTAGTCTCCCTGAAAACCTCACAAAACGTCCGTGGACAAGCACTGCAGTGAAGTTGTGGGGAAGGGATCAGAAACTCCAAAATGCTGAAACAAATCTCCAGCAAGAAACCTGCACGGTTTCCTCCATTAGCTCCTTTCTCACGGGATTTCCAACAGGCAAGGGGAGGAGAAGCAAGCTGAGCCCCGCACTTTAAAGCTGCTCCTTAGAATTAATTGTTTTGACTGACACAGCTGAGTCAGGCTAAATGAATGAAAGGTCAAATACAAGGTAATGCTTCTGTTGCCATACAGAATAAAAGCAAAGCTTAATTTACATACTAATGTCTGACCTCAATACATTAATTTCTCTAATTCTGCAGCTCATGACAGATCTCTCTTTAGAAATGATCGACTGTGGAGACAATATTAACTGCATCTTTAAAAAAGAATTTCAATTTTAATAAAGCTTATGGAAACGACATCTAAGACTACTTATCTTTTATACATGATTACTAATTTATTAATGTTTCCTCCATCTATGTTTTATCCCTTTCATTCTGACCGGCCTTAATCTTTATGCAAATACAAGTTGCTAAGGGACAAACAAATTTGCAACTACTAATTAAAGGCTTCAAAATTCCCAACATTTTGTATACTTGTATACAAAATTTAGCTGTCAAGTCCAGAGTAAAATTAGGTACGAATTGCAATATTAATATTTCTAAGAATGCTCACTTGATATATTTAACATTTAGGGCATTGCTAGAAGTAAAAATGAAGCAATTTTTGTATCAGCTGACAACTGCTTACCTAATAAAAGAAAATATTATGTTCTGGATTCTGAAGCTATAATTATTCCCTCAGCTGAGCCACTATTCTCAAAGCAAGGACTATGTTAACATAGTTAAAAGCAGAGAATCTTTTGCATGACAAATCTATCTATCCACCCATTTATCACCGCAGTATGTGGACCTCCCAAGAAACAGAGACACGTTTGTTACTGGAGCGTGTAGGTATGAATATGTTTGTGTGCTCATTCACAGAAGTTAATCGTTTGGGAAACAGTAAGTCAAAGCCAGAACAGTGTCTTTGCATGATCAACCATTCATGAATTTTCTTTTATGAACTAATCCCATTACTTTTATGAACACACAGAGCCTCCTAGCACTCACAGTACACGATAGCAAGCAGTTTCATAGTTTGACTGCGTTGTGTGAATAATCAGCATCTTTTGTTTTGTGCTGGCCATGGCGAGTTTCATTTGAAGAAACTGAATATTCATCTCCTCTTCACCCTCTGCCAAAGTAAAGAACATCAATAGCACTAGCATTTCCCCCTTTCAAAATAATAATAAAGTTGCACAAAGATAAAAGTATTAAAAGAATATTAAACCCCACGGAGTAAGAGATTTTTGAAGTTCTGTTAGAAACATTATTACTCTTACATATAGTTTACTCAACACTTCGAGAATGCTTTGAGGCAGTGAAAGCAACCACAGTAGAGTCCATATTTCAAAGAGCAGAATCAATCACATGAAAAATAAGGATTGATAATCAGCATGCTGCTGGCAGTCAACTAACTTCACATCATACAAAATACATTTGGAAAACGCAGCAGCTATCCTGTCTCCTGGAAGCAGAAAGTGCAGAACGCAGTTACAATGTCCATCTCTCTAAGAAAAGAGAATCCATAGCTCAGTTAGAGAAATAAAGTAGTTAAATCACCTCACTTAGATTTTAACCTCATCTAAGCATGACCATGTCTAACTTGGCCTGCACCTTCAAGGCCTAATACTGCATTCACTCTGGAAGGGTGAAAGAAATGGAGCGCACTAAGTTTGCTTCTGAGAGTTGGCAAACACATTTGAGGTGAAGCCAAGGATAAATTAAAAATGTACTCCACAGCCTTGCCGTTTGCTTAACAAAACCAAAATAATTTATCAGATTCTTGAAGAAGTTAAATCAAAGCCCCTGCAGCCTGTCATCAACAATCACAGCAGCTCTCACGCACAGCATCTGCTCGTCGCAGGCTTTCCATTTGCTGTCCCATGAGTGTTATTTGTTTGCCACGTATCATACTTTGTAAGCTCCACAGACATCAGTCCCCTTTCTGAGAAGGATGTTTCGCTGCCTCTTCAGATTGGGTGGATTTATTATAAAAATAAACACTTCTCATTAAAGATTAAATAGCTTTTGAAAGAAAAGAGAAGACTCTGAAAGTTTGCCGCCTTAACACATTCTTAATGAGGGTTTCCAAGATGTAGAAACTTAGTGTGGATCTGGACTTGCTCCACACCAAGGACACAAAGCGATGGATGAGAATATTACTGTCATTTTCTTATCATATGGGGAGAAGACTAGAGCCTCCACTTCAAACTTGAAACCTAAGACAAGCTAACGTACTGTCCTACACATTTTGTTGAGGAAGAAATGCAGTTTGTATTAGGAAACGTGTCCGATAGCCCCACAAGCAATGATACACTTACTGCAATTATCAACAAGTATTATTCAAGGATTAACACTTCCCTTCCAAAGGAGATGTACAGAGCCTTTCCTGTCTGAACCGTGCGTTGCTCAGAGGAATCTCTGAAACAGGAGATGGTGCGGAGGCACACTGTGCTCAACTTTCCACTTTTAGCCTACACAAATACGGTCACTTCTGTTCACTCCTAGATGATACCATTTGAGATGCTCTTGTCTACTTTTATATGGAGGATGCTACAGAAATAATAGCTTCCAATATTCCATAATGTAAATAAACTTTCAGATTCCATTTAAAAAAAAAAAAAAAAAAAATCACAATATGGGCAACAGCTAACACCGTTGCAGCAATCCGTAAAATACCAGAGCATAGGGAACGACAGATTTACATCCCTCCCTTCACAACACAGCCATGGAAAGAATTCAGAATATGACCCTGCCAGAGAAACCACTGGTTCAGAGAAACTTGAGAAGCCCAAAGGTCGAGTCATTCAGTTATTTGAAGAATTCTCCATAGTTTGGAATGGATCTTATCTGCTCTGATTAATAAGTAAGGATTTGCTCCATTATCCTTTGAAAAATCTATTCTCCTACACAATTTAGGTGCTGCTGATCTTAGTATCTTCCAGATCAGAAAGGGCTTAATTTTAGGGTGTTTTAAAAAGAAACATGTATGAAAAGAAGTGTTTAGGTTTTCAACAAGCCTATTACACAGATCAGAAGTCAGAAAGGCTGTGTTCATTCCCTTGTACGTTAAACTAAAGCTCAATCCAATAAACCATTTCAAACCTGCCATCCAACGCCGTAAGTGTTCACCGGTGATCCTGTGATTAAATCTAGTTCTGTTAAACTCCTGCCTCACTAGGTGACGGCAGGAATCAGTAGCGCAGCACACCAGAGAGGAGAGCCATCCTTTAGAGATACGAAGCAGGTACTGCGCACCTGGGAGGAACGTCCCACCGCAGGTCAGAGTTGCACTTGACCTCTGTTTTTATTTCTGTAGCACTCCCTAATACATAGTTTAAATCATTAAAGAAATGCCTTTGAAGAGTCTCAGGTGCAATGTGCTGAAAAAAATAGTTATTTCCTAATTATTAATTGAGATTCTTTCTTTCCAACTTTCTCATTTTAAGAATAATGGTACTATCAGTTTGCATTAGCTAAAGATTTATTACTTTTAATGTGACACAAGCAGTGAATGCTTATGCTATTACCTGTCATCTGAGTGCTGCAGAAAATATGGCATTACTATAATGAAATAATGCATAAGCAATGCAAAACCTGCATCAAAGGACTTTGTTCCACTGTAGCAAAAACTTATTATAGAACAAAGATCATTAAATATGGTCCCAATACTTTATTTTTTGTGGAGGTAGCTTTTGTTATTCCTAGTAGATTTATTTGTGTTCGCTATTTGCTTTTAAGGTACTTATGCGCCTCATTATTTCTCCAGAGTTTTCTTTGTTTCTTTAGAAAAGTGTGCCTTAAAAATAGTAATACAGGATACTGCAAAGGCAAACCAGTTGTAAAGCCTGATAATATATTGAAATCAACATTAAATTAGACCACCAAGTAGAAGAGAAAAAAACCTAAACCCCGTGGTATTTCTTCTCATGTGGAAATTATTCTTAGAAAGCAGTCATGATTATGCCAGGATAGAAAAGGAGCTTTACCCTGTCATCCAATGGAGTAGAAAGCAGCACTGCAATTGCATTTTATCAGCAGTAATCCTCCTATTAAAGCAGGTGAATTCTACATACACAAAATAACACTACTGATGACTACGCTGCTGTTAAGTCATGTGGCTTTGTGCTTTCATTTTGTGGCAACTGCGTGCTAGGCAGTTTTATTGCTTTCTAATTTTTTCAGAGACTAGAGACCAATTATTACTTAAAAATAAGCCAATCATCTCTCCTGCTAAAAGATGACTAGCAGCAGAAGTTAAATTATAGAGAACATCACTGCCCCCAATACATTAATTTCTGTCACTCTGTCACTGTAAAAATTTACAGCAGATATAATCTCTTTGAAGAGGGATCAAGTCATAGAAAATACGAGCCTAGTTTTAAATAGAATTTTAATTTTAATGAAAGCTTCAGGGAATGATGTTTATGCTGCTTATCTTTCATACCTGGTGATTAAGTTAATTTATACTTAATGGAAGAGGATATTTCTAATCCCCAGACAGGCTCAACATCTGTCTGTGACTATGTTTTTGGAAGCCTTAAGCTGCTTGTGATTGATGTAATAAAACCAGGATCCTGCAGAACTGACACCTGAAGGATATCTGTAGGAGGGAAAATGTTATTTTTCTGCTCAATGCCTATGCTTAAGTCAAGCCAAAATCCCAAGCACTTAATTTTGCTGTCCCTTAAAAACTTGCTTTGCACTCCCTCGCCATTATTATGTGAGTATGAACAGGGGAATAAGCAAACAGTTCTCCGATATGGTTATGATCTAATATTCATACTAATATCATCTAATATTCATACTGCAGTGTCTGAGAACACGTAACTTTCTGATGGCCTGAAGCTGATGAGAATAATAAAGCTCCTGCAAAAATCAGAGACATAATCTCCATTTTTCCTTCACTTCTCATCCCATGTCTATTTAAGACCAAATGCTAGCAAAATAAATGCTTGCATTTACCCTATAGTTACAACAGAAAAAAAAAAAAGTCTTGAAAAGTAAACATCTTGCCAGGAAAAGATATATTTTTCAACATCGTCCCAACAAATCACAGTATTCCTGTAGAATGAAAGAAAACAAACAAACAATTGGTATTTCCAGCTGTCATGTATATCCATGTTATTTTAAAGTGATGCTCTTCCAGAGAGGAAAGCAGCTACCAGAGGTTATTACAAAGCAGTCCGTCACTACCATCACACACTGGAAAAATCTACGGAAGTTCAAAGCAACACAGAATGGAGGGAGGAAGACCTAGAAGGTGAATGGAAGTCAAGTAGCAAAAGAAAAACAAAAAAACCCAAAACTGCAGGTTTGAGTGCTTCATCTCAACCTGTTTCTGAAAAGGGATAAGATAGTGCCCACAGTTGCCCAAGGAAGGCTCCCTGGAATAACCAGCATTGACACGATAACCAATAACGCTGGGAACGTGTTAAAGGAGTGCAGTAAGATTTACTCTATCAAGTGTCTTGTAAGAATGTCTGACATGCATCGCTATAACTCCCTCAGGTCTAAAACCCCCTTGTGATATTACAAATACCCTCAAAAATCTTATTATTTATATATCTTCATATTAAATTGTTAGTATAAATTATGGATTTTTCTCTCCAGTAAAGTAGTGGAACACTTTTAAAATATTAGCACTACAAGCTGGACCCATTTCATGGCTCCGTTCTCTCACATACTTGTTCCACAGCCGTTGACTGGCTCCATCCTGGCACGGATGACTGCCCTGACACCTGGCGAAAAGGTGGCACAGACGCCGTTGCTCACTTAAAGCAAGGCTCCAGATCTAGGACAGCAAACACACATGTAATGTAGCACCGCACCGACCGACGTACAAAGCACGGAACAGGGCATGCACTTAAATATGTCGCAAGAAAGCACAGTGAAGTTTGCTTTCGCAAATTAGGAGCCTGCATTTAAACCCTGGCACTTTCTAGTCACTGAATTAATCTAAGAAACTATTTCCAGTTAAGTGTCCCTGTGTAAAAGTCTAATTAACAGGAAATTCTTACATTTCCCTATTCTATCAGGTTTTATCTCAGGGAATCTCTACCTTATACATGTCTCCCTGTCTTCTACTTCTGTGGTCCCTTAAGTTGATTTTGTTTTTCTCTCCTCCTGGTTCTCCTCTAAGGATTGTCACTCAACTTACATTTTACAGGACATACTTGTTCAGAAACAATCCCTCTGGTTTTGGTATTTTCTTGGGAAGGAAAAAGACCTTACATCACATTTTGATATCCCACTTCAGAGGTTATTGGGGCAAAGAAAAACCTAGCGATTCTTTATTTTAAAGGATGAAGAAGAATTAAGATCTCAACAACTTCAGCTGAAACAAAATTAATGACTGCATGCGAAAATCAGCAAAATTAAATTCACAATGAAAACCAGGATCCTTTCTATCTCCCTCCAAGTATCTTAACAGGTTTACTCAAAATGCTTTAAAAGCAAGAGGGCTTTTTCAAGACAAAGAAACTCTTCAGACTGAAAAGAATACGATAACCTCATTCAAACAGTATTGTCTCATTTTTAGGATTCAGAAATATCTAAAAATCATGCAGAAAAAAATTGCTTCCATTAAAATTCCAATTAATGTTAGAATTGAGCTGACTTTTTTCAGTGCTCTCCCCAGATCATGCATCCAAGTCAGTGAAACCTGCAGCTGAGACACGCTTTGCAGTCAATGGAAAGGACTAGCCATTACTTCAGTCCGTCATTAAAAAAAAAAAAAAAAAGAGTGGAGTGTATTTTGTTCAAACTAACAGTACCAAACTTGGGCTTTCGTGTTACAGCGCAGTGAATTAATGGTTTGCATCAAATGAAAATACATAACTGGTGTTATTTCTTATAACAACATGGGGTGATTAGATCATTAAATTTGCTCTATAATTCACAGCTGCACCAAGATTGACAACTATTTCCTACGAGTTCTCTCATTCCTAACCCTGACATCTAAATACATTGCAAATAAATAATTCTTAGAAGGCATGTGCATGTAAGAACTTTCTGCTGGTATTCAGGGGTATAATCCATGCCTACGCATTCATTTATTCCATTTTACTGTGACCTTAATAAAACACTGTTACATGGCCCAGGAGCCCTACTCCACTGAAATGATTTGTTTCTTTTATTAGTAAGGTGATATACCTTAGTATGCCCTTGGCTGATCGATTTGTTATAACATCTTCGGGGTTGCATGAAATCTTATTTTTTTAAATCAATTTGTTCGTGGGCTATGCTGTTCCTGAGACAACATAAAGTACATACTGCAACTCAGCAGTCGCATGAAGAACTTACAAAGATATAACTGGAAACCAAGACAAAGTATTCAAGGCTCACCCCGCAGATTTCACGCAACCAAAACTATCGCGGTTGGTCGTCATTTTAGGTACACATAAGATACCGATTGTAAAGATGGCAAAAAGACAGGTACAAAATAAGACATTTTTGTACCTTATACAAAGATACACATAAGCATGCTGTATATACAGACATATATACACAAATATGCACTATATAGACTACAATTTATAGTAAATACTTGTACACTTATTTTATGAAATCTATCTGGTGGGAAGTAATTTAGTATCAGAAAGATTACAGAAAATGACAAGTTACTGGAGTTATACATTATAGACCAACTGGAAAAATTAATTTAAAAGCAGAGTTGCTTCTGTGCAACACAAACATACCTTCAAGAAGGTAAAAGGGAAAAAAAGTCAAATTACATAAACATACATCCTTAATTTTAGACAAAGCAATTAAGCTAACATTCCGAAAATCAAATTTCATTCAAGAAGTATTTAACTGCAGGTTAATAATGGAAATTTTGCCTTATACAAAAGCCATGGAAAAAGCAACATACTGAAGAGTGCAGCTGAATCACTACTCCTGCAGTAAGTCAAGATACCACCCAAAAACTAGATTATGTTAGCAAACTACAGGGTAAGTAGAGGTGAAGATTATTTTGCTGATAGCAGAAACTCAGCTCAAATGATTAGCATATTGAAGTGTCAGGAAAAAAACAATTTGCACTCAAGCTTAACTACTAATCACCTTCCCTGTAGGAGCATGGAAATTCAGTGAACCCACTGGTACAGACAAGGCACGCAGACGCTGCTCTGCCCCATGCTTGAAGACAGAGAGAAAAAAAGTGGTTTTAACTTCAAAACACAACAGCTTTCTTGTACTGAAAACTAAAGAGGAAATTATAGCAAATCCAAAGAAAGATGATGTAGTACTATCTCTTAAAAATGTACTTTAAAAAATTAAGCCGTTTCCTTAACACAGGAAACAACTGCTCATTTTCCATCTCTTCTTTGTACTGGACGGGCTGCCATTAATGCAGTCTAGCAGAAGGAGAGGATATGGCATTTGTAGAACGAGTACAGAAGGCAGAGAATAAACTTAGTTTCTTTCCCTATATGAGGAACAAATTAGATTCCAATTAAATCAATTTTATAAGCAGAAAGTTACTTCCTTATGTGGAGTGTTGCGGAACAGTCTGTTCTCCGGTTAGACAGCACGCTAAGCCGAGTTCTCCTCTGCCCTGCTACCTCTGCAGTGGAGTCCCTAGGCACAAATACATTTGTTTAGCTTTTACTACACAACAGTTTTTCAACTTAAGAGTTAGCCCAGATTAACACTCTTTGTCAAAATGTATTACACGTTCAGAGCTGGATGGATGCCTAAATCACTGAGGCAGAGGAGCCCAAAACAACCTGGGCCAAGTACTGAAAATTAGTTGGAAATTAAGCCCTTGTTCAACACAAAAACACTAACCCTTTTCAGGCTGAAGAGATGGCAGCCTTGAGGCTACATACGAGAAGCCCCGAGTGGTGGAAATAACATCTAAGAGCATCAAGGACTTCTCTACCATATTATTTTTTGCAACCCAGTTTACCTCTGAGGTAAAAAGAAAAGGTGATTGGCCTCAACAACTACAGTAATTTCACTCTCTCAAAGGTACAGAGGGCTAGCGCTGCACAACACTTAAGTATGCACTTAAGTACTTGATGAATAAGGTCAAAGTTGCTATTTGTTTTATATCCTACCCAATGTAGCCCGAGCAAATTTCTGACCATGCTTAATCTGAATTGTCACTGGCTTCAGCTGAAGCTTGCCGTCAGCAATGGCTGGATCCAACAAACATCTGTATGCAACAAAGCTCCCAGAGCTGCTTTGAAGTATTGCTGAGTTTATATTTAAAAAAAAAAACAAAAAAAACCCAAAAACCCCCCAAAAAACCACCACAAAAGAAGCTTACTTTGTTAGGATTCAGTCCAAGCAGGAGCACACACCAAAGGAGCTCCAACATCTACGCTGTCAGTTACGGAACGAGGCTTGAACAGCCGCCGAGCGCCGGGAAGCCTTGCCGTCAGGCTTTTCATTACGGCTCAGTGAAGTCGATGGGACTCCTCTTGCCCCAGTCATTACTGCTGGTTATAAGGGATGCAAAACACAGCGTGCCTTAAACCAGATTCTATTACCATTAAGACTCACTTATAATCTCTAATCAAATAACTGAATTCAAAGATGTATTTAGACCCGCTGCCTCCACGTGCTTTTTTATGCCAATTGGAAGGAGACTAAGTAGCCACCCTGCTTTATTCCTGACCTCCCTTCTTGGGCAAACCTTGAAGATTACAGCAACTTTTGTGGCCGCACTACAAAGACTAGAGGAAAGTGACAGATTCTGATACAACTTGTCTCTGTATTTTGTCACAAAGGTTTTCTTTTCATTTAAAAATCTTCGTAAGAAAAAAGAAAGCAAAAAGACTTCTTAATGATCAAATTAAAGTGTAATACAGTGTGAGTATCTAAGAGAGGTAATTGCTACAGCACGTTTTGATATATTAGAATGTTTGGAAAGTTCAGATTTTATGGAAAGACTCTTGACAGGTCATACTGCTCAGCTCATTTTCAATCCTTCCGCTACTGCTCACTAGAAGTTTTAGAGAGCAAAAAGAAAGAAAAGAGATGTCAATAAAAATCTAGTTAGATTAGCTGCATCTCAAAACATTGTGATTCAAGTCTAATTGGACAAACTGGTCTCCATTTGCAATTTGAGAACATAAAACCAGACTTCGGTTCACACCGGAGCTCGGGGCACTGCAGCATGCCAATTACTGCAAAAGCATACTACGGTTTTGGACCAATTAATTTCACAGTGCTGAAAACGAAACCTTTTAAAATTCTGCAACCCATATCAATTCTTCTCCATTAAAATTTTTAAATTAATTGGGCCTGTCATCAGCTTGCTTGCTTACTACATTCTAAGCACTTCCAGCTGTCCTTCAATACTGGGTCATTTCAAGAGATTAAAAATAAGACTGAATTCACTCTTTATGTGGCAGTTAAAATACTGTCTTTACATTCAAGACGTTAGTGCTTAGAATACAATATATGAGCAAACACAGACCAACTTGCAAAACTGGACTATAATAGCACTTTTTGCAGTGGTGAAGGTTAAAATGGGAATAATCATAAATTAATCTGTTGTCAAGCATGGAGTTATTTAGTGCTGTGTTTGTGTGCATTCCAGTGTGTCATGGTTTAACCCCAACCAGCAACTCAGCCCCACCCAGCCGCTCGCTCACTCCCCCCCAGTGGGATGGAGGAGAGAATGGGAAGGGTAAAAGTGAGAAAACTCCTGGGTTGAGATAAAGACAGTTTAACAGGGAAAGCAAAAGCCGCGCAGGCAAGCAAAGCAAACCAAGGAATCCATTCACTCCTTCCCATGGCAGGCAGGTGTTCAGCCATCTCCAGGACAGCAGGGCTCCATCACGCGTAACGGTGACGTGGGAACACAAACGCCATCGCTCCAAATGCCCCCCCTTCCTCCTTCTGCCCCAGCTTTATACGCCGAGCGTGACGCCCTATGGTGTGGGACAGCCCTCTGGGCAGCTGGGGTCAGCTCTCCCAGCCGTGTCCCCTCCCAGCCCCTTGTGCCCCCCAGCCCCCTCGCTGGTGGGGTGGGGTGAGGGCAGAAAAGGCCTTGACTGCGTGTCAGCACTGCTCAGCAGGGACGAACACACCCCTGGGTTATCAACAGTTTCCAGCACAAATCCAAAGCACAGCCCCATACTAGTGACTATGAAGAAAATTAACTCTATCCCAGCCAAAACCAGCACACTATGATATTCCATAAGTTCTCTATTTTATTAGCAAAGGACTGTAAAAATGAGAATAAAGATTAAAATAACACCGTCAAAGAATGACATTGAGAAAACCTCTTTTTAAAATCCTAATATTCTGAATATTCAAATAGCACACAGTGCACCAAGTTGTGATATTGTATAGAAAATGCAATGACTCTAAGCACTCTGTATGGGAGAAAGTAAAAGATAAAGAGATGACTAATGACAATCAGGTTGGCAAAATGTGAAGAATGCTTTGCAAACCTTAGTAGCCAGCAGGGATATTTACTGAAGAGTGTAGAATCGGACCTAAAGTCTTCCACAGAAGAAAACTGAAGCTTTTCTGTAATATTTTTATCTAACAATACATAAACTGATCTCATATACTACTAAGCATAATAACAGGCCATATCCTGAATGCTGTAATTTAGAAAGACTGGCAAGGCATGGGAGAAGCAAGGCATCATCCTCTTCACAGAATGAAAATGGTAGCAGAAGGAAAACGTTTTGTCTAAAGGTCAGCGAGTAAACTGGCTGAATCAGGAACGGAAATTACATCTTTTATGTCCTAGTCCAGAGTTATTTTCACAAAACCAACTTTTCCTGTAATGGTTTGATAGAGAAGAATATTGAAGTGCATTACTGAACTCCTATTGTATCTATGCTAGGGATATGGTTTTAGCTATTTTTGAAGAAACATTATTATTGCTTGTGTATTTATGCATTTTTAGCCAATTAAAACATTTCCGATTACATGTGAAATAAAGCCACTTATAAACTAAAAGATCTGACTTTCTTTCTATCAGCAGATTTTATTCTCTTTTCTATGTTAGGACTGCTGCCACAGCACATTCAAATTATTTGCCACTGTTCTGCACTCAGTATTGTATTTTCTGTTGTTGTAGTACACACTCTTGCGGTGCTTTCCTCTAAGTGGCTCTTAAAACCAATGTAGAACTATTCCGCGAGTCAAGCACTACCAGATCCTTCCCTTCCCTTCGTGGAGAGACGTCTCACATTGTAGTCTGTGGAATTTCCAACAGGGCCTATCCCAATCAACAGGAGAAAGGTTAAAAGCTCTTAAGGATGAAGCAGATAAATAATTGGAAAAGCAAGAACAGAGGGCAAAAATCAAGGCACCTGTAACATTTGCTTCACAAAGCTGAACAGAGTAGTTGCGGCTAGTTCTTCTTGAGCAGGATGAGAAACAGCAGTAGAAATAAATACTCCCCAACTACAGAAAACCAAAGTTAACGTTTCGCTAATCTGAACTGAAGTAACATTGACAAACATCACACTTAAAAGTCTCCCTCACATGTCTAACTCATCAAAAGCCGCATGGGCTAATGTAACAGACAAGAATTGATACTGAAGTTGGCAGACTGCCTGATGAAGGAGTAAACCAAAAAGCCCTCTAGGAAAGAGAAAGGGTCTAATTCAATGTATTTTCAAAGGGCTTTGGCAGAATGAGCCTGAATATGAATGCTGGGTCATTTTGACTGATGGAGAAAAAAATTGTGTCAGCCTCCAAAATGAACCAGAGTAGAAAGATCAATCTCGAGAAAGCCACGCGTATGAGTTTATACACTCTTGGGCAGAAATAAGGCTTGGAATGAAGAGGTGGTGCTTGAGAAGCATTTGAATAGCTGAAAACCTGACCAGACTTCCAAGTGATAGCAAAGGCATACAGGAATGAAGCTAAAGCTCCAGCTTGAGCTGGACTTTATTTGCTCATAAAGTCAATTAGCAAACGGAAACCAAAATACTGATACTACCATAGCTAGGTTTATTACATGCTTATTTTTATAAGCACTAAACTCACCCCATATAATGCCAAAGGCACTGACAACCCTGAGTAATGAATCCCTGTGGAACATAATACACTCACTCACAGAAGCAGAAACTGAGATACATTACAAGACTGAAGAACAGTCATTATTTTCTGATCGGTGATAGCTGCCACACCAGTTCTCCCATTCAGGTTCTCCATAGGTTTGTGCACTGAGTTTCTGACCCTCTTAAGCCACCCCTGCCACACAATCATAACCTTAGAATATGTATAGTGAGATAAACACAGTAATCCATGGCAAGAATGACTATCATCATCAAAATCTAGGATAATCATACTCTCAAGACATCTTTGCACAGTATATTTTCATATTTCCATTAAACATGACACAAACATCAGGGGAGGTTATGAAACTGAATAAAAAATGTCTGGAAAATAAATGGAATACAGCTGCACAGGTGATTTCCTGACTTTTTTTTCCTTCTTTAAGGAAGTACAAAATTGCTCCTCGGTATCAGGAATAACATTAGCATTTGGAAAATGTCTTAAACATACACGAGAGAAACATTACTGAAAGGCCTGTTTAAGTAAAGACGCACATTCCTCTTGCAATTTAGTAGACAAGGTTAGACCCATCGGTCACTAGCACAGCAGGAGACATCTCCTAAAGACGCTGCCACTTTAACGTAAGTTACAGTTAAGGCGGAAAGTACGTAAGTAGAATGTCCAGAAATTAATTCATGTTTTCATTTAATACAGATCACATATTCTCCTCCTAGAAACTATTAATTTTCTCCTATATCAGAGAAAGAATTCATTTAAAGTGAGAAAGATGTGTAATCCACACAGTAGAAAAAACGAACCATCTTGTTTTGTGCAAGAAACGAGTAAGATCTTTTGTGTAGCAAGTTCTACAAAACTTTGACTGGAATTTCTTCCTAACTGCGTAACACTTAGAGATAAAAAGTCAAACTGACATACATTAATATTTACAGGGTGCTCTCTGAACAGAGTGACATTAGCCAGTGTTTGTATGCTGATCTTGCAAAAATTTGAGAGACCACATTGGGGCTCCTCCTGCTCAGAAAATTAGTTAATCATATTTGACATTTGCTAGAGCCACAGAATCCAGAGAAGAGGATCGTACCTGACATATTTGAAAAAGAAGAAAAAAATAATCAGAACATCACAAATAAATTTCAAGGCTGAATTCAAATAGAAAAACACTGAAGTGGTGTGTACAGAGAATAGCACCCAAGAAAAGATAAACTAGCAATGAAACAGCAATACCATAATAGGTAATAAAACAAAACCACTCATTTTTGTGGGCATAATGAATTGATCATCTTTGTAACAGCCATGGATTAAATTACATTTTATTTCCAAAGTGTTTCAATTCTTTCATCTGTCAATGGCTATTTCAGTGCTGAATAAAAGTCATTATATTACTTAGGGGGCTGCACCTTCATCATCTCTAGCAAGTAAAAAGCAGATTTTATTCCATGAGCAACTCTTTTCTAATGACAAGCATGTCATAATACTATGCGTTCTTTGTCAAAAGAATAAAATGCTTATTTTCTGTCTTGAAATATGTAAGCAACTAGGCATGTAAATGCAAGAGATCATACTGGGACACAGAATAAACAGCAACAAAAATATAAAGAAGTCTCTTATTATGGCTGGATTAATTATCATTAATAAACTAGGGCACAAATATTTTTGACAGGACAGGAAAGCAGGTCATTAGCACTGATGAGATGATATAAATGATCTTCCTAAGACATTTAGAGCAGACCCGCTCCAAGTGATACTCGTGGCTTGCAATTATACCACCAGTCAAACAGTTTACCTCTAACATCCAGTGGAGAATATACAGTATTTGCATACAAGACTGAGACTCCTTTTTGCTCCTCAAATCTAATGCAATTTTAAGAAGAATAAATTGCTAATAATGAAACAAACACTGAAACTAAAACCTTTTACTACTATAAAGATTCAAAATTAGGCACAAAAAAATAGAAGTTTGCGAAGCCTTTTAAAATGGATTTTCTGTTGGAGGCACAACATAAACAATGATTTGCATCAGCGATTATCTTAATTAAACTGCTGTTTACATAAGTAACGTTGATTTACTTTAAATGTTGTTCGGTGTCATTAGACCATTCATTTAATTGTGCAAATTTCCTTTAGCTCAAGTCTTCTCCCACCTTCAGCAGGCTGTGAACAGCAGCTCTGCTGCAAGAAGTAAATCCAGAGCAAATTTAATACTATACAAGCTTATACAAGTTTCTTTGTAGAAACATTATGGAGCACAGTTCAGGCCATTACCCTACACTGTATATGACAAGGATTTCACTCTTCAAGTCGGTGTAGCCAAGCTTCCTGACCATGTTGCCTATTACAGACTTGGATAAAAATGCATACTGTGATCCTGTGAAGGGACATGTGCCACCCCTGCTATACGTGATGCTTTGAATATGTTAAGTAAAAAGAAACTACATTCCCTCCCCCTCTTTTTCTTTTTTTTACATTAGATTTCTCACTCGAGGAAGAAAGCTCCCTCCTGATGATACAGCGACCAGCTGGCTAACCTGGTACTGAAGGTCTTCACTCGATCATAAATTCCAGTCAAAAGAGCTACCATTGCTGAAAAAACGTGAGCTGGAAAAAACACCATGATAATTCTGAAATTTGCAGTGACAGATGTTCAGAGCAGAAATCAAGATTTCTGGCCATCACTACCCCCTGAATTCACTCTGTAGTAATGCTAGAAGCAAATAAGCTTTGTTTGATAATATTCAACAGATTTTACAGAGGAGTTTAAAATTCTGTCTTTCCAAGAAAACAGCTCAGCCACAAATGATTGCGTTTGTTCCAGCACATCATCAGCCTGGATGATTGCAAGGATCTACTCAAGCCTTAAAATCCATGCGAACAGTACTGCCACACAAACAAAAGCAAAGAGTTAGCATCTTCCATATTATTTTATTAACTGTTTTAATTTCTGAATTATGAGTGAAACTTGAGTTCCAAATTAAGGATGCCTAAGGAAAATAGGACTAGTCTAGGAGCTAAAGCTGGGGCAAAAAAGCTCCTGCAAAATTCCATTGGGGGGGGAATCAGAAACCCTCTTTTTATAACCATGCATTTTTAGCTAGATTTTTTTTTTTTTTTTTTTTAGAGAAGAGCAAAAAAGTAAAACAAAACACACAACATGTAGTTGATTAGCTGCCTTCTTTACTTTCAGAAAGGGCTACCCAGGCTCTACGTGGTCAGGCAGAGCCAGGTACCACTCACCCTCTGGGTTACAGAATGGCTTGAAAACTGTCTAACAAAGTCACCTGCAGAGCCGCTTTCAGATTCTCCTCTTGAGAAGCTCCGAGCCGTTGACACACATCTTCACCCTGCAGAGCAGTACATGGCTCCAAATCTCTCCATTAACAGTTACTTGGAAACTCTGCTGTCATTGGACTTTGGCTACAATTGCGCTAACGCAGAGGATTCAGAAGCAGCAAGGAAATTAATGCAGCAAAGCAGGACATTAACCTTTATAGGGATACCTACTGCCTTCAGAATCTTGACATGCAGAATAGGTCTTCTGTGTACGAGGTATAGGGGATTTGTCCAGCAGGGCCTGCATAACGTCAGGGAAAAGCAGGCGCTGCGCAGTACCCACCCTGCCCATCCCTCCCAAAAGCCTCACATGTGCCTGTGACACTTTTTATTCTGTTTTAATTCCTTATGTTCTTTGCATCACAGAATAACACAAAGCCTTCCCTCATCTCTAGAACAAAAGATATTTCTTCTATTTAAAATAAAAAAATATCTTTGCATGAATGTGAAGTTTCTGTTCAAACATGTTACATGCACAAAATATTAACCACGTGCCTCAGTACTTAAATGGCCAGGACAAATTCTGAAAACCAAGAAAAGATCAGTCATACTGTGGAACAATAGCCACTAAGTATAGTTAAGTACGTTCATTTGAACTTGTATCACTGCAGATTTTCAATGACTAATTATTGGCAGTGCCAAGATATTTACTAGTGATTGGTGCATGTAGAGACTGGAATTGAGTTGGAAAAATTAAGAGATATGTATGGCATGATAAACTGATCTTATTCAACTTAACTTTTATTTCAATATTATATGTCACATGAAAGGAAGGAAGAAAAAGATAATCAAAACTCCATAAAGATGAGGAAAAATTAAACTAAAAAAATTTCTGAGCTATTAATCTTTCCTGATAATGAAGTATTTCAGGATGACTTCTAAAACTCACTTTAATTTAATTGCTTCATTTATTTTAATCTGGGAGATAATTAGAGGGAAATCAAATCCATCTCCACAGCAGAGTATTTACCTGAGATGCAGCTCAGACTTCTCAGTATTTCCCCTGTGTGTCCAAACTCAGTGTTACATATATCATTAAAACTTTACTTAGATTAATGTCCATTACTCCATTAGCATCAAAAGCAGAGTTTACGATGTTTGCTGCTGGTTAGCTGTCAGAACAGGAATTCTTTCAGATTTTTTTTCTATTAATAGGCCAAATTTTGCTTTCCCTGCTGCCAGGCACAGTTAGACTAGCAGAAGTATTACTATAGATAGGTAAACTACTGCCCAGCTTTCTGTCTCCAGTCAATTATTTAGTTATTATCTTTGTCCTGCAAACGGAGGAATGATGCCATTTCTCTGCAGCTACTGGTAGGGGTGTTTGGAGAGGGAACGTGGGAGCACACGTTAGAACTGGTTGAAATGCACTGGAACGAGTGAGAGGCAGGACACAAAGCGAAAGCATTGCAAAACCTTTGCTAGGGAAGACGAGGCAAAAGCAACTGGTGCTCAGTTCCTCTCTGAAATGCTTTTACTTTGGTGTAAATCTCCACAGGTGATCAGAATGAGGTCCTTTACTTCAAGCTCACAGTAAGATCACGTCTCTCTCAAGAAGTTCCACGCACCATCCCCAGTTCAATAAAAAGTACTTGGAAGTAGAAGGGGTAAATCTCAGCTGAACAGGTGGGCAGTTGTCACACATGAGTTCCTGTATATCCACACAAAAAGTTATCAGAATATTGCCCTTGCAGCAAGAAATAGGATTGACTTATGGTGAAGGCATGTAGATATTCACCAACAAGATGTTCTGTCAACCAGATTACCCTGAAAAAAAAGCTGCATCACTGGTGAATTCTTGCTGTGAAGAGCCAATGGTTTATCTCATCACCAACTAATCCCGTTATACATTATTTAGTACTCAAAATGTGTCAGAGAAGAATCCTCAGTTGAATGAGTGTTCTACACACACCAGCATTCTCCAGGAATTTATTTGTAATTATCATTTGCCTTTTTCCATATCTAATATGTAGTTAATGAATGCCTGACATTACTTCAGTGCATGGAGCTGGAAAAAGTTCATTTTTTTAACCTGTAATTATGTAGTCATGTCTCTTTTTTTTTTTATGCTGAAGTAATCTTAAGGGTGAAGGTTAAATACAGGCAAGACACAGTATAGATTGCTTTGCAAGACATTCCGTATACTGACCACAGCAACCTCTATGTGTGGCACTGCCTCTGAAACAATAGTTTGATCTTATAATAATAATATTACAATAATACAGAACTTGTAAGTATTATCAGTCATGTCTTGTTCGTGGGACTCTGTCTACAAAAGGACAGCAAGTTTGCCCTTGAAATCATTCTAGAACATGAATAACATATTTAAGCTTGCCACTAAGTGCCAAGAGAAGAGCAAAATCAATATTCTAGTATGGAGGCAGGCCTATAAGCAAGAATTTCTAGGGGGAAAAAAAATAAAATAAATCTCTCTTTCATGTCTCCAAGGAACTGCTTAAAACAAGGTGTTTCATCAAAAAAGAAGATATTATTTCTCTCAGCCTGATCCCACCACAAGCATTTCTGTGCAAGCCGCTTCAGGCAGTTCCTCTCATTTCTAGATCACAGATTTAACTATGTTTATTATCACAGATCAAAGAAGCAATTTCTAAATACAATATTCATACTTTTCAGCTCCAACGGGGCAATTCATTCAGAGTAATTTGTGACTTTCAAGCAAATTAATACACAAATTTACATCTCATGACTGTTTCGAACAAAAAAGAGGCCTCAAGTAAAAGTACAAATAAATAAACCCGAGTTACTAAATTCTTTGCACCAGTTCTGAATCAAAGGTAAGATATTCCAGGGGAACCGATAAAGCCTGATTTACTATCAGTTTGGGGACCCTTTCAGTTCCTTGAGCTAGAGCACTTGCACGGCTCCTTCCACACTTCTGCCATTCCTATAAGAAAGGAGCAGAGGAAGGGGTCAGTGCCAAGCCGTGAGAATGCCATTTGGTGGACTGGCTGCTACTAAACAGTAAGCATAATGAATTTTTTTTCCCTGACCTTCCCCTGGCAGATCCACAAATCTGAGTACTCTTTTTGTACCATAGCACCAATTAATATCCTACAAGCTTTTTTTAAAGAGTTAACACTGTGCATGTAAAAGGAGTCACACAGACAGCTGGGAATTCATTGTCCTGGATAAGCTAACATAATTGGGAAAAAATATTTCACTTTTATAATTATTGCAAGGTACTAATGCAAAAAACAAAGCAAGTCAACACACTTACTGGACATCTTTTCTCTTTTTTTTCTGAGGGTCCACTAGACGAAGAGTGTCTCTGATAACAGCTACTTTCACTTCTTCATCAACAGGGCTTGGGACATTTTCAAATACTCCAGGAGAAAGCTGTAAATTACCAAGGGATACAGTTATTCAGAACTAAGGATTATTTATGCCACATTTGCTCAAACTTCATGCATGTCATATGTTTTAAATACACAATGATAGATTACAAAATACTTCTTAGGGAATACACAAATACCTTAACATTTTCAGTATGATATTACAACAATTTTTGGCAAGTTTCTCTAGTAAATTGAAATATTAAAAAAAAAGATTGTTGCCAATGTTACCATTTATATTATGTATACAAACATGAAAAAAATATTAGCAATCCCCTAAACACAATTAAGTCAACTGCAGGGGATGATGAATAAATGTATTTACGACAAAGATGATGGAGAGCTTTCACAATTCCAATAAGTCATGTTTCCAGTGTATAAGATTAGCAATGATTTCAAAGCAGAAAATTACAGAGAACCTTGGAGATTTCATATTAGCAGACAGCTTTCATCTTTCAAACAAAGAAAAAGACTAGAAAACCAAACCTAAACAATTTCATTCCACTATCACTATCACGTTGAGAGGTCTTACCTCTTGCTCATGTTCTATTCTCATGCTGGGGTTTGCATTTACTTCTAGTAACATGGGCTTCAAGTTTTTCATCAGGAGAATGTCAAACCCTAAAATCTGTGCATAACAAGCAAGGTGTTACTTCCATTCTACTCATGGTGTTCTTCTAGAGAATGCAATGGTCATCCAAATGTCAACATTCAGGAGAAAGAAACATTTGAAGGACAAAAGAGAAATAACTGAGAAATATACTGTATTGCTGAATAATTACTGAAACCAGTTGTCTTTGATACTAATGGCTACTTTCGCACTACCCCCATCTCTAAATACTGCCTCTGTCAACATGGATACCTATGACGAGTGGGTCTTAAAATTGCCATCATAATAGCTGCGTTAGGAGGCTGCAAAGCTTCATAGTTATAACACCTAGAAGACGGAAACTGGAGTGAATACTGCTACTAATCATTGATGCCCATTTGAAATTCTCCATATATGTTTATGGCTCGTAGTACCATAGGTCAGGAGACTGAGATTTGAAAGATAAAACTTGGGTGAGGAGAACCTATGCTCTGAGCTCATGCAATGCTATTCAGTGGATGCACTACGTCCAACCAGCAATCAGCAACGTAACTAGAGAAAGCTTTTAGAAAAGGAATTAAACATCCACAAAATTAATTCATGCATAGAAATAACTGCATTCCTGGCAGAAATTCCAACCTACCTGGAAGCAAGTCGGCCCAGGCTTTCCTGCTGGTATATCAGACTGATAGTAAACTTTCAGTTCTGGTGTCAGTGCAATAATTGTTTTAATCACCAGTGAAATTATATCTGACCACAGCTTTTTGACGTCAGCTCCTCTGGAAGACAGTCTGCACAGAATGCTTGAAAAAGTCCTCTTGCTGCCCGTGTTTACATTGTCAGAATGGATGAAATTCCCGCTATGGATATTTAGGGAATAGTTGGTTAAGTGCATAAAAACCTGGTGCAAATTTTTTAGAGTGGGTTCTTGATAGGGCTCTGTACAAAATCTAGAAAGTCCATCTTTGGCTATATAAATCTCTAAGGGTTCTAAAGATTTCAGTAAGACATAAAGACGAATATCAAATTTCAGTTTGTCGACAAGCAGTGGTTTGCAAATATATTCCTGGACCACAGCTGGCCGGCTCTGGATGCTTCCCGTCAGTCTGATGTCACTTGGGTCTTTAATGAGGTAGATTCCCTCCCCCTGGCACCCTCCATCAGGTTTTACAATAAAAGTGGGCTTCCAGGATGGATCGCTGTCTTTCATCATACGAACCTAGAAGGAAAAGAATTACACTGAAAGACACTAATTGGGAGGGAAGAAGGGCTGATACTATGAAAGCCAATAAATTGCATTCATAAACAAAAATAAATAAAAATAACATGACCACATCACTATAGTAGTAAACACCGTGCAAAAAAGGTAGAAGATAAACAGTGCTGACAAGCACAAAGACAAACAAAAAAGCATGAGTAGGGAATTACTAGTACAGATAAAAGGTCATTTTATTTAACAAGCCATTGTATAAATGATTTCAGGAACTTCTTTTTCAATTTAATTCTTTCAATTTACAGAATGAAGTGCTGTATATCTCATAAGATCCATTTTATTAGTCACTAATGTATATGAAACTGCAAAGTTAAACTTCCGTGCTGCATTTTGAACAACTCCTGACAAAGATAATCATTGACCTATAGAAAGGCACCTTAATTTATTGAGGTATGAAAGCAGACAAACAATACCGGAAGAAGGGAAGATAAAGTAAAAATTCAGCACTGATAATACCTTTTTCCACCACTGAATATTTTTCACAATCAGATACCCTGTGTTAGTAAAACTAGGGAATATTGAGCCATGTACAGATATTACGCAAATACCACAAATTTACTTTTACTAAACAAAGTATAGAGTTTGTGCCTCGGTTGCTACCTACCACCATTCCCCAAAATGAAGGGTTTTCTAAATTATACCAGAACTCCCCTCAGGCCTGGCATGCAATTACTACCTTTCTATCCAATGCAAGATAAAGAAAATTCTATCACAATTTCAACAACTCTTTTCAGTGGCTTTGATTTGTATTAGGAAGATCTGTTCATAGCACATGGCAACTCAGATGCTTTCTTTAGATGTACCTAGTGTGAAATCAGGAACGCAAGGAAAGTTGGTGGAGAACTTGATGGTGTCTAGTACCAAACCAAACCCCTTGGATGAATCTACAAAGCCCTCTGTGCCTGGCCTGTCATTTCCTCAAGCTAGTGCACACGTTCGGTCTGTGTTCAGACGTTCACCACTGCTGTGCTGGTTCGGTGTGAAACACAGTGCGCTCTAGTGTACGAGCTCGCAAACGCCAACATCTACGCAGCGTAACACATTTTAATATGCTAAAATGCTTAGAAAAGTCACTACACAAGGTACATTTCACTTCTTTCACAGGGAGATGCTTCCAGTTTGCAGATTTCTTAAGAAGTTATGTCAAATACTCTTTACTGCTAACAAGTTAAATTAATAGAATCATTCCGGGAAACATTTTTTCCAAAAGAGACACATGGACAATTGAACTTATTATGTATGGGGCGATGGGAGATGCCCCCACTAGAAAGGAAATAGCAGGTAAGAAATTTTGACACCTACTAACACTCTGTCAGCATGTGTATAAAGATCATCAAGACACAGAAACAGCAAGGAAAAGGAGAAAGGAGAAAAAAAAAAAAAAAGAAAAAAAAAAAGGAAAGGTTAGCAAACCAGTACCTTTCAGTATCGGTTTCTTTCCATTGTTTGTAGTGCCTTGCTGTGAAAGATCTCTGTTTGTAAAGTCAACTTGAATACTTTGTAAGAATGTCACTGGAGGACTATATGACCTATTTCTGTATTGTTTACAGCAGCGTGGACCTTCATACCTGTGTATCTCTCACTGCTTTGTAGATATCTATGAGGACAGTATAAGCCATTATACCCGTATCTTGAGTTTTTTCCCACACTGTGCCCTAGATTCTTGGGGCATAGGAGGGAAAAGGTTTGCCACAAATAGAAATTACGATAACAGTGATGGGGAAGTATCCGTGGTTTGTTAGAACCTAACTGTCCTACACAATCCCAGATGTGGCCTTAGTAAGATGAAACACAGAAGTAAATTATAGAGAATTACAGGATTACGGAGAGGTGTCTGCCTCCTCACACAGAAAGTGAGAAGGACAAAAAGGAAAAAAAAAAAGTTCTAAAACTCAGATCTAGATCCAAATGTCTCAAATTCAAGAGGCAGTTGAATCTGAACTCTTTGCTCACTCCCACCGTCGTTTCTACATCCTGACATCAGCAGCTCCATTTCTGGGGCATAAACAGAGCTTGGCACTATAACAGACAACAGCCATTTATAGAAACTAGCTTCTTGGAAGCAACAATAAATACCTTTGGAGGTTTTGGTTTTAACAAACTAATGGCAGTTACATAAAGAAGTAAAAATATATTAAAAAAAAAGGGAAACGCCCATTTTTCTTTCCTAAAGAATCAGTTATTTTATCTGTGAGAAAAGTAGATAATCCCACCTGGAACAGACTGTTAATAGTTGGCAGTCCAAAACATGATTATTGTAATAAGGTTGTTTTGGCCTTGAACATGTTAAACTGATACATTCATTTAGCAGGGAATGTTTGGAGGCTGATGTCATTCCCAACTGGATACAGTGAGTCAAAATTAAACATGGCACCAATAACTAACCGCTGGATTCAAATGTGCACTTTTGGAAACAGCACATATTCACTCAAAACTCTCTCTCAAAAAAAAGAAATCAATAGAATTAGGGAATCTTTTAACATCAGATAAAAGAGCAATTACACCATTTAAATTGCCTACAAAGCTCCCAATCCCAAGAAACAAACCTAAACTTTGAAAGCTTCAATGCACTTTATTTGAGGACGAAAAAAATCAGGAAGACAGTAACTAGGTCACTGTAAGGGCCTGAGAAATCTGCTGTATATCAGATCTTTCATGTTACATGCGTATCTCCCACTGCCTAAATAAACTTTGGTTTATTTATTACTTGTAGAGCAAAAGTAAGAACTGCAGAGATTTGGATGCCTCAATTAGTAGAAGTGAAATTGAGAATGAAAGAAAGGAAGTCAGGAAGGATTTAGAGTTATCCTTGATGAATTTTAAAAATTATTCATAAAATATGGCATGTTTTACAACATGCAGCAAGGAAAGAACATGAGCATGTTTAAGCCAGTGAGTTAACATGTCTCAGCCTCCAGAAGCATGGGAGGAAAAAAGCAGCTACCTGAGGCATGGGCTGACTGAAGACCCGACTGCCGTCTCCAAATCCCATCAGCACCAGCGGTGCTCACCGCTATCGGAAGCTGTCTGACAAGTGGAGTGTGAATGTAGCGATCCAACTGGCACAGACCAAGAACAAAAAGAAAACCCAAGGGAAGTGGTTTTAATTGGCAACTGTTTTGGAGGTCAAGGACTGAGCAAGCAGTGGAAAATGAACTGCCACATTACCCTCTCGGGCAGCCCTTTAAGTTCATGGTAAAGCAACAGGACCCTAGGGAGGAAGCCTCTGTAGCTCCCCCAGCTCTGTCACTGTTCTCTGCACATAGACAAAGTCCCTACGGGTGTAAATACAGTAGCATTGCATTCACAAATATTTAGGAGGAAAGAAATTGTTAGAGCACAAATTGTAATTTATCAAAATGCAACTACAAAATCCAGGTTTCGATGAATAGGTGCTGAAGGACTGTAGCTCATGAAACTGCTAACAGCACTGGCACAGGGGGCCCTAACAAAGAACGCAGCCGAAGAAAACACAGGATGCAGGCTAACAGGCTTATCAGCTACTCATGGGATTCGGAAGAATAAAGCACTTAAAATCTCCTCTTTTCAAAACGGAGGGATGTCACAGTACAGATCACTCTTTCCTTGCATTCACATGTTTTACGGCACCAGACCTGCAGCTGCTGTTCTCTCCATTCAGCCAGACACGTGCTGAACGAAGTCGGTGATCTGGTTTTACACAGGCCTGCGGCTCGCCAGCAACAACTGGAGATTGACTTTAAGAAGCCTGAGGATATAAGCTAACAAAGAAAAAACAATCAATTGCCACCATCAGCCCTGGCACTGCAGAAAGAAAGAGAAAAAATTAGCACACAGGAAAAGGCTGAGCACTGGTCAGCTCACCGTGATTTTCAGCCAGCATCCTCTGCTGCAACCACGTTAGGCTGCTGACCCACGAGAGGTGCAGCTCTGCTAGCGGCGATGCTCCCAAGGCCTGAAGGACTTCTGGCTCCATCCTATCCAGTTATTTATTTCATTGAGAATCACGCTGCTAAAAGCCTTTCTACTAACTACAGCACAAATTCAAGATTAATTATTTAGACTAGGATTTTTCTCGTGGACAAGTGTCACACTAACTCAATGAAAGACCCTTCTTCAAAACAGGTCACTTTGAGGGATAAAACACCACAATGGAGATCAGGTTTACATAAACAGCGTGTGGATAAATAGGACCAAGTAGATCAGCAGGCCTAGATGTGCAAAGAAGGAAAGCAGGATTTATGTCCTAGTCTTTTTACAACTCAAGAATAATCCTCCCCTGACATGACGTTACTCTGCATACTAGGGGATTCTCTCTGGTTCACACATTGCTAAAGCCAGCATCCCAGAAAGATATTTGGTTAACCTTAAATCTCCACAACTAAACATACCCTACTATGACTCTAGTTGTATGTATGAAGTGCCAATCACGGTCTACTAGGGCAGAAAGTAATAAAGAACCGGTGTGAAACCAGCCGGGGCAATCTGCCTCCCATTCCCATGTCTGTTGTTCACGCCTCCGGCTCCTTCTGCTCTGCTACAGCAGCACCTTTTCAAAAAAGATAATGCTTTCTGGGAACTATTGTTAAAGATGCAACAGCAACCTGCTTTTGAAGTCCTGCCTTTTAACAATCATTGGCCTCATAGATCTCATAGTTAACTCTTTCCATTTAGCTGAAAAGGAAAGAATTTTCTCCATCATTTTCTAGTCCATTTTTTGATGGAGTAGAAGGCCTAGGTATTATTCAGGACTTCTAGTCCATCAAAACTTACACATGGCAGATGAAGATAGGACGGTGGGGAAAGGGGGAATAGTAATCCAGAGTCAGTCTGTTTCTCAGCAGCTTGACTGTCTTGAAGAAAGCAGATAGTTTCTTGATCTTCAAGGAAATTCCTGACAGTCGTCTTCAAATTCTCCACAATCCCTTCAACTATATTCTTTCAAACGCTCATTATGAGGAGGCTTGTCCAGACTTAGAAAAGTCTGTCATGTAGGAAAATTAGTTCATATGAAATGAGATATTTCTGTGTACTTAGCTTGACAGAAAGAAATTATCTTTAAAAACATGTTAACCATTTACAGTCAACAGCAAGAGGAGAATATGATGTCTAATGGTATGAAAACCTGATCCAGTTGCAGGTTTGCCTTTCATGAGGAAACACAGGCTGAATGAATATAGTGTTCTGAAAAAAATGCATATAATGGGCTAAGATTTGACAGCACAAAGACTAGAATATTCATGTCTATGCCTAAGAGGTATCCAAAAGCTGAAAACCTGATTAAACCACCAAAAATATGCTGTGCTGGAAATTAGACTGTCCAAATTAGATTCTTATTAAAAATTAATCATACTAGGCCTATTCATCATCCTCACAGACAACACAAAGAAGGCAGTATGAGAGCAATCAAGGCCCTGGTTTGAATCTCAAGCTAGTTACTTCTCAGAAATTGGAATTTCTTATTAGAAATAAGTTCTTATCACACAGATTCCAACAGATTCTTCTCTGTTAGTGAAGGGACGACTACTGTAGCACCCGAGAGATTTCCTTATCTGTAACTCATCTTCTGTTACAGAATGTTTTAGAAGGTAAAAAATAGGTGAATATTGAAAACAGATAAATATATATTTACTTAGTAAAATTAACTTTTAAGCCCTTGTTAAAAATACCTATCACCATTTCAGTTTAATACCAATGACACTAAGGGAACTACCCTTTTGTTGGTATTTCCCAATATGAAGCTCATCCCCAACAAACTTAGGAGTGCAGCTCTCCCATCGATTACTGGTTAATTAATATTAGATTAGCTGCAGCGTTTTCTACCTGGATTTAGGGACAGGGGAACGTGGGAAAAGCTGACAGCATTTGATTTAGTTATTGAAACAAGTGTATGATAAAAGTTCATGATCACGTCTACAGAAGTGAGGCACAGTAAGAATACTTGAGAGAAATTGTTTTGAAATGTTGTAGTGCTTCAGGAGGAGGCAGCGAGATGAAAATTCTCAAGGAGTTTCTTCCTTCAGCAGTCATTTCTATTACAGACAAAATCTCATAGGTGTTCATTTCTCAGTCCAGTCCTTTGTGACAAAATCCTGTACTACAAACAGCACCAAACCATCTTCTCATGTCTAACCGATACCTACACTGACACAGAATTTGTGACTTCTGGTAACCAACTATGCCCTAAAGGACTTGAATACTAGTAATAGTGAAGGTACAGCAACATGAGGTTCAGCATGACACATCTAGAACTATGTACTTCGTAGCTGCAGCCCATGACAATACAGCTTTACTTCCAGAAGTACCAGAGATGGCTAAATCGTTTTTTTGCTCAGATAAATGTACACATGGCATTCACATATTCAAGTGTATGGCAGTTCCTATAGGGGTATGTCTAACATGCAGGCACTGCCAATGCTGTGTTGTACTTGTTTGTGAATAAGCTGAAAATTCAGTCTCAGAGAGCTGACATTTTCAGCAGCAGTAGGGTCCCTTGGTGGTAAAGCAAACAAAACCACATACGAACAAATAAACAACAGAAAAGACTGGAGAGCTCCTACTGAGAATTCATGAAACTGCAAGAGGAAAGTGTTCTGAACCATTTATGGCTCACAGTGGATTTGGAACTTTTTGGTTTGTATTTTTTCTTGTTTTGGAGGAGTTACATTACAAACTGGTGTTAAGTAGAACATAAACTCTTACAACATAAAATATAATGTTTGATAACAAGAACTATGCTTTTCTCAAACACAGATGGAAGAACATATGCAAAGGAAACTCCTAGGAGTGTGTTACTGGACATCTGTTATTCTTGGAACAAAAAACGAATCGTTTTCACTCCAGTAACTGTTCAACCAGAGAAAAGTATTTATTTGCAGTGCCACCTGCTGACAGCGTGCGGGTCTGTGCATTTAACCTGATTTACAGACCACATTGCTACGCGCTGCTCAGTTAATCAGCGCTTTGTAACCGAGGCAGGCATGATTCCCAAAAGAGCCATCGCTAGAACCCCAGTGCACCATTCTGAAAGTTTACTTCCAAGTTATTTGCACTTATCTACCTGTCATTGCTAAATTGATTGGATAATTTACACTCCTTTTACAAACTGGTCTTACATCTAAAGCAATAAGGCTGAAGTACTGTTGGGATTTTATTCATTTTTACTGTTACTAGCAGTGCCATGGCACTGACCCAGCACACTTGAAGAGTATATATTAAAAGATGTTAATGGATTTAATTGGATTGTGGATATGGCAATTATCTAAAAAGTAACACACAGTATAGAAGTCTATTAAAGTCCATACCTTTTTCTCTCACTTTTCCAAGCAGAGGATACTGTAGAATACAAGAATGCACTGGGCGAGTCAGACAGGGTTAAAACAAACACATACAATATTTTTTAAAATATTTGTAATAACAGAACCAAACAGCACCACACAGCATCACTTGTTTTCAAAAAAGCTTAAAAAGAATGGCATTTGATTACATTCTAAATATTTAAACAAAGCAACAGTCTGACAAGAGAGTCAAACAAACAATTATTCAGGAAGATGTGAGTATATTTAACAACACACAGTACAAAATGCTCTTTTGATGGATTTGGATAGAACAGGCTGGATGGACTAAAAAGACTTCAGTGACAATGAACCTGGTGAAGTACCACACTCCACACACTGTACTGGAACCTCCTTAGCCCTTTTAAACGCAGTGGAATATGCAGGGAAAGGGCTTATGGTTCTACCATGTTTAATTTTCAGACATCTCTGCTGGCATGGCAGAGAAGCATAATTGTTTTTAAGTTTATTCTAGAACATAACAAACAAAAGCAGTTCATCCAGACTATGTCTGATCTCAGGCAAATTGAAAAAGACATCATCCACAGCACCCGAGTGTGATTTTAAATAACCTGGTAGGTATGAAAAACTAAAGAATGACATGGCAACGATATCCAAGAAGTTATACTATTTTGAGAGTAAAAGTAATCTACCTCAGTCACAAAGAGGGGAAATTCTTCTGGTAGAATCCAGGATCGAGGATAGAAGTTATACTCAAGAGGAAATAGATCTTGCATTGTTCGCACTGCCCGACTCAGTGTAATTTTACGTACCATCTCCGTCATGCCTGGGAAAAGAATAGACAGTGTTTAAAAGTGATGAAAAATCCACACTGAAGTCTCATCCTGAAAGTAAATTGTTATATCATTACTAACCCTACTGGTAAGGCACTCTAGTCATTGCTTTCAATAAAGCTGAAAACTTTTTAAAATTTAAAATCTGACAAAATATTTGTAGCATTCCCCTGCTGTATTTCATATTGTATGTATTATTGTATCACATTAGAAAAAAAATTAATTATCAAAAATACAGCTCAGAATAATACAGGGAAAGCTTTAGTCAAATAGTAACTACTGTCTTTGCCATAATCCAAAACTATTGCCCTAGCCTGCTATCGTTCCAGGAATAGGTAAAAATGTCATTTAAATATAATCAACCACTTTGTGTTTACTTTGCATTCATTTAAGTAACTATGTCAGAAAGAATAGGTTATTTTGTGAGCAGCCAAACTCAGCTGCTTCCCCGCAGCTTTGAATCTCATGCTTGGATCATGCCATGTCTGGATCTGTGTGAGCTCTGGTAGAAGCTTTACCCAAGGTCTGGACATTCAGGGTTACTCTCGCATTGTTTATATGCTTTCAGATATTACAGCTTATGAGGTTCATGCTGCAGCTTCTTTCTCAGTGAGAACATCATCTGTGGGCTTCTTTCCTACATGCTCAGCAAATTTCCACAAAACCTACAGGACCTCAGTAGTCTGTGACTGCAAACCTTGGTTGAGTGCGGTTGATTTTGGCCAGGAGGTTCCAAAGATACAAGGAGGACAGAAAGTGACAGGAACACACACACATTTGCTGAAGTCTTGTTTCCATCGGGAGCATGACTAAAAAGCTATTTTTATGGAAAAGTTTCTAAGTCTTCCTGAGGACCAACCCTTTCAGATTCTTTGAATCTCTCACAAGTAACTAAGAAAAGCATCATGATCTCTTCTTTGAGAGAAAAAATTTAGTAAAACCCAGCATCAAGTTAGCACAATGTTCCTGGAAATCGGGTCTAGTTCTGGAGGACTCTGGGTTTGACTACTGTGCAGGCCACTCGCTTACCATGTAGAAGCCAGAATACAGAGAGGGTAACATTCATCTACCACAGGTTTAAACCACCAGAAAACTACACCATCCGATACTTGAATGTGAACTTCCCACGGACAGGAGAAAGTCAGGATAAATAAAGCATGAAGTTCGATATCTGAGGGTTCTTATTCTCACAGCATACTAACAGCAGCAATAAATCTGAAGTAAAGGGCTTAGATAAGTCAATACCTAAGCTCTTAGCTCTTATTTAGAGAGATCTCAACAGGGATTAAACGAGAAAGGGAGCTTAAAAAAGTAGAAGAGTCATCATAAGATGAGGGCTGACATGAACTCTTCGATATTGAAAAAATCCGTTCGAGGAACTCCACTTCGAGTTTCTCCCCGAGATAGGCCAGAGTACGAAACAAAACAGATTCTTTCCGCTTTGAATCAAAACCAAATCCAAAGATACAGCACTGTTATCAATGCTAGATAACAGACAGTAATTGCATACTTCACTTAAATTATAGCCTAATGCTCTTATTTTTCCTAAATTCATACATATGAAGTATTCTTTTCATCAAAACCACTGTCTCTCCAAAACAAATTTCAGTTCAGAAATTGTTCAAGACAGCCATTCTGATATTCTTACCCCCTAAGCAGAAATCACCTACCAAAAATGGTAATATGCTAAAAATACTATCAGCTGATGAGGCAGATAATTCACATTAAAAAACAGTAAAACATAGAAACAGTTAAAATCATCATGTTTTTAAAGCATTTGTTTAAACTAGAAACAGAAGTAAGGTACCTGGAAACTTGTTGACTTGACCTGAGAATATATCATTATCATGAAATGATACCCCATGCCAATAGATATCGCACGGCAAGCGTCTGCCAAAAGGAAACTGGAAAAGAGATAGAAGACAAGTTTTGAAGCAAACTGGCAATACCCATTCATTCCTTACTTCTCTAAACGCTCATATTAAGCATAAACCATTCAAGAACAGCCTTCTGACTGTCAAAAGAAAACATGCTCTATATTTGGGTTGCAAAACTAAGAATATTTTGATCAGTTCAAGATTCTATGAAGTTCAAGGTGTTAACAAACCATTAAAGGTTTCTAGAAACTAAAAACAACTGATTGAGAGGCACGACCGGTACTGAGAAACTCTGAGCTTGCTATCAACCACAATTAAGGCGTGACTCATTTGTAAGTTAAAATACTATTACAGGGAATAAAATTTCATTAAGAAACACTTAATTCCGGCACATGAAGGCACAGCAATAGCAAGTGCTACAGCTGGGAAGTAAACAAACTCTGACAACGTTTTGGGCTGGGTTTTTTTTCCTCCCCAGTTTAAGGGGTGATAAGCAACCATCAAGGGAAAAAAGCACTAGAGGTCATGGAGGAATTGTCATTACTGGCAGTTACTAAATCAACTCCTATTCTTAAAAAGATCATTATTTAATGCCGAGAGTCCTATGGCTTATATTTGTGCTCCCCCTCTGCAGCTTGGGAACCCAGATCCCTTCCCCAGCTTGCACCCGTTCCTGCGGTGGCCCTGCACCCCCAGCCGCGCGGCATCTCCACGTGCTCCCAGTCTAGCAGGAGCAGGAAACATTGCTACTGCCTAGAACTTTATTTCAG
The DNA here is from genome assembly GCF_034638445.1 of Ciconia boyciana. Lineage (NCBI taxonomy): Eukaryota > Metazoa > Chordata > Aves > Ciconiiformes > Ciconiidae > Ciconia > Ciconia boyciana. Next base: position 2,383,533 of record NC_132951.1, on the reverse strand, counting down.
GGAATACGTGAAGTTAGTAATATTGTTGTAAATTAATAGTGAGTTGTAACTGCAAAGCACTTTCTGAGCAAGCTCATTTACATTGGTGTCCAAGCTGCAATAAATTTAAAATGGATATTCAAAGCAAGATATCTAAGTGAAATAACTATATTAACTATATTATTTTTTATATATTCAGTTATATGTACTAATTTATATAGTGTTAATTCCTTTCTGGTACTAATAGCCTGTAATTAAAAGAAAAGCTTACAATTTAATTAATCATTTGTTGAGCATATATATTTCAACTATTAAGGACTAAGGCAATTATTTCAACAATATTAACTATTCCAACAACTTAAGAGCTTCTTTTCCCATTCACACAAGATTTCACTATAAACTGGAAAACTGTATAGTTTCTTTCCTATTATCATAAAGATCAACCTTTTTTTAAGCAGTCTGAAGAGCTCTGACACAGCGCTGCCAATTACTGATAGGAACAGTTTCTAATAGTAGTAAAGTGCTTTAAAAAAAAAAAAAAAAGATACGAGCAGTAAGAAAAGCCCCATGAATTAGCAGTATCGACAATCCAAAGCAAAAAAATTACTACATTAAAAATCAAACATTTGTAATCCATGTTACAGTAATGATAATAATAAATAATTAGTTTTGTGTAAAAAAGGTACTCTTCTTTTCCACACTTGTTCTCTTAGACACAGTCCCATTTATCAATCCAAAAAAACATTTTATCTGCAACTCCATGTAGATGCCTTTTAAATACCATATGGAATACATTCACAGGAATCTCTTCTATTATTAGACTACAACTTTTTCAAATAAATTTGCTATATTTCTGACCACAGCATTTTTAGGACATATTTGTATTAAATATCTAGCACTCTCATCACCCAACAACTTCAGTACCGTTTACTTATTGAAAGAACCGCAGTATTTTGCAGAAACTACTTGTTCTTTACTCCAAATGTAATTTTTCTGGCTTCAAAACATTTCTTTAGGCACTGGATTTTTTTTCAATGTGACAGAAAAAAGAATCTTATCAAGCTTTTGATTGAATTACTTTATTTGCTACTTTAATTAAAATTTCAGTTTCCTCAGTAAATAGCCTTGAAAAATTAATTTAAAATGCTAATTGAGCAATGCATCCTTTCTCTGTTTCCTCACTCATAGGGATGAGAAACCAAATTTAACAGAGCCAGTGGATTCTTCACTTAATTCATTATTATTCAGCCTGCAAAATCTGGTTTTGTACAAGTGAAAATTAATTCTTTTAGGCTTGGAAAGACAATCAGTGGCCTTAACCTCTCTCCATAGGTATAGCCAGAATACAGATGCAGTATTAGGTCTCAGAGCACCCTTCCCACTAAACCCTGAACCATTTATTTATTTATTAAATGAAATTGAAATGAAAGGAATGAAATTTGCATTTATATAACACCTTTCATCTACAGAGGATATCAAAGCACTTTACAAACACTGCACAGAAATCATTTCACAACGGATGAAGAGCGAGCAGCTCTGGACTGGAAAATGGAAGCACTGCACCCCCGCCTCAGCGATTCAGATAGCATCACAACTTCCCTACTCCTGACAAATCCAGATTATTTGGATTTATCGAACAACGGGATCAAACTCACCTGCTGAATGAGCTGGGAAGGATTCTTTATTGTCTGCACTATACTTTTACATAAGAATAGTGTTTGGAAAGGAACAAACAAGTTCAATTATTTGGCTCCCTCTTGCAGTGCCAGGCAGATATAAATTCATCTTACTGTGGTAGAAGAGGCCTTTCCGCCAGCTCCCGGTGCAGGGGACTAGCTAAAAAGAAAGGTGGATGCTTGAAGCAGTCCTCTGTTCCCATAACAACTTCTGTCTATGGCTACCTGGTCTCAGCTGGAATAGCCTCAGAACTGATGCCAAAGCCAAGGTGCTCACAGCCTGGAGACCTGGGGTGCTCGCAGCCGCGGGTGGACGGAGGTTGTAAGCATGACCGGAGCCGTCCTTGCTGCTGTGCCCACCCTGTGCAGAAAACCCGAGAGTCTGGTCCTAGGATCGGTCACTGCAAACAACTTTCAGGTCGCAATCAATTCACTAACTCTTCGAAGAATTTATTTAAGATCTTTTTTATTCAGAGTCGGGGGGCATTCATCAGAACAATAGAAAAAAAAAACAAAAAACAGGAGCCACAAAGAGACTAGAGTTGTTTTCACAACTTTGACACAATTAATAATCAATCACAGTCAAATTGGTCTGACAGGTCATTTCTACCTTTTGATTGGGAGCCAATAATTTAAACTGTCTCACGGGTCACATCAGTCTGTTCCATCACGTTTAATGACAAGTTAAATGACTCTTGTCTTCTCGTCAGGTTTTCCCAGTGTAAAATTTCAAACTATTTCTACGCCTCCATGCAGCTACTGAACAGCGAGACAAATGAAACGCTTAACGCTGGGATATTTGACGCCCGAGACATCTGCTTCTTCCATTTTCCTGGTAATTGAAAGCTAGCCGAAGAAATAATTTATTAAGTGATGAATAAACTCAGGATGCAAGCTCAATTTGTGCCCATTATTTCATCTGGCATATCATGTTCATTTAAAGAATCTGACACACTAAATCAGATAGTCCAATCTAGTGATGGGAGTAATTGCTTCACTGGCATGCACATTAAAATTCTGCAATGCTTTTTAAAAGGTCCACCCCTGTGCGTTACCCCAGACAGGACTATCATGGTTGATAATTTAATTTACTCAAAATTCCCACAGCCAAAAGAAAAGCAGTTTTTTCTGTCTTTTGCTTCCGATAACAGAATCTCAATAGTCAAATTGCTCTCTCTCGAACTCTTTCACCTCTGCCTCATGTATCTGTGTCACAATAAAGTGCTCACCAATATTAACCATGTTTAGAATATTATCCCCTTTTTTTTTGTCTTATAGTGGCACTTACCATATGTTAATTTACTAAATGAACTACTACCATGTGGACAACTCTGTAATCACACAGTGCATTGTGTCTTACTTCTACAAATTATCAGGGAGCATATTGCAGTAACAGATTATTAATGAAACAAAGCTCTTCCAGCAAGTCAGGGTAGATACAGCAAGGAGATTTCAGAATGTACAACTTCAAACAAAAACCAAAGCAAAACAAAAGCCTATATGACACTGTAATAATTAGATAGCAAAAGTTATCGATAAAAAGGAGCCCACTTTAAAAAGCCTATTATAATGTCTCCTGCCCAGCAAAATATTCAAGCCAACACATCCAGCAGCAAACAGAGAAGAACAGAAACAAAACAAAAGCAGCAACGGGAAAAAACGTAAAAGAAGTGGCGAGGGAGAAGAAGGATCAAATATACTAAATCAAAGCCCAAGATGCAATCACCTTGAAAAGTATTATACAAGGGACGACAGTAGAATACTAGCCCCTGAAACTCAGTATTTAAAATATATGCATTTCATTACTACTTCTAAGATTTTTTTCGCATTATTTTTACGGATCCTACAAGAAACAACATATGTGTTCCCTCTGCTGGTCCTGCTGTAACAGTGAAACTATTTCCCAGGCTCTTTGGCCATCAGTAATAGCTGTTTGAACAAATACTTTAGTGCTATTTTTCTAAACATTTGAAAGGGAGAGCTTTCAAAATTATATGCAACTTGAATAAGAGAGTTTTCTTTGGATTTCTCTTCTTAACGCTATTTTTCTCTTCAAATCTAGACAAGATCTTGCCTACTGATCTTGCCTACTGCCCTTGCCTACTGAAGTCTGCTAGCTTGAACTCAACAGTTTGCCTTGCTCCCATCCTAGAAGACTTTCATCTTCTTATTTTCCCCCATGTAAATGGTACTCGTCAAGAGTCATAACTAATATTGGTTCCCCTTTCATTACTCTTTTTACTTTCAGGGAGGTGGGAAGGGGGGGGGGGAGAAAACTGATTTGACACATACACACTAATAAGAGAAAATACTTTCTTAACAAAAGATAATGTTACATTCATACATATTAACCTCTTTATTATAATAAGCTGAAAAATTTACAGAAATACATTACAGTGACTTGCTTACAAGGAATGAATTACTAGCCACCTAGATGGTACGGTCACATTGCACAAAATTCCGTATTTGGTCTCTTCTTTATTAAGAGTACAGAGTGGCCAGAAGGGAAAGCAACAGACTAAATGAAAAACATTGACTGAACTAACGGATGGAGGAGAAAGGATATTGAGGGAGACAGTAAACAAAGAAAGATGAAGTAAAGCCAAAAGCAATTGCTGTTGTGGGATGCAGAGCAGGAAGGAGAATGCTGATAATGCAGTGCAGATATTCAAGAGAGGAACAAGAGCATGTGAAACAAGTCAATTCGCAGGACAGAACACCAAGCGCAGAGAATCCAGGGGATAAGATATGCAAAACAGTAAAAGCTCAGGAAACAGAAGAGACAAAATTAACCACTAAGTATGGCTCATTACCAACATAACCTGTGAGGATAACTTAAATCAGTAATTCAGAAACACTCACTGGAATGGCATCGGGCACTCTGAACATAAAACTTAACCATAAGAACAAAGAAAGTAAGTGTGAAGTCCCCCTTGCTCTCTACGTCACTGCGTAAAGCACGGAGCAAGGCACTCCGCGGGTGCACTGAGGGGTAAGAGAGGTAACAGGTTGTAATGTCACGCCTTTGGTGTTTTGTTACTATTTTGCTGTAAGAGCAGGAGCTGAGAACTGGAGCGTTTGTGTGATGAGATTCTGAAATTCTCCCACTGGATTTAAATAACAAAAATTTTGAAATAAAATTTTATGAAGACAGAGAATGAGAAAGCATTAATCTTCCTGGCAAGGAGCATATATGTCTTCGTGGTATTAGGTATTTAGGACATTATGAATAAACACGGGTAATATTTACTGCCACTCAATCCTTCAGAAAATAATTTGTAGTGTTTAACTCTGAGGTTAGGAACAACACAGAATATACTGTCTACCCCAAGTCCATACAAATTTTGTTAAAAAGTTGGTGCACAGAAAAATTACAATTTTTGTGCACAGAAAAATCGGTGCACAGAAAAATTTGTTAACGAAATCTGTGTGTAGGTGCACAGAAATATTAGTATCTTGTGAGTGGGCATCCCAAAGGCAGCTTTGTAAAGTGGAGCAGGTGCCGTAGACCACGCTGCTGCACCCTAGCTCTGCACACGAGGAAACAGTTCATCCTCAGGTTTTATCCTTCCACTTTATGTCCCCTCCAGCTTCCCTCTTCCAAATGGATTACAAGTTCCCTTTTTCTTACAGAAGTTCCTCAAAAAGCTCCTAGAAGCCATCTCAACTTCTATAAACCCATTTATAAAGTTATTATGGAAGGAAAATCTTTACAATTTGAGAACAACTTAGCATCTATAGTAAGATATATATTAGAAATCTCTTCAGGATTTAAATAAGGAGTTCCAAAGCATCAGTTTTGTGCCAGTTCCCATATTGTCATGACTCCAGTTCAGTACAGACAGGCAGACACTGAACTCCTCACACAGCTCAGAGAAAACACATGACTCAAGCTGTAAGAAAAAAAAAAGCAGCCATACCTTCTCTACATGCAATAACTTAGAAGGCTAAAACCTGTTATGTATGCTTTATTAGGTGGTTTAATATTATTTCATTCATACACAATGCTCTTTGACATGCCTTCAAGATAATCTGTGATGCAGAAGCTTTGCCATCGGATCAGACAGCTGATCTATCAGGTCATACCTTTTGTCCACTGTCATGACCCTCATGTCACATACTCATACTATGAGGGAAAGGTGAAAGGGAAGAAATGCAAAGCGACACAACATGCCAAACACTTCTGCGTAGGGGTAGGTTTCTTTCTTGCCCTTTCCAGAGATCAGTTTAAGCTCTGAAGCATAATATCCGATTACCCCTATTCTGGCTTGCGTAACTGGCAATGGCGGTCTTGATCATGAATCAGATCAGCCTCCAGACTTGACATCTAATTAGAAATAACGCCAACATCAAGATGACAGCAGCCGGGATGAGCCCCCGGCTACAGGAGCCTGCTTTGGCGCTGGTTCAGGGAGACGGGGGGAGGAGAAGGAGGAGGGAGAAATGCTTTGCCAGAGGCAGACCCCAAGGCAACGGAGGCTTCCCCAGCCCCGCCGGCAGAGCAGCGGGGGGAGCGGAGGGAAAGGCCGGAGCTGGGGCCGCCGCTAGGCCGGGCCGGGGCCCTGCCGGAGCTGGGGGCAGGCGGGGAAGGGGAAGGAGGCCCGGGCAGCGCCCCAGGAGCCTCCTGAGGGCCGGGCTCGAGCGGACGGGGGCTGCGGGCCGCCGCGGGGCCGGGCGGGCGCTCACCTCCCTCCAGCGCAGCTGCCGCAGGCTGATCTTCAGCGCCTCCAGCGAGGTCTTGGCCTTGGAGCTGTCCACCGTGACGCGGGGCCGCCGGGCGGCGCGGCCCCCCTCCTCCCCTCCGCGCCGGCCCGGGGCCCGCCGCCCCCTGCCCCGCGTCGCCCGCCCGGGCGGGCCCTGCGGGCCGGCACCGCGGCGGCCCCGCTCCCGCTCGGCCGCGGCGGACGGCGCCCCTTCCCCCGGGGGCGCCGCGGCGGGCTGGCCGCCCTGCGGCTCCTCGGCGGGGAGGGCCGGGGACCCCGGGGGCTCCTCCGCCTCCCGGGCCGGGGCGCAGCCCTGCGGCGGGGCCCCGGCCGGCTCCATCCCGCGGCGCGCTGCCTCGGCCCGGCCGCCGCCCCCGCTCCCCGCCCGTTGCCATGAGAGCGGAGCGGCGGACGGGGCGCGCGAGGGGCCAATCGCCGTGAGGCGGTGACCCCGCTCGCTCCGCCCCGCCGGCAATGACGTACTGTGGCCGCCTCGGCCATTTTGGGAGCGGGCAGGGCCGCCGGCCTCTTCCGGGGAGGCCATTTCGGAAAGGCGCGGGGCGGGGCGGCCATCTTGGAAGCGGGCGGCGCCGGGCGGGAAATCACCTTCGTCGGTGGCGGCCGCCCCGCCGTGGCGGTCCCCGCCTCGGGCCGGTCGTGTGGATCTGGCTGCGTCTGGCAGCCGTTGCCTTTGCTACCGAAACGCCAGCCCGCCTTAGAAATTAAATCCATTCCTTATTGCCTGGCGGAGTGATTTTTCACGTGAGGCAGGGGGGCCCGGTGCCGTCACTCTGAGACAAAGCCCTGCTTCTCTGCTTCGGACCGGCACTGTGTCTCAGCTCTTGAGCCTCCTCAGTCTCCTTCAGTGGCGACCACCTTGCTGTCCTGGACTAATGTCCACTGTATGGTTTGATTAGTTTTTGTATTTTCTTGAATTATTTTTAATAAAAAGCCGCCTGGAAAGCCCATGCCGGGGTGTGCGGCTGGCAGAGCGGTGCTGGGCCTCTCGCTCCAAGGGGGGACGTGGGGCACGTTGACTGAAGGGCCCTATGGCCTAAACCCTCTGGGTGTGCTGGAAACGTCTCCGAAGACGTGTTTCCATGGGCTATTTAGTGTTGCACAGTTTCAGCTGAATACCATGCTGCTACAGTCACTTAAATCTGGATTTTAAACACACTCCTACCTTGCCCGAGTGAGTCAAATGCACAGCAAGAAAACAGGAAAACCATTTTTACAACGTCAATAACGGAATGAATAGTCTTACCAGCAGTTACACGAATCTCTCACAATCGTAGTTAAGAGGCAATTAAATCGAGAACACGTGAGTGAACCGCCCGTTGTCTGAAGGGCAGCAAAAGGAGGGATTGGGGGAATTTAGAAAGCGCGGGGGAGCAGCGGCAGCGCGGGCAGGCGGTGGCGCTGCACCCTGGGAAACCCCGCCTGGCTCCGGGGCCTGGGGCGGGGCTGCGAGACTTGGGAAGGGGGGGAAAAAAGGCTGGAATAATCAGGATTCTGTGTGAAGGAGCTGTCACTAGAGTCGTGCTCCTGATATGGAGCAGGACGGAAACGGGACATCAGAAGAAATCATTTAAATGAAAGCAAAATGTAAAGGAATAGAGCAAAAAGTTGGGACTTCCTGCGAGTTAAAATAAAAAGGTTGTGTCGAGACTTAACCTGACTGTGGAACTCCTCAGACCAGGAGGAGATACGAATGTATCTTTTACCCTGCTAGATCAGGTTGTAGGAACATCTGGATTAATCTCTTATTCTCGCCTCACATGCCCCCTGGTATTTTATAGAAACCAAGACATGAGAGACAGTGTGCCAGTAACTGTGATTCTGTATGTGTGGACCCTTTTCCACAAGTCAGCAGTAGTTTATAAAGAAGAAAGTTTAATCACCAAGATAATGTCTTATTTCAACAGCAAACTAGAGCTTCACCTGCAATCCTAACACTACGCATATTTTTTCAGTGCATCTCCTATCTTCTGCCATTTACCCTTGCAGGCAGCGAAGAAACTAATCACAGTGTTGTGTCTTACAGTGTGAAGTGCCCAGGAAGGCTGAGGTCATGTAGCTCGCTCTTGGTTGCTCTCAGGTTGCTATTAAATGATGTGCGTTATTTTTTTATACCTGTGACAATTCTTAATTAAAAACTTGGGAGCATTTCCCTGTGCCAGCAGGAGCTTAGAGGGGCCTGTAACTTTGGCAAGGATGATGTGTCCAGGTGGTGGCTTTTCTGTGTCCATCGTTGAAGAGCACATCCTGGTTGTCTCACCAACCACCACCAGTTGTTGGTGTCTGGTGCAGTGTGTTTTAAAATGGTGACCTGACTCTGACTGTCTCTTATTTTACTGCCAGGCCCCCAGATGAACATTTTTTAACATATATTAGAGATTTATCCTCAGCAATGTCAGCGGTGCTGAAGGAAAGCCAGGGAAAGAGTTAAGATGGGCCAAGGCTCTAAGAGGCTTTGGAGCATGGGAAATACCAAACAAAAGGATTGCAAAGGAGAAATATTTTTATATCTAATTATTATATATCCATATTTTTTACAGGCTAATAATGTACTAGTTGTTTCTCTACCAAAGAAGCTGTAATACATCAGATACCTGGTTTGCACTGTATTGTATGGATAAAACCTTCATTTCATGTTGAGATAAATAGAGATGGTCTGTAGTGTGCAGCATGAAGTCAGACTGTACATGGTATTCAGGTACTGCCAGGTAGGGGAGTGAAGTATAGGTTGAGTAGTAATAAGGTAGCAAGGTAATGCAGGAGGAGAGTGTATCCTGCTGAATACTGCAAGCTGGATCTAGCAGCAGGAGAGAAAAAATATGAAACTTTAGATCATCTGTCCCCTGTGAGAAGAGGGGAAATTTAAAGTTACGGTGTGCTCCTAAACACAAGCTTGTTTCCTGAGACCTTTGCTCAGAGGGAGTTGTTGATAAGAACAAATTGTTACTATCTTGTGATAACAAGTGAACAAGAATGTGTATTCCGTCTAGGAGAACTGTACATCTGTTAGACTGTGTGCTGGGAAAAATACCAGGTTTTTTTCTGAATCATCTTCCAGCGTCACAGTGGCAATGGTATTTGTAGGCGGGACAGAACAAAGCGTGCTCTCCTACACAGGAGGGAATTTGGCAGAGTATTGGTAGACATGTGCATTTATCGGCAGAGTATCACATACCTTCAAGAGATATTTCAATTCCAACCTCACAGTATTTTGGCTTTGTAAGAGCCCTGATCTGACTCCTAATGTAATGTCCCTGTACTTTTATTAGTTACATTCAAGATATCAAGTAAAACAGGTGCTAGTCTAATTTTATGGGAATGGGGAAGGACACTGATTATACAGTATTTTACTCATCTCTTAGGCCAACAACCTCACTCTTATTTACCCTAAATCATAACTTACTGGGTCATGATACCATGACGTGGTTAACCTGACGTTTCTGTGTGCAAATGCACACCCTCCTATGATGTGCATAGGTAACCATCAGATCCAAGGATGAGTCTGGTGATAAAGCAATTTTACAGATGCAGACCACCGATGGGTAACATAGTGGGGTATCACTCCAGAGATCAGCCTGTTTCCCTGAACTGTGCTAGCAGGTACTTTGCATGTATTTACAGGAATATTTTCACTGAAAACCTAATTCTTAAGAATTACACTTTCCCAGACAGTAAACTGAAGAGTATGAGTTTCACATCATGATAATATGCTGATCCAAGCAACTCATACTGAAGGTGAACCGTACTGCCAACTCGTGGTATACAGAATTCATGAGTCAGACATGCGAACACATCAAGCTTATGAGTTTAATAAGTAACGTTTTTCTTAAATAACAAATTTGACTTCTTCTAGTAAGCTTTTTGCTTACTGAGTCTGGATCAAAATTTCTAGCTTTTATCTAGCATCATAAGGACAACAAATGTATTCTTTTCTATATTTTTCTTTTTTAAAGATAGCCAAGACAAGGAAAACATTAAGTAGCATGTAATTTGCAAAATGAACATACAATCTTTTTTAAATATCATATAAAACTGGCCTCCTGCCAGTGGCAAAATAACAATTATTTGCAGAAATACTTCAATGTACCATTTTGAAAAAGAACACACTCCTCAACCTATTATTAAAAAAAAAGTTACTCTTTAAGAACTCTCCATCCATGTCTGAAGTTAATAGTTCCTTTTGCAATGATGGTGGGTATCTTCTGTCAGTTGTACTTTCACAAATCAATAAGAAAACAATGCTTTATAAAATGAAAAGTCAGAAGAAAACATATCTAGTAAACAGACTCCACTTGGAAAATGTCAGTGGTGGTGTTATGCTTCAGACTGGGTTTAAATCTGTATACATCAACCTATGCTTCCCATGTTTATGTTAGACCACTGAAGATTTGTGGTTGACCTACATATGCAAACAAAACATTTGCTGCATACTTGGGGTGGGGGGATTTGCATGACAGAAGATGATGAAAATATGCATAATTGTGGATGACATTTTTGATTCCCCGAGTCCTGCTGCACAGAACTTTGGAACTGGCCATGCATGAAAGAGGCTTGCAATTCTAATGGGCAGATTGCCTGGCCATGCTGCTAAACTGAGCCTTCAAGACATTAAGCTTCTGTTTCTTCTTGAGCAACACAAATCTGGTATAATCATCTAACCAAGCAGACCCTGTACTTGCACAGGACACATATGACACTGACTGAGGGGCTGAAACGATGACAGTTCCACAGTCACACCTGAGTTCATGTCATGTGGCAGCTTCAGAGACTCACTTAAAGATTTTGCTTGCAAGTTTTCTCTGTTTTCTTCAAATCCCCAATGCAACAGAGGGTAACATCACACAATTTCAGTAAACAGTACCCAATTTATCTCTTTTTGCCTCCACGTTTCATCACACAGCAGCATTTACAGGACACGGTTGGTGCCCCCTGAGGCTTACCTGCCTAAAGAAAGATTTTAATTTATCACCTAGTGATCATGAGTGATAGAGAGTTATCTGATGTAAAGCAAACGAGGAACTGCAGTCAAAACACATTTCTGAACTACTTCATCCGTCTTTATTTTGATAATTTACCTATACAGAAAAGTTCAGATTTGGCAATGGTTGGGGTTTCTGATTTGTTCCCATTTTTTCTGTTAAACTGAAGCTCGAGATCAGTTCATTTAAATGAAGGTTGGACAGTTACATAGTGGGGAATATAAATCTTTACCTCCCTTTGCTTGCCGATCTTTTTTTCACTAGGAGAGAGCACAGCTTCCTAGAACAACAGAAGGAAAAACCACATACATAACCCTCTGAACTCGCAGTAGCTTTGTATGACAGCGTTTCATGGTTGTGGAGAACTCCTGACATGCTGTTCCCCTTAAGTCTGCATCTTAACGTTTGATCGCTGACTGTCTTAACATATGAAGAAAAGCCAACAGATTTTGCTGAGCACTAATACCGCTTAATTTTGCTTCCTTGAGTAAAGAAAGCAATTGTAAGGGAAGTAGAATGTGTCTGAAATTTTGGAAATCCAGCTACAATAAGCAATTTTTTGCCTCCGCTAGCAGAGCACGTTATTCCCATAATATGCTGTCCTCCCCTTCCCCAACATGAGCTCATCCTGCTCTGTAGGAGGGCGGGACAGAAGCTGGTTGTTAGTATTATGCACAAAAACAGCTCCCAAACTCTTAAATGACTATTATATATAACTGAGATAAAATCCAAAGTCGATGAAATTAGTGAAAGGTTTTATTGCTTTGATGCACACCCCAGATGACTCCCCTGTATTCATCCTTCTGTCCTATAAAGCCATCAGTAAGTCAGTTAAGTCCCTTTGGTCTTAATTGATGAAACTTTATGGCAGTAACTGCTGTTTCTCAGTAACTGTGAATTGGGCATACTTTACTTCATTCTGCCACTTTATTAAATGTATACGGAAAAATGCTGCTTTCAAGCAAATACACATCTTCTGAAGAATGGCAAGTTAATTCGGCTGCTAAATCTCAAAGGGATGTCCATGGGCACACTGCAAGTCTGCTAGCAGGCAGAGAGTACACCGGAGGCTTTGCTCTAAAAATTGCACCAGCGCAAATAAGCATTAATAATGTCAATAAAGTTGCATGACAAAACCAGATCTGCTAAGATAGTAAGCATGCACAGATCTCTCGGATCTTACAAGTCTGATACGAAAGTGATTTCCTGTAACGGAGATTTTGTCTGCCATTACTGGACGTCTGTCTGGATGTTCTTGCTATGTCACATCTTATTTATCATCTAAAATCTTTGCAGTTCTGCTGTGCAGAAATAAGTGCTTAAAATGGTTAGCAGAAGGGAGGAAAATTCCTTGGCATCAAGACCAGGTCTCCTTTGGAAAGCATGCAGTACCTCTGCAACTCCTTGTGCTGGTTTTGGCTGGGATAGAGTTAATTTTCTTCATAGACGCTAGTTTGGGGCTGTACTTTGGATTTGTGCTGGAAACTGTTGATAACCCAAGGGTGTTTTAGTTGTTGCTAAGTAGTGCTTATACTAAATCAAGGACTTTTCAGCTCCCCGTGCTCTGCCAGGTGCAGGAGAAGCTGGGAGGGGACACGGCTGGGAGAGCTGACCCCAGCTGCCCAGAGGGCTGTCCCACACCATAGGGCGTCACGCTCGGCGTATAAAGCTGGGGCAGAAGGAGGAAGGGGGGGCGTTTGGAGCGATGGCGTTTGTCTTCCCAAGGCACCGTTACGCGTGATGGAGCCCTGCTGTCCTGGAGATGGCTGAACACCTGCCTGCCATGGGAAGGAGTGAATGGATTCCTTGGTTTGCTTTGCTTGCCTGCGCGGCTTTTGCTTTCCCTGTTAAACTGTCTTTATCTCAACCCAGGAGTTTTCTCACTTTTACCCTTCCCATTCTCTCCCCCATCCCACCAGGGGGGAGTGAGCGAGCGGCTGGGTGGGGCTGAGTGGCCAGCTGAGGTTAAACCACAACACTCCTTTATCTGGGTTGTGAAGGTGGGTTTGAAAGAAACCTGACAGGATCAGACGGGAGCGTCAGCTTCCTTCCCTGCAAGCCAACTGATGAAACGACTAAAGAATACCCTGCATATAATACCCACTACCCGATTTACACCACATTCGAGGTCTCTTCAAACAATTAAGCTACATTAGAAGAGGGATTGCCATGCAGAGTAAATGTCAATGCAGACAGAAATGTGCATCCATGAGAGAGAAAGAGAAGGAAATCTTGGTAGCCTGCGCCTGAAAAAGAAAGCTGATATAAACCTGTTCTCTGCAAAAACACGTGAAGCTATGAGCCAAGAAGCTGTCTTTGGTGCTTCACTCCTACTGTGTTCAGAGAAGTGGGACTTTCTATGTGTGCTTTGCACATCAAAGGAATAACTAGCTCAGTACCTCCATCTGAGGCAAACACCCACTACAAAGTTTGGCTAACTGTTGGCATCACGAAGGGGTAATGCTAGTAGGGGTTTGTTTATACTAAATCCATGACAATGTACTGTGTAACTGTTTCATTCCACATATTTGCCCAGTTTTATTACCCAGAAGAAAAGGTATACAGCTTTCTTACCTGCAATGGAGTAAAAAAATTTTCTTTGCGCAACAAACAAACTAGAAAGTTAACAGCTTTTTAAGTTTAGCAGCCTTCAAACTCAATTCTGAAACACAGATCCAAACCATTAATCTTAGAAGAGCTAAGCCCTACAAAAAGTTCTCAGAAGTTAATGAACATGGAATATTAAACACCTCCATTCAATTGTGATCTAACACAGTCTGGCACTGCAAGCTTTATTAAATCACAATTGCCTTATTTTTCTCAGGATTCCTGTGAGATATTTCTTTCCCCCTACCCAAAGGATTTTATAATCTGTGGGATAGTGGAAAACACCAGAAAGGAAATAAAAAGACCGTTCTTGTTATTTCATCCTGTCCTTTCTATCAGATTAAAACATGTAACTGTCCCAAGCAAAGTCCATATGCTCCCACTTATATAGGAATGCTCTTGTGGCAATGGGAGGGTAATGAGGAAGAATTTTCAGCAGCTCAGCACCATGACAGGTTCATGCGTGCCTCAGTTAAAATGCAATATTGCGGAATCAATGTAGAAACTCACCAGTAGTGGCTGTGTTAGGTTTTTTCCCTTACTAGTTGAGCTTTGCTGGCCTTAGCATCAAAGGAAGCACAAGCATAGGCTGACTGGGTGGCATCTCCTCCTCTTTGGGCTTAGGAGAACCAAAGGACTGAATCTTGCTCACTCAGTCCAAGGACATTTGCACACAAAATCTAGGTTATTCATTCAGGTCAACAGATATTTTTTAAATCAAGAGTTGTACAAGGTAAGAAAAGTGCTATGAAATGTTCTAAGTACACACTAAACAACAGCATAAAGACCACACAAAAAAACCACCAACAAAGAACTGAACTGATGAATCTGCAGGCGAGATGTGTATCTAGAGTAGTATATTGGACAGAAACCAATTAATGTATTTACATACCTGAAACAAAACCCATTTTGAGTTATGCTGTATAAAAGAGGGATTAGCATAAACATGTGAATATGTAAATGGGAAGGTAATGCAACATTATAACTTGTAAGAAAAAAAAAAAAAAAGAAGCCTGTCTGGAAACAGAAAAACTTAGAGTTTTTCTAAGACAGGAGTCTGACCACAGAACCCATCCCAGCACAAGTGCCAGAATGAGCTGCTAATACCACAAAATACTTGAACATGTAGGGTCACAGTCAGTGAACCAATATTAATTTTTTGGGCTTTTTCTCCCTCTCTTAATTAAAAGTTTCTGGATTTTTGGCTCTTGCCCATCTCCCACCGACTTACAAGTACTCAGACATGCCAAGAAACTCAGGATGATTACGCTCCTGACACAGAGACAGGGAGTTGTGCACTGTCCGCCTGTGGCCAAAATTTTCTCTCTTGCTAATGTGAAAGCCACATAAAAGGTGGTGTCCTACAACGTTCAAGCATCCAGCTGGGGAGTTATTTGCATGACAAAAAGTTATAACTGATCACTCAAAAATTAATTCTGGGGAACCCAGATGAGATCAGCTGGAGCACATATAAGCCTCCACCCCTTGGATTCTACACAATTCCCATTAATGATCATTCCTATAAATGGCAAAGAGCACGGCTCTACTAACAGTCAGAAGACAAGTCTTGGGTCTTGCCGTCACAGCTGTGCCCGTGCCTCTGCACCCATCCCTACCCGTGCTGGTGCCTGCTGAGAGCTCAGGCACGTCGGGCATCCCAGAGCGGCATCCGCAAGGGCTCACCTGCACGCCAGCAGTGCCTCACCACCGAGCCGAAGCTGGAAGGGAAGAACACCCTGAGCGCACAGGTACAGCGGTAACATCCCGTGCCCACGGCAGACATCCTGACAGTGTATTGAGCCAGTCAGCGGACACCACTGTGCGACAGGCTCCTGAGACGTACTAACAGAGCTATGAGTCACATTAACGTTGGACATACACAATGGTGTTAGCCCAGCATTCTTGTGCAGGAGCTGCAGTGAGATCCTAGATCATTGTGTACACTGTTTTTAGAATTTCTAACACGGGAAATGGAGCAGGTGCTGCTGACATGATACAGTGTGACTTGCGCTATCCAAAAAAGCAAACAATTTGATTAAGATGAGACTCCATCCGTAACCCCTGCCATCAGGAGCGCAGTGCTGCAGCTCACAGCCAAGGCAACACCACCTACCCCAAGGCGTGCTCAGGCCACTTCCTCGCTAGACAGTTACAGCTGAGAACGGGGGTTTGGTATTTTTGTGCCTTTGGAGGTTATGACATGGTGGCGTTCCTCCGTATTAAAAAGGCACCATCAGGCCGGGATAGCCCCAGACACACAGAAAGACAAAACCTCCATAAGCCAAACTTCCACAAGATGCTTCAGGTGTTTATCGTCAAGCCTACAGAGAAGCCTTTGCGAGGCAAAACCTCGCTTCCAGATTCACGGAGCTCTGCTCCTTCCAGAGGGCCCAGGCCAATGCTGAAACCGGGATTACCAAAACGAAGGCGCGGCAAGGCCCGGAGCGCCGGCTCGGGGCGGCTGCTCTTCGGCAGCCGCTGCAGCGCCGTGTGCCTGAGCGAACGTCGGTCGGTTCGGGAAAGCTCTGCGCTGCCACAGCCGGGCACGGCCCCGTTAAGGCGGCGCCTTTCCCCGGAGCGACCGGGCCGCGGCCCCCGGCGGGGCCGGCCGAGGCGGGGCGGCCGCGGGCAGGGCGGGCTCCCGCCGCCCCCCGCATCACATGAGGGAACTTCGGGCCAATGGCGCCGCGGCGAGGGCCGGGGCCCCGCTCGCACCCGCGGACGCTCATTCAAAACGCGGCCGGGCTCGGGCGCCGGCAGCTCCTACCCCTGCTCCGCCGGCCCCGGGGCTCCGCGGGGCCGGGCGCTGCCGGCGGGGATGCCCGGCGGAGCCGCGGCCTGAGGCGGCCGCCCGCCCGCCGCCATGCCGGTGAAGAACCGGTACAACCTGGTGGACGATGGCTGCGACTCCCGCGTCCCGCTGCACAACGAGGAGGCCTTCCAGCACGGCATCCACTTCCAGGCCAAGGTGAGCCCCGGCCGCGCTCCCCCAGCCCCGGGCGACGGCGGGGCCCTCGGTCGGGGGGCGCAGCCGCCCCCCGCCTGTCAGCCTCGCTCGCCCCTTCCAGGCTCCGGGGGGCTTTGGCAGGGGCCGAGGCTTCCCCGGGCAGGCATCCCCACGGCGCCGGGCCCTCTGCCCCCTCGCCTGTTGCAGCCCGGCCGCGGGTGCCGGGTCCCCGCGGGCTGGGGGTCCTGGGCCGGCCAGCTGCCAGCCGTGGGGCCTGTGCTGGCCCCGGGGCGATGGCATTGCGGGCTCAAGGCCGGGGCTCGCTGTGCCCCCCCCCCCCCCCCCCAGTCCTGCCCATCGTGTGTTTCTTCAGCTCTGAAAGTGCCCCAGCCCATGCAACAGTGTGCCAGACCTAAGGAAGCCTAAAGAAAACACCAATAAATCATGAAAGCCTTACATTGAACTATCACAATCAAACAGGTTCTCGCTCTTTTCCTAGTATTTTTTCAGCTGTTTAATCCTTAGAAGCCGCCTTGGGCGCTTCATTTGAGAACCGATCTGGAAGGACCCCTCTTGACAGCGCGGTGGATACTGCCTGTGCCAGGTGCACCTGCACATCCTTGCTCGATCTGGTCCCTGTCCTGTGCCCCATCAGGCAGGACCCCATTCCTGTCGCAGCAAGGTAACAGCTTTGTATTCCCCTGGAAACCAGCAGACTCCTCTGTGCTGCTTAAAGCCATATTAGTGCCTTATTCCATCTGACCTGTTCCTTGCATGAAAAATTGGGCAAGCAACATCTTCATTTAAATGCATGCAGTCTTCAGGTATCAGAAAGAAATATTGATATTGTCAGAAATTTCATATTGATCGTGAAGAACAGGCTGGCAGCACAGCACCACTCTCAGAAAGTGACTCCATTGGAATTGACATTCTGTAGACAGCACGGGGAATGGGTTTATAATTCAGCTGACAAGAAGAATTGCATTTTGCTGGAGCAACTCTAGGGTTCCCTTCTCCTCTTTGCAGGTGGCCTAACACAGATTAGAAATGGAATTCACGCCTGCTGTCTCCTGAGCTGGAAAGAAGGGGCATATATATTCAAATAAAGCTTTGAAACGTGGATTTTGTGCATTTTGGTTTTCCTGCTAAAAGAGCTGTAAGATTTAAGCAGGATATAGGATGGATCTGAATAGACAGTTAATCATGTATTTTAAAAATCTCTCTCTTCCTTAGGGGAGAAAAACAATTAATCTTTGATTTCTTTTTTTAAATTAACATTTGCTATGCTGCAGACGGTGCTGAGGAGAAGAAAAATCCTTATTTTGATTTTTAAAAGATGTGAAGCAACTGTACCTTTAACTGAGTGAAATGGGCTTCTTCAGATTGACAGCTTCAGGCATCCAGAGCTATTCAGAGAGTGGATAACATGCTGTTAAGATGTGTGGGTCTGAGACAGGGTTTGCATTACCTTAGTAACGTGCTTGCTCAGTTCTGCTCTGAAGTCTGTCTCTTCCAATTAGGACACTCATTGCGGGCACATCGGTCAGCTGCGACTCTGACAATGACAGGGCTGTAAGTGGCTGCCAGGTGTCTCGCACCAGGCAATCTTACTGACCACATTTAGTCTCTAATCTCCACATACCAAACTGTCTTACTTGCTCTGTAATCTTCAGGGACAAACTTCAGGAGGTCAGTTCTGGGAGCTGCTTGTGGAAAGGTGGCTGTTTGTGCAGAGCTCCGTGAGCTGGCAGGGCTCTTGCACGAGTACCCAACCTCTGCAGCGAGGCCAAAGCAGGGAGTGTGGGAGAATCTCTTCTGGCCCAGCAGTCACCAGCTCTCCTCCTGCCCCCACCTGTTAATTTCTCTTGGGTTGTGTGGCCTGTTCCCCGCTGCAGCTCTGTTGCTCACAGGCAAAACACCAGCCGGCTGCACCGAGTAGATCTGGGTTACCTGTGACTGTACTGACAGCCACCGCGGAGTGGGGAAGGAGATGCCTGCAAACCCGAGAGGGCACAGATCTGGAGCGATACAGATATGCCCTTGCCACCAAGGCAGAGGGAAATCCTGGCTCCGTCGCTCCCTTCCCTGCTGCCCTCAAGCACTCGTGGTCTGAGCAGTTTGACTCTCCTGTGGCTTACCAAAGGCTATAGCTGAACTTACTGCTCTTAAAAATACCATTTTGCAAAGGCATTTACAGAAGCATCAGAAAAGCCAGATGACCTTTCAGATTGCTTGCGGTGTTTATTTCAAGGCAGATGAAAGAGCTGTAAATACTGAGCCAGGAGAACTAATCTCTGAAAGCCCTATTAAGTAGAAGTTTTTCAAGAATAAAACCCACCACAAGCATAACAGCAGAGAAATAAAACCAGAACTATGTCAGTAACAGTGATAGCTGTGGGGCTGCTCTTGGGGAACCATTTTGTCTCTGTTGATATGTATATTATCACCCTGAATGTTTGCAGGGGTCTCCTGACTAGCTGCCCCCTCCCCTCTCCACAGGGGAACAACTTCTAAAAAAAAAAAAAACCCCACAACTTGAAACCACACACTCAAACAGGCACGATTCGTGAACCAAATGCTCTTGAAAGGGAGACTAAGCTTTGTAAAGCTTTACCCACTGCCCCCTGCTAACCTGCCTGTGACAGCTGTACGGAGACAGGCTGTGTTACAGCGGGGGAGCCGACAGACCCTGCTGGGAACCCACCAGCGCCGAGTCCGGCACCCAGCCCTCGGCTGCCAGAGCCACAGCCGCAGGACTGTACCCGGCACCAGCCCGTGCTGGCAGGACACTGGCATTTCTCATCAGGCCGCTCACCCTCTCACTCAGATGGCATTTTTCTTGCCCTCACAATATGCCCTTGACGTGCAAGTCTTTCCTCAGAGCTGTGAGCCACACCGCTTTACAACATCAATGGCCTTTTGCTCCACATGCGAGGTGACTGCCCAGGACACTGCATGTTTTCCTCATTCCCAAGGCTGAGCTGGCAGCTTTGTGCCTCCCCGGCTTGGCAGCAGCACGGGCAGCACTCCTGTGCATCTGTGCCACGTGTGCCGTCACAGGTACCACCGTGCTGCAGCAGCGGGGGCACAACCGGAGTCTGCTTTGGCACACAAGCGTTACAACCCAGCGTAAGGGGAGAATACAGGCAGCACGGCGAACAGCACACAGGAGGGAAAAATGCCAGCAGCAGGAAACTGTCTGCCTGCGGGTCTTCCCTAACAACCCACATAGCATCAGCCACATACTGACACTGCATGCAAGAGAACAGGCAACCCGCTTGCAGAAAGCTCTGTGTGCGTTGAAGTGGTGGAGGCAGAGGTGCTGGGAACCATCTGCCCACATCTCAGCCCCCAAGTGAAGGGCGCTGCAGCCCTGCTAGGTTGATGCTTACACTTAAATGCAGACACCCAATGCCAAGGGCGGCCGCTATCACAGCTCAGCCAGGCAGCTTGTTTAGGAGTGCTCCCATAAGCGTAGTTAAAAACAGCTGGTGTAGGACACAGATCTGAGCAAGTTTACCAGGATTCTGCAGACAGCTGAGCTGGTCCAACCATGCAGGGACAATGGTGTCCAGAGGGAGGATAGTCCAGACTGAAAAGTTAGGCCAGAATCATGAGCCTTTTCCAGGAAGCTAGTTGCTGCACATCCTGGCAACTTTCCAACTCTTATGTGCTTTTAGCTGTGACTCTTTTAAAAGCAGGTGTAGTGAGGAATGACAAAGGATGGACAGTCCCATTCTCAGACCCACAGGATCGTGACTTGATTAGCAACGGACACTGCTCTGCAAAGCGCTGGTAAAGGCATATCCAGAATCTGAATGAGGTCAGAGGCTCACACCCAATGTTCTAACATCCATGAACTTCTCCCTGACTTTGATAATATTATCCACAACAGATATTCCTATCATGTCCTGGGTCAGGAGAGTCTAAGCAGGGACTGAATTAATGAGAGATGCTGTTTGTCTTGAAGAACCCTACACCGTTAACTTGTACATTACTTTACAGACATTTCACTGTTCTGTCTTTCAGTATATCGGTAGCTTGGACGTACCCAGGCCCAACAGCCGCGTGGAGATTGTGGCAGCCATGAGAAGGATTCGGGTAAGTTCAAAAGAGCTGAACCCCACATGGAATAAAAGGTTACATTCACTGGAGTGACTTGGTTGCAGTGCGCTGTTCTGCATTCCCCCCCACCCTTCCTATCTGGAGCTCAAATCACAGCACAATCAGGCTTGTAACAAGCTTCTCCAGAAATTCCCAAGGCATCTTAGGATAGACTCATCCCCTGCTCTTTGCAAAGGGATCAGTTAGCAAAACTCAAACATAAAACCCTAGTCTCTGCTGAGCAGGTATGAGGGTTCTCCTTGAACCTAAGAGATTTATTTAGCCTGTTTGGGTTTTTATGTGTGTGAAAAATGAGATGTACACAACCTGCTCCACAAAAGCACTCAAATTCATTGACAGTTCCAAATATATTATGTTATTACATATTGAAATATCAATGGCCTGGCAGATGTTATGGATGTAAATCCCATCAGACTGCTGCTCATGGAATATTTTGCTGCTTTCCCCCATCCTCCAATACAGTTTTACAGTTCCTGTTTCTCATCATCAAGTCATGGCTCTTCCTCCTCTAGCCCTTTATCCTTCAGGACAGCCTGTGAATGGTCACCAGATTCAGCTACGATTAGCAGGGTGGCTAGCTTACATCTGCTTCATGTGTAACCACTTCCAGTGTATCTGCCCTAGAAGGCAGTGCAGCTGTTGTGCCTGGCTGAAGTTTTGCAGGGGTCTTAATTCTGAGGCTGTTCATATGTCTCGCATCAGCTGGAGCAGGTTTGAGAATCTTCCATTTAAAGCTTTGAAGGGATTATCCTATTTTCCCCTCCCCCCTGGAGCGTTTAACCATCTAATTTTCATTTAGAATAGCGCTTTTTAAACTTAGCCTGTAACTGGCTGGGGAGCTGATGTATTCATCTCCAGCCAAGCTCAGAAATGACATTCCCCTGCCTTTGCCTGCTCAGACTATTAGCACAGCTTTTGCTCAGAACACAGAGCAGCAGCAATCTAAATTGCCTGGTTATTTATGGAACAGGTGAACATCTATAGGAAGCAAAGGCAATAGGTGAGGACTACTGGGGCAGTTTAGATACTGGTGTAACTATTGGTAATTTTTTTATCTGAATCTATATTTAGCATCAGATTTGACACTGCACTTCTGCTGATCTTTGACTGGATAAGACCCTTGCAAGAAGAAGCAGACAGTATTTTAATATCAGTTTCTAGAAAGTGTTGCACTCTGTTTTCACACCCGCTATTGCCACGATGGTATCTAGCTCAGGGTCTTGGCAGTGCAATAGCACGCTTGAGTGCTACATGAAGCATATAAGAAACCACTCTGCATTCATGGATGCCATCAGTTAATCTTATCACACAATATTTTTAAAGTAGGCATCCTGTATTCTATACTGGGTTTTTAATCTTGGAAGCCCTTTCCAAAAAGGGAGGGCTTCCCTTTTCATGTGCGTATTGTACAGCAGGATCTTATTCAGACACTTCCTGGCTGCTGAGCGGAAGATGCTCCTCTATTGAAGATAGTTAATTGGCACTGATCCTTAATTAGAGCATAAAGAATGAACTGGGAGGTCTTTGAAGAGAATTCTAGTGCATAGAGTACACAACCTAGGAACTGAGGGAAGATGGGGGTTATTTATGTAGCATTCATTTGCATGCAGAGGCCTTGTCTATACTAGAGTTTTTTCCCATGGACTCTCAGCAGCACCAGTTGCAACTGGGAGGAAACACTGGAAGAAGCTATTGGTGGAAACTAGTATTTTGCTGCCATCTTACTGTGAGTGGTAGTGCCTGTTTGCACTGCAAGAGCGAGAAAGGTCCTGCAGCCCTGCCAAGTGCTGGCAGGGGCACATTGTGCTGAAGCTTTCATCCTTTGTGCACTCCAGTGTTCCACTGGAGTTCTCTACTGGAGCGGAAGAAAAAAGTCACATAGTACAAGCCCTAGCACAACATTTCCTATGCTGCTCTCTGTGCCCTGCGACATGGGAGGATGCAGCGTGAGCCATTCCTGGAGCGGTGGGTGAGGGAGCCAGCTGAGCAGGGGGGCAGCCCAAAGCACAGGCAGGCTGTTCCTCATGGCTTCTGCCACTCCAGAAGGGGACCAGGGAGGAGGATGAGGAGTCACAGCCCTGTCTTCCCAGGCTCTGACAGAGCTGGTTACTCTAGTTATTCATTAGTAAATTGATACAAGCTCTGAAACCGCCTTCCTCTACTATGTCTGATTCTGGTCTCCAGTCTGTGATTAAAAGCACTTGCCCCAGGGAAGAACCCTTGAGCTACCTAGCACTCAAAGTTGTCCTTAGAGTGTGAGGAGAGAGAGGGTGGTAAGAAAAGCAGCAACTCCAGTTGCTAAGTCTACTCCTTGGCATCTTACTGTCCTGTGTTTTGTACTGGGCTCTTTTGCCAGTTGCATATGAATTATGCCAGGGAACCTGGGAGGAGTTCAGTGTATTCTCCACACATTAGCAGAGCAGTCTGCTTGCAGCCTTCAGGACACGCAGAGCGCACAGGCTACGGGGACATTACTCCCAGAGAGCCTCAAATGACATGTTTTAACATTAGTCTGCTGAAATCGCAATCTGCCCTTTTGCAGTAAGTATTTAAGATGCACTCTCATAGTAAAGCTTAAATCCGTGTCCTGACTGAATGGATGCTTGTAGAACTGCTAGCAATACTCCATTAGTCACACATTAGATTCCCATTTCATAACAGACTGGAAAGCCTTGTCTCATCATGTTCTATGCTTCCACTGGAGGGAATGCAAATGCAATAGGTAGAACAGGGAAGCTGCTGTTCTTAGCTTCCCATTATGCAGAGCTAGACAACTTTAAGTTTGCTAATCCTCCCAGTGAATTATTAGCTGCATACAGCTGCCGTGTTATTATATGATCGTCAGAGTTCAAACTAATCCCTCTACCTCCTCTTGCCCTGGCAGGGGAGGTGATGAAATTAGTTTGCTACTTGAATAAGTACACTGTGCTCTGACAGGCACGTCAAGTTGCTGTTTATGAGAGTCCAATTCATTGCGCAGCTCCAAGCACCAAGCACCAGGCAGGCGTTCCGCCACCTCCCAGGGAGAAGCGGCATGCTGCTTCTGCTGTCTCCTGCTGCCCAAGGCCATCCAGGTCCGGGTGTCTGGCAGCACCTGCTCAAGCTCCTGTGTTCAGAGTCAGCGTTCTGGTGGAGCTGGCTTTCTGCTGAAGTGGATTCATCTGCAGCTATTTGAGCCTTCTCAGCACTCTAGGGAGCTTCTGTACAATACGAGATTTTTCTTCCTGCAGAAGTCAAGTGGCAGCTAATGTGAAGAATGTGGAGATCCTTCTCGAGGGCGCAAACAGCTCCCTGATTCAGCAGGGTCATCCCTTCCCTAGACACACTACTCCTGACTGCCTGTTAGTGAACAACTAAATAGCCAAGTTCTCCCCTTGGCCAGGTGAAGGCTCTCACTGAGGTTAAGAGGAAAGATGTTGTGGAGCCCACACGACACTGAAAGAGTAACAGGAAAGCTTTGGTAAAGATGCTTATGGGAACAGGCCTGGGGGTGAAGATGGGTTTTTGTAAAACACAAAACATTTCTTTGAAGCTCCTGAGGTTGCTTGGGAAATCTTGCCCTGGGAGACGAGGGAATGGATGGCTTTATGCGAAGGGTTAACATCACAACATGTCCTGCGTCCGTTCCCCAGCTTCCCCAGAGCTGACACTGACCAGAGGGGAAACAGTCAGCTGTTACCTTCCTAGAGCAACGCTCCCCTCAGTCCAGCACTTCACAGCCAGTCAAGCAGCCCTGGTAAAATGCTGCTATTTCGAGTGGCAAGTTGTGCAAGGACATGGTAGGAGTAAGTGTCAAAGCCTGTCATCCCCACAGACAGCCTGCTGCCAGCAATTCCCCAAGTCACTCCGTTTAATTACCTTTAAGGCACAGAAGCAGTTTTTCTGGAATTTGCACTTAAGATTCTATGAAGCCGAGAAATTTCAGGTCTGTTTGGAAGGTCTAAGCTTGGGCCTAAGCATGTATTAACACTCAGAAAGGAGCCAGATGTTAGATTATTTAATCATTTTGTAAGGGAACAGCCAACTGGTGCTGTGCCCATCCAAGCACCAGGATGAACAAACAGGAGGCAGGCATCCAGACTAATGTGTTTCTTCTGTTACCTCCACATTTCTTAGGCTTAATTGAATTGAGAAGTCTTTTCCCCCAGAGGCCAGTGTGCCAGAGAAGGAGAAACATTTATAAATCTTGACGCAGGATACATCAGAAATGCCTGATTTCTCCTTGGCATCAGAACCGGGTTCTCACTTCAGCCTCCCTCTTAGCCTAATCATTCTTGCTGCACCATGCTCTTAAGCAGAGCCTCAACGCTTTGCAATTTCTCCACATGGTATTCTAGCGAGGAAGTGCAATCTAGCCACACTATAAGTCATATTGACTGCCAAATATCAACCGGTAGTGTTGAAGTGTGACATGACATCAGTTTAAATCAGGACGAGTAAAAGTTACAATCCCACGGTGCAGCCTTGTGCAGCAGGGACAGCCACACAGAACCTGCCTCTCCTGCACCCCAGCAGCTCCCAGTCTGACAGCTGGGCTGGCTTCGTACAGCAGCTTACACTTAAAGCCATGCCAGGCTGTAAATTGCAATGGTTCAGAAGCAAATATGGATGACATTTATCTGCTCTTGCTAGAAGAGGAGAGGAGCTAGGTGGATAGCTGGCAGGGGGCAGGATGAGTGCCTTCAGCCATCTCAGTTTAATTCATCACTGTGTGGCAGACTTCAGGGGCAGAGATGTTTAGTAGACTTGTTCATGAGATTCTTTAAGAACACAGTTCCTTCAGTTTTCCCAGGCAGACCACCTTCTTAATACAGAAGAGAAGTTCACCAAGATAACTGCTGCATAGATTCCTCTGATATATTCTGCCTATAAGCCCTTCCTGAGTTGTTATGCTTGGAGCTAAGTCTTCCTGCCAGCTTCATGTTAATCTGAACTGGAGTTGTGATCAGTACTAAAAAAAGATAGAAGCTGAATTCCCAGCTGCTGGGTTTCTTGGTTAGTCTTTGCAGCCTCTCCCACTATAATGAAGTTACTTGGTCTGCTGCAGCTGAAGCACAGACTCAAGTGTGGAAGTGCAAACTTGGAGCGCTTGCCCTGGTATAGACCTCTGGAGCTGCATGCCAGCATCTATTGTCGGACGGGAGTTTGTTCTGCTGCACTTCCTGGAGGGCTTTTCCTTTCAGCCTCTTTGGAAAAGCATCCAAATGCTCAGCTAATGACAGCCCTGCAAAAGAAAACAACCCTAACATCTTAAAATATTTCAGCAGTCTTCAGACTGCTGGTGTGGACCTTTCTTTAGTTCTCAGAATGCCATGCACCTTCTTTTCATTTACAGGAAGGTGCAGGAAAAACAGATGACAGTTCTTACATGGTTAAAGTGTAAAACACAAGCATCTTGTGTGTCTGCTCCAAACTGCTAGCACACCCTGAGCCAGTTAAAGACACAGCTGATAGTACACGGTGGTGGTGGGGAAATGCTCCATGTTGGTAACCAAGTCCCATTTACTAGATGCTTTACAGATAGGAGGGCTGGGCCATGTCAGTTCACCCAAGGCCTGTAAATAAATATTGTCATCACGTAGCAACATTCACTAGATCACACGAAGAACAGTACTGTAGATGATAGTCCCATGCTGCAGTCATGGGTCCAATCAACATTTATACTGACAAGCATCCAGGCAGACAGCAGACCTTATGGGAAGATGAGAGGAGGACTTCAGAGAGACAAGCTTCCCCAAGCCTGTACATTTCTCTTCCTCCTTCTCCCCCATACCAAAAGGACAATGTATTTACCCCAAAGTATGCTCCAAGAGAGCATCTTTTTCTAGGATACCTTCCCTGCTTCTCTGGAGAACCATGTGTCATGGTTTGGCCTCAGTCAGCAACCAAGCACCACACAGCCGGGGTTGCTTACACTGGTACATAGTAAACAGAGCCTATAGCCTCCAGGAGAGAGCAGTGGTTTTAGGTATCCAAACCAAGTATACATGAGCGTGTACAAACTTGCTCGGATACCTTTTGCAGAAAGTCTGGTGTCAGTTTTGGCTCTCCTCCAAAGCAGAGGCCTAAGAAAGGCTCATGCAGCTTCACGCAGGCAGTACACGATCAGACTGTAGTCAGTCCTCAGCACAGCCTACAAGTCTACCGCAAAAAAACCTGAGGAACTTGCACTAGTGACTTGGAAGATTTGCAGGCGATCATGGATGGCTTTGTGTCCTCTGCCTGCTCTCTGGATCTTTCTGTGCTTCTGTCTCCCTGTCCAGCAGCACCCACACCTTTGCTTGCAACCTTAAAGCTATCTGCTTTATTTAGGGAGGATACCAGTCAACACAACAAAGCTACAGGCACAGAGAACAGTCTCTCAGGCAAGCAAAGAAAGCTGAGATTGGCATGAGGGCATCAAGAGCAGAGGAAATGACTTGGCTCGAGGCATCCTTGCCATACAGCCCTTCTCTTCCCCAGGCCGCTGGTGCCCTGAGCAGGGCTCTGTCCCATTACCTGACCCAGCTGCGGGACTGCTCCGCTCCAGGCACTACGGTCTCAGAAACACCAGTTACTCCCAGGGTCCCATCCATGACAGGCATCTGAAGCAGTTTAAGGTTTCCACCACACAAGATTAAGCTAATTGATTTTACCTTTCCAGGCCCTGGCAAAATACAGCAAGTGTTTTCAGGATGGTAATTAAGTGTTAATTGCAGCTAAGTTTAGCCCTAATGCCTCATTAGTTTGTTTTCCTCTATTTGTTGCAGCTATAGCAGAGTCTCCTGCACAGGGATGGGGATCAGGCTGGGCTTCCCGGGAGGCAGAGGAGTCCTGCAGCGTGCTCCCAGGGTCCTGCCCGAGCCATGCCAGAAAGCCTCTTACCTCCTCCTACCCAAGAGGAAGAGATCTGGGTGTGGAGACGAGAGGCCCTTAGACCTGAACGCTCTAATTCCTATCTAGGCAGCAGCTCCGCAGGGGTCTCTGGCGTGCCCAGACACACACATTAGCCCATTTTCATGACACAGTAGATTTTGCATCCCTTCCTATTACTCCCTCGCTGGAGCCTTCACTGCCCCAGCCCCCTTAGCAGGTTCTTTGCCCTCTCCCATGCCAGAGTGGGTTTAACACGGGCAGACAGTACTGCAACTACTACGATAGCCCTGTATTCAGTGCCCTGCTCTACTGAAAAGCATTTTACTGTTCCACACTGCAGACAGCACCTGAGTTTGGTTCCCACAGTCCGTTTGCTGGTCTTTAAGAAGATAACAGACCTGACAGAGATGCCCTTAGGAAGAGAAGCCACCTTACATTAGGAGATGACAGCCACATCCCAGGTCTTACCTTTCTGCAGCACAGGCGCTGCCAGGATGCTGAGGAAGGAGGCGAGCCCTCTGGCAGGAGGTCTAGCAAGAATCCATTTCTCCAGGCAAAGTGAGTGGCCTCAGCTTGAGACTGCAGGGCTTCCTCTCACAACAGGCAGAGCTGCAGCCTCCCCCGGAGTTTGATAGCCTCTCCCCTTTCCCAGTACGCCCTGCAGCCCTAATTAGTCAGGCAGGACTATATCTCCTGGAGGTCCCTTGCCACGAAGGCCCAGGGAAGGGGGAAGGCTGGGGTTGGAAGGGTGGGTGATGCAGGTGCAGCTCCTTAGGCCTCTCTACATGTGGTCTCCAGTCCATGGTCACCTTGGCAGGCTCAGGGGTGTTTCATGCATATGCTGCTTTACTAGCCTTACAGAAAATTTAATTTTCATAAACTGAAGAAATGGCTTTAAAAATGTGGAAGCTGCTTTTCTAGAAGAATTGAGTCTGCCACGTCTCAGACTAACCCAAGCTTGTTTTATCCAGTTTCTGCTCTTCGTATTATCATAACGCAAAGGGAAGAAGCTCTTAATGAGATGTTTTTGCAGTGGCATCATCACAGTGTTTCTAGGCAGCATTGTGTGGCTACGGTGGAGAACTGACTGTGCTCTGCTTGTACGTCTTGAGTGGGAGGAGAGGAATAAACACCTTTGAGACAACACGAGAATCCATCCTTCTGCTCACTGCTTGGGGATGTCTCACCATGCCACAGAGCCGCCCCACTGATTTATAATCTCTTGCAGGTTTCCACCCTGCTCATCTCCAACCCCAAATCACCTCTGGACTTCTTGCCACAGAATAATGATTAGTTATCTTCTGCCGCTTAACTTCTGAGCTGAGCGGTGACTGGTCTAGCTGTGAATACAGGCCACTGCAACAGAAGACAGCTTCGAGCTTTCTCAGTAGCCACATGCTATGACCTAGTTCTTGAGAAGTGACTGGTGATTGCAGACGCCTCAGTGCTTATACCCTGTTCAGAGAGTGCGCTAGGTATGATTGATAACAGATGGATGGAGGGATCAGTCAGTGAAATGTGTCATCTCTAAGCAACAGTGGCCTTTTAATGCCTTCCTCGGAGTGCTGAAAACTGGATGGCTTCTCCAAGAAGGGGGTGGAACTAGTGAGGCATATTGATATTGTTTTGCATAGGAGTCATGATGGATTGGAGTTTAGTTGAAGGCTAATAAAAGCAGCAGTTAAACAGATAAAAGCTATATTAAAATGTTAGTACTAAATAGAACAAGACAGAGCTTTTTGTCTGATGCTAAATCTTGGCAATGAGGCAGGTACCTTTTAATTGTAAAATAAAGTGGCTTTAACAGTATTATATTACTGAAGCATCTCTAGCTAAAATATCAGTGTATGAGATCTCTGCAAAGCTTTTATCTAGTTTGAAATAAAGTAGCTTTTTCAACAATTATGTTCCTGGTTGTAGAGTATTGCAGAGATGAAATATAATGGCTTTCAAATTACATTCTGGTGTAGAACACTCAGCCAAAACTCAAAGCTGCTTCTTCATTGGTGTCTGAAAAAATGTAATTGAGATGGCAACCAGAGTGGTGGTGAGCACATTGGATTAGCTTGTTAACGAGGAGGTGCCCTAATCTGAGTGACAACGGCATGGGCAAGGGCACAGAGGCTGGGGTTGCCCACGGTGTGGAGTGCCTGTGCTACGCTGGCGGAGCAGAGACCCTCCTTGTGCAGCTAACATGGGTGCACGCGGTATTTCTGCTAGAGCAGGTTGACGTGTTTCAGGAACAGGAACAAAACAGAACGGTCCATGAAAATACACACACTTAAACCTGCCCCATGGGTGGAGCTATCTACATGCAGGGGGGAAAAAAAAAATCAGCTTGTAGCCATGGTGTAACCTTGTGCTTTGACCTCAGCCTTTCTGGTTCTTAGGTTAAGAGTGTCTGCACTGGGCATGGGGGGAAGGCTAGACCTAGTGCCACAATGGCGGGTGCCTTAGTAGATTTAGTAGATGCTGTCTTGATTTCGTCCAATGCAAGGGCCCTTTGTACTTCGTGGATCGGTGTTCTGAGGAGAGGGGACCCTGAGGGACCATGACCACAAAGCAAAATTCTGCCTAGTAAAATAAGATTTGCTAACAATAGCTTGGTTCTACACTTGCTTTCTTCATTCTGCTTTTGCTGTGTACTAAATGAGGTCTGAAGGCAAACAGAATCGGTGCTACTTAACATAATACTTTGACAAGCTACTTCATGTTTTGACCAAATAACTCTGTGATAAATCTACAGAATAAAAGTCTTGAATGGGTCCCTGGAGGGAAGGATATTTTGATGAGGGAGCAGAGATTTTTTTCAAAGGCATTACAGAATGGTTTTCTTTCTTTCCTACAGCAGTGATTAGACATTCTCTAAATGGCCTTTCCCTGGGCCAGATGGGTTATTTGGACTAATTGGCAACCGCCTGACTGTTTTCAGGACACCTGAGTCACCTCCCCCTTCCTCCACCCTTCTGTCACCGCTGCTGCCGAGGTACTGCCACGCAGCGGGTCTGCTGGAGGGGAGGATGTGGCCCCTTGCATTGCAGAGAGCGTCACAGGCCAGGGCCCCAAGTCACCCTGCTGCCTGCACAGCCAGGTCCAGCACACCCCCAGGCATCCCACCAAACCCTCTGAGCTCCAGGGTTTTCGTTCTAAAAACAAATTATTTTTGTCATAGGAAGAAGAGCAGTGGGACATGTTAAGACTAGATGCAGTGTGATGGAGGACTAGACATTTACAGCTGGCTCCAGGAGGGTGTAAGGCACACAGCTACTCTTCAGGCACACAGGTCCTTTGGTAGAACTGACCCAAACGCTGGTGTCTGCCACTAATACCTGCTGCCTCGCCGAGTGTCCTGTACCTACCGCAGAGCCATACGCGGTGCACGAAGCACTAAGGTTCAGTGATCCCAAGCCATCGTGGACCGGTTCAGTCCTGCTGCAGCCTGTGCTCCTGCCGTTAATGATTACAGGGCCTAAACTTCCAGCCCAGGCACATTTTCTTATTTTCATGTTGTTGCCTCCCCGGGGCAATGCTGGTCTCCCGCTCGACTTGCTTCCTTGCATCTAAGCCAAGGGCAGAAGCTGTGAGCTGGATGCTGGGAACACTGTGGTTAATCATTGAGCTGTATACAAGCAGCATGGGACGCATTAATGTCCACAGCCTCACACCTAGCTGCTGACACCCCAGGGACACTGGGAATGGCACTGGGGAGCAGAGCAGGCGGCAGGGAAGTGGAACCGAGCATCGAGGGTGGCTGCTGGTCACTGCTGAGCAGGGGGACACCACAGCATGTCGTAGCTGTATTTGCAGCGTGAATAGGGCACAGCCAGGTGGGTTCCCACTCTTTGTAGCTGCTTTTGTGTCTGGCTGTAACAAGTCCTTCATCTTTACTTACCCGTCTGTGAAGTAGCTGTATACCCAGCTGAGGACCCTGGCATGCCTCCAGGAGACCTGGGCACATATGCTGCCCAGCACCGCGAGCCTGCAAAGAGCTGACAAACAAATCATCCAGTAGCCTCTTGTCCAGGAGCCTGAAGGCCCAGCCCAGGCTGCTTGCCTCTGCCTTGGCCCTCAGCTGTGATGCTCTGGTACAGTTTTGATCACAAGACCTCTGTGACAATAAATACTGATATCATAAAACCCTCTTTATCCATAATTCCCACTCTCTAAACCCAGGCTGTTTCTCTCATCATGATTCGCTAACTTCAGTAGCTCCCCTGAGGCTAACAGAGTCCTTGAACTGCTTAATATTCTGGAGTTTTAGAAATGACACAATTAGCATTAATTTTTCTTTCTCTTGTAGTAACAGTCTTGTTTCCAAATTTGAGAGTAGGATTTTATGGACAGTTTGAGGAGAACCCAGAGACCTTCCATTAGATTTACAGATTGTCACAGAGAGGGGTTACCGTGGTCTATTGGCAATTTTATTAGCGTTCAGTAATTTCTAACCAAGGACCACTTGGCTAGAAGCAGCGTGCCAGCTGTGCTGCGCCTCGCTCTGCTCAGGTCTTCACATCTGGGTAGTACCTGGGTGGGACTGATGCCTGCCCAGGAACAGCCTGGCAGGAGAGGGGTGAGCTCCCTTCTGTCTTCGTTTTTGCTGTGTTCCAGAAATGCACGTGATACAAGAGCTCTTGGGCAGATT
Organism: Ciconia boyciana; assembly: GCF_034638445.1. NCBI lineage: Eukaryota > Metazoa > Chordata > Aves > Ciconiiformes > Ciconiidae > Ciconia > Ciconia boyciana. Next base: position 2,351,002 of record NC_132951.1, on the reverse strand, counting down.
TCAAAAGACCTTTGTGCCCCGTGTGTTGTTCAGAACAACCAAGATTCCTTCTAAAGTCAGGGGGAATTAGGAATTGCATGCTTTAGAAAATCCCTCTTAATAGCTGCATCTAAACATGGGACCTGACTCTGCTGATTTTACTAAGGAGGCAGGATCTTTCAGTACTGCGTGCCAAGTCTTTACTAACAGGCCTTACACCCAGTCCCTGGGGCCCTGCAGTGCCTGACCCCCTCCAAGCTCAGTGGCCTGTTCCTGGCCAGAATTGCTGTACTCTTGTTCACAAATGCAGACACATCCTTTCTGTGCAGCGCTTGGAGGCCAACTATAAGTCACTGGGCTTTCCGTAAGAAATGTTTTCTCAAGTGGAACTGTTGGAGATCGATAGTATTAACAGCTACACAGGAAAGTCTCCTTGGCTGGGAATAAAGCAGATTATTTCAGTCCCTGCCTGTCTCAGACCAGTACATAGCAAGGCTGTTCATGAAAGTGGCTGGCATTGAGAAGTAGAAGGGTTCAGCTGCACCCAGGGCTCGAGCTAGCAAAGAGCTCTCTGCCGTAAAAGAGAACGAAGCCTGACTGCACCTAGCAAACGAGGCATGAAACCTGGTCTGCACAGAGCAGCATGCGAGGCAGCTCGGCATCCCTCCCACTGTCATTCTGGTCTAGTTTGTAATCAAGTGCTATTTCTGAATGCAAATGGAGATCAAGTCTTCATTCTAGCTTGAATTCTGCTTGCTCAAAGATAGAGGTGCCAAGTCCAGCTTCCTACCTCTGCTGTAGATACGCAAAGAAAATGGTAATTTCCGTAGTAGGTGGCTAGGAGAAACCACAAGACACAGAGCTGTAGGACAGCACCCAAGATGCACATGGTGTGTGATAGCAAGTTCAAAGCCAGGAGATGGTCCCTCCCCGCAGCGTTTACCAAAAGCAGGTGTTAGTCACGCAGATGTAGATTCTCCAGATTCTCAAAAGCAAACTAGATTCCTCCTCCTCCTTTGATAAGTATCCGCCCCGGGTGGACGTGCTCAGCATCACTCTCCCCCGCATCCTGTAGTCAGAGGCTTTGAGGAGGAGGCTGCAGCCACATGGTTTCTCCTGGCTGCAGAGCAGCACGGCTGCTGGAAGTAGACCACCACAGTAGGTCACATCTGGCCCGAGCAGGGGCTGGGTTGACTTAGTTACCGGTTCGAACACGTGGGCCTTCTACACCTTAACCTCCCCTGCCTGTTCTGAGCCTCAGGAGCACGGACGCGTCCTCTCCATCCCTGCGTGCAGAGCATGGCTCGCCCAGCCTGCCTCTCTTAGCTGCCTTTGCCTCTGGTTCGCCGTCCTGCTTCGCTTGGAGTGCCTACACTAAAATAGCATTATTACATAAACACGGAGGGAAGTGTTGCATTATTTAGAGACCTGAAATCCTGGCACCTGCCTTTGTCAGAGCCTCAACATGGCAGTGGGATTAGGATTTCTCCCCGTTGCTGTGCTAGTATGAGCCCCTGCCAGGGCCCTCGTTAGGCACCCCTGGAGCCCCCACCCCACGCACTGCAGCTCCCTCCGCCCGCACGGCCGCGCCGTGGTGGGTCCTGCCAGCTCCCACGGCCACAGACTGCTCGCGGTCTGAACGGGTGCTCTGCTCCCTGAAGAACAACCGTCACAAACACCCCTGTGAAGAGCCAGAGAGCGAAAAATGGGCTTTCAATTTTTATTCTCTCCAAACAAGCAATAAACACCAGCTCCCAGAGAGAGAGCAAAGCCATCCTGTTACTCGTCCCTGTCCCATCTCCCCCTCCTGCTTCTGTGAGGGCATCAGCTCCTCTTTTCCCTCTCTGCACAGCTTAGCCATAATACCAAGAAGGAAGCAAGGAGCATCTCCCCTGCTGTCAGGCGCATACAGCTCGCTGATGGCCGCTGCATTAGCGGCCTGTCAGGGTCACAGGGAGGGGTGGGAAGGGACCGAACGTAGAATAGGGATTTTGGAGTGGGCAGCAGAAATCCTCAGTTGCTCCCTGCTCATGTCTTTGTACAGGCAGAATCTGGTGGCCTGGCCCTGCTGGCTAGGTGCTGGGTAGCTGTCACTCAGCAGGGGACTGGCTGTAACCAGAACAACTGAATGAATGAAGTAGAAAATGAACATCCTTGCTTTGTGGATGAGAAATCGATGCACAAAATACTCCGTTACCTTCCCACAGCCATGTAGGGGGTCTGAGGCTTTTTCATGGGGCTCTGGGCCTGCCGCAGAGTCCTGGCTCCTGCTCTTCTGAGCTTTGTTTGAACATTGATGAACAAGGTTTAAAAAAATTCAATCTCCTAACTTGCCTCTTGTCCTACATACCAGACTGGAGGGCAACTAGGATATGAAACATCATGTGTACAAAAACAAGACCTTCTTGGCAGGGCCTCTTGACACTGATGTTTATAGGGAAATACAGAATTACTTGACAGTATCACAGTGTATAATTGCAGTTTCACTTCTAAGGGTTATTTCAGGTGAATCTGACCTGCTTCTAATGAAATTAGCACTTTTATCTGCAGTAACCTAGCAGCTCTTTGAGGTAGGGACCATTTTCATGTTCATGTGCACTCGGTGCCTGGTACGTGAGACTCCCTTGGGGTGGGGTCCCAAGACACTACTTCATTACTGAAACTAATTAATCATCCAGAGCACTGCAGCCAGAAAAGGTAATTTGTTTTCTCCTACAAAGTGAATAGAGGTAGGGAAGAAAATAAAGCCCAGCTTCCCTGTGAGCTGGGGTTGGCCTGCCCTGGCGAGACAAGGACTGAAGGGCTGTGTGTGGGAAAGCTCCCTATTAAACCTGGGGACAGCAGGGGGTTCCTGGAAGTGACAGTCACACAATGGTGCTTTTGTCAGAGAGGCACCAAAGGCCAGATGATGTCACCTTGCGCTGGGCCCGAGGCCGCTTGTGCCCCTCGGGATGGAGCTCAGCAGTATCGCAGCATCTCTGTAACAGGGAGGAGGCAATGAAAAGGCTGCTTTTATCCCACCCTTTTTTAAAAGCAGGGAAGAAGCTTTGTTCCAGAACAGTCTGCCTGTTCTCAGAGGTGGAAGTGACTAATTAAAGAGCCACTGCTGGTCTCCCCACCAGCTCCCATCACCTGCAGGAGCCCTGGTCTCCCCCGTGGGTGTAACTCAGGCCACTCTTTGCTCCACATCCTTTTGACTGGCTCAGAGGAACATCGAAACTCCAGCCATGTCCTCTGCCTTCGCCACCTCACTTTTAGGTGGAAGGATCGAGCTGTCCTTAAAGGCTGCCTGAGACTCCAACAGTCGGAGACCTCCCATGGATGAGAGCTGTCGAAGGTGGGGAGAAGGGAGATGAAGAGGAAGGCCTGTATTAACGTGCCCATATGAATGCTCTGCAGAGCATCAGAAAGCAGGATTCTCTCAGAAAGCAAAGGAGACCTGGATAAAAGGCACCTCTTTCCCCTGCCTCCCCCTCATCTGACCAGGCTCAGCTGCTGCAGCCGGAGGCAGCGTCCTGACAGCCCCCTGCCCGCTCTGCGCCCGCGGGTCAGGCAGCACCCCGGCCCCCCATCCGCACCCTAGCAGCTTCTCTCCCAAACAGAGCCGTGGGAGGAAGCTTCTAAAGGTTTAATGACTGAAGCACAACCCATGGCAACCCCTTCTGCGTGGTGATCTCGGTTAGGGCAGCCCTCCCAGAAACCTGTGTTTCTCAGGCCACGCGGTACAGCTGCCAGATCCCAGCCCTCCCGAGCAGGGGCCATCAGGCAGATCTTTACCCGGTCTGTGCACCTTGCTGCGGAGGAGCAGACCTCAGTTGTACGTGGTCTGCCTGCTTGGCATTTCTCCATCCTCACACTAAGGAGCAGGTTAGTGTTTCTCTCCCAGTTCACCTACACTGTAAAGAGGCTCTCAAAGTCAGAGAGAGCGTGGCTCAAGACTACAGGGTGCAGCAGGGTCCCAAGCTGCTCCATAGGCGACTGCTGGGTGGCCATGGGGACTGCAGCCCCGCTGGGGATCACGAGTTCGTACATGCCGTGCAGTTGGGATGTGTAATCCTCACCGTGAGTGGGTGCTGGAAACTCCTGATTTCAGCTCGCTGCTCTGCCTTGACTTGCCAAATGAACTCCTGATGAATAAGCCAGCCTCAGTTTCCCGTGTTGGAACTCTGGCTAATGTCTGCCCACCTCAGGGAAAAGCTGCAGCTCAGGATTCACGTCTGTGGAAGCATTTGAAGCGTGGAAAGCTCTGTTCAAGGAAGGTGTTCAGATTAGTCAGCTCCCAGTGTGGCTGGGTTTGAATATTTATGAAAGCAGAAAATTGTCAGGCATGTTTTGCTGAGCTGTACAGCTCCTTTCCTGAAAGGAACATTTTTCCCAAAACAGTGCTTGGAGGCTTGTTTACCTGTCTCTCCATGAACCCGAACTCCACCAAGGTGACAGGCAGGAGGAGTCTGGGATGACAGCAGGCAGGGTGTCTGTAAGGGGACGTAGAGAGCACGCAAGCTGTTTGGGCTGGAGCAACCTGTCAGTGCTTTATTTCAGTACAGTTGGAGCCCTAAAGGAATGTCCAGAGAGCCTGGATCCACAGGTTGCTCTCCTATTATCCACAAACTGCTTCTCTGAAGCTTCCAAAACCCTGGCAGGAGGGTGGCACTTGGTACTGCTTCTTAAGGGATTCTTTTTTTCCCCTTGGTCCCTAAGCACTGTTGTGGCTTCACTCACACACATCACCCCAGAGCATCTCCAAAGCCAGAACAGGAGTTAGCAGGAGGCAGCCAGGCCAGGCATGCCCAGCATTCCTGGTGTTGCCTCTTCCAGAAACCTCTGTCCCCTAAAGAGGATCCTAAAGAAAGCCTTAAAACACCTGCATCTCTGCAGCGAGCTGAAACACAGCCAGAGCCAGGACTAAGAGGACTGGGCTGAGCTCACATGCCCTTTTCCATTTACAGGCAACTTTCAAGCAGCTCCTTTTGGAGCTGCTAAGTCGGGAACTGGCTGGACACGGCTGACGTGCCCTCATGCTGGCTGAGGGGTTGTGGGGCACGGGTCCAAGAAGACCTGCAGATTAGACCAATTAAAATAGTGCTGACAATGCCAAATGGGAGACTCCAGAAACGCAAATATTTTCTTAGCTTAACTCAGGTTTTTACAATTTCCTCCGCTGCCCTTCATCCCTCCTCCCCCCTCAACCTGCAGCATGCCTCAGGTCTAGTTGCAGCGAGGGGCTGACCACCAAGTTTGGGCATTAGTGAGGGGTTTGACCAACAGACCCTTCATTAGCGAGGTGCTTGTGCAACTCCGTGCACCAAGGCAGCTGTGCAAGGGGCCACACGCTGCCCTGGGGTCGAGGAAAAGCAAGGGTGACTTTGCTCCCTCAGTGCGGAGGAGCTGGAAGCCAACCATGATAACACGGTTGGCAGGGCAGGGGCCTCGCCAGACAGGGCCCCATCCCATCATACCTGAGCAAGGTGAGCAGAGGAGACCCCAGGTAGCAGCCAGGCTCAATCAAGAGTCCAGATCATCGGGCAGGTCTATGCTGATGAGACAGATCGAAGGCCAAGGTGGGAGGTCAGTCTGCAGGTCAGGATCAGCAGGTCCATGGCCAGGCATGGCTGTGGCCAAGCTGGAGACCAACACTCCTACACTGGAGCTTAGGAAGGGGTAGAGGGGCCCAAAGCTGAGCTTAAATGGAGCTCCTGTGCCCATGGGTGGGGTGTGCGTGGAGGCCCCAGGTGAGGCTGGTCAGGACTATTAATGCCTCTTCACAGCTGGTCATTGTGAGGTGGCCAAAGTGAAAAGAGCCGAGGTGTCAGCACAGCTCACCGAGAGATGGTCCTAGCAAGGCAGCTGGGCTCGGTGCGAGGCTTTGGAGCAGGAGGGCTGTCCTCCAGCTAGAGCCAAGTGCTGGGACTCCGTAATCTTGGAGTCCAACCCCTGACCCTTGGCCAACCTACGAGTACCTCTGCTTCCAGCTCTGAAAGAGCGGTTACCTGCCTGACCAAGCCAGTGTTGGGAAGCAGATGGTTTCACGTACCTTAGACGTGGTCTGCTGGGGAGATTGAGCACATGGACTGCATTTTCCCATTAACCCTTTCATCACAGCTGTACAACAAGATGTCTCCACCTGAGCAGCATCCACAGAGCCGCCGTGCGCAGGGCACCGGCTCCAGGCTGGCCGCAGCAACCCTATCCATAAATTATCTGTGGCTAGTCTATCCCGTGGTGCTTTTCTTGCCAAGACTAATCAAGGCTTAGTCTGTACGCAGGTCTCTGCAGCTCAGGCTGTGGCCAGGGACGTCGGCGTTGCCGGGTGGGTTGTGTGGAGACCGAGCCTGATGTTTAGGTGGAGTCCTTGGGAAGGAGCGTATGGGGCTCCCCAGGGAAAGTGTGCTGCCCCGAGGACCCTGCTCCTGCTGCCCGCATCTCCTGGCGGGTTATCTGCCTGAATTGCCAGGCAGGAAAGGACCAATGCACGGGAGTTCCGGGGAGGAGAGTGTGGTGGGACCTTCTGGTGGGTCATCACCGGTGTCCTGCGCCCCACGGATGGTGCTAAGAGGGGCGAGGTCACGATGCCAGTCACCAGAGGTTGCACTCAGATGAGGAAGGGGCCAGAGAGGGTTACACTCAAACATGCAAACTCAGCCCTTGACCGGCCAGCTCCGGAGAATCGGAAAAGGATAGAAGGGGATTGCTGGGCCAGCCGAAGCCTGCAGCCACGGGTGGGCCCTGACCTGAGGTCCGGCACAGAAGCATGCACGGATAGCTGCTCCCCACAAACGAGCTGGAGCCACGTCCCGGCACCCCAGCCCCAACTCCGGGGCTGGAGCACAAACCTGCAAACGCTGTCCTGCCTCATCGGAGAAGTCGGAGTCCTGCCTGGCTCTGCAGGCAGTGAACACCACTGCCAAAGCACAGAACTAGGAATAAATACATAAATCCTGTGTGGTGAACTGTGGTCACATTTCCTTGCTGCCCTTCCAGGGACTCCCAGAAACCCAGCGGGGCCATGATAGCTCCTCAGCCCCCTTCAGCTCACTGCGTGGGGAGCGGTCTGCGGTATCTACAGAGAATTTGTTGGATGGTGGAAGGAGCTAATTTAAATGAGAAAAAAAGACGTTGGGTATGTTGCCAGCATTCTCCTTGCCTATTGTACTCCCCCTTCAGTTTCTGCTTTCCACTGAACAGTTTTATGTTTCCAAGGATCATAAATTCTCATTTTTCCACTGGGCAGGAGGTGCACGCCTGGGCTCCACCGCTTCCTGCGTCGCTTTTGTGTCCGTGTTGCCCAGTTACTGCAGCACAGACGCAGACTATGCCCGGCCGCATTCACACTGGCCACGTCCCTGGGAGCGTGCGCCCCGCCGCCGGGCACCGGGAGTTCATAGGATTCAGACAGGCACATGCTTCCCAAGACGAACAAAGGAAAGGCCATAACCCAGCGGTTTCCAGCCGGAGGCCGTGAGGGAGCGGGCTGTGGCTGACCGGTGAAAACGCTGCTGCCTGGCCGGGCTGTCGCGGGAAGGTGTGATGTGATGCAGAAGGGGCCGCGGTGACTCAGGGGGGATCGGAGGCTGGACCGTAGCCTGCGGTCCAAAGGGTATGGGAACTGACACCGCTCGTTTGTCAGCTCCGAGGTGGCATGCAGCGCTCGGCTAAGCTGCGCTTGCTGGGAGAAGAACTCCGGAGTTTTCTGTAGCATCAGTTCCAAGCGGCAGCACTCCAAGCATCAGTAATTCAAACAGCAGTCGAGATAACGCCGTGTCCTCATGCCATGTGGGTCAGTTTGGTTTGAAATTATTAACATTCCTGAACTTGAATTGATCACGATGAACTTGGATTCATCATGGCTTTAATTCCTACAATGGCACTGGTATGGCATTGGAGGTTGCGTACCGGAGCGGGAGGGAAGGATGCCTCCCACGCGGCTGGGATGCAGCCGTCGTGTGCCAGCCTGGGAGCAGGGGCAGGGACCGGTGGGTCCCGCCGGGGTGACGCTGCCCGGAGCCCGGAGCCGGTCTGTCGGGAGGCAGAGCCCAGCAGATTTCCACCTCCTCATTGCCATGCTCCCTGTGTCCGTCTGGCGGGCAAGGTTTGGGAAGGGGCTGGGACTGCTTATTGTTGTGGGGTTGTTTATGGACACATACATCCTGCAGCCTGCCGGGCCGGGCCAGGGCAAGGGGAGGCTGAGGGCAGGACAGCAGGCTAAGGGCTGGCTGGAGAATTTACAGCTGCGGGAAGAGTCGTCCATTTCCAAGCCTGTGGCATCTTCCTTTGGGCGCACAGACAAAGTACTTGCCCAGCAGCGCCTGGGAGCACTGAAGTACTCCTGGTTCAAAAACCTCGAGAGCCTCAGCCTTGATTTCCCTTCGTGCAACTCGGGCTGCACAGCAGCAAACGACCCATGGCAGGAGCACGTCCCGGCTCTGCCGGCTCTCTCAAGCCTGGCCCTTCTGCTCTTCGTTAATGAGGAAGATGCATTTTTTGGAAACAGAGGCTGCCTCTAAGACTTGCAAACTCTCTATTTTATGACAGTTTTCATTTGCATAATGAAGACCCTGATACCTTCAGTAATTAATCACATTAAGAATTGCTTCCTTGAATAAAGCTGTTCATGCAAGTTGTTCTTAGTGCTGGAAACTGCATATGATTTCCAATGTGCATTAGCCCATCTCTTTCATCAGCAGATGGAAGCTGGTAACTGCATGTGTAATTTATATCTGCTTGGGTGGAATTATCGGATGAAATATGCATTACACGGCGCCGCTAACATTTCTAGTCATACAGTCTTTAGCTCTTGGGTAAGTTAATATTACCTGCCAACAGTGTGTGGGACCGTATGAAAGGCAAGGACTCGAACACAGGGATTCAAAAGCAGAAATGGAAAGTATTCCAGGTCAGACACATCAGAAATAGAATTAATGAAGCTGCTAAATTAAATGAGATGCATTGCCCTTTTTTGACCTGCATTTTTTAATAAAATGTCCCATCTTGTCTCCATAGCTAAGAAAGCTGCCAGGCTTGCCTGCTGAATCGCCACTTGTAAGGGCAACTCCAGATCCTTTAGCATCCGGAAAGCTTTCCCCCATAGGATAGCACAAGCAGCAAGAGAATAACGATTGAATCTCAGAAGGCAGCAGAGAAGATGAACGCTGCTGTGTGGGTTTGGATTTGTTGGTAACCTTGACAAATTTGGAAAAAAATCTCATCAATTCAATAGTAAGAAAAAAAATATCCGTGACTAGACCTTGCTCTCTGAGGACAGTGCCAGGTTAGCCAGGGAGCCGTGTGCTCAGATGTATCTTGGTTTATGCATCGACATTTTTATAGGAGATAGTCAGCTCTCCCCGAGTGTATTTTTCCGTGTGCTTTTTTGTCCTTATATAAATCACAGTTAATTAAAATACTGATTCCTGCTTGATAGGAAGCAATTAAATGACTGAAGCTGTATCCCATCTGCCTCTTATGCGTAGAGACGGAGAGAGAGTCCCATCCAAGCTGGTGCGGTGCAGGTCCGCGGGGCTTTCGCTCAGCCCCGCTCTCGGGGTCACGGTGCTCTCGCCCGGCTGGCCTTCCTGCTCCGCGCGCTGAGCAGCCGGTTGGGGCCAGGCCATCCTACGGCTCCTGCTGCTTGAGGGTTTTCACCGTTTGGAAAGGATTTTGGGGCCCAATGAGTTTTAACTGTTTTCAGGCCAAGCTAATTCTGCCCGTGGCTGGGACCCGGGCACCTCTGCTGTGGGGAGCGTGTGTTGGCCGTGTGCAGGCGCTCTGGCGAGGACGCAGCAGCGAAGCGCGAGCAGCAGCGGCCACGAGCTGCACGGAGCGAGCAGGATCGACAAACTCATCGGCCTCCTTCCTCGCGTACGATGCTGTGGCAAAGGGCTGCATCCTGAGCAGGGTCTGAGGGTGCTGCCTGCAGATTGCAAGGGTCAAAACTGCTTCAGACGCCGTGTGCGGGGCGTGCGTGGCGCTGGGGCAGGGGAGAAGCTCTGCGCTCTGCTCCCGCCCGCCCCGTGTGCCTCTCCAGCCCCGGCTGCGGCAGCACAGCTCGGCGGCTTGGCACCAGCCCGCACCGCAGCAGGGGCGAGGGCAGAGCGTGCCGGGCAGCACACACCAGCTGTACGGCTCTGCTTGGAGCTCGAGCCCCGTACCTGTCCCGGAGTCAGGCTGGGGTGGTGTGGTGCGGTGTGGTAGCCGGCTGAGGTTCCCTGGGTTTACAGAGGCTTGCCATCACTCCTGGCAGCACTCGGAGATGTGCTGCTGCTGCTCCCAATTGTTCCTTTCTGTCCAAGAGAGAAAGAAAAAGCATCTCTGCAAAATCCAGACTTGGACTTTGCTTAAAGCCTTTGAGTAAAGAGCCTTGTTTGAATGTAATTGCACCCCTGTTGCTACAAGGGGAAAATACACTGTATTGCGCTCTCTTTCTTGGAAAGCTCGGCTAGTATTTTCCCAGCCATTTGTGTATAAAGAAAGATAAATAGCTCTTTAGCGGGCAGAACAATCTATCGTGGGTTTATTGACATTCATGCAAGCAGACAAGGAGAAACAGTTTGGCGGTGCTGCGTGTAGGGGAGGGGGAAGCTCCAGCCTGGCAGAGCTGGGAGCACCCGGCGAGGCTGGGCTGGGGGTGCTGGGGCACCGAGGGGCTGCTTGGGAGGAGGGTGGGAGAACCTCTCGGGTGCTGAGGCCAGCGAGCCCGGCCGCCTGGCCTCGGCCCTGCAGATGTGTGCGTCTCCTGTGGGCCCCCCTGGCCCGCAGCAGTCCGAAGGATGCACTCGCCACCTCCCCCAGCATTTCATTCCTCCCTATAAATAAAAAAACGTGTATAGCGAATTTAGCTCTGGCTTCACACGCAATGGTGCTATAGATAGATTTTTTAAAGAGCTTGTCTCAGAGTAATAATTCATGGGGAGATCAAAAGGCTATGGTTTAATCCGGGGTCTGTCTGATACTATAAACCTTGCAGAGTGATAAGAATTCAATGAGCAGCATCAAAAGCCTGGTAAACATGAAAGCCACCCAATTTTCTGTCTGTAAGGCTGGCGTGGCTTACAATGGGTGCTGAGGAGCTGGAAAGATGCATATCTTCCCTGCAGCGCTTGGGTGCCACGCTGACACGGGGCCACACGCAGAGTCCTTCAACTTCAGGCTCCTGGAAGAGGTGCCTGGACTCCCTTAACGTCTCAGTTGCTCCCTGCAGCTCCGCCGACTGTATAAAGAGATAAGATTTCTAATTAGATGTCTAATTACACGGTGTAGGTAGGCTTCAGGCTGCGCTCCACCGCTTGCCATCGCTTTGTCCTCCGTGTCTACGAATCACGCGGTCTGCGTTGATGCTCCAAAGCGATGTGGCAGAGACATCCCAGGAGACGGCGGAGGCCGGCGATGGAGCAGCGGCTCCTCCCGTCCCCATGAGCCCGTCGGGGCGGCGCAGCGTTCCCGGGAAGGCTCGGTGGCACGGTGCTCCCCAGCAGGGTGGCTGGCTGTCCTTGGGGGGACGGGACGCCGCAGAGGGGGCTGCAGGGTCTGAGTCACCCTGGCACCTTAGCGAGGAAAGCTTGCAAGCTGCCTCCTGTTTGACAGACTGCTGGAAGACACAGCCGGAGCCTAACTACAGCCTGTTTTCAGGTAGACCAAAACTAACAGCGTGTGGAGAGAGCCCAGAGGCTGTCGCTCAGCTCGGCCACGCTCGCTCCAGGGCAGCTGCCGTGGTGTGCCTGCATCTCCGTGGCCCTCGCAGGGTCCTGAGCGATTCGGTAGCCCACGTAGCATCCACGTCTGTAGCCTCGCTGTGGCCGCTCACACGGGCAGAGCCAGCAGGCAGTGGTGTCCCCGTGATGTTCCCTTAGCCAAGTCCCAGCTCCGTTACAGCACCGTTGACATTCCTAGACTATTGAAACAGGGCATTTGTAACCTCTGCTTTCCAGCTATGGTAACTGTACATCGAGTTAATCCAAAGGATTTTTTTTTTAATAAATACATGGTGGCTGTTACTGTAGCTGCACTGACAGTAACGGATGTGCTGGTTTAGATAAATTGAGGATCTGGCCCAGGAAAGCTGGATTTCAGATAGGGACTGTGAAAAATATGGAGTATCAAAACGCTGTATTTGGAAGCTGAAAATAGTGCCTAAAACAGGGCCAGTAAGGATCACTGCTGTAAATACAGGTCTCCAGAGTGGAAGGGCTCTGCTACGCTTCTAGCTGTCAGCAAAAGCAACATTTAAAAGCTAGCAGTTTAATTTTTAACACAAATGGAGGTGAGTTCAGACTGCAGACACCTGCAGGTGAGGAGCTGGTTTTTCTCCAGAGATACCGAGCCCACTGAGGTTAATGTGATTATGTAAATGACTGAGGTATAATTGCGTTATTGCCACCCATCTGGCCCTCCCCGCAACTCGTAAGTGATTTTATATTCCCCATGCACTGCAGCGCTGACATACAAGGGCACTGGAGATGCCATAAATCACTGCTTGGTGTCTGCTGCAAGTGCCGTCTCCCCTTTCAGCCTCTGCCGCAGAGTCCTGCTGTTCTAGGCATGGCCATCACATCAGGAAAGCTCTTCCCGGATCCGAATTAACGGTCTCTGGATGTAGTCCAGAGGATCCAGCTCTGCTTGTCCTCTCCCAAGGGACGGTCCTGACAAAGCCAGGATCCTGCCCAGCATCCCAGCTATGGCAGTGGGTCCTTCCCAATATAGATTTCCTTAGCACGATAAAACAAATTCCCACTTCTCTTGGCAGTTGGGATTAAACACAAACCCGACATTTTAATGTAAAACACTGACTAGTACCACACACGGTCCCAGGTAACGCCCAATCCTACCTTTCTTCTAACCTGGGTTTTTCTTCCCATCAGTATGAATTCAAAGCCAAGAACATTAAGAAGAAGAAAGTGAGCATCATTGTGTCCGTGGATGGGGTGAAGGTGATTCTGCGCAAGAAGCAGAAGGTGAGACTTCTCCAGCCCCGCCTGGGCACTTGAGGCCAGAGCACCCGGGATGCTGGCTTTGACCATGTCTGGGTGTTACTGCTGCTCAGGATAGTCACACTTCTAACCAAAACTGGCCTTTTCTTAAAAACCACCCAGAATTTTCACAAGAAAATATTGCATTTTTCATCAAAATAATAACAAAACCTTGCTGAAAAAAGAGTGGGAAAATTACCCTGTGGGAACAGGATTCTTTTTTCTATCAAAAAATATCAAGCTTTCAGGAAATACAGTTTCTTTTTCTTGTTAATACAGTAGGCTTTAATCTTGTAGGCTTTTTCCGCGCTGCCTGGGCTGAGCACCCCTCAGCTCGTTGCCCAGGCTGTGCTTCCCACCGAGCCGAGCCAGCGGCTGGACCCAGATCTCCTCAGCCCTAGCTCAGAGCCTTCTTCCCCAAAACGTGTTACTCTTCTGCATATTTGATGCTATAAATTAATCTTAGGGACCATTTTCAGCCCTGAAGGCTGTGATCAGATGACCAGATTATGATAAATGATCAAAGAAATCTATTTTTATCCAAGATACCGATGAAACAGCCATTGTTCATATAGTCAAACTGTAGCCTGGATTCGGCTTGGGACAAATGCGCCATTTTCCAGGGTTCCTGCCCATCAGCCTGGTGGAGTTTCATTTCGACTGGACTCACTGTAATTTTGGTTTTGCTTTCTGCTTACAGAGAAAGGAGTGGACCTGGGACGAGAGTAAGATGGTGGTGATGCACGATCCTGTGTACAGGTACGTGGCAGGGGATGTATACCAGCTAGGTCCCGTCGGCCCTGGGCGATGCGTATCCATCCTCCCGCTTGCCGAGTTACCTCCACCAAGGCTGGCTTTCCAAAGGACCATGAAAAATTAACGAGGTTGCAAAATTACCGCTGATGGGGAATCCTTTTCATACATTTTTGAGAGTGAGACGGACTGATCTAGCTTTGATGCTGGCTCTGCTTTGAACAGGGGTTAGACTAGATGACCCCCAGAGATGCCTTCAACCCAAATTACCCTCTGATTCTCACTCTGAAGACAGGCTTCCCGCGGTTTTCCTTCAGAGCATGGCTCGTCATGTGCTTCTGAAGAAGGGCCTTACTCTAAGGTGTACGTGCTTACAGGGAATTAACCCGTGCAGGACGTGGTAAGATAGCCTTGGCTTTCCATAGCACCTGCCATGGGATCTCAACGTATTTTGGAGACCACGCGCCCCGCCCAGAGGTTTGCACTGCACGTAAACCTGATGCCTCAGGAGCCATCAGGGACGGCTTCCTTGAAGGCAACCCCAGCAATGGTGCACAGCCTGCGGACACAGTTACGGGCACAGGTTGCACCAGGCCATTAGATCTGCCAAGTGAATAATTGTACCACGAGCGCAAAGCCCCCAGCCCCGGGGGCTGGGATCACCGGCACTGGCTTTCTGGGTCAGAGCCCTTGGTGAGGAGATAAGGAGCGGAGGACGTGCCGATGCATTATGCGAGCCTACCTCTCCCTTCTGACATTTTTTACAGATTATTTCTGTGGTACATGGGCAATAATTGCTCCAATTGCAAGCTCAAGACAAAAAATTCCAATGACAGAAAAGAGTAAAAGAAATAAAAAATCTCAAGAATCCCTTTGGTTTCTTCTCTATTCAGAGCTGAACTCGTCACATTTTTACCTGATTAAATCAAATATACAAAAAGGTCCTTAAAAATGGTTTTGCAGCACGGGGAGGAGAAAAAGCCAGCCTGAACAGGAGAGAGAGAAATCCTCCGAGTACACTCAGCATCCCTGGGAGAGGCATCCAGGGGACGCTGGCTTTTGTGCTGTGCCACTTGCCCGCTGCTGGGAACGGACCCACGCTGGGTCCCCGGGCTGGCTGCACCGAGGCGGGCAGGGCGTTCGCCGTACGGGCAGTCGTGCCACGCTGCAGCCCGGGCAGGGATTAATCGCTGGGGCTAAAAATAGCCACACGCTTTCCAATACTATCGATTTTTTAGCTTTCCCACAGCATCTTTAAAAAGCCTTTGCCTGCTTCAGAAACCAGAAGGTTTTCCATCAAGCCAGGAACGCTCTCTAAATCTGTCGCCTCCTGCCTTGAAAATCGCAGGAGGGGCCGTGCAGCGGCACCGCCTCGTTCCTCCGGCCCTGGGTGCTGTGAGCCGGCCGTCCTGGGGACACATGGGAGCCTCCAAGGTTGTCTGGGGGCAGAGATTCCCCTCAGTGTTTAATTCCCTTTGTCTCTCTCCCACCTAGAATCTTCTACGTGTCTCACGACTCGCAAGACCTGAAAATATTTAGTTACATCGCAAGGGACGGCGCTAACAACTCCTTCAGGTGCAACGTCTTCAAATCAAAGAAGAAGGTAGGGTGCTGCCGGGGCTACGGCTGGGTCCTCCCCGGGCGAGAGGTCTCTGACGGACCTCGCACCAACTCGTGCTGGGTTGGAGGGTGCAGACCCCTGGGGAGAGACCGAGGCAGCGCCACTACTGGATTTGCCCCCAAAAAATGTGCCTGGTGCCTGTCCCCTCCTGCCCAGCCCTGGCAGCAGCGCAGCCCGCCTGCTTCAGCCACACGGAGATGAAAGCACCCATCTCCAAGAGCAGGGGACCGGGGGGGATGCCCTGTGTCGGGTCCATGGGAAGAGACGGCAGCGTGGGGCAGCCCCGGGGCGGGAAGCGGGGGGAAGGCTCCCAGTTTTCCCCTCAGCCGTGGGGCGATGGCGGGCAGCAGCGTGGCCGCCGCGGGGCTGAGCGTGCGGGTTTGCTCCGCAGAGCCAGGCGATGCGGGTGGTGCGCACGGTGGGGCAGGCCTTCGAGGTGTGCCACAAGCTGAGCCTGCAGCACGCCCTGCAGAACGCCGACGGGCAGGCGGACGGTGCCAGTGACAAGTCGGCCGAGGAGCAGCCGCTGGAAGGTGATGCGCGGCTCCCCGTGGGGCGCGGGCAGACCCCTCCCTCAGCAGCAGGGATGATTTGGGTGGAGAACTGCAAGGTGGCACGTCCTTCGTGGGCCAGCTCTAGTGACAGCGAGAGCTTCGGGCCCCTTCGGATGGGGGGCATGGGGAATCCGCCCTGTCTGCCCACCCCTCCGAGGCAGCAGGAGGGTGGAGGCTAAGCCCCCTTGTCCAGCGGGCTGAGGGTCTGCAGGCACCAGCCCCTTTCTCCCGCTCCCTTCCCCCTGCCCCTCCGCAGCACGCCGAGACTTGAAGCAAGTCCTGGCCACTGTCCCCGAGCTGCCGCCCTGGCTGCCAGCGCTGCTCGGGGCCCCGGCTCTTTGCTGTGATCCTGCGGCAGGGGGGGCTTGGGTTTATTTATCCGTCTCGTTTGAAGTTCACCAGATAAAGGGCTCCAAGATCACAGACGCTGACGAAGTTGGCGTCGACTCTGATGGCATCTGTGTGTCCGAGAGGGGACCCGGAGAGCTGCCCGCTGCCAGGGGGGACCTTGGCGTGCTGAAACCTGGGCAAGCCTCAAAGGATAAAAACTGCCAGGTAATGGGGGGTGGGCTGGGGGACAGGCCACGTGCTCTGCCCCTGCTGGGGTCCTTCTGCTCGGGGACACTGTATCATGGCTTGATGACGAGGGGCTTTCATGGAGACCCTGTTGCAGACCCCCCCTCCTGGCTCCCTGCTCTCACAGCCCCCATGGCAGGGGAGGGTGTTCAGCACCCGGGTTACCCCCAGCTAAGCTGTGTCCCAGCACCGGGGCAGGGGGAGAGGCGAGAGCTGGGAGCATGGCGCGTGGCTGAGCAGGCTTCAAGCACAACCCGGGAGAGCCCACCGGTGTGGGCAGGGCAGAGCGCAGAGGGGCTCTGCTGGAGCGATCACCCAGCGCTAGAAAGGAGAAGCGAGGCAGGACCCCCCCTCGCACGGCAGCATCCACGTAACAGGCAGAAGCTAAGAGGCGGCATCTCTGGCAGGGCAACCATTTCCCCGCCACGCGGGGTGGATTTCTGTGCCCCCAGTGCCGCTCTGCAGCAGTCACTCGTCCCACTGCCCCAACAACAACCCCCGGCTCCCCTTGCCCCCCAGGCCCAGGGAGCAGCATCCCCGAGGGGGCCCAGCCCCGGCAGCGCAGGCACCCAGGGCACGTTTGGCGCAAGCAGTGGTTTCGCTGTCATGAATAGCTGCTCCGCAGAGCTTCTCCGTGAGCGCTTCCCGGCGGCCTGAATGGCATCGCTTCATCTCACACAATCGTATCGCTCGCAGGGCCTGGCTGAAAACAGCTGCGGTGAAGTGCACTCCATGGGATCCATGTCCGTGGCTGGAAGGGCAGGGCTTTCCTGGGCTTTCCTTCGGGGTGCTGGAGCTGCCCAAACAGGGGAGGGCAGGGGGCAGGAAAGGCAACGGCCTCAGGCCGGCTCCCAGCGGGGCACGCTGCGAGGGAACCGTCCTAAAACACCCCCGCTGCCAGGGTGGGAGGCTGCTTGTGGGGGGGACGCGCTGTGGGGGGGACGCGCCAAGACCCCCGGTACCACAGAGGACCAGGTGAGCCACGCACGGGGCCACCGCACGGTCCCCAGGGCGCGTGAGGTGGCTGCAAGCTCACCCACCCTGGGCCGAACCAGCAGACCCTGGGCTCTGAGCACCGTGCCGGAGTGCAGGGGGCTTGCGGCTGGGTCAGGGGCTGCTCCGAAATCGCTCAGTTTGTGCACTGCCCTTCTCACGCTGGGTATCTCCAAGGGCTGGGACCGCTGTGCTCCAGCACCCGCACTGCCCGCCTGCGTTCTTTTAATATGCTGAGAGCCCTGACACTGCACGGCCGCTGCCGCTGGCAAATGCTTCAGGCAGCAAGAAACCTCCCAGCCTGGGCAACCGCATCATGAGGAAGGTGGGGGGGTATTTGGGTCGCTCCCCAATGGCTCCTGCCCGGGGATCTGCCCTCCCTGTTTGGAGCTACGGCCAGATGCAGATAGCGCAGCCCTGCCAGCTCCCTGGGCGCGGGAGTCGCTCCGAAACGTGCTGTCCTGGGGATCACGTAGTCGTGCAGCGCCTGACGCCGAGCCCAGGGCTGCCCCCCTCAACGGTCCCTTGGTGCCAGGGATGCACGGGAGCCCAGGGCTGCTGTGCCGCACTGGGGTCAGCGCCGTGGGGAAGCACGATCCAAATCCCAGCCTGAGCTTGTCAGTCTGCTCACCCTGCCCATTTCTTTGTGCCCAGGATACCGAGAACTGCTCCCTCCACCCCGCCGGCTCCCAGCAGCTGCTCAGCCCAAGCAGCCCCTGCTCCTCGGCCTCCATCACCCCGCTGGCCTCCCAGCACTGCCTCCAGCTGCTCCAGCAGCAGCTCCTCCAGCAGCAGCAGCAGACGCAGGTGGCCGTGGCCCAGGTACGCGTCCTGCCCTCCCCACGGGCGGCACCAGCCCTTCACCTCTCCCTGCTCCAGGCTGTGCTGGCAGCGGGGGCAAGCACCCTGTGCTGGGGTGGGAGCAGTACGGGGAGCTCGCAGCACAGCTCACAGCACAGCTCGCAGCACAGCTCACGGCGTAGCTCACAGCATTGCTCACAGCCCAGCTCGCAGCATTGCTCGCAGCGTAGCTCACAGCATTGCTCACAGCCCAGCTCGCAGCATTGCTCACGGTGTAGCTCACAGCATTGCTTACAGCCCAGGTCGCAGCATTGCTCGCAGCGTAGCTCGCAGCATTGCTCACAGCCCAGCTCGCAGCATTGCTCACGGTGTAGCTCACAGCATTGCTCACAGCCCAGCTCGCAGCATTGCTCGCAGCGTAGCTCGCAGCGTTGCTTACAGCCCAGCTGGCAGCCCAGCTCGCAGCGTGGCTCAGCTGCCCCAGACATGGAGCTGGCTGCACGCGTAAGCCCGGGCCGCTCTAGCAGGGTCATGGGGGGCCCCCACAGAGCCACCAGCTCCCGTTTCATCCCGGTGTTGGAAGCCGCCCCCCCCGTGCCCCTTCCCCCAAAGCAGCAGCAGAGCGGGGAGCCCGGAGCCCCCCTGGCTGGGCACCCCCCAACTCGTTTCACGTTCCCGGGGGGCAGCGGACCCCTCCTCCTGTCCCCCCCGGCCCGGGATGCGGCCGCATCCCCCCGCCCACAGCTCCACCGAGGGGACCCTCTCCGGGGCGGGGCGGGGGAACGGGGGGGGGCGGGGTGCCGCGGCGGGGCCGGCAGGGGGCGCTCGAGGGCCGCCGCGCCGCTGATCCCGGGGGATCCCGGGGACGCTGGTCCCGGCCCGCACCGCCCCGGCCCCGCATCGCCCCGGCCCGGCATCGCCCTGTCGCCGCATCGCCCCCTTCCCACATCGCCCCGGCCTGCGTCACCCCATCCCCGCATCGCCCCATCCCCGCATCGCCCCGGCCCCGCATCGCCCCGGCCCCGCATTGCCCCGTCCCGGCATCGCCCCATCCCCGCATCACCCCATCCCCACATCGTCCTCGCCCCGCATCGCCCCGTCCCGGCATCGCCCCGTCCCGGCATCGCCCCGTCCCCACATCATCCCGGCCCCGCATCGCCCCATCCCCGCAGGTGCAGCTGCTGAAGGACCAACTGGCGGCCGAAACAGCGGCGCGGATCGAAGCGCAGGCCCGGGTACGGCAGCTCCTGTTGACCAACCGTGACCTGCTGCAGCACGTCTCCTTGCTGGTGCGGCAGCTGACGGTGCTGGAAGCCCGGGAGCAACACCGGCAGCCGGGTGAGCGCAGGGACCCCCGCACCGGGGTGGGGGTTGTTTGGGTGCTGGGGTGCCCCCGGCACCATCGCTTCAGAGCATCTCTGCACCCCTCGTGGTCATGCGGAGCTGCTGGGATGCTCCCGGCACCAGCCTGCCAGGCTCTGGGGGGGCTTTGGAGCATCTCTGCACCCCTTGGGATCCTGGGGAGCGGTTGGGGTGCTCCCAGTACACGCCCAGCAGGCTCTGGGGGGCTTCAGAGCATCTCTGCACCCCTCGCGGTCCAGGGGAGCAGCTGGGTTGGAGGTCCCCAGCTCTTCACGTGCCCCTTGTCCCTCTCTCACCAGTTGACCGCTCCTTGCAAAACCTGTCCCTGGCTCAGTCCCTCTCCCTGAACCTGAAGAACCACTACAGCTTGGACGTCCACTTGCCGTCCACCTCCACCCCCGCCAGCATCCTGGGCAGCCCCGTGGCCCCCGGCTCGCTGCCAGCCCTGGGCCCTGGGGACTCCTACCTCAACCTCATCAGCCTGGAGAGGGGTGGCCACCGCTATGGCAGCAAGGAGGGGGACGAGTGCCTGGCTGTGCTGGAGGGGCAGGACGGGCTCAGCCGGCGCGTGGAGGGCTCCGAGGTCAGCGAGTTCACTCTGCTCAACGGGAGCAGCCAGCAGAAGGTGGACGACACGGACAGAGGGGATGAGGACAGGTAGGATGTGCCACCTCTGTCTCCCACCGGCTGGAGCGGGAACACCCTGAGCAGACCCTCCTGCTCCCTGCTGCTGCCCCGGCAGGGCTCCCACCGCACAGGCCACATTTCGGAGGGCTTGCGTCAGCAGAGCCTGCAGCAGGGGCTGGGGAAGAAGGGCTGTGTTCTGGACACTCAGGGGCAAGGACAGGGACAGGCAGCCCAGGGGCTGTGCACTGGCTCAGGTGCAATAAGCAGGGGCAAGAAACACACCGTGTCCCCTTGTGGGGTCGCTGCCTGCCGTGCGCCTGCCCCCCTGCCACAAAACGGTCATTGCCACATCACTTCACCCCAGCTCCGACGTTTGTAGGCGATAGGTTGCACTGATGGGACCCAGCAAAGGTCTTTGGCAGAGCCTAGGGCGGCCAGCCCAAGGCCCCCATGCAGATAAGTACTTGCCCATCACCTCCTCCCTCTGCTTTTGCTTCCCAGGCGGCAACAGCCCATTCCCAAGCTCAACCCGCCACCGCCCATCCTACGCAAAAGGTCAAGCAAGACCTCCCCGAGCCTGGAAGTGGAGGTGAAGCCCGAGAGCGCTGCCCACGTGAGCTTGCCCAGCCCAAGCATCTCCAGCCTCACCAGCATCGCTGCTAGCTCGCTCACCCTCTTGGACCCCGAGGCAAGGACTCCCTCACGGAGTGCTGCCTCCAGCACGGAGCCCGTCCGTGCCGGGACCTGCCAGCACGCTATGGGCAAGGACAGGACTGGAGAGAGCGGGCAGATGTCCCCCCTGGCCAGCATCCGCGACCCTGCAGCCAGCGAAGCCCTGGCCAAGGACTTGGCCACCCTGGCCAGCCCCACGGACAGCACGCTGCCCTTCTCCCCTGCGGACGACACCTGCTTGCACATCAGCTTCTCAGAAGATGAGCTGCTCGAACCAGAGCTGGACACTGCCGTGGGGCCCAGCAGGGTCCCCTCTTAGTGGGACCGCAGTAGGTGGCAGCTGGCTGGCAGGCAGTCCCAGCAGCTCCGTCCATGCTGCTCCACCGGCCCGCGCTGGGGTTGGGGGCCCCTGTGCCCAGGCTGGGAGGCAGGTCCCTTTCCTGTCCCTGTCCCACCCAGCAGCTCCCCCTGCCACACACGGGGCTGCCACGCAGGATGTGACCCGGCCAGCCCCTGCCCTCAGTCCGCACCAGCTCACGCTGCCTTCCTGCTGCCCCGTCCTCCCGTCTGCTGCCTGTCCTGTCCGTGCTCACACAGCCAGGGGTGCTGCACGGGGTCCCCGCCTCTGGGCAGCTCTCTCCACAGCTCTCTCCGCTGCTGCCCGGCAGAGGCACTTTTCACATTCGTCACTACATCCCTTCTGCTGGCCGGGCGGCTGCAGGCAGCCCCGCACCAGCCCCAGCCTTCCCGCAGCAGACGGGTGCCTTTCCCGGTCCCTGGCAGGGTGCGTGCCGTCGCCTCTGCCTGCCAGGCGGCTCGGGAGGGCGAGGAGCCAGCAGACGGCTCTGCTGAGGGCCAGGGCACGCTGGACAGGGATGGTGCTGGTCTGACTTGCTGCGGGGAGGTTGCCACCCAGGCAGCCTTCCCCACGGGATGCTCTATGGCAGAGACATCCCCAGGAGCGGAGCGACGGGAGCCCCCGGGCGGGGGCACAGCATGGCGCAGGGCTGTGAACACCCGTACACGAGGCTGCTGTCACCAACCCGGTCCATCAGTTGCCACCCGCGGTAGCAGCGTGAGCGGGGCCGTGTGGCACAGCCGCGGTGCCGCGTGGCACAGCCACGGTGCCGCTCCCCTGCCCGGCTCCCCAAGATGGTGCCAGGCTGCCACCACGCTGCCATTGCACTGCCACGGGCCTGGTCTCTCCAGGGCCGCCTGTGTCCGCCAGTGCCACGGTGCGCCCAGCCCAGCCCTGCTTTTGGGGACAGCAGCCCCCCCGCCGTGTCCCCACGCGGCGAAGCCACCACTGCCTCCCCCACCAGGTGCCTTTTCCCGCACCCCGGCACCTGCTGCCCGCGCAGGCTGGGGCCACCCCCCGGAGGCCACTAATCGGGTGCAGGGCTGGCCCTGGGAGCCCACTGCTGCGGAGGGTGACCCCCGAGGGAGGGTGCACCCCGTGTCTTGGGTCGGGGTGGGAGAGCGCTCCCGTGCCTCTGAGCAGCCGGTGGCTGCAGGCAGGAGGCTGCTCCATTGTGCTGATTTTAGGGTGTAACGGTGTGGTTCGGGTTTGGTCTCGGAAGCGTGAATGTCCTGGGATGAGTTAAGGTTTGAGGAAGAAGCCCAGCCCTGGGCGAAGGGCCAAGGCAAGGCCCTGGTGGTGCCATGCATCCCTCTTCAGCCTGGGTGGGTTTGGGGAGGGACCCGAGGAGATGCTCATCTGTCTCGGCTGTTTGCGAGAGGGCGTTGGGAAAGTGTTGGAGGGTCGAGGTGGGGAAGCGTTGAGCAGAAATGGAGGCTTGGAGCAGCTGCGCTGCCTGTCCCTGGCACGGCGCTGCTCCCACGGGGGGAGATGGGGGTGACAGGACGTGCACCCCAGAGCCAGCCGCGGCGATGCCAGAGCTGGCTGGGAGGAGCCGGGGGCTGACAGCATCACCAGTGACCGGGTCTGGGGGCTTGTAAAGCTGCGGCTGGGCTGTCCTGTAGCGCGATAGAGACAGACCAGCCCGTCCGTAGGAATAAAGTACGCTGCCGTTTGGTAACTGACTTTTAAAGAAAAAAAATAAAGGTGTCCGATTTGCAGAGCAAATGTTGTGGTCTCTGCCCCGCCGGGACCCACACGCAGGGAGCCCCGAGCCGCTGTCCCCAGGTGCAGATTGGGGACCCCCCAGGTATTCCCAAAGCAGCAAGATCCCTGCTGGGAACCAAGGCTGCCCTGAGCCACCAGCCTGCTGCTTGCCCGGCCACAGCCCCATCTGCTCCCCCTTGGAGTACCGGTGGCAGCAGGAGGTCCTGTGTCCCCACACTGTCCCCCATGCGGGGGACAGGTTCCTCAATCAGGGATGGGGCCCATTTCTAGAGCAACCCCCCCCCCATCCTGCTACACGGCCCCGAATGCTGCCACCCCCCACAGCCCCTGCCACCCCCGGGACGTGCAGCCTCCGGGCAGGACCCCGCTGCTCCCCACACACCCCCTCTGCCCTTTCCTGCCCGTTTCTCCTCCCAAAATAAATCCTGGCCCCCAAGCCGAGCCCGGCCCTGGCAGGCAGGGTGGGAGCACGGCAGATGGAGGAGGGAGGTGGCAGAGCCTGATGCTGCAGGACGGGGTGGCACCGGCCACATGCCGGGGCCACGCAGGGGCTGCCCACAGCCGAGCGGGACAAGAGCCCCCTGCCCTCCAGAGCACCCCGGCCCCTCCGGGGAAGGGAAGGAACCCACGGGTGATTCAGCATGGAGGCTCCAGGAAAGATGGGGAGACCGTCCCCCCACGCAGCCCCGGGAGGGTGGCACCGGCCGGAGGGACCCAGCCCAGGCCTGGAGGTTGGACAGACCCAGCACCCGGGACCTCCGCAGGGGTCTTGGGCCACTCTCCATCCCTCCACAGAGCGGGTGCAGCCTCCGGCAGGACGGCGCGGGGAGCGGGGAGCCCTTTCCCCAGGCCCACCGCAGACATCTGCCTGGGGGGGCCGCCCGCGCAGGGAGGGGGCACTTCCAGCCCAGCATCTTATTATGCTTCCTTCATGGGAAGAAACTTTTTCCTTTGCTGTCTGGTAAGCTGCTAGCAATAATCAGGCAGGCAGGTGGTAAAGATTCATATCCATCAAACAATGCCATTTAGTTTGTAACCTGTGACTAAATCTGGTGTTAGCTTTAATTTCAGAGTCTGCTTTAGGGCTCGCTTGTTAATCTCTATGCAAAGCAGATGAAATGAATATGCAGCATTTTGGATGTAATTGTACAGCTTCAATTCAGCACTATAATTTTCCAAACAGGATCTTGCAATCAAGCTTCTATTCATTAGTGTATAAACAATTTAGTTTCTCAGCTCTCCAGTATGCCAATCATCTCAATGGAGTGAGCATCTCCAACAAAAAGAGGAGGAAAGTTTCCTTTGTGTAACAGAGGTAAAAGTTGCTCCGTACTTCAGACAATTCCTGCCCAGCAGATCCGGGCCATTCCCGCTGAGGCGGCCGGCTCCCGGTGCCCCACGACACCGACCGGCTGCAAACAGCGTCCGGGGGGGAGATGCCCCAGTGGCCCCAGTGACCTCCCAGCCAACACAGCCCCAGGCCCCCCAGCAATTCCGCATGCGAGACCCCAACAGACGAGCCCAGACCCCGCAGGATCGGGCCGCCTCGGAAAGGTGCGACCACGCAGCACCTCGGCACCCCCCGGCAATGCTCGGGGCTCCCCGGGGAGAGCAGCCCACAGCTCTGGGGAGGGGACTGCAACCCCACCAAAGCCCCCTGCACGTCCCCATCTCCCCCACGCCGGCTCAGCCTTCCCGGAGGACCAGAAGCACCGGAGGACAACCCACACCAGCTCCCCCACGAGGGACGGGGCCAAGCTGGCACAGGGGTGGGGAGGGGAGAGCAGGTTTCGGTCTCGGGGGCTCAACCCCCTCGTGGCTGGGTGCTTTCCTCGGTGGGCACCCGAGGGTGCCGCACGCACACGAGCGTATCCGGAGGGCCGCATCCCCATCCCTCCGCGCCCATCGCCGCTTCTCCGAGGCAAGGAGGGACCAGCCAAGAGCCTCGACAAAGGGAAGCGCCGTCGGTGGAGCCGCTCAGCGCGGTCTCCATTTCCAAATGAATATCGACAGCGCTAATTACAGGCCGCCATGCAGACAGCTTATTAGCTTGTCACAAAAAGACGGTATTGAACTCAAAGCCCGCGGTATTCACAGAGCGCAGCAAGACGCTCCCCAGACAGCACAGCGAACCAGGCAGGCGAACAACCTCCAGCAAAACTAATTACTTCCTGATTGTCTACGGCCACCCACTGGGTATAATAGTATAGACTAAATTTGGCATATACATAACTAAGCACTCGGCACCAATTTGGCTTACAATAATCATCCTCTGTGTTGCATAATTAAAATCTGATCACTTGGAATAATTATTTCATATTCCTGGTATTGGGTGAGGATTGCATAATGCGGCATGGCAGGAGCACGGGCCCGGGAGCAAAACTGGCCGCTGTCACACCCGTGAGCCCCCCGGGAAGGACGTTACGGCCCCGGGCGCAGCGAGAGACCTGCTCAGCGCCAGCTGCCTCCGACGGGTGCCAATAACCCTGCGGGCAAGGTGCTGCGATGCCCCGAAGCTGTTGGTCAGCACCAGCTGCAGAGGAGCTGGAGTCACCTTAACTCTGCCCCTCCGCGGCGACGAGCCGGTGCTGAGCACAGCCCCTGCAAGCCCTCCCCAGCGGGGAAGGACGATACCCGCTCAGGACAGGCTGTCCCCGTGTCCCGGAGCAAACGCTCTCCGCAGTGACCTTTCCAGGCAGGCTGCTGCCCCGCTGCCCACCCAGCCGGGATGCTCGCCGCCCGGCCCCATTGTGCTGGCGCGTCTGCTAAAGGCGTTTGGAAAGACAAGGCAATAAAAAATAAAAATCAAGTGGAACGTGTGTGTCTAATCCATTAACTTCCTCTGGCGGCTCCCCGGGGACCTGGCGAGGAGGAGAAAGAATACGTGGATATTGCACGCGCCCTGGCACCTTGTCCCCGGGCCAGCCCCGCCACTGGCCGCTGCCACGGGCTCATAAATCACGGCGGGCGACAGCGTTTCACAGCTCGCTTCCCAGCCAGGATATGGCCATTCCTGCTGATTACACAGCAAGCGCTCGGGGGAAGCTGCATCTCCCACTTCCAGGAAGGGAGGCTCCGCAAGGAAAACGCATTGATAAAAAGAAGAACGAAATCAGCTTTGTTCACGTTGCGAATCTCCCATTGTTCCTGCTGCGGCCGTCAGCCCTCGCTGGAGAAAGTATTTCCTCAGCGATAAATCTCCTGGGCTCCTCGCAGCCCTCGCCTTGGCACCGGACCCTCCTTGGGTTGTTTTGAAAGAAAAAGCAGCTTTTGCCATGGGCCCCCCATGGGGTGCGCTGGGCAACTCGTGGTGCGATTTTGGGGGACGAGGGCCCCCCCCGGGGCAGGGGAGGGGGGCTGGTGCCCGTGCCGGGGGTCTCCAGCCTGTGTCCCCAGCCAGAGCCACACCAGGGGACCTGCACTGCTGCCCCCAAAAGCTTCGCTCCGCTCCCGTCCCACAGAGCCCGCGTCCTCCCTGCCAGCATGGCACAACCTGGCGCGGGCCTGGGGAAAGCAAGTCTGACCCAGCGCCGAAACGCGGAGCTTGCGGCGGCCAAGCACTTGAAATACGGGAGTCGGGCTGACAGTCGTACAAGAAAAATAGATCAAGTTTCCAAGAAAATAGAGGCGAGCTGATCTGATTTTCATCAGCATCTTCAACCGCCTTTCGGGAAGCCCCAGCCCGCTCCTCATTCCTGCGCTCCGCTTTACAAACCACTTAATTCCTTGTTGCTTTGGAAACCCTCACAAAGACCCTCTGCATCCCCCAAAATAACGAGCAACAGATGCTGCTTTGACCTCAGCAACTTCCTGGAAACATACATTTGTCAAAATAAAAATAAAAAGATTAATGTGAGGAAGATTCTTAAATTATAAGGAAATAGCAGACAGAGAGCCCGGCTGCGCACGCCTGCCATTGGTAACGGCCGAGCCCTCGGACAGCGGAGAAACCCGGACCCAGCCAGGGAGGGGGCTGTGGGACCGGGGTTCCCTGTGCCCCTGGGGGTCCCTGCACCCCTGCTGCCCTCGGGAGCCGGGAGGGGACCCCAGCCGGTGCGGGGACAGCCACGGGCTGAGCTGGCACCGCAGGGTCCCTGCCCCAGGGGCTCCTGCCCGGCCCCACGCCTGGAGGGGCTCGGGTTCAGGAGTGGCAATCCACGGTCTTGCTTCAAGTCAGGTTTGCAAAATAGCGTGAGAATAAATATGAAAACGAACGCTTTTGGCATGAAACCTATCCCTGAGCAATCCTCGTCACCAGAAGGGCTGTGGTCTGGCAACGCCATCCGCAGCGCAAGCTACACCGGGTGCAGGCTCAGTTCTCATCCCTCTCACGTTTCTCGGTTTGTAGGAGTAACTGCTCTGTTCTACAGAGTTTTAAACCCCCTTTGCTCATCCCGCAGGGGGAAGGAGATGCGCAAACAACAGGTAACCAGGAACTTTCTGGTTTTGGATGCTTGAACACCAGCGGGTTTCAACCTCACTCTCCGGCTGCAGCCACCTGGCACGTCCTGGGGGAGAGGGCTCGTACATGGGCACAAGCGCTTGCCAACAGCACGCACGATGCCCGCCAATGGATGAGGGCTCCTGCCAGGGCTTGTGACAGCCACGTTGGTGAGTGACGCAGCCCGACCTGTAGCACAACCCACCCTCCCGCAACCCTGGCCCCGCAGCACTCACCAGAGCCGCAGGCAGGCAGGGCGGCTGTGCAGGCTCCGTGCAGGGGAAGCCCCTTCTCCCTCCCAGCTTTATAGGATCAGCCAGAAACGAGCTGCTGGGAAGGGCTCCTCCCTGGCCTGGTGTGAGGTGGGCTGGGTGGTCCTGGGGCTTTGGTGCACCTGGAGCAGTCATGGGCACATTGGGCATCCCCATCCCCATCCCCATCCCCATCCCCATCCATCTCCTGGTTGCACCCAGCTTGCTGCTGCTGCGTGACAAGACCTGACCGTGGGATCTGAGGGTCATCCCTCCCGTGAGGGTGTTTTGTCCCTGGGGACCCTGTGACCAGGCTGGGTGTGCACCCGTCTTGGCGAGAGGCTGCAGCAGGCAGTGGCTGCAGGGTGGCAGGACGGTGTGCTGGGGACTGTCCCCCTGCCCGTGCTGGGGACGTGGTGGCGGCACCGGGGTCAGCACAGCC
Source organism: Ciconia boyciana (assembly GCF_034638445.1). Taxonomy (NCBI): domain Eukaryota; kingdom Metazoa; phylum Chordata; class Aves; order Ciconiiformes; family Ciconiidae; genus Ciconia; species Ciconia boyciana. Next base: position 2,322,882 of record NC_132951.1, on the reverse strand, counting down.
CGGCTGCTCCTGTGCCAGCGCCGCGGGGTTTGCGGGGTGCCACTGTGCCGGGAATGCAAATCCTGACCCGGGCTGGGCCGGGGGCTCTGCCTTCCCCAGCACCAGCCGGGATTCCTGCCGTAGCTATGGCAACGGCCATATACATTTACATATTCTTCCCGTTAATCACAAGGACACCCAGAGCAACTGTCTTCGCCGGGGGTTGCTTCCATCCTGCCGAAGGAGGGCTGCAGCATTCCCCACCTCGTACCCGCGGCCGCTCCCCCACGAGGAGCGAGTCCTCTGCGTCACCCCATCCCCGGAGCCCCCGGCGCGGGGACAGCCTCCCCAGCCCCCTGCCCGCTCGAGGTGCCCAGCCCGGGCAGCGTGTGCCCTGGTGCCGTGGCAGCTGCCCGCATCCGGAGTCCTCCGGCCGGGGTGGGCTGGCGGCAGGAGCCAGCGGGAACCCCCTGGTGCAGCTGCTTTGGCCCTGGGGTCCCGCTCCCCCCGCACCTTCAGGCACTGACGGGGCAGCTCAGGCAGATCCAGCGCTGCCCTCGTACCGGCTCCCGGGTGAAACCCCTTCAGGAGGAGAGAAATCAAACCCTTGGCTGCTCCGGATGTATTTGTCTGACCTCTGTCATCAGTAACGGACCCGGAGCAGTCAGATCAGCTGGAGACGTCCACACTTATTCACATCAACCCCACCTCAGGGATTTCAGTTCCCACTTTCCTCCATCCACCCACCACAGCTGTCTTTGCCCCTCGGTGCTTTGGGACCAAACACGACCCTCCGGCGTGGAGGACGCGAAGGTGGTTTACCTCCATGTTTTGCTTCAGCTGGAGCAGGCAGCAAAAGCTGGGCAGGGAGAGCGCGGACCCCGTGTGAAGGAGGCAAAGCGACGCGGTCCCCGGGGAGTTTGTGCCATGGAGGCACCGAGTTTCCCAGGGCCGGTGCAGCCGCGGGGCGGCTGTTCCCAGTGTGGAGGAGCTCCCGTGCCCTGCGGCTCATGGGAGACGGGGTGCGGGCCCCGCTCGGCTGCTTCGCTCTCAAAAATAACATCCAGGGAGTGATTAAAAGCTGGCGGGACCCGGAGGGTGCAGGCATGCCTCCCAAGCCGGAGCAAAGCTCGGCAGCCCTGCCTGCTACCCACGGGGACCAGCCGGGAGCCAACTGCCTTTCTTAAAAAAAAAAAAAGAAAGAAATTGGAAGATTTTTATGCATTATATCCTGTGGCCTCTTCCCTGCACATGTTTTGCAGGGGGAGCAGGCTGCCTTCCCTGGAAGGGAGGAGCCTCCCCCAGCACCCCCACCGTCCAGGGCAGGGTGCTGGAGCTCATGTGGGTGACAGAGGGGAAAGGGCCCAAAAAAAGACTTTCCATCACATTAACGAGAGCCAAGAAATTGCCGGTGAGCTCGTTGGTGCCGGCAGGTGCGTGCGGGCGCTGCCAGCTCCCGACGCCAGTGCCAGGGGCCTCCTGTGCCAAGGGATAATGAGCGCCATGCCGGAGCGCGGGCGCAGCCAGCCCCGCTGGCTTTGATCGCGGCAGCGCGTGCCGAGGACGCTGGCTGAGCCCCGGCTGCCTTCTGCCTTCAGCATCGCTCACCCAGAAGGTTCTGCCTTGCAGGTTACAGCTGGCAGCACCTCGGCGCTGCCAGGAGCCGGGAGGTTTAGTCCTGAGCCAGGAAAGGGAGCTCATTTGCTGAGTTACAGGGAGGAGAAAAGCCATTAGAGTGGGTCATTCTAATTAATCGCTCCCTTGCACGGGGCATCGCGCAGAGCCGTGTCCCCAGCCACAAGCATGCTGGGCAGCGGAGCCGGCTCTCGCAGCAAGGTGCAGGGAGCCGAGCACGGCGCAGGGACCCTGTCTCCTTTGCTGCCGCCTGCCTCCCTCCCCGGCTTGTGGGTGCAGCACCGGGCTGGCACGGCGGCACGCTGCGAGCGCGGCATCGTCTGCAGCACCGCTTCAGTTCCCAAAGGAACGGACAAATGCCGCGGCTCCCCGTGCGGGCAGGCACAGCAGGTCCCACTGGCTACGTGCACTGTCCCGCAGGGCCACGAGCCACCGCGCTCACACCGAGGCCACCTCAGGGCTTTCTCTGCTCTGCTCGGGTCCGTCAGGCTCTGCAGGGGTGCCGAGGCCAGGGCAGCCCTGCCTGCAGCATCGCACCCCCAGGCGCTCCCGTGCCGCAGCAGCAGCTCCTGTCACCGCTGGAAGCCCCTAAGGGACACTTGATGGCTGCTGCCCTCACCCCGGGCTCGCAGCGTGCACCGCTCACAGCCCCGGACACATTTTCTGTGCGTGCAGGGTCTGCCGGAGGGCTCGGAGCAGCCCTGCCCCAGCCCCGCGCTGCCAGGATTTAAGACCCACCAGTTTCCTCTGCCCTTTCTACTGAACCAACCCGCAGAAAGTTTTATAAACTTGAGGAAACGCGAGTCAAAGCAGAAGGAGCTCAAAGCTGAGCCAAAGCGTGACCTCAGCAACCTCCCCTCTTTGTCCAGCCTGGGACCTCGTTATTATCTGTCAGCATTTGCTGAGTCTCCTCCTTCGGGGGACGCACCAGGCCCTTCCGGAGCGGGGCCTCGCCACAGCCCGCGCTCCTCTAATGACTGTGTTATCTCTGCCGTTTCCAGCTCTGCTTCCCTCCGCCGGCGCGGGGTGATGCCCTCCCCGGGCTGGCAGTCCCAGGGGAGCAGCGTCCCAGCCCACGCGAGCACGGACCCCTCGAGGGACGGAGTCATCCTGCTGCTCTATGGGGACTGGGGCCGTGGGACGGGGCTCTCCTTACGCTCGGCGGGGCAGCAATGAGGGTTTGACGGAGCAGCTCAAGCACTGCTCCAGGTCGCAACTGAGCATAAGGCTCAGCTCTTTGCCAGCTAACGCCGTCCCATGGATGCTACTCCCGTCCCGTCCCGTCCCATCCCATCCCGTCCCGTCCCTGCTCCAGGCCTGATGGAAGGGAGGCAGAGCCCAGCAGAAGAGGGGCTGAGAGAAGATGGAGCATGGTTTGCTGTCTGAAGCATTAACCTGCCTGTCTGACACGAGGGCAGTGACAGGCAGGGAGTGTTTGGTGCAAAGGAAGGAAATGGAAGAATTAAATCCACAGAACTTCCCTGCTTTTGTTCTCCCTCCCGCCCCCGCTCTTCTCCTTGGCCGCTCGCTCTTCTCGCTGAATGTGTATGGCTTGATACTACCCAAGCAAGCTGGAAATGGGGTATATCAGCTGAAAGCAATTTACTTTGAAATCCAGCTGCCAGATTTTCCTTCATTTGTTTACTTTTAAATGCTTTTTTAAAAGCCAAAGTACACAAGGCAGCCAAATTGCTGACATGTGTGCTGGGCCGGTACCCCGCAAATGCTGCATTCTTTCATGTCCTCCTGGGCTCAAATCCACTCATGTTTATTTAAAATACGTAGAACACTTCAGCACTATTAAGGACCATGTTTTATAGTAAATGGAAAAAGATTTCCTCGCAGGCCAAGGGGAGAGGAAAAGAATCACTTCAATTCAGTTTTGTTCTGACGGCACTTTGCCTGCCACGCCAGGGCCCAGCCACCCACATCCCGCCAACGGGCTCGGCCCAGGGCCAGGACCCAGTAGCTCTGGTTGCTCCCCGGGAGCTGCCGGTACCCTGGAAACATTGGAGACAGGTGGACGTGGGGCTCCAGCAGCGCCTGCGGGGCTTGGGTCTTTCTGCCCCAGAGATCCATGGGGCAGCTGGCCTGCGATGGCCGAAAGAAACCCCAAGATGGGGCTGGAAGTTATCGAGGTTCTCGGTGGCTTTGGAATCTCATGGGTGTCACGCTGCTACCTCCATCCCTCAGCTTTCAGCTTAGCCCAGAACCCTCTCTCATCGCTTTCCCACGTCTATATGTTCACCCCGCGCAGCTTCTGTTTACGTGCACGGAATTTCACCCCTGTGAACCACGGACGCTAAAGCTATAGGTGCGACACCAACCTGTGTGACCCCAGCTACAACTCCAGGGCAGCCCTTGCAAATCAACAGGAGAGGAGGTGGCAGCGCACAGGCAGGCAGGTGAAGGTTTGCTGGAACACCGAGATGTAGCAGACCTGTACGCCACAGAGAATGACACACTATGGACTTATTACAGACGAAACGTAATGACACATACTCTCAAAAATATGTTAAAGATGCTGGAATGGATAGCAAATAAATGTTTTAAGGACAGTAACAGCTAAATGGGACTATATATGGAAGTAGATATTCAAATTCAGATTTTAAGTGTATTGTTAATATGGGCGTTTTGAGAGGGACTGAGGGCGGAAGGGGCATTTCCAGCTAATGCTGCCTTTCCTCAAACCATCCCTCTGCGGTTGACACAAGCTGAACTCTACGGGGGAACGTAAGGATGAGCATCAGAAAGTGAAAATGTCAACAAACAGCAAATAAATCCTGCAGGCTATTGTCACTGCTCAAGCTTAAAGAAAAGCAGAAAGGCAACACACAGAGAAAGGAGCAAGGAAGCAACTTATATTTTTAATCAAATGATCTGCCACCAGCAACACGGAGATGGACAGTGGCTTTGTGAAAATGTGTTAGCGTGCCTCTGACAGACCTCCTTCCTAAAAGAAAACGCCACTGACGTAGCCAGAATTGCTCTGGTTTGTTTCCTAGCAAAAAGCACAAGAAAGCAGAAACCTCCACTTATTAACTGTTAATCATTTAGAGTGCAGCACCTTCATAGTTTTATTGTAATTAGCCAGACTGGTAAATCTTCAAACGGATTGCTCTGGTGGAGTCCCAGACTCAGATTATGTCATGCCCTGAACACAATATCCCACAACTGGTTTCACTCAGTCAGAAGAAACAAAGGCTCTGAGCAAGTGATGATGGGGAGCAGAGCAGGGTTTGCAAGGACAAGCGCTGTGCGCTGGTGCTACATGTGTTTTGGGGACTTTCGCTCCTGTAACCACCTCTCTCGCTCCTCGGCTCCCTGTACGCAGCCACTTCCATGCATCGCACTGCCACCGCTGCAAAGAACGGCTCAGAGCTGAAAGCAGGGTGTTGCCTTTATGATCTCTGAAAGGCAGGAGAGACCCGTGGTGTTCAGAATTGGGAAATACCCTTCCAAGACTGCTCAGAGTGATGCTTCTCATCTTCCACCCCTCAGACAGCAAGATCTCCAACTGCCTTCCCGATCACAGAGCTGTCTGCCTGCCGGCGTGCTTACAGAAGGCAGAACGGGCAGAATCTGTAGAGGAAAGCGTTTCAAACAGCAGGCAGCTGCTGGACTGAGAGATGAGGGTAGGGTGATGGGCCCGCCACGTCTCTCCCCACCCACCCGCCCTCGCCGTGCGTGGCTCCCGTCGCTTGCTCCGGGGAAGGAGAACAGCGCTCGGCTGCGGCTCCCCTCGAGCGATGGGTCTGTGCCTGCGTGGCCATGCAGAGCTTCCCCTACGATTCCTCTAAGGCATTTTACAAGGACAAAGACGAGTAAACAAGCAGAGAGCGCTCTGTTGGGTGGAACCACCCCATCGCACAGAGGAGCCAGGGCAGAGAGGGATGTGACATGCCCCAAGGCCACACAATGAGATAGTGACAGGCAGGAAAGGGAAGCCGGGTTCCCTGTCCCCCAGTGCAGGGCTCTACCCTCCGGTCCGCGCTACTCCTGTATCGCTCCGTTCTTTCCCCTCTGCAACATGCTGGTGTAAAAGACAGAAAACAAACACATGAAAGCCTGTAACAATAAAGAGCCCAATAACTGATAGTAAAGACTCCAGCAGCTGTAAGGAGCCAAAAGCTTCTTGGAGGGGGTTGGATGGAAGCTGAGTTTCCCTCCCTGCTTGTATTGTATTTCTTTCCTCTGCCAAAATGTGCTTCCTGAGTCTTGGGCAGAGCTCTCTGCTGCTGACCCTCACCTTCCTCTGTTTAGCCTGGAGCGCAGGCTTGCCACGAGCGCCTGTGGCCGCGCCTGGGGACAGGCAGAGCCTCCCGCTGCGTGCACATGGCCAGGGTCAGGCCCGCTGTCAGCGGCTTCCTGAAAACGAAAGCCAAGTCGGGCCACACCTGACCGTGTCCCGCAGGAGCAGCCGGGCAGAGCTCAGAGGCAGGAGTCTGGAGAGAGCTGCGGGCTGGGGGCAGGAGGGGCAGCGGGGGGGGACGGTTACAATCGATGTGATTCACGTTTAAGGGCTCCATCCAGTCCTTTTCTCCCAGGCAAAGATGGGTCAGGTTCCACTCTCCGCACAGCTGTAAACGGGAGGCAGCGAGAACAAAGCAGAGGTCAGACGGTGCTCTAACCAAAGGGGTAGTTCTGGCTCCATTAAAATTCTCGCTCCTGTTTGCATGGAAGCAGAAGGCTGTGCTACTGCTTATAAAGAGCTGAACCACCCTCAGGGTGACTCATAGCCCTTAACAGAGCTGCCATGCTGATTTTACAAATATTAGAGCAATGCCTCAGAGTCAGTGTTTTGTACGGTTTAACCTATCAACTTGGGAGCAGACCCATAGCTCTTTTATAAAGCTCCCCTTCCCTGTATTTTATTTCCTTTCTTGGTGCCAGAATCGGAGCCAAAGCCGAGCTTAACAAAGCAACAGGCATGGCCGTTCTTCCCAGCCCTCATTTCCCCTGGTGAGAAGGGAGAAACTAATTTAAACCCTATCAAAACAGCAAAAGCTGTTCGCCATTTTGTGCTGCAGAACACAGCGTGAACGAAACACTCACTTGAACCATCTGCATTTGCCCGCCCAGCCAAGAGCACAGGAACACGCAGGTTGGAATCCTTTTGTTCAGGCATCTGCAACAGACAAACGTGATCTAAGCTATTTCGCAGGCAGTGAGGGCAGCAGCAATGGGGAGATGCTTGGGATGCAGGCAAGATAGAAGAGCTTTTACCTTATTAAATGCTCTCATCTCTTTTCTTTTGAGCCCTTATTCCTGGATCCAGTCAGGTACAGCAAAGCTCTTCACGTCCCAGCAGCTTCTGCTCCTGTCCCAGCCCCGTGATAGCCTGGAGCAGCTCTCAGCCAGCCAGGCAGACTCGGAGCACACGGGCGATGCAGCTCTCCTGATTGCCTGCTCTCACTGCGCTGCTCTCGTCAAGCACAGACATCGCACACAAGAGGAACCTGTACCCATGCATGCGTTAGGCTTGCCAAAGCTTTTGCAACACGTGTAAGGGAGTGAAGAAACTTGTCACTGAAGCAGAAAGAAACCAAAACCAGGAATAAGCCCTGCGCTGCCGAGTGAGCTGTGTTGCTGACCTGCCTTTGGGGTCTGGGAACAACTCCCCTTTCGGCATCTGCTTTTGCTTGCTGGGTTGATTTATTGCCTTAATATCCAAAATAACACTACAGACTTTTTGCTTCTAGTTTGCTGTTCTGTATTTTCTCAGATCGTCTCTCTTTGCCAAAGTGCTATCTGTACCACGCTCGACCATGCAGAAGGCGTCTTAGAACAGACTCGGATCAAGTCCCCAGCTAGAAGGGCTCACATGGAAAACCATAAAGCTATTAACAGAAGGGCAAGGTTGCATTATTAAGACCATTCAGTAAGATCATGTCTATTCCTAATAAAAAGAAATAATGGGCTTTTACATGAAGTTAAATATTGCAATTAGCCTGTTTCCCATGTTCGCCTGTCACACCACTAGCGCTGGCCCTGCAGGTTCAGAACCATCCTGTTCTCTGCAGCACCAGGGACACCCCCTTTCTGGATTCAGAGAAGCAAATATAAACTACACTGGGATTTCCCAACCACCATCTACTTTGGCTCTGCCTTAACCTCCTTAAGTCACATCAAACGTGACTGAGGTGATCAGAACATTTTCAAACCATTTTTCTTCCTCTTCTCACTTCATACTGAATTCAAGAGTTCTCATATGTAGGAAGAATCAAGTTGAGACCATGTTCAAATGGAATGTGTAGCCGAGACAAAAGACGCGATCAAGTTTCTATTAGCAATACTGAAGTAGCTTTAGGACTTTCATGATGGCAAAATCTTCACACAGATGCCCAAGATCAGCTTAATGCAGCCACAAGAGGGAGTCTTAAATCTCCTATTAATATCCAGAGGGATTCCAGTTTCGAAACACTTCTAGTACAAGAGTACACAGCAAGCTTGCAAAAGGATTTTATGAAGTTATCCTGAGCTCCAAATTTCTTCTCTAGCTTTATAGGAGTATCCCTTGTTCTGAAGGTAAAGGTTCTTTAAAATTATGAATCCTTGGTATAAAGATGCAAGGTTGTTTGTTTTTTTTCTTATGGAGGGGAGTGGAAATTACCTTATTTATCCATTCTAGAACCATATTGCAATTGAAGGCAGAGGAAGAGGAGTAAGTGAATGGTTTTTGCCCTAACCAGTCTCAGCTTACAACTGTTTGCAAGGCTAGTTCCACCTGAACTGACTCCTGGGAGTCTCTTTTTTATCAGGGATGATAATATGACATGCAACACAATTATGAAACTTGCAAGAGTTAAATAAAAGCAACTACTTCCCACTGCTTGCTCAGATTTGGGGCTATAAGCAGTGGGAGTTGCTGTTGGACTCCTGGCCTTTTTGGCTAACAGTACACCTTCTCCAGCTCTTTTCCCTTGGGAGTTAAGCAGAACCATTTGAGAGCAGGGTACGTCAAACTGCCAGGTGACTTGGAGGGGGACTTCCTCTTCAGAAGCATGCTGTCATGCTAGTGCCACACAACTCCGCTGCACCAGAAATGCATGCTCCTACCTTACTGAGATTAGAAATTACTCTAGGATTTTACTCTTCCCATCCATAATCTGAAAGAACAGAGCAGGTTCTGCATAATCTAACCCATGGTATGGCAAGCTACCATGACACTGGGGTAACATTTCGTTAATTTGACACATGTGATTAGAAGATCTGGCAGAGCTAAGAGCCTACAACATAACAAATAACACTTCTCACATTGCCAGTAAAGTATCTGTGTTGAATCTGTGTGTGTCTGCTCTCCATCTGCCAAAAAAATGTCAAGATACATTCCTCAAAAATACTTTTATGGTCTTTACTCAATCTTGACATTCACTTGTTCTAAAGTTTCCAAGAAAACATTATGGCTCCAAAGGGGGCATCTATGTTTGAGTAAAGCCGCACAATGATTTTGAACAGAAATAGCTACATACAGGCACTGTTCGAAGCACCAAGAACCAGACCTCTGGCAACACTTTTTCGCAGAGTTTCAGCCAAGAGATAAAGACAAGAAGCAATTACCTCAAAGAGGTTAATGAAAGAAGTGCTCACAGTACAGCTGAATTCTACTTGACTTCATCACTTCATTGTCCTCCTCTGCTGTTCTCTTTTATACATTCACCTGCCCACTCCTGCTTGAAACTGAAGAGGGAATCTAGGTGAGCAGATAGTTAATGCTGACTTTTAAACGTGGTCAGTGCATCATTACTGGATCAACCACCTCTGACACAAGAGGTAGTAGATTTGCTGTCATGAAACAGATGAACAATCTTAAACCTTTGAGGCTGCAGTATAAATCACTTTTTTTTTCTTACAGTACTAGTCAACTTAAGGATGGGGTTCGTAAAAGGCTCTTTAAAAAAAAAGTCCCCCTATTTATGCATGTCATTCTTTTCAGAAGCAATTTAATGGGAAAAATACTCTTTAATTACAATTAGGGGCTGACTACTGGAATGCCCCTGCCTGTTTATTCAGAAGCAGATGTTCAGCAGTGCAACGTTTCATGCATTATGCTGACAACAGTAAGTTATTAGCAAAACACAGTAAGTAATACCTAAAAAGTCTTTCTGCGAGGTTGCCTAACTATTGGAGTGGGTCAGCAACAAGAGATCAGATGTGACACGTGTTAACATCCCAGAACAATTTATCCTTTACTTGGCCAAACCTCATTTCACTCACTCAGCTGAATGCCATTAGACCTCAAGCTTGTCCTAATTTCAGTCTCTGCAGAAAAGAGGTTATCTTTCTTCAGTAACACGTGGCTGCTCTGGAACACTGGCAGTGATCTGGAAGGAGAAACTGCAAAGGTGCACACCGTCTCACAGATTTAGGCAAGGAGCTGCTAAGACAGTATGATACAGACATTAAAATGCAAACGTGTATGCCATAGCACCTGCTGGGAGTTTCAGTCAACACACCCAAGCAGGAAGTAGCAAGAACCCATGAGCCACACAGTGCACGAGCTATTTTTAGATAAATGTTATACAATTTTCCCTCTACCTCCATGCATCAGAAACACACACTGCAGCTACAGACCCATTACAGTCTAATCCTACCCCAAAGAAGGAGATGGTAAATCTTCAGATCCTAATAAAGGCTAGGCTACTCAAGGAGCAAAGCACTATTCAAGTCTTTGCTATGGTTCAGGCTACACAATCTGGCCCAGAGCAAGCTAAACTACACATGGCTTTGTGAAAACAAGTTCATGTAATTTTTTCTGAGCTTTGTAATAAGGTTCTTGCTATTGGGTGGAAGTGGAAGAAAGACTAGATCTACTTGCTATGAAACATATGACTTTAAGTTCTCTTTTCTACAATATCTAAAAGAAAGCTGATTTACTCCACTATCAAAAAAAAAGAGTATCACAGTGAAACAATGGGAAGGATCTGCCCCAAACCCCTCAAGCCAGGGCCTCAAGACAGAAGACAAGCCACCTTCTTACACTGCTTAATGGGACAGGAAGAGCCTTTAGGATATAATTTTTCCTTAAAAGCATTGAAATTTCAGTGTGATTTTTGTGATGAAGTAGCTTGTGTTCCACAACCGCCCTCCGCGCGCCCCCCCCCCAAAAAAAAAAAAGGGAAGCCACTAACCTAGCTGCATGAGGAATGAGTAGCCGGTAAGTAGAACAAAGATCTTATGTCAGAAACAGTACTGACCTCATACCTAGCAAAAGCCACAGATTCAGACTAAATCCTTGCTCCAAGACAGATTTTAGGTTAAACCTACAAAGGAGTCCCTTGGGAAAAAAACGCACAGTTATCAGTTGCAAGTCTAAGAGAAGACATTAACAACTTGTTTGTTCTCAAAGTTTCCTTGATCCAAGTGGCAGTGTTCTCAATAAGTAAATAAATAAAGTCTCACCAGTTTTCGACTGTTTGAAGCAGTAGTCAAAGACTCAGGCTACGTTTATACACATCTCTGCCTGGTAGCCACTATCAGGCAACTGACATTACTAGCGTTAAGATGGTCCTAAGGGCTATATGACTGCAGAGAGCACTGTGCAAAACAAGGAAATACTTTTTTTTTAGTTGCTATGATGTGTTAGTATGTTTAAAGAAGTCTACTAAGCCATGTAATGGTTTGGGGTTCTTTAATCATTAAAGTTATACCCAGCGCATACTGGACAATTTACATTCGCAAGCAATACATCTTTGCACTTTAGTTACAGCACAGTCTGCCCACTTTACCAGGACCAGAAAAAGAGCCTACTGCCAAACGGAGAAGGCTTCAGCTCTCCTTCAATGGGTGGATTTGGCTCTGGTCTAGGTCTAGAGTGATACGCATTCTCAGGCATAGGACGGTCTGTCTTCACTTTCGTAACCTGGAAAGAAAAAAGACGACATGATACGACTTCTTACAGCATTTAACAGAAAAGCTAGATTGAGTCAGAACTTAAAGGAAGAAGTACCAAGAAGTACCAAACTACATTAAGGACACATTGTTGATCTGATGATCAACATCTGATGATGCTGCTCTTTCCTTTCACTCCTAAAGGAAGGGTCTCTGCACTAGGAAAAGCAAAAAAGTAAAAGTAAGTGGAGCTAAGAAAAGTGCAAGTCTTCTGGGAAAGCAACCCTGGATAATGCTGACAGAGTCTTGACTTCTAGTAAAGTCCACAAGCTTCCCGTGTTGAGTTCATGAATCACCTTCTGGCTGGGAGAAGAGTTTGAGACCTGGTCTGGACAAAATATCCGTAAGAAGGGAGAGAAAAATCTGTCTATCTGATCAAAAAGGCATGAAGTTACCTTAGAGAGCTGTCCCAGATCAGGTCTCACCCAACCCAACTTCTCCAGCACGCAGTTATCAAATACTGCCTGCTGCTTTCGGCAGCGACGCAGCTCCTGCAAGTTGGTATAGTCAATGCACGTCCAGTACTCAGTAAACGGCTCCGCACAGTGCGTCTTAATCTTCCTGTAAGAGATCACAGAAAGAAAATCATTAGCAAGTGTTATAATGTTAATGCTTTTCTCTCTTACCAATTCAAACCTCAACTTGTGATAAAGTGTTTTTTGTAGTTTTAAGTTCTCAGGAACATTTAAAGTCTTCGGAGAAGTCAGCATTTGAAGCATCATTAAGCAGAACTTGATACCAATACCAGTAAAATTTGTATCATTGTAGCTACAAGTAGGAATAGCAATAACTTAACTAATATGTGGAAGGTATTCTTGCTAGGCAGGTGTACACAGCTCCTCCATGAGATCCTTGTTTTGCCAAATAACTTAGTGTACATTATACAATGCTCTAATGCTTCCAAATTAATCTGATGTCTTAAGCTCAAGAAGACACGCTTAGAAGTTTCTGATTACTAGCTGCTATACTGGAAGTGGACATGCTTTGAGCTAATTAAACTAGGCCTTTTACTAGCAACTTAAGAACGTGATACTGGCACGCGTCTTGAATCTACATTTTTGGTCAGAAGAGGCAAATGGTGTCTCTACTCCAGCTTTCACAGTGGTACGCCTGTGCAACAGAGAAGACAGCTAGTGCAAAGCTTAGGTCTGTTTCCTGGATTTCATGATCTAGTTGCACGGTGCAGAAGCAGCAAGTCTTCCACCACCCCCCTGCATTCCTTTGCTAACCTAACAAAAACCTAGGCCACTTACTCTGGAACAGAAGCCATAGAGCCTCATGTGAAAGGATAAATTAACGTATAAATACACAAAACAAAAGAAAAGGGCGCGGCCTCTCTTCTCAAGAGCTAAAGAAGCAACAAGAAAGACTCTGAAGGCCGTGGCGGGAGCAGCGTTTTAAATCAAACCGAGTGGCCGCCAGCGCTCGACTAACGAAGCTCGGCAAGGACGCGCTACACCGGGAGATCCCCCGGAACACCTCCACCTCCACGGCAGACGAGGGCCTCCGCGCCCGCAGCAGCGGGGCTCCCCGCCCGGGCGCCCTCCGGGGCGCTGGGAGGCGGGCGGCCGCCGGGGGCCCCGCTCACCTGAAGAAGTCGAGGGCGCACTGGTTGACCTGGCGGCCCTCCTGCAGGCACCTCCGCGGGTCCTTCTCCTCCCAGCGACACAGCATGAACTCCTTGTTGGGGCGGTCGCACTGCGCGCCGTAGTGATGGGCCGCGGCCTTCAGCACGGCCGAGCTGAGTCTCACCTACAGCGGGGCAGAGCGGCAATGGGGGCGGCCCGCCTCGGCGCCGGCCCGCCGCGCTGCCCCGCGGGGGAAGGGTCCGGTGGCGGCGGGCCCCCACTCACCTCCTGCACGTCGAGCTCCTCCAGGGAGGGCACCTGCAGGGAGCCGGGCATGGCGCCGGCGCCGCTCTCCTTGAGCTCCCCTCGGCGCCCGCCCGCCACCGCGCATGCGCGCCGCCGGCGGGGGGCGGGGAGCGCGCATGCGCGGCTGCCGCGGGAGGTGGAGCTCCGTGTCCCCGCGGCGCCCCGGCAGCGGCGGCGTTGCCATGGCGACGTCGCCGCGCCGTCGGGCCGGGCCGCCATGGAGGCGGCGGGCGGCCGTTACCGCGGGGACAGCGTGCGCGGGAGGTGGGCCCGGCGGGGCGCGGGGGGCGCGGGGTGCCCGCCCCTCCCTCCTCACCCGCCCTCTCTCTTCCAGGATGGAGGGACAGGGCTCCTACACGCTGCCGACGGGCACCGAGTACCGGGGAGCGCTGAGGGACGGGATGTTTGACGGCGAGGGAGAGCTGCTGTTCCCCAACGGCGGCAGATACCGGGCGGTCTGGCACCGCGGGGTGCCCGTGCAGGTACCCCGGGCGGGAGGGGGGCCTGCCCCCGCGCCCCGCCTCACCCCGAGGGGACCCCACCGCCGAGGAGCGGAGGCGGTTTGGGGTGAAATAAGCGGATTTCCGAGCCGAGCCAATTTTTCGCCCCCTCGGCAGCGCCTGGCACCCAAACGCGTGGGGGCAAGGCCGCCCGGGGCCAGGCCGCTCGCAGATGGGCTCCCACCGCCGCTTAAACCCGAGCTGAACCACGCACCCGCTCGGCTCGGCTGGCGCGCGGTTTTGGCAGCGGAAGGCTGGCCTTGTTCGTCCTCCATCCATCCATCATGTTTATTAACTCTGTGCCCGAACGTGTTTTGCAGGGGAAATACACTTTTGCAGATGGTCTCGAGTACAAAGATAAAAAATGGCATTACTGTGATGGCTACGACAGAAGATTTTATACAGAAATCTGTTCTGGTCTTAAACCAGCAGGTACTGAACTGCGTTTGCGATCCTAAGAGTCTGGAAGGAATTAAACTAACAACTTTGCTTAAGAAAGATTAATTCGGCTCCATGAGTAACATGGAGCAGAAATGCTCTGGCTAATTTCAGGGCCCGACCGTATGACGCTGCCAGAATGCTGACACCACCTTCCACCGGCACGGTGCAGGACGCGGCAGCGCGGCCACAGTGTGGGCTCTTCTTGAGTGATGACCTGCAGGACGGGGCTTGGTTATCTGCGGCTTTTGATATCCTGATTAACCCTTTTATACATTTCACCTTCACTGCATTAGCCGTCTGCTTTTAATATTGAAAAGTTGAGCAAAAGCAATTACTTTACATCCAGGACAACCAATAAAGTTTGAATGCATCTGTCCCATGTAGCTTTTTAGTAGATCCCAAAATAAACATTTGGGTCCGGTCTATATTTTTGCTAAAGACTTTTGTAATGTTATTATCTGTCTGTAGTCAAAAGGTGAAAAGATTTATAAGGAACGAGTGAGTAAAATATGTAACGTCATACATAAAATACTCTTCTTTATACATAGAATATTTTAGTGATGACATGTAGTTCTGGGAGGCCAGCAAGACTCTCCTGGCCCCATTTTGGAGTTTGGGGTCATATTTGTAACGTTAGCTTAGTGGGCTGAATCACAGGAGCGTGAATGAGGAAATCAAAGTGATATCTTTTTGTTACACACTTTTTGTGTATGGATTTTTTCATTTTCTCCATCTGAAAAATGGGCAAAATGTTTTAGAAAATTTCTTTTAAGGTAACTGCATTGGTTTTGTAGCAAATGCCATGGAGATGTAATATTTGTTAGTTATCTTGATCAAAGGTGCAAATGCAAAAAAAAAAAAAAAGGCAAAGTAAAAAACGCAAAGTAAAGCAAACCCTTTGGTTTTTTTTCTTCAGGCATTTCTCAGCTTACAAATCTGGATCCTCCCAAAAAAATCCCTGAAGGATGTTATGACTGTGGTGATGGATTCTATAATCCTGAAACCAGAGTTATTGTTGACTACAAACTCAGGTTTCTGAGAAACGCAGGTATGATTAACTTCTTCTGCAAGGTAAACTAAGATGAGCTTATTTGTCGTGGCTTCTAAGATGTGTGATTAAAGCTAAAACATAAAAAAGTCTATGATTTGGTTCTGTTATCACCGAGCTAAAATATTTTTTACTTATTTATTTTTATCAGCGATTTATGTATCCTCGGAGTTATATAAATAATATTTTGCAAAATTACAATGAAGTATTCCCAAGCAGATATGAATACATATATTTTATTACCGTTTGGTATGTTAATCTCAGGAAAATCTTCACCCTTCCATTATGATCTCAAGCAAGGGAGTGGTTGTAAGGTGTACATCATTGATCCTGAAAGCTCATAAACTCTGGTGCGAACCAGCAGAGTGCTTAAGCATGTGCTTATCTGTACATGTTTGAATAGTCCAGTTTATTGAAATGAGTCTTAGGGCTATGTTTAAATACCATGCTGAACAGGAAACTTTCTCGCCACCTCGGAGAGCTGTGTTTTGAGTAGAGTCTGGCAAATACTGGGTCTCGTGGATAAGTCCCCAAATTAATACGCCTTGGGGAAAATTAGTTCTCACCAAGTCAAAAGAGAAACTTTCCAAATTAAAAACACACAGAAGATCCTCAAACAGTTGACACTGCGGTAACTCAAAAAGTGTAATCTGACCTGAAACAAATGCTTTGTGTTCTGGCTATTTAACCTTTGTGTTTATCACCTTTTTAGTGCAGAATTTTTTTAGATGAAAATGATTTCTGAAAGCAACCACCCACCCCACTTTTTTTTTTTTTTTTCCAAATGTCCAAATAGCAAGACCTGGTTTTTCTAGAAGACAGAACATTTCATTTTCAGTCTGCCACAGTTTAACAGTTTTGTTGCTTGGAAACTCCATTTTTCAGCAAATTTACTATTTGTTGAAAAAAATTCTGTTCAGCTCTACTTTCAAGAGCTTTTGTAAGTATGCACTGTGATATTGGAGGAGGGAAGTGAAGGGGGGGTTAAATGAATTGGAGATACCATCTGCTATAAAATATACCCTATGATACATGGCCTGTTTTATAAACGTTGAATAAAAACTGATCTAGATTATTACAAATGGCATTGATCCAAAATACTGGAATGCAGTGGGCCTACTGATGAGGAAGATAAGCAACATGCTTTCCAAAAACACAGGAACCTACACAGATTAGTACAGGAGGGAACGCCTTGAAATTGAATTTATTGTTTTTTAATCTGTTCTTTGAACTCATTGTCCTTTATGACATTTATCTCAAACCCTACAAATTATATCAATCAATATTCGCTAACCAGACCAGCGCAGCGTGCAGTCTGACGGAGTCACTGGAGATGGGCTTTGTGTGGCCGTTCCATTGAGAGCCCTGCACACAAAGTTAAACTTGTTGATGTGAGTGTGAAGAAGGAATGTGTCATGTAGGCCAGACCCTTCCTCTCAAGAACATGAACACAATTGAAAAGCCCGGCACTTGTTCAACATCAGAGGAACTCTTACCGCCCCAGGAGAGATGATTCAGGGCACAAGGCCACTGCAGTAAAGAAAAAAAAAATTAAAAAAACCCAGCTGTAAGCAGAAGAAACTGAGGAAGAGGCTGGGATGACAGGGAACAGATCCAGAATTACTCCATTATAGGTTGGGCGGGAAGGAGCAGGAAAACCTCCAGGCTTCCAGCCAAGTCTTGAAAGCATCAAAAGCAGATGGTAGGAAGCATTCAGGAAGTTCTTACAACAGCTTGACAGGTTTACCAAAATGACACTATCTTCCTCAGGTCTGGCAGCAGGCTTTCAGAATACTCCAGTTCTCACCTTTCACCCTGGCTCTATTATGAAGCAATTTCTGATTGTTTCTCGGCTGTTTGCGAAAGAGGGCAAGGAAGCATACAGCCTTGGCACCAAACTGGCAGCATCCAGGTACCATTCCAGAAGAGAAGAAAATAGATGCCATTTGAAACCACTGAGTAGCTTCCACCACTTCTTCGTCAAGATGAGTGGATGTAGAGTACCGTAGAGACTCCTGTTAAATTTGGCAAGCCTTGCGTTTCACCAGTGTGGAGGTCTGATACTCATTTACTTAAAGAGCTCTTACTGTTAAAGCAGTGCAAAGGCCCATCATGAAAACATAATCAGGCCCAGGGAATGAAATGACAGCAACAGTTTTGTTATACGTTTTTATCTAGCAAAGTTTTCCAAATTCTCATTACAATCTTGCAGTTATTACCCCGTCCCTAAACCTCTGTTTCCTCGGGGATGCTCAAATTTCTCTTGATTCTCCATGTGTTCTTCAATCTTTTCTTTCTTCCAGTATTGCGAAGTATGCAAAATTTGGACACATAAATAAGAATGAGAATGCTCATTTGTAAGAAGATACGTTGTTTATTTTGAATAGATAGTAAGAGTAGACTCCTGTTTCATTAGGAGTATTACTTTTCTTTTTCTTTCCAGAAATAGGACTCCTGGCACCTTTGTAGCAGCGTTTGGTCAAATAGAAAGATGGGAAGATTTCCCAATTTTTCAGTGAAAAGTAGAAAATATATGATGTTATGTTTAATGCAAAGCAGGGAGGTACAAGAAGAGCAGTGACATTCAGGTTTTAGGACCCCCAAACATCAGAGAAGCCTGTAGCTTTCAAAGAGAAAATACCGTCAAAAATAGAAATTTTGTTCTACTGAGATGGAAGAGATTATAGGAGATTGCCTGGGTCACCCCTCTTCTGATGAAAAGCAAAGATACTTCTGATGAAAATTGCTCTGTTTCTCCTGTGGTTCTGCCAAGGATGGGTTAAATAATATAAAACATGCTTTTGCGCTTTGTAATATGAGAATATTTGTGCTACTACTTTCATGTTCCATCTTCAGGTTTAATTAGTATTGTGTTAATTAGTAATGTGTATGGTGCACAGGGTAGCTTTCTACACTGCAGTCAATATTATGTGAAATATATGCATCTCTTCATATAACATCAAGAGCAGGGAGACACAAAGCCTGCCTTTACACTAAAAGCTCAGTCAGGTAACTGAATTAACATGCATGTTATTCAGAGCAGGATTAGACCCAGAAAACCAGGGCAAGTGTCTTAGTAAGAGGAGAGGTTTTGGTGTTGCTGCAATCCCAAACCAGCCAGCAATCAGTTTAGGCTTTCTACAAGCCTGAAAGTCTTGTAAAAAGCAGCACGAAAAATCCTGCTGCTTCAGGAATCATTATGAGCTGAAAAGGTCAAGATTTAAGAGCATTATTTTATTAGAGTTCAGAAAAGTCTGGGGTCAGAACATCTGAGGTGCCTTGGTTGTGAGGCTGACCCAACTCCACAGGCAAGGGCGTGAAGCCATTTTAATTCTAAGCCTTAGTAATCACAGACTTGCAGGTTCCTCACATTGTTGCCTTGGGATGAAGGTTCTCATGCTTGGTCTGAAAGAATTGAGAAGCAAATTTTTTTGGAAAGTCGGCAGCGGTGTATTCGTCCGTATCAGGTTTATCCAAGTATTGAAATCCGTGAGATAAATCTCCTACATTTAGACTTTTTTGTCTTACAACTGAGATCTGACTTGCACCAAGTGCTTTTTGGGAAATGTAGACTTTGACTTGTCTGAAAAATGTATTTGAGAAACGGAGCCATAACCACTCAATAATTACACAGGGTAATATTTCTGTACCTACCCTCATGCACCCCAAATACATGCAGATGTTTGCGTGCTCTTTCTCATAAACTACTGGAGAACTGGGTGTGGGATGAGGACCTGGCAATTTTTCAGGCCTGGAGTATTTCTGGAAAAAAGACAGCAAGTTTAACTTAAAGTCGACTGTGGTGCAGGAAGAAAGATTGACTGCACTTAGGGATCATGCACGGAGCTTTATTCCCTGTTCTTCTTTGAAATTGCCCATTCTGATGATGGAGGGAGTGGATGAACAGTCTGATTCCAGGCTAGTCCCTAGTCATTGCCTAAGAATGTCAGAGTTGTTTTGGCAGATGCCCTTAGCAATGGAGAGGAAAGCCCCAGCAATACACATACAGAGGGAATATAGTATTTTTGTTCGAATGAATTTAGCTTCCCATAGATTTAAATGTCTACTTATAACGCAGGACCATTTAATCTTTTGTACATTTGTTTCTTTTTTATTTGACTTAAGATACTGAATTTAGATGAGGTTTAGTTCCTACATATTGAAACTCTTAAAAGCTCTTCAAATAATTGTTCTTTGGATACTTGTTAAGCTAAAGAAATCAGTTTTGATCGGCAGTAAAAGTTCATGCTATTTTAAGTGCAATGCTATAGCTATTTTCTGTTGTATATTTAATCATTTTGAATTATATGTCATGTAAAAGATTTTAGCTCTGGGGCATTTGCCAGATGGCTGATTCTGCATTTCACACAACAAAAGAAATAATGTTTGTGTAAAGCTCTTAAAAATAGTTGGTAATCAGTATATTCTACAACGAATAGGATCCAGACCTGTTTGGAAAAAAACCCCAGCTTTTGCAGAAATTAATTTAGAGGATTTGGTCTCTACCTCTGGGCTCTGAACAAAACAAATTGTGTCTATTGTTTGCTGATTTTTTTAACATTTAACAAGTTAACTGAATTGTAAATTTTACTCATTTTTATGTTAAATGCCGTTTATTGCAATCCATTGATCTTTTTCTCTTTACTTTGGCTGACAAACTTATTTCTGAAAACAGGGTTTTGTAAAACAGAGAGCCAATACTACTCTCCGTGTACACAAGTAGAGCATACCAGTATGAGCAGCCCTTTGCTTTTCTTGCAACAGCTGGAGTGCTTGTCCTTTTTACTGCTAACTCCTCTTTCTGGCCTCTTTGATTCGTATTCCTCCACAATACCATTGCCAAAAATGTTGCCTCTCTCTACCATGGCACACGCTTGTTTTCTTTGCCCACAAGGCTCTACACAGGTCCATACAAATTCACCTTTTGGTCTTGTCGCCTCTATCTCCCATATACGTTTTTCTCTTGTCTCTAGTCCCAGGACATAGTTTTTCTGCCCACATTCATACAATTCCAGTTTGCTGGTACTTGCTTTCCAGATTCACTGTTTCTATGATAGTCAGAAGATTTGAAAAATATTACATTAAGAGGAAGGTTAGAAATTGTGTTATAACTCTTTCATCTGGATCTCTGAGGGTCTCCTGTCTGTCTCTTCCTATTTTTTAGTTAGATAGATAGCTTTTGTCCTGCTGTGAGAGCTTTGGACCTAAATAATCTTCAATGCTTAACAAATAAATTAGTTGAGGAGCCAGATCTTAGAAGGAGGAGAGGCAGAATGTTAGCAAGTATCAAACTGGGGACTGCTGGGTGGGCAAGGCAAATGAATGAGTGTTGACGTGAAGATGGCAGAAGGAAACTGAGTCTACTTCATTTCAAGAGAAGATCCCAGACTCCTACGAGAAGTAGCTGCATGTCTATTCTTACTCTACCCTAAACACTTTTTGAAATGTTGGACCAATTCTCCTACCCATCATACGCTCTTTTCATATCTTTTTATACAGAAATGTCTTAAGATCAGGCATATTTTGAATGCCATTGGAAAATGCATACTTATTATGTCTTTCTCAGTGTCAAAGTCTGCTCAGGTGACAGAGATAGTTGGAGACCTCTCATCTGTGTAACGAAGAAGATATTTTTAGATGAAATTTAGCCTACATGTTTTAATATAAAATATCCTCCATTCAGTAAAATAGATTATGAACCAATATGATTTATATTCAATACTACACCCAACAATCATAATATTAATATATGCATCACAGTGCAGGTTACTGCAGTAATTTCAGTAGTTATAGCCTTTGCAGATATATTGTTCCTTGTGGTTTCCTGGTCTTAAAATACTTACCGCTTTGAAAACTCTGAAAGTTTCAGTTCCAAATAGTGGCATGCCAAGAACAACAACTTTGTGTGCTAGCCATCCCGTTGTGAATCCGTTCGATAGGTTATACACAAGTCTTGTATGCACTTATATTCAACTATACCGTTCATGTGAAAACAAGTTCTACAAGAGATGGAAAGTTCATTTGGGGGCCATTTTGGAATTACAGTAATTAAAAGTAAATGGAAGGGTGAGAATTTGTGGGTGGAAGCAAAGGTTAATTGAAAACATATTTTCCATTTTCTTGCCAGCCTTGATGTTGGTGGGGTCAGGTGCACTAAGGAAGGTGGTGCTAGGGACCCGGAGGGGGCAGTGGAAATGAAAGGGGTGTGCCAGGCAGAATCCACGGCTGAGATGCTATCACATGTGATTGCAATTGTGTAGTGGAAGAACGAGATAAACTGCACTGCGGGTGCTGGGAGGAGTCAGGCATGCGAAAGAATTAAATGATATTGTTGTTTACAATGGTCTGTGTGCGCTTGGCCCTCTGCAAACAGAGAGGAAACTCAGCTCTTGTTCAAGGGTTGTCCATTGTAAACACACCCGCTTACGGACCGTAGTCATGGAGAGCTGCTCTTGCCACATGGCTGTGCCCGCAGGGTACGCTGGAGCTGTGAGCCCTGACTGTCCGGCTGCAGGCACGTACCCGGGCACAGCCGCTCCCCTCCTTGCTCATGTGGCCTTTAACAGCAGCAAGAGTGAAGGAAGGGATGATGCCCACCCACGTCTGGTCCCAGCTTGCCTTTGGGCAGAGGAGGGAGCCAAGGATCTGAATTTTGGAGTGCACCGGAGAGTGCCTCAGGCCTCCAGTGTAGACAAAGCCTTGAAGACACCAGGAGCACATACAGCTACGAAGTACAGTACAAAGACCTAACACAGACAAGGTTTTTAAGGGGAACAATGTAGTTGTTTTCCCTGTGTAAGCCACTAAGTATTCTGATTTCAACGCAGTACGTCTTCCTGTGCACCTCTAGGTGGTTTCCTGGGAAAGCATTAGTTAAGAGGGCAAATCCGGAAGCCTACACGACAATACCGCTGTCTGCTGACAGTCTCGTCTCTGCATCATGGCAGGTACCTAAGCATGCCGAGTCCTGAGAAGCCTCTCACAGCTGAGGTTTCTATAAGCAACACAGAAACGTGATAGCTAGAAGCAAATCATTCTAAACTTTGCAATATGCATTTAATATAGGAAGATTAAATGCACCTAAATTACAGTGTATTTTCAAGTCATTCCTTGGAAGCACCCTGAAGCAAGCCCACCCTGGATTTTCAGCTGTTTCTAATCCCAGCTGAGAGATAAATCTGGAGTGTGTAGTTGGGAAAGTCTCTTCTGCCACTGCTTTTAGACTGAACATTGAAAATTAGACAAGCGGTTTCATTTTGCAGAGATGCTGAGCAGAAATCCACTGATTTAAGCAGGCTGCAGTTTGAGCTCACCATGGAATACACCTAACAGCATTTTTGACAGACACCTGTTTGGACCTTGCTGGCGTTTGGGGCTTCCCCTAAAGCCACCCAAAAGAAGGAAGAAACTTGCAGAGCAATATCTGTTGAGAAGAGCTAATTTTGAAATGGGCTACTTACAGGAACACAGTACGACCAACAGAGTTAGTTGGGTCTATCCGAACTGACCCGTTGACTGTGGAGACAGTGTCCAACAGCAGAGCAGCAGGACTTGCACCCCTGGTTAATCATCTGCTGAGGGCAGATGCTGTTTCTGGGGATCAGTTGTGCAGGTGGCTACCAGGGTTGGCTCCGTATGCCTCTGCCTGCTTAATGAAAACAGCCTGAATTAATTACAAAAATTTAAAAAAAAGCTATCCTGGTTTGGGCTGGCTGAGGATCTGACCCACAGTATTCAAAATATATTTTGTGGGTGCTAGAAAACTGGTCTTATTTTTGATTAAGACACAAGAAAATAATTCAAAAGAATCAGTCAGTACTTACATATATTCTAAGAGCTCATCCATTAAGATCTCTCGCTATCTCTCTCCATTTCAAGATTTCAATGATATGTCATGATAATAATCATTATATTTCACTAACTTTGGAAGAAATAACTTGTTAACATTTACTAACTGAACAGGGGTACACCAGATTGCAATAAAATTTTCAGACAGAGCTTTTTTTCTTTACCTTCAAATATCAACATGGTTAGTCCTGTTTCAGCAAAATCTGTTCCACAAATGTTTATTCTACTGAGGACAATCTAAAAAAATGGATAAACTTTTAAAGATAAATATGCTGACACAAAATTCAGCACACAACATGAAGAACCCCATACTACCTAATTGTGTACAGGGTGATAATTTACCGCTGATTAAAGAGTTTGTATTTTTTTCAAATCTTTTTTAAAGGGAAAATTACTTCTGAAGGTGAAGATGTGCTTAGACAATCATATTAACATATTCAAACAATTGCAATTTGCAAAATAGTAATTACAACTCACTATCTGGTAGCATTAATCAAACTTCAAGGTTTAATTCCATTTTAAATATTGATGAAATGTGATTCTCCAATCTAACCCTGGTGTTGCAGGGTTATGGAAGCAGCCAGTGACAGAAAAAGAGGAACGTGTAGTTAACAAGCAGCTGCCACAAAGAAGGATCGGCATCTGTGATTTAAATTGTTAGCTGCACAGTCAGGTAGAGTGTAAAAAGGGTAGTCAAGAGGCTGTTAAGTCCATTGCTGCCAATTACTAACAATCAGGGAGGAGCTTTAAGACTTGTTCAGTACAATAAACCCAGTTTGTCTTGTTTCAGGGGTTACTACTGAAGAGGTTGCAGCTGCACTGATTCAAATAGCCCTAAAACTACAGTAATTATCAACCAGTCTTCTTTAGTGTAGCAAAAGTATGTTTTACCATAGCTTAACTCTTTACATTCTAATATTTCCCTGCCTCTTCTCACATAGCTAGCCCTGGAGCCATTCTCATCTCTGGGTTTGTGGTTCTTCTTGCTATGCCAGATCAATTCTTTCATTTCCCCTTACCTAGACCAAGGACCAGTAGCACGGTACACTGGGTTGGATGGCAGTTCTAGGGATTTGCTTTAGGTTATTTTTTTGGAGTATTGAGCCACTACATCTATTTTTCCTTTTCGTATACAAAGTTGAAATTCGTATAGCTCATTCAGTTTTTACATCTGATTAAACTATATGCAAGTCAAGCAGTGCTTATGAACATGTATTTCATTTGCATGGGATCAGATCACTGCGTGAACCGAAACATTTTGGTATGGGTCCGGGGAGGCTAAAATCCTTAGAGCAACCTGCCGTCTGCGCTTTCCTAGGAGACCACAAAAACCCAGAGTGCAGAAGGAAACAACCAAGGCAAACCAAGGATACGGTGGAAACCGTATGTTATGTGAAGCCAAGTTAGCATCTGCCTGAATGCTTATACCCTTGGTGCTCGGCTAAGCGAGCGCCGTACATTTCTCCCTAGGAAGGCAGGCTGGTTATTTCTAGTACCCAGGTGAGCCACGTATATCAGTACCCAAATATGAGCTAGACGGTAGTGATGTATAGCCTGTGTAAGTTTTGTTTATTCCTTCACCGTGGCAGAAATAGACAAAGTTTCATTTTCGTGCAATTATTACAAGCTCAGATAAACTATTTTTTTTTAGTTAAGGCGATTCCAGCTAAAATCACAGAGCTACCCAGGCTGGACAATATCTGTTATAGCCAAGGCTCACGTGATCACGCCGTTACCGTGCTGGAACACCTAGTGCATAGAACAAAAGCCAGCACATTGATTATGGCTTTGATGTTGTTTTTAAGAAAGCTTAAGGACCACATTTGCATTCCCGCTGCAGCCCTCAGTGGAATCTCTGCCTCTGTAACGATTGCGTGGTCTTTAAGCAAGATTCAGGGCTCATCTTTTTAATTTCCCTTTTAGCATATTTTTCAGCATTTATTTTCTCCTAGTTTATACCCGAATAAGAAATGTGCCATTAACAGGGTATTTTGTTATGGACCTATTCATTCATAGGCGTAGGGAATAAAAAAGAGATCATGTCGGTGAGACACAGAAAGAGCTGAACTTAGCTATTCCGTCCCAATGGTAACCATTTTTCAGTCATTAAAGCAAGCCTACGGGCTGAGCCGTTGGAACAATGGCAGTACATTCCCCAACCCATTCACGGTCACTGGGACGCTGCTCAGAGGTGGGCGCTCACCACCAGAACCGAGCTTTTACGAGCCAGCACCTTGAGTGGGAAATGAGAAGAGGGTCAGTAGGCACAAGCCAGCACTTTGTCTGGAAACCAGTGACTGTATGCAATGAGCAAACTGGAGAGCAGGCTCTAAGGGAAAACCTCCTGTGATTCACCGGCCTTTCTGACTACTGGTTGTCAAGGATGGCAGACAAGCGCTGCCGTTCAGACAGGGGACAAATGCCTTGGCACGTGCTTTACTTCAGCCTGCTTTTGCCAGGATGGCAACAGAGCTGCGTGTGAGCAGCACGTTAGGAGAAGCGAAGGCCTGCGCTCAACTCGCTCGGCCAGGAATGGGAAAAAGGGGAAGGTAGCATGAAAAAAAAAAAAGGAAGAAAAAAAGGAAAGGCAAAGCGGACGATTCAAAACCCACTGCAATCAATACGGTTAACCCCCAAGCTCGAAGACTTGTGCATCAGACCGAATTTGTCACAGACCCTTCTGCGAACTTTCACTTCTCAGATCAGCACAACCTCATTCCCAGGACCTTCCTACCTTTTGCGTTTCAAATACTACTACATTGCTTTAACTGAAAAGTCCAACTCGACAGTCGAAAGATCTCCATGAAAATTTGACTCCTTACAAGCAACATGCTTCCTTCTCCATCTGTTTTGACCTACCTACGCAGGGCGCTCAGCTGTGCAGGGCAGCTGGGTAAATAAATGGGATTACGTGCTCTGCCAAGCGATGGTCACAGAACCGGGACTACAGCCCCCTCGGCTCCATCCTCCTCCCAATCATCTGTTCTTTCAGGTAATAAGGACTGCTACAAACCCCTCAAAATTTAGATGGAGGCAGGTTAGACGCACACATCACAAGCAGCTAACGTGAATTTGTTAAGACAGTGGTAAACACAAGAAACAGCTCTAATACATTTCATTTATATAAAAATAAATACAGGTATTGTTTTAAGTAATACTTTGATTTTTTTCAAGGCTTTTTGAAGTTCGTTTTTCCTGGTCTACTACACAGATCTCTTTTCCCCTACACAAACACAAAAGAAAAGGCTGCAGAACACTTTTTGGAGACAAGACTATTTAAATCCCTGGAATTAAGAAGCCACAACTTAACATTTGCCAACTTATTTTTTTGTAATCATACACAAAATTTCTATTCAAACTTTGCTGGACAGTTGTTTTTCCCTACATTGTCTTTGATTTTTTTTCTTTCTACACTGTCATTATGCTCTGAGAATAAATATGACAGACATGAATACTAACAAGAGACACAGAAGATGGTCTAAAATACGTCTATCAGCCACTATATCAGCTTATCAATACTTGTCATAATGTACATTTCAAAAACAGCATCAAAAGAAAAGCTGGAAGACAAGAACCTAGGTTTTGACTATAGATTTTTCTTTACCTTCACTTTTCATAAACCAACAAGCAACACAGACATAGTATTTAAAAAATGTGCATCTTCATTTCCGATAGTTTCAACATATCTCCTGCACATCCCCTGTCAAAAAGTCGAAAACCAAAATATATACGTGTAAATCTCATAGTTCTGCCCAAGCTAATCTTATCAAACAGAGGAAGAATCAATCAGAGTCATTGCCACAGATCCAGTACCTCCTGCCTTGACAAATTCCAACAGAACAGCGCACAATCTTTTAAAGAAACAAAAAAATGTGTTCTAAGAGATGCCAATGGCTAAAACCGGATTTATTTCTCAAAGGAAAAATTGCTTGTTTGAGCTGGACCCTAGTGATGCAAAGAGCAGATCTGACATGGTGATATTTGGCGCTCTCTTTATCTCCCTTTTAGACGATGACGAGCACGAATGGATCATTCGGACCTGCCGGAAAGCTTGGGATGAAACAATTGGACATAAACCGAAACCATGAAAACAGTTTTTGCTAGGCGATAATATTCCAAAGCAGGTAATCTGATCCACAATAAATCTAATTTGTCCTTGTGGATTTGTCTCACTCTTTCCCTCTACAGGAATATAATCTTTTTGTCATCTTTGTCAGCACAAACAAAAATGGAAATAATCATTTAATCAGTCATGCTGAGAAAAAGCCATGGAAAAAAAGCAGACTGTACTCACAATAATATTCCTGAGAGGTGTGTAGTGTAGTATATATACACGTTATTAAGCCTGAAAACAATTTGTTAAAAAGAGTGCCTCAGATTCAGTGTTGAAGTCATTCAAATCCATCTTAATCAACATTATTTTCCCAGATTTTAGTTAGCTGTCCTGGTGAATTCCTTTCCTCTCTTTTTGCTCAGTACTTTGATATTGATTGATCATTGTAATAATGTACACCAGAGGTATTCTTTAATGACTGGTTTGCTAACTAGGAAATTATATCCATTTACTACGAACGTTTGTTGAACTCTCCTGAAGCCAGAGTTTAACAAAATAATAAAAGAGGAAAACTGGGTGGGTTGCTGCTTGATTAGTAAGCCAGAAAGTATTTAAAAATAAAATAAAATGGAATTACATCATTTTCTGGATGTAAGTGCCAGCACTTCTACTTGCATTAACTTTATTTATTACACAAATAAGACATTTACAAAGCACAACATTAAAAGTATGTAACAAAACAGACATTGGTTTTACAAAAAAGTGCTTACAATTTAGTTTTACTTTTTTAAAATAAATATT
Source organism: Ciconia boyciana (assembly GCF_034638445.1). Classification (NCBI taxonomy): domain Eukaryota; kingdom Metazoa; phylum Chordata; class Aves; order Ciconiiformes; family Ciconiidae; genus Ciconia; species Ciconia boyciana. Next base: position 2,294,811 of record NC_132951.1, on the reverse strand, counting down.
AGTCTTGACTGTCCACTCATTCAGAGAATTTTTTTTTTTAACCATTGTAGCCAAGACATGCAGAATTGCAACATGCTACAACAAAATGATTGGCGGATGAAATAAAACGGATGTGTCTATAGTTGGCATCCTACCGATATATCACTGATAGTAGTGCAGGATTGGTTCCCACTCCCTGTCCCAACTAGTAAGTTGTGTAAGCACCTTTAGCTCGGGCATTGGGGTTAACCAGCGTGAGCCGAAAAAAAAATAATCGGTAATAAAACTGTAAACCGTTCCACTTGCAGACCCTGGCCATATTTAGTTAACCTTATTAACCGTGAATGAAAAGCCTTTCACTGGCTGTCTTCACTGGGTTTTGCCTGCAAAAGGTTTTGTAAATAGCAACTGGAAGAGTTTAGTACGTGGAGTCTGCATTGCTGCACCAGAACCCATTTGGCAATTACTGAATAAACTAAGAAAATGAGAATTATTTTAATTTTATTTTTTTTTTAATCTACAGACAGGAGATGAATGCGAATGACCTGAGATAAGGTTTGGTTCAGTGGCAACAGTCAGTGTGAAATATGTTGTGAAACAATGTATTGAATAAATTAGAGGATTTCTTACATTCTTGGTACAGTTGAGTATTTTCCATACACATAATTAGCTCTAAAACTGCACAAGCTGAATTGCTTCCAGTTTTTGCAAACAATTTGGGCTTAATATAAACAGAGCCTGATTTCTGAATTAGCAAAGCTGCTCCTGGCTACTTATGGGGGAAAGTGCCCCGGAGCACAGCCTGTGCCCGTGCCGGGCCGCTCACCCCACGGGCAGCGGGGAGGCCGCTTCCACGGGAGAGAAGCACCTCCGCTCCCTTGGCCCTCTGCTTTGCACTCCCGTCCTGTCAGTGGTATCAGTTACAAAAACTTCGATATACAGTACATTTCACAAGTGGTTTGTTTTTTTTTTTGATCAGTAACTAAGTTGATATTTAGCAGATACACATTTAATAGTTTCCCTTTCATTGCACCGCCGAGACAGAAGAGAAATGCATCAAACCATTTTCTCCCTCAACAAAACAGTTGTGGAAATCTCAAGTACTGTGGGATGTCAGGTCAAGTTACAGCCTGAAGTCTCTCCTTCAGTCTTCAACGGAATAGCTACCCATGTGTTTATGGCACTAATTCCACACTAAATGATCATTAGGCTGCGCGAGCACAAACGGAGAAGAAAGTTGGGCCCCGGTGACCCTGCCGACCACCACCAGCGTCTCAAGGCTACTGCGTGCGGACACAATCCCCTTCAACCTCCCGGTTACAAACGCTCCACCAACAGCCAACAAAGGGAATGCCCGTCCCGCGCTCATTGCTACAGACAAGGAGAAAAGTGACTGCAACGGGTGGGTGCAACTTGTGACCGTCCCCTCCCTGAGGGGACACTTCTGCAGCGGTGGGTCCAGTCAGGTCAGGCGCGTGGGAGCGCCTTGTCACTGGCTACGCGCTGGAAATGGTTATTCGCACATCAGGAGGTGACAATAATAGTTTGCGGACTTAATTTCCTCTCTCCTTTCAAATGTTATTTGAAATTGGGGATAGAGCTGCTAGCTGCTGGCTGCAATTAGACAGAATACTGGCCTAACTGTCCAAGGTATTACCATCGCACTCTCTCTCTCTGTATTTTTTTAATATATATACACACACAGAGATGTACGTGTGTATATGTACATTTTTGTTGTTGTTCCAACAAATATCAATGCATGCTTGGATTCGGTTACTTCTCAAACCAAGAGATCTTGGTGGCCACCTCAGCAGACATCCACATCTCCTTACGCCATTTCCTGTGCGGGCAGAGCGGCGAGCGTGCCTCGCCGATAGCTGGAGCCGCGTGTCCGGCCGTCAGCGTCACACGCAGCTCGGGGGCACGGTCAGGAGAAGGCTTGCCGTGTGTGCAATAGGGGCTGGCCAAACCAGTGGGATGGCTGCCCACCTGGCTGATGTTGGAGGTTGATCCAGGATCTCCCAGACAGAAAAACACATGTATCTACAGTTCGAATTAAAAACAAGTTATGTAACGGATGGATTCCTGTCTTCTGCTCCTCAGGCACAGTTCGGTCATATTACGCACTAACTGTGGCTCATAGTAGGCTTTCACATTCTTGGAAACGTGGCCTCACAGACACTTAGCAGCAAGACAGACCCGTGTGCTTGCATGGAGAGAGGTTTCATTACAGACCTGCTCTTGGCTCGGTGCAAACTGAGAAGGGCTGGCAAAGGTTACTTGTTTACTTTTTGTTATTACCGTCAATGAAGGATCATTTCGGAGTTTTTTTTCCTGATTCGGGGCCAGACTGCTGAGCACTTCCTCTGCTGTTGCAACGAGCCCTGCGGTGCCTGCCCCGTCGGCAGCAGTCCTCCCGGGCTGTGCCTTCTTCCGAGGACTTGGCAGGAGCAACAGCCGTACTCCAGCAAGGGAGCACAACAGGAGGGCAGAGGGACTCAGAGCGACGCTGCCAGATAAAGGAATACGCCGTCACCTTGCTGTCCACTCAGCTAGCGACTGTTCCTGCTGGCCTTACTGGGGTTTTCACCTTTTTAACTGGTCTCCAGTTTCTACCCCACTGTTTCCGCTAACTGAACTTGGGTCCACACCAGGGCAGAACATTTCTACACCTTTACGGTCAGCTTCCATTGAGGATTTCCCAGTCCCAGAGTATGGAGTGTCTGAGAGTTTTGTGTAGGTACATTCTGAAATCACCCATTTGTGATCCAATATGACTCCAAGGAAATAAAGTAGCTTGTTAATAAAGAACAAGAGTAAAAAATAAAAAAACAAAGAAGATTTGGCAGATGGCTGTGAGAGGAGAGAGATATTCAGTGCTCTAAGAACAAGTCAGCAATCAAAAGCTTCAGAGTACTAAACCTGGCTCTGCCACCAACCCCCACGGTTCCTCTCGGTTTAGGACATCTTGGTTTCCCCTCCTATAAAACGGGGGGAAAAACACTAAGATTTACTTACCTTAGAGTGATCAAAGGACATGTGATTCTAAAGCACTTTGAGGAGGAAGAAAAACTGCCTATTTCCAGCTGGCATCGTGTTTTCCACTTAGTGGAGTCTCAGCTACCCGTGAGTTTGGCTCAGGAAGGTCTCTGTATATATCGAGCTGCTGAGCCAAAAAAAGCCCATTTCAGATTTCACACATGCAAGTGGAAATAAGGAGGGATGTCCGGGAACCGACAGCGCTTCACTGGTGCAAAAAGAGAATCAGGCCAAACCACGTAAATTCCTCCTTCCTTTATGTTCAGAGGTGCTCATCGACCCCCCTGAGACTCAGCATGTTCTGGTTTGTTCGTATTCCCATGGGTTTGGGAGCAAGATTTGCAAGCACAGTAGAGTCACTAATTTTGACTGTGTCTGGCATTGCCTTGGAGAGACTCACGGTCATTCTACAAGTCCACAAGAAACAAGTGAAAAATGTAACTCTGCACTCAACACACACATACACAGAGTGTCGCTGGACAAATAATAGTGGATGTTAGGTGCTGGTCAATGGAAATAACTGAGAATGCTGGATCTGAGTTTCTCCTGCATGACTGACAACAGTTGCCTTGGGCCGGAGGCTGTGTTTCAGCGGCTGAGGGGCAGTGGTGCTGGTAGCGCCATGGGCAGATGAGGAAGAGTTCGCGCAGTCAATACTGAAAGAGGATGACCTAGTGGGAAAAACGGGAATCGAGCGTTAGCTGCTTTCAGAGGCAACAGCCCTCGCAGTGGAAACGTGTATTCAGGGACCAACAGAACAGACGTGTGCCCTGCTGCGGCAGCAGGCGCCCAGGCAGCCGCTTCCCCACGGAAAAAAAACCCCTCTGGAACCACCGTCTGCCCCGAAGCCCCCAGCCCTGCCCATGGAACGGAGCCGGCCGGGGAAGGCACAGGCAGAGGTAAGGGGACTTTGGCAGCACGCAGCCTGAGAGAGAGGCACACCTCCAGCCATGAAACTGCACCGTTCTGGGCAACCCACTGAGACCAGTAGTTAATTTACCTGCTCTGTGATACAGCAAGAAAGATGAAGACCATTACCAACGGTCCTTACTCTATCCACCTCACTTGCTAATCAGCACAGGCTTCCCTCAAACCGCTATGCCTGGCTGCTCTGCAAATACAGGGTCTGTCCTTGCCATCAGTCAGGGGAAGCAGCCGCTGAGCTGGTCACAACTCGGTTCTGCCACAGCCGCTGCGCTGGGTGCCCCGAGAGGAGTGGGGGTGCAGAGGGAAACAGAGACTTAGCGTTTAGATGTGTTTTCCCAGGATCTCAGCTATCACTGCTTTTAAAAAATTTTGGATGTGGAAAAAGAGGCTGCTTCAGGTTTCAGGAATTGAACATGCAAGCGATTGTTTGGGAAAGGAGCTGGTTGGGGAGCAGCTCCGTGCCCTGAGAACCCAGTTCTGCACCAGCTGCGAGCAAGTAATTGCATTTAAATCACAGGAACTACTCGCTGCAGTGAAGTTTCTCTGAATGACAGCACCGGGACTGTTTAATATTTTCTGAAAACTCTCCAGCTTGCTGTGCAGATATCATGACAAAATGGTAGCGTTTCGACTGAAAAAGTACTTGCCCATACCCCTGCTTGTGCTTATTGAAACAGGGCTCAATAATCTGCAGTTGCTGCACTGAGTAGAGAGATTTCAAAAGAGATGCTGAGAACTTCTAACAGTAGACAAAAGCTAAAACCAGTAAGAGTTGCCAAAGGCTCAGTGTTTCCTCAAAGCGAAGCCACTTAAATCAGGATCCTAAATAAAATCTTATGAGCCTAAGCATATTTCAGAAGTCTTGCCCCCAGATAAGCTGTGAGTTAGAACAGACAGCTACTTTAAGTGCTGAACAGAAAAATATCAATATGCAATATCATTTCCTGGCCAGACATTGTGAAATAACATTCCTACTTCAGATATTGTAACAGCCAGTTGTTATTTTTTTAAGCAATACTGGAATCCCCAAGAAAGGAATATTTCTTATTAACTCATGGAAAACTGGAAAGTCAGCACATGCTGAAGGTCCCCCCCGCTCCGTTGTTACCAGCCAGTCGCCGTTTGCACCGACAACGCGTGCAGGCAGCTGAGGAATGGAGCAGGAGAACGGAGCTCATTGCACACGGGAAGGGGAGAAACCAGAGAAAGGAGTTCAGGCAGGAGGATGTCGAAAGCCTTCAGTGAACGCAGGCACAGCATCCCAGCACGTCACAACAGCGAGGGGGATTTGGTGAAGAACAAAGCGATGCCATTTTGACCAACACTTGGTACATCAATCTAGGGCCACCACAATTAAGAAGAGACACATGAGCGGGTGGCAGCTGCCAGAGATCATGGAGAAGCAGTGATGCTGACAAGAGACGGCAGTGGCAATGATGTTACACAAAAATCTTTGCTACAGTTGAGGTTTGGCCCCAAAGCCTGAAACAGGGACTACAATTACCTTCTCACCCCTATTAGATAGTGGTCCTTCCATGTCTGCTTTGAGGTGCACTGGTGGAGCAGTGTAGGGAAGTCTACAGTGCACTTGTCCACACTGTACCTGACCTGTGGATGAGAAGAGGCTTCAGCCTCTGTTACTACAAACAACACACGCCCTGCCACCGGCACGGAGAGGCTTCCACCAGGGAGCAGCTCGGGACACGCGTGGAAGAAGAGGTGGCCGGTGGATCAGGCGGAGGTGCAGCAGGAGCCACGTTTTACTGCGGCCACGTGGGCGAGGGAGGAGAGAAGCCTCACAAGAGTCACGGAGCCAAAACCTCTGTCCAGGCATGGCCAAAGCTGCCCGCCACTCGCAAATGATTCACCGGCACTTGGCAACTGTTAGAGAAAGCAACTCTGATCTTGTGAGCAGGAAGGAGACCACTTGACCACCAAGCTCAACAGGGCACGTTCACGCCTCTTCTCCATCACAAAGAAAACACAAGGAGGGCCAAGGACCAGGCAGGCAAAACCCGGGCAGTGACTTTGCTGGGGATGAGGTATGGAGGGAAAGAGGCTGCAGCAGCCCCCTCTCCCCTCCTTCCCTCATCTGGGGCTTCCCCATAAACGGCCCTTCAGAAAATCCCAAAGACAAAGTTCATCAGACCATGAGGAGGAGGAGGAGGAGCACGCGCACCAGCCGCGCACCCGCAGGACAAGGGTGTTTCTGACAGCGCTCCGTGCCGTGGTGCTACCGTCGGCTCCCGGGGAGCACCCCACTGCCCGGCCGTCCCCGAGCACCCCGCTGCCGGAGCCCTGCGACCCGGCACTTACTTTCTATGTATCCGTGCAGCGTCACCATCCGGGCCCGCTCCGGGCTGCTGAAGGGCGAGTAGTGAATGTCATCGGAGAGCGAAGAAGGGATGCGGGACGGGGGGGCTCCCGAGGGCGGCACCGTGTGCTGGGGGGTGTGTTTTTTATGGCGGGCTCTGCAGTTTTGAAACCAAACCTGAAACAAAAGCAGCAAACCCTCTGTCAATGGAGAGACAATTGGATTGAAGTGTGGTCCTTCACCAAGACCCTATGATGGGTGTCTCTTCCAAATATTTTTTAAAAATGAATCAAATTTAGAAATCTGCACGCTGAAATACCTCACCAGCGTTCCACCGGCTTCCATAGTTTTGTTTTACACTCACTAAAGCAAGAGTTTTGTCTCAAGGCAGTACAGACATTAGGGTACCCAAAGTGGCATCTCTACTATTAATTTGTCCTGGTCAAAACCAACACCATTCTTTATTAGGGTAATTACAAATTTCAAGCTTGTCACAGGAGTCACTGAGTGAAACACCCTGAGTAGGTGATGCAGAAACTCACATTAATGATCACACTATTCCCTTCCACACTAAAATAACTGTAACGGCAAGCTGCTTCCTGAGCTCGAAGGGCTGTGAAAGCCCTTGGGAACGGCACCGAACCGGCCGGGCGAGCGGCTGGGCAGAAACACCCCCTGTACCCAAGCTCTGGCTGGGTTCATCCATCCCTGCAGGCAGAAAGCCTTGTCCCTGCATGGCTTCCAACGGCAAATGATGGGAACACCCTTCAAGGTCTTATTTAGATTTTAACCTTCAACCCCAGCTAGCCTGGCCTAAAAGCACGGCTGAGATCAGCTGGGAAATGTGTGAGCATCGGCAAGGCAAGAGACAAGGGGAAACAAAACCAAGTAAAGGCTTAGACTTGGAGCAGATGTGGTGTTAGGGACAATGAAAACGATATTGTTTTAACCACTTGTGGTTTATTGTATTCAAAAACCACATCAGCAGAACATTAAAGGTGAGAAAGGAGGGTACTGTGGGATACAGCCCTGAGCAGCAGGTATGAGCCCTCTGACCATATCTCACTGCTTCTAACGAAAGGAATAGTTAGGGGATTACATCCTAGAGTTAAAACATGCACAGAGGGGGGTTCTATGCTAAAGTGGTGATTTCTTTCCTATGCTTTAATTTTTGAAAGATAGCTGGGAGTAAAAATCTTCTCCAAGGCTGAGAGAAGATCAGCTCTCTGAGGCGGCGCATGCTGGACCACAGAGAAGGAAACAGTCGTAAGCATTTGACAAATTGTTTCCTGTTCAAAGTGCCTTTAAAAAATATCCACATAAAAAATAGCCCAGTGTGCAGACTGCTTGATCTTTAGCTAAATGAAGAGTCTCAATAACTGAGGCTCGAGCCAGATTTTCACACACGAACTTTAAATGTGTCATTGGCAAAACAATCCTGGATGAAAGCTCCACATTTATTTTAATCGTTCATGTTTTTATTGTATGCAGAAAGTATGTCAGCAGAACATTAAAGTGAAGAGTATGAATGTCACCGGGGAGCAAAGCTGGGCTGTCTACGGGGACGGCAAGCTGGGAGTTGCAGAGGGGACATTTCTCTCGGTCCCTATGGCACCGCTCTCCCTCCCCTCCCACACAGCACAAGTGCAGGGACTTTCCTGCCACCGCTTCCCCTGGGGCTGCAAAACCCCTTTTTCTTTAAACTTCTCATTTCCAACACTTCCCGAAGCAGCTGGCTTTGCCTGCTCCCAGTGGGGACGGCTGCTGGGGAAGAGCCCGCGCTGCCCGTGCCCGCTGTCAGGGCAGAGCGCAGAGCTCGGGGCAGCGTGCTAGCGGCAGCTTTCCCACCCGGCAATTCACTGGCACCGGCTGGGGCTGCGTGGGGGTTTTTTTTATTGCATCATAAGAGGGAAAAACAAATTAAAACCCCACGAGCGAGACAGAGAAAGGACAGTGCTGGCATCGCTACAGGACCCGGCGAAGCCGACACGCTGGTGGGGCAGCACGAAGCTGCTGGATGCGACAAGTCCTGGGGGTCGATGTGCGGGAGCGAGGGGCTACAGGGACGTGAGCCCTGCCTAGCACCACCTTTTTGGTGCACCTCCTCTGTCCCCTTCCTCGGCCCTGCTCGGCCGATGGTGCCCGCACCCTGCCTGCCCCCGGCTGCCCCTCACCTGAATGACTCTCCGACTCAGCCCCGTCATGTCCGCCAGCTTCTGAAGTGTTTGTGCGTCGGGGTTGTTGTCCTGAGCAAACTGTGCCTGCATGACCTGGGGGGGAGAGGAGAGAGAGGGTCAGGATGAGGCCGGGGAGCTGCAGCCCCTTGGCCCCCCCGGCCCAGCCCCGCTACCTGCAGCTGCTCGGCGGTGAAGGAGGTGCGGGCCCTCTTGGCCGGCTTCGGCTGGCTGTCCTGCTCCGAGGGCACAGCCCCTTCCAGCGTGATCCCGTTGCCTACGAGAGAGAAGCCCCGTGCGCCGCAGGTCAGAAACTCCCCTGCCTGCCTGCCTGTCCCCCCGCGTGCAACGGCTGCTTGGCCGGGGGACAACGCGCCTGGCATCGCGGCATGGGGCACCGCAGCATCCCTTGCTGCGAGCAGCAGCGGAAGGAGCGGAGCCGGCGCCGCCGCTCGGGAGCTGCCGCAGGCTGCTGAGCCCCTGCAGGAGACTCCGCCGGCCCGGAGGAGTTCACCGTTGAACTAAGAAAAACGCAGCAAGTTGGTGGAAGATGTGGGGAAAGAGGGATGGGGAAACAGCAGCAGGAAGATGGATTTCAAGGTGATGTCCCCCTGGCCCTGACTCGCGGTCACCACTTGGCCACGTCCTCCAGCGAGCGGCTCGGAAGGGGACCCTGCCTCCGCCGGGCTCACCGACATCCATCACTCCTGCCCCACGCTGCTCCCCGTGACCCCATCTTCCCCTGTGGGCGCTGCCTCCATCAGCCGTTTCCTTTGCTCAGAGCATTTCAGTGGGCTCTTTGCTCCTTTCCCTGGCCCCAAATCCTCCCAGCACCCCAACCTCCTCCTCCGGGCTCCCGGAGCAGCAGCAGGAGCAGTGCCGTCCCCATGGCCTCAGGGTGCCCACGCTCTGAGCAGCAACCACGCTAAGGGGGACGCGCCATGGCGGGGACTGTCCACCCCCTTGCCAAGCGCAGCGTCGGGGCGAGCCCGGCCGTGCTTGCACAGCTATGGAGCTTGCGAGGAGGGCGGCCAGAACTGGGGTCCCTCGTTCCTCGCTGGGGTCCCTGCTGCAGCCCATGTTGCGCCCGGCCCGGCTGCTCTCGGTGGTGCGGGTGAAGCACCGACGAGTGATGGATGAGGGAGGTTGCCTGAGCGGGGCTGGCGCTTGCCCCGCTCCCAGGATGCGCCTGCACAACCCGGCGCTCGCTCTGCAAGCTGGACTGGGCTGTGATTGTCTTGGCTTGAGTTGAAGGACTTTCTCATATAGTTTGACTTGTTCTTTTAGGATGATGAATGGGACTCTGACTTCAGCAACATCTGTTTATTTTTCTTGTATGTAAAACCTCATGTGCAGAAGAAATTGCTGGGTAATTACCAGAGGAGTGGAGCGTGGCCCTCCAACTCCGCAGCAACTGCAGCTCTCCAAAGCGATCCCATCCCCTTCTCAAAACCAAGGGACGCTTGGACACAAGCGCCCATGCAGGACACTCGCCATGTGCCCCAGCACTGCCCCGACACCATGGGGCTCAGCCCACGCCAGCAGGACCCTACGAGCAGCGGCAAACCCACCGCCCCAGCCCTCGGCTGGGGTAATGGCTCTGCGGGACCCCCCAGCGCCAGACCCTGCCGTCCTCACACCAGCCTGCTCCTCCAGGCCACGTGGCTTCTCCCCCTCCATCCCTGCTCCCCGCCGTCCCTGCTCCCCGCCTCCACAGCAGCTGACCATATGGACCAAGATGCCGCAAGCCGCGTCCCGAGCCGGGACCCTCCCAGCCCGACCGGGCACTCTGTTTTCATCCTCTTATTCAAACACTGTAAACAGAAACACTGATTATTTTCATGTCAGGTTGTTAATGGTTTCCACATGCTGCACAGGCCGGGACACGGCATTTGCTTCCCCGTGCCCACCAGGCGCTAGCGAGGGGCACAGGGAGCTGGAGCCCTGCTGCCGGCCAGGGGCGATGCCCCAGCGCAGGCCCAGCCCCGGCAGGGTCCTGGGTGCGGGGCCCACGGGAAGGCGGCCCCGGACACTTCCCTCGGCGACTCTGCGGCTGCACAGCGTCCCCGGGCAGCCTCCCCTCGCCCGGTGCAGTGCCCACGGGATAAAAGCCAACAGCCTCGCAGACACCGCAGCCATCGCTCCCCGCGGGGACGAGCACGGGAGGGAGATGGACCCGACCTCGGCCCCAGCCAGTGGTGCAGGACCCGGCCGGGCTCCCTCCTGCCCCGGGCACGGCCGAGCTCCCACGGCACCAAGCCCAGGAGGCTGCCTGCTCCCCTGAGCTGCGATCGCGGCCGTATCAACATATCTCAGGTGCTTTCCAATGCAGGACAGCCCCGGCGCTGCCTGGCCTCCCCGTGCGCCATGGCAGACTAACCCCACCGTTTTGTTCCTCCGAGCATCTCTCTGGCCGCTGCCACGAAGGAGGGTGAGGCTGGGCTGTGCCCAAGGGGCGGGAGGTGCTGCGCTGCCTGACCTCGGTGTCACCAGCCCGGCCCCAGTGGGAGCGGGACTTGACTGGGAAAGCAGAGGCTGGCCGGCTGCTCGTGGCATCCACGGCAGGGATAGCAGCACGCGGCGCGGTCCAGCTGGGAGCAGCAAGTCCCCGGGCGGGCAGGGCGGGTGGAAAATGATGGGAAGGCTTTGTCGGGTCGCCAGCTTTCCCACCTTCTAGATTTATGACTCACAGCCTCAAAATCCCAGTGGCTTCCTCACTCGCTGCACGCGGCACGCCAGGCTGTGCGGGACGGGGGGCTTGTCCCCGGCATTGCCTGCGGCACACGGGTCTCCCACGAGCCACGGGTGCTGCCAGCACATTGGCCACCCCAGGAGCCCTCTGCCAGCTCAGGGCCTCATGCTCGACTCCCCCCGGGACCACCCATCATCCTCTTTTGGCAATGACAGAACCGGCCCCGGCACCCCGCGATGGGGGTCAGCACAGGGGACAGGGACGGCCCGGGGCAAGGCCACGACCGCGGCGTTGGGGCTGCGTACCGTTTTCCGCCGCTCGCTTGAGGTTCTCTATCATGGTGTCGTAGTGAATCCGGCACAGCACCTTCTCCTCCACCAAGCCGAACTCCTCGCCGGTGGAGAGCTGCCGCTTGCAGGAGAAGCAGGCGAAGCAGGCGAGGTGGTAGGCGTTGCCCCGTGCTCGCCGCACCCAGTCGCTGGCGTAGATCTGCCTGCCGCAGCGGGCGCACTTTGTACCAAACCGGCTGCGGGAGGAGAAGAGGCAGGGTGAGGGCAGGCAGGGTGAGGGCAGGCAGCACAATGCCGGGGTGCGGGTGCTGCTGCCAGCCCCATCGCTCGCCCCGTCCAGCCCAAACCCCACAACACTGACGCGGGGAAAGGGCTGCAGTGAAACCGCCCCACCAGTGCCGTTCCCCCGCGGCAGGGCGGCACAGGCAGTGGTGTGGGCAGCGGTGCGGGCAGGAGCGGGGCGTGACTCGCCGCGCCCCCGCGGTGCCAGATGTGGCCAAGGGGTCGAGGTGACGCAGCGCCGTGAATCAGCTCCCAAGCCCGTGGGCTTTTTATTTTGATAGCCAGTGTGAGACTCGGATGGAAACTGTGTCAGGGCCGGTTCTCTCCCGTTGCCATAAATCAAAACATGTGTTTTCTCCTCACACGTACAGATGCATGCATCTGCTTTTCCTCCTGCGAGGAGGTCTCCTCGCTGTGAGGGGACGATGACCGCACTTGAGTGAGTTACGCTGGAAAGTAGCTCAGCGCAACGAAGAGGCAACAAGACAGCCAGGATCCCCGTGCCGGGCGCAGGGCGTTTGCGCACGCTTCTGAAAAACCCCATTTCTGCCGGGACGCCGCTGACTGGGGGCAGGCGATTCACGGGGAGCAACAGACCTGGCCCCTGCAGCCCTGTGCCCCTGGGCCAGCGCCTGCCAGGAGGTGCTGCCCACAGCGCAGGCAGGGTCAGGCACGGCCTTGGTTTGGCTTCTGCATTTTAGTATTACTGCTGCTTAAAAAAATAAATGAAGTGAGCAGCAGCAGCAAGAGCAGCAGGGGAGAAGCGAGCATCTCCTCTGTCACCGCAGAGCTGGTGCTGGCTCTGACACAGCCCTGACTGCAGCCGCTGTGCTTCCCCGCACACCCACTGCCACTGCCTCGGGCTCCCCGGGGGCTCCCATCCGGCCCCACCGCAGCCAGGCCCCGCACGCTCCCGACCCTGGTGCTGGCCGGGGAGCGGAGCCGCTGCCACCCTGCCCGAGCGGCTCCAGCATCTCGCAGCGCAGGCACGAAACACCGAGAAGAGACAACCGCACCAAGCGGCAGGAGACACCCCGCACCGCAAACCCCTCGGTTTCGGTTGCCCAGAGCAGCCCCAGCCGCAGCGGGCAGGCGGTGGAAGAGCCCAGGTCAGCCCACCGCAGCCAACGCACGCTGCCTGCGCCCGACCCCACGCCGCAGAGCTGCCGCCCACCGCGGGCTCGGCAAGATGCAGAAAGACCGTCCTGTGCTGGAGTTACTAATTGCAAAACTATTTGGGAGGAAAAGAAAGGTTTAAATTTTTCAGCCTGACCATAGCTGACCAAAAAAAATAAAATAAAATGAAAGGTCTGCCTTAGAGAGGACATTTCTGTGCTGAAATTATACAGAGACTTAGCTAAGAGACCTCACTAATTTACTTCAGATGGGAACATTGTAAACTGACTTTGTGCCAGCTAGTTTATATAAACGCACAAACAAAAGAACTGTATTAATTTTTTATTTAGAAGTAAAGATCATTCCTGTAAATTGAATTACTTTGAACAATGTGCTATGTAAACAGTCGTACTTGCTGAACGGTATCAAACGAGGGGCAGGCTTACCCGAGCTAATAGCACGTGGTAATCGCTGCTCCCCGCTCGGATCACAGCCTGCTGCGGGGAGGGGGGAGCACAGCACGGGGACGGGCGCATCCCAGGGAAACTGAGGCACAGGACACCGCGCAGGAAAGGTCACACGTCCCCATCACACACCAGCTGGGATCTGGGGGAGACTCCCAGGTGGCCCCAGACCCACAGCACGGTGTCCCCCCGGGCCAGGCAGGAGCCCCAGCGTGGCGGCGGTTCCCAGGGAGCAGGGCAGGGGCTGCCAAGGGCGTGGGGGCTCCCGGGGCCGCAGCAGCCGGTGCAGGAGGGGCTGACGCCGCTGTCCCCGCAGAGCCACGGTGTGAGCAGCGCCCGGCGAGAGGCCAAGCCTCGGCAGCCGGATGCGGGCACAGGGGCTGCGCAGGCAGCGGCACCGGCAACCGCTGATGCTGCGCCTGCGGCTTTTGGCCAACACCTGCCTCCGGCACCAACCGCAGTGATCAGGTTTTACAGAAAGCAGGCTGAGCTGGGGCCAGGCACGGGCACCCACTGCCACCCAACAGACACCGCTACCGCAGGGACCGCCAGCGACGCAGGAACGGGGAGAGAAATGCCTGCAAGCAGGCTGCCCTGACCCGTCACCCTGGAAATAACGGCTCAAAAATAAAATAGACTTTAGTTCACCGAGCTCACAGGGCAGCGATAGCCCAAAGAGCCCCTTCCACTTGGGGCGGCGGAGCAGCAGGCGAGGAGCTCCCCGTGGCTCCTGCCACCCGCCTGGTGGGAACAGGGATGGGGACGGGGCCGCACTGCAGCAGGAGACGCAGAGCCAGAGCCTCTGTCCAAGCCCAGCACTGCAGCACAGGTTGGGGCATCACCAACATCTGCCAGACCATCAGCTCGCGCCCCACGCCCGTGGTTTGTGGTCGGGTGAGCAGATGCTGCCGGCTCTCCACAACAGTTAGCCCCGGGAGGTGGAAACTACCAACAATGTTACCAGGAAAGACTCATCCCAGAGAGACTCATCCCAGAGAGAGTCATCCCAACTGCACCAGGGGTGGCCGCAACATCTGGAGCGCAGGAAGAGCAGAGGCAGGAGGATGCCCTGGTGCGTCCTGGACCTCACACGCCGCTTGTACCCACCACCCAGGGCCACAGCTCCAAACATCCCCATCCCCTCCTGGGCCCGCTCTGTAGGAAGCCCCTAGCACAGCCCCCAGAGTCCGCTGCGGCTTCCAGACATCATCCCAAATGGCACAGCAGACCAGCAGCGAGTCGCCGCAGCGAGTTCATCTCTATGCTGAGCCACGGTGGTGCTTGAGCGGGAGCATCATCCCAGGGGGGCATGATGGCGAGGGGCGATGGAGGCCACCCAGGCCGCTGCCGGGCTGCAGGTGCTGGCCCACCCGCGGCACAGCTCTTTTGCTGTCCCAGCCCCCAGGGACACACGCCGGGGCCAGCGACCCCACGCTCGTGTGCCCAAGGGCTGCCCAGCGAGGCAGGGAGCGGGGGGTCACAGCGGGGCGCTGCGGGAATCACACCAGGATCACGCCGGGCCTCCCCTGACCACAGCCGTGGGAGCTTGGCCGCGAGCAGCCCTCGCATCGCCCGGGAACACAATGTTCTGCTCAATAAGCTCCAATTTTAATTTGGTTCTCCTCGAAGCGCTGGATTCCTGGATGCCAAATACAATTATTTGACAAGACACAGGAAACAGCAGCATTTGCTTAAAAACGCACATGAGGCCACGGAGCCGCGGCAGCGCCAGCACTTACGCAGCCCCTCACGTGAACGGGGAAGGGAAGGTTGGACAGACCAGGCCAAAACACGCTCACCGGCGGGCAGCACCCGTGGACGGCCCCACGCCTGACAGCCCCGCAGCCCCGGCTGCCCGCCGACAGCCCTGGCTCCCAGGGAATCAGCGCTGGTGCGGTAAAAGCCGCCGTGTGCTCCCATGCAGAGCGCATCCCGCCGCCCCTTCCCATCTGCTTGGCTCCAAAGACCCGCACGTGTTAGCATGGGGTTTCTGCTTCGCTTTTAAAAAAAACCCACACGCTTCATCTGCAGCAAATAATAAATACAAAAAAAAAAAAAAAAACCAAACCCCATAACCATCTGAAGAGCCAGATTTGTCCTTCGCCAAGCGCCGGGTCCCGGCTTGTCCCGGGCTCGCCAGGCTGCGGGCCAGGATGCTCCCGGGGGCCGGGGCCGGGCGAGCGGCCCCCAAGCCGGGTTTGCCGGGGGCTGCCGGGGGGCGTCTGCCCCGGCCCGCCCCGGCCCCGGCGAGCGGCTCCCGGCCGCAGACCGGCACCGACGGCAGCGGCTCGACCCGGCGGGCTCCGCCGCGGCCGCGACCCCCGCGGGCTGCGCAGCGGGACCGGCCCGGGGCTCGGCCGAGGGTGGCAGCGAGCCCCGGGGGCTGGGGGCAGCGGGGCCGCCCCCCGCGCCCGCCCGGCTCCCAGCGCCGCCGCTCCCGCCGCTCCCGCCGCTCGGCGGTTCACCCGCAAAAACAAAACCGAAAAAATCCAACGCGTATTTTTCAGCAAAAAGGCAAAGGCGAGGCGCGGTCTGGCAGCTCCCCCGCCCCCCAAAGCGGCCGCCCGGGAACCGGGGCCGTCCTGCGGCGCCTTCGGCGATTTTCGTTTTAGTTTTCCTCTGGCACCGCCGGTCCCCGGCGGGCAGAGCCCCCGCTGCCTCGCCGGGCGGGAGGTGCTGCTCGGGGATTTCTAGGCAAACGGGTTTCTTTTTAACAGACGTTATTCGCTGTATTTGCCCGAAGGCAATTTAGAGAGCCGGTCGCTGCTTTCAACCCGCCTGTAGAAAGGTCCGCGCCCGAGAAAAACATTAACGGCATCGGAACGGTTCTTAATTAATGAAAAACGCTGAAAGCGCCCCGAAGCACCACAACCGGCACCGCGGACCTCCCAAACGCTTTCTGCTGAGAGTGAAGGAAATTTCGGTGAAATCACCAAAACCCAGCAGCTTAAGAAATAATAACAATAAGAACCGGGCAGCCGCGGCCCCGCGGGGACGGATCCGGCTCTCGGCAGCGCCCGCACCCGCCCCCGGCAGCCCGAGGAGCCCCGCACCGAGCCCAGCGGGGACGGGGGCTGAGCCGCGGCTTAGCGGGCGGCTGGAGACCCTCACCATAAAAAACGCCGGAGAAATCTCGGAGGTTTTCCCTCCCGAGCACGCCCTGCCCGCGGCACCTTTGTCGGCGGAGGCACCCCCGGCCCGCTCCGCCGCGGCGGGAGGATGCTGCCGAGCCCCCCGCGCCCCTCGCCGGGGTCGTTCTCATCGATTCCCCTTCCTCCCGGGGCAAACGGGATTCCCTCGTCCTGGTGAGATGGGGCAAGTCAGAGCGGGGAGCTCTGATGGTTAGTTAAACCCCAGCGAGGAGCTCAGGATCCTCCATCCCCTCACGCCACTCTTTTGGGGGAAAATTCGCGGTTTAAGGTTTGTAACCAAAAGGCTGTCGAAGCCAGAAACAGCCTCCCTTGCAGGACACGCTCCCCCGGGGGACGCAGCTCCGGGCCGAACCCAAGGGCACCCGGCGAGCCCCGGCCCGGCCGCGGGGCTTTGCGCTGCCGGGGATTTGTTTCGGTTCTCGAACGCGCTCCCGCCGCGGACGCTTCGGCGTTTGCCACGCAGCCTCGCAGGCAGAGGCTTCTAACAGCCGTTGGGCACCGCAGACCGTCGGGCACGCATTTACCCTCCCGGCAGAAGCCGGGGCCGTGCCCCTCCACCAGCGTTCCCCGGGGCGAGGGGACAGGTCCCCGCCGCGCAGCCCCCGCGCAGCCGGCGCCGAGACGCTCCCGCCGCGGTGCCGAGGGGCGCCGGGATCGGGGCCGCCCGCGCAGCCCCGGCTGGGGGGCACGGGCACCCCGGCAGCGCGGCGGGGGGCGAGGAAGCCCTGCGGGAGGTGGCGCGGCTGCACCCCACGTCCCCTTCCTCCCCGGGCCCCGAGGGGACGGCCTCTCCGCCGGGCTGCGCCGGGGGGCCCGGCGGCTTTTCCAAACCTTCTCCCCGCCAGCGCCGGAGCGGAGCCGGCCCCTCGGCAGCCGGCGAGGACGCTGAGCATCCCCCCCCCCATCTCTCCCCCGGAGCCGGGGCTTCAGCGCGGAGCTGCCCCCCCGGCCCGTCCCCTACCTGAAGTAGTCCATCTTGCAGAAGATCTCCTTGTTCTTGATGTAGCAGCTGTGCTGCTGCCGCAGCGAGGTGCGGCACACGGAGCACTCCAGGCAGCGGACGTGCCAGATGAGGTTGTTCACCTGCGGCAGAGAAGGGGCTGAGACCCGGGGCCGCCCGCCGCCCCCCGCCGCCCCCCGCCGCCCGCCGCTCACCTTGAGCAGGTACCGGTCGAGGATCTCCAGCCCGCAGCTGGAGCAGACGTTCTTGCCGGCCGACGGCGTGGAGGAGGAGGAGGATGGCGGGGAGCAGACGGACGGTGTGGAGGGCGTGCTGGGCGCCGAGCGGGCGTCCTCCTTCTCCAGGGCGCCGGGCAGCGGCTCCCCGTCGGGCTGCGACTGCGGGCAGAGCCGCCGCGGGGCCGTCAGCCGGGGCCCCGCCGTCCCCCGCAGCCCCCGGCCCGGAGCGTCCCGACGGGTCCCCCGCAGCCCCCGGCATCCCCGGCCCGGCGAGTCCCCGCAGCCCCCGGCCCGGAGCGTCCCGGCGGGTTCCCGCCGCCCCCGCCCCCCCCCCGGCCCGGAGCGTCCCGGCCGGACCCCGGCACCCCCGGCCCGGCGGCTCCCGGCGGGTCCCCGCAGCCCCCGGCCCCGCTTACCATGGCGCGGGCGTGCGGGTCGAGGCAGCGGGCGCTCCCCTTGGGCAGCGGCTCCGGCGGCATCACCTTGCGGGAGAGAGCGGGAGAGGGAGGCTGCGGCTCCATGCGCCGGGCGAGCGCGGGGCACCCTATATAAACCGCCTCAAAACAATAAATAAGAACTTTCTAGTGGCCATTTAAATCCTTTGCAACAAAAGCTGCGTCTCTTTAATGAAGCAATTTGAATGTGGATTGAATTCTCTCCCTGCCTGCACTTAACCCGGGCCTCTTGAAGTAATCGCTCGGTTCCCATGCGAGCCAAAGCGCTGAAAAAAACCCACAAACTACCTGCAATTAGAAATTGCCGTAAATGCCCGAGATAAGAGGTACCCAGAGTGTCAATTCCGGCTGTCAATCAGGGAATCCATCAGGCCACCCAAAGAATTGCAAATTTGATTTTTTTAATGGTAGTAATTAAAAATCGAAATTCTTCCCCCTCTCCCTCCGCCGAGCACAAAACGCCCCAGAAAACGCCGGGATGGAAAATCCTCCCCTCGGGCGCGGGAGGCAGCGAGCGGCCCCGGACCCGGCCCCGTTACCGGCACCGGCCCGCGCCCGCCCCGGGGTGCCCGGCCCCGCTCCCGGCCCCGCTCCCGGCCCCGACGGCAGCAGCGGCGGCAGCGCTCACCTTGCCCGCCTCGGCGCCGGCCGGGGCGCGGCGGCCCGGGCCCCGGGGCTGCCCGCCCTCATGGCTCCGGTGCATGGGGCGGGCGCGCCCCGCTCCGCCCGCCGCCGCCGCGCTCCGTGCCCGCGGGCGGCGCGTCCCGCGGCCGCGGCAGGAAGGGCGGGGAGCCGCGCCGGCCCCGCTCCCCCGCCGGGGGCGGCCGCGGGCCGGGCAGGAAGCGGCGCCCCGCCGCCGCGCCCCGCGGGGCGCCCGCCCCGCCGGGCCCCGCTACCTGCGGCGGCGGCGGCGGCACCGGCGGCAGCGGCACCGCCCGCGGGCGCGGCGGGGAGGAGGAGGAGGAGGAGGGGGGGGGGGGGGTGCGGCCCGGTCCGGCCCGGTCCTGCCCCGCCGCACGGGCGCTGCCTGCCCCGACGGGGCGCACGGGCCGGGCCGGCCCCGGGGCAGCGCCGCCCCGCACCGCCGGGACCGGCCGCGGCCCCGGAGCCCCCCGCGGGGCGGGATCGGGTGCGGCAGCGGGGATCGCACCCACCGCCGCGGCGTCTCGCCGCCCGCCTCTGCCCGGGCTTCATTAGTAACCTGATAATTCCCCGGCAAAGCCCCGGCAGCGGTTCCACCGCGGAGTAATTGCAGGACGGTAACGTGAGCTGATGGCGGCCGGGGATGGATCCTCGCCGTTATTGACTTTGACAGCTAAATTGTTAACCGAGAGGGAAATCAGATGAAAGCCATTTTAGAATAAATACAAGACAGTAGGTTTAAACATTGATGTTACGAGAAAGCCCGAGAAACCCCGTGGAAACTCAGCCCAAGGCCCCCTGCTCGTCCTCCCCTCCGTCCTCGGCTCTGCGGAGGAAGGCAGAGTGGCAGGGGGACGCGCACAAGTGCGGAGGAGCGGTGCTGCGAAAGGACAATTTAAACCACTCGTCCACGCTGGCGGGGTCTGAATTAGCTCCGACTGCTCCAGAAGAAACACGTAGGAGTTCTCACAGCCACAGCCACGAAAGCTGTCTGCCCCCCTACACGGCACCGGTCAGAACAGGGCAACGCGGGTTTTGTTTGCATCCGAGAGCGACGCAGGGCTGTAGCTGCCACGGCACACCACGACACAGTAATGCTGACAGCTTTCTCTAATAATTACAGACCAGGCGCTCTGGGCCCTGCAAAGTCAGAACAGGCTCAGGAACAGGATGACTTCAGCCCAGCCTCTGCCTTTTCCCAGCCTCGGGATCACGTCTTGGCCCTGTGGGCAGCCGGTCTCCTGCCCTCGCTGCCTGCCGAGAGCAGGTAGATCTCTGAAGCACGAGTTACACGGCTGCCTGCACCCGGAACGCGGTCCGTGCAGCAGAGTTGCTGGGTATTAGCACCAACTTCATCCCCTTTCTTTCCCCCCACCGGCCCTGCAGCTCCTACGAGGCAGCAAGGAGGAGGTTGCGTGTCAATGAGCAACCCAGCCAGAATCCCAAAATTTGGGGTTAGGCATGTTGTATGTTCCCACAGGTGAAGGCATGATTTCGTACCTGTCCCAAGTGAGGAGTCTCACCCTATGCAGGAAGATTGTTGAAATACTGAGGAAAAACCCCCACTGCGGACATGGTAAACGTTGTCCTTAGTGTCCCACTTTGTCCCCAGGGCTTTGCTGGAAATACAGGGGAAGCAAAGAAACCCCAAGGGGATATGCCAGAGGCAAGAAACAGCCCCAGATGACTCCTCAGGGGAGCCGGGTGCCAAGCCCAGCTCTCCTTCCCACCGCCAGCCTGCCAACCTCCATCCCTAGGGCTTCAGAGCCAGCCGCGCCTCCACCAAAGCCATGCCACACTTCCCGGAGCTCTTCAAACCTATTTTATGATGGTTGATGTGCAAAGCCCCAGAGCTGACACTCGTGAAAAACATTGCTGAGCATTTACCTCCTCCCAGCTCCAGGGTTAGAAGCTCTCTGGTTTTGCTGCACTATTGCCACCGAAGAGGCACGGGGCCTTTGGGAAGCCGCAGCGTTCCTGGGAAGCGCAGGCAGCACGAGGGCCTGCCAGGCCGGCGGCAGCAAGAATGACTGACACAAACACTGACCTGCAATAAGGCTCCCCCAGGTCTGAGTCTGGCCAAACGACAGACAAGGCACTTCTGTTAGTGACTGTGGTAGTGCAAAAAAAAAAAATTAAAAAATAAAAAAAAGACTACTGCTATTGTACCCAGATTTGTATCAGTGGACTTCAGCTGATGCCAAGCATTTACCACCCTCACTTCCTGCTTGCCACCCTCACTTTCCTCGAGGAAAACATGCATTTTAAATGTTTATTTAGAGCCGTAAGAATTTCAACAAATTGTATTTAAATACAAATAAATATCAAAGTATGTTTCTGATGGGAACACAACCACATACCCGATTTGAAGCTAGGTATTTTCTAGATTCCTAGTAGAAATAGAATTGGTTGCTGTTCTAAATAATGCAGATACAGATCCGGAGGACTACAAGCATTAAACCACGCAAGAACAAAACACAGGCTGTTCACAGAGGAATGTAAACGGGTGTTATTGACATTCATAGGTGTACAAACTCCCAATGATACTACTTTTCTCTTTACTCAGGTACCCAAAAACTAGAAAGCAAATATTTAACAGCACGAGACCTACTTTTGAACAATTCAGGCTTTTAACAATCCGTCCATCACACACATGCACAGCTCCATTCCCGATGCTCGGTTCAGAAGCAGGAAGCGTGCTCTGCTTGGAGATAGGTGCACCGCTTCAGGAATACAAACCTTACTTTGCTATGCCAGTGAGCAACACCTGCGTACAGAAACGAGGGGCTGTTTGAAAATTATTTTCCTCCTCTTGCTTGAGACCACTGTTAACCAGCTTGGGGAAGCAACTCAAGAGTGACAGACGAGGTAAAGGTTCACCATACAAAGGACTAGAGAGAGCAGACACCGTCAAAATCAGACCAGTATCTCCTGGAGCAGAGGGCACACATTCTCCAACACGCCCCTCGCACACACTGTCACAGCGCTGCGTGTACTAAGGAGAAAACGCTGCCAGACAAGGTTTTTTTCCTCAGATTTCTATTCTGCAGGTAACATTTAGGGAGAAGAATGTGGCGCAGATCAAATGGTTTAAGTGAAATGCCATCCATTAGACTTCTAGATTAAGCCCCTGGTGCAGGTAATCCTCAGCACACAGCAGAACCATTTCGCCAAACACGCTTGTGCCACTTCACACCAAGAGACAACCGACCACCTTGAGCTGGTCTGGTCGGTGGGAAACGCTGAGGTCGTCTGCTTGACAGATGTCTCTGAGGCTGCAGTGTTATTCTCACACTGTCACATCTGGTTTGTGAAGAGCTACCACCGAAGGGGACTCCTGAACGCAAACATTAGGTATGGCACGGCTATACTCCGCAGCTAACAGCACAGAGCAGACCTCGGTGGTGTGTAAATACACTAATTCCTACACGGAGGCACATACCTACAGCCTAAATGACACTGAAAATACCCGTGCTGTGTCATTACTTATCTTAAGGTTATCACATCATGAAGTCATACCTTAAAGTTTGCAAATCGAAATGCAAAATAAGTTTGCTTTGGTGCATATAAAATACTGCATGCACAGTAACTAAGTGTTGCAAAATCTATTTAAAATGAATTTTATTGAGATGAAAAAGTTTTCCATGGTAACTACAGAACGTTAATCAAAACCAAGTGCTTCCCCTCCATTAAAAAACAAGAATCGGAATACTTTTTGTTCAAAAATACTTTAAAAAGTAATCAGTTAAATGGAGTATTTTTGGATGTGCTTTACTCCATACACTGGTTACTGTTTCTAATCTTGCTAATGAATGCACACTAACGAGAGGTTGTCTGCGTGTTCATCAGAGGCTTTGAAGGGAACCTACTTTTCTGAACAGCGTTCAGCTGTGAAGCTGCACTGGCAGTAAGGAGTATTTGGCAGACCACCTAAGGTGTTACAAAACACTGTGCCATGTACAGCGGTGGTGTGCTCAGGTGGCAGTATCCTTCTCACTCTACAAAGTACAAAAGCATCGGAGGACTCCAGGTATACAAAGCCGTGTTTCTCGCTACCGTTATCCATTCATAAGCATCATCTTCTAGATTTCCAGGCAGCTCTGGAATAAGGAGTAGTCCTTTTCTTATCCGGTGGTTTGAAGTAAGAATAAACAGGTGCTGCGGGGTATTCCGCATCTGGATTTTCTGCCATCATTTTCAGCTTGGCTTCAATGGCCTTTATTTTTGCACTGACACTGGAAAGAGGAAAAGCAAAGGAGAAATTGAGCTTGATCTTAGCATGGAATCAGACTACAGCAATCCAGAGATTTTGTTGACATGCGAATACTCAGTCACACGAGGAGGGGCTAGGCAGCCCCCATCGCTGCATTCACAAGCAGCGTGAGGTTGGGAGGCAGGAATCTACTGCTTAAAGCCCACGCTGTTTCATTTCAATCCTCAGCACGGATTTGCTCCTCCAAGATATATCACAGCACCACAAAATAATGGTCCTTGCACCTACTCAGCACTTTCTTGAGGACACTGAGCGAGACAAGTACACAACAAGGCTTCCTACTTCATGTAAAATGATGTCATTTAAAGAGGTCTGAGCATGTGCAGCAGAGCACAGCTCAGACAAGGCTGCTGGAAACAGCAGAGAAATGAAAGCCAGACTTCCTCCCAGCTACAAGACCGCTCGGGATGGGAAAACCCCAGACTCTAATTAGGTCAGGAAGAAACATTATTTCAGCATTAGCAGGGTTTATCCCAAAGGGAGAAGCTATCCTAGGTTACACCCCAAATTCCTAGGACTTTTGTTATTCACTGTCCTCCATTGGGTATGGACCGAGGAATGTTCCCTTCCCTGCTGTGGCTTCTTGCAGCATCCATCCTCACTAAAACAACTCCTTCATGCCACTGATGTAGCTAACAATCTGCATGACTCAAGCCTCTCTGCTTATTACTTCCTAGCGTGTTACTTCTGAATTCCAAGCTCATTTTATCTGTAGGCAAATTCATTATCCCCAGTCCTGGGTCCTTATAGGGTTCCACTGACAGAACACAGAGGAAAATCACATACCCTTTCAACCCAAACTGTGAATTAGCAAAGCAGCACTACATGCTTTAGGTAAACAGGGAGGTTGGAGAATTTAACGACATCCCACAGAGAAGACCTACCAGCCCTAATGTTGGGGGAAAAAAAAATATTAAGTTTTATGTGAGGTACTACCTGTGATTTTGTTTTAGTCTTTTGCCACTATAGTAGAAATACTTGCTCATAAGCATTTTGCTTAATCAAATTAGTACAATAGAAAAACCTCTCACTGAAATTCATATGAAGAAGTGCAAAGCACATTCTGGCCAAAGGAGCTGGAGTGTTACACATTCCCAATTCTTCTCCTCTTTTCCTCCCTACTGCCCTAGTAACTTCATATGTTAGAAAATTATCTCTAAGTCTGAAGTGTCCCACATCAAATGAGTTACTCTGCAGCATGCTGCCCTTCTAAAAACAGCTTTTCTGCCATGTTATATTTTTAGCACAAAGATAATGCCAACAACTCCAGACCTTATTGAAGAAGTTAGTTCCCTGCCACTCCCACAGTCTGGTCACCTCTCTCCAACCTCCCCATCTCTCCCCACCCCATCTCCTACCTTAGGTTTGACTGGGGCGGCTCCGTGCTGGAAGATGGCTCCAGACTGATTGGAAGGATCTTCTCATTTTTATTGTGATCATATCTCTGTGAACAAGAGACCAAGGACTGAAGTCAGCTGGAATTACGAACAAAGGAACATTTGCCCACAGATACACTCTGAAGTTGTATTAACATCACCTCAGATTTTGTAAAGCTTTTGCTAGGAATGATTTTGGTGGCCAAACACTGAAACAAATCCCAACCATAATATTTGTTTAGTACCAATATGGAATGTAGACTCTGATACTGAACACTTATGTGCATTGTACTATAGATCCTTAAACCTTACCCTGTCGTATCACTTTTTGTTCCCCTCTATATAAGGCATGAAGTAAAGATGGTAAATTTTAAGGTAACTACTGTACTGGATCACTATGCTCTTTATACAGACGTTGTGCAGAGTCAGAAGGTAACCCAAGCACACGACTGCACAAAATCATGCAGTGCTGGGAGAAGAGAGAAAACAAAACAAAAAAAAAGGGAAAAAAAGACCAGTTAGGAGCCACCTCCTTTCTGCCTTTCTGTAAAAAGCAGCTTGTGAGTCTGTCATGTCTGTGGGCAACAGGCCTCCTGAACTATTCACAGTGTTCTGCTTCCTTATTTCGCTTGGCACAAAGTCAGGTTTGTTTTTCAGCAGAGCTGCTCAAACTGACAGTGTCTGGTAAGCCTTGGCCGCTCATCCTAAAACTACTTCGCATGGTGCTGGTATTGTCTAAAATAAACACTTGTTACAATAAGCCAAAGTTATGTGTTGTTAAATCTTTCCATTCACAGATTAGAAAATGCCATGCAAACTGAACTGATTATTTGTGCATGTTCTTCACCATACCCCGGACAGCCAAGCACTGAGCTACCCTGCTGAACTCCCAGCTGAGCAGACACTCACTCCTCTGGCTGAAACTCCTTTTATGGCCTGATCATTCTTCAGGCATCCGGAAGCATGTGGCACTCTAGTAGCTACGGAGCTAAAGAAAATGGACACTGCATTTACACAAGCTTGGATGTGCTGACCTGGAGCCCTTGAAGCCGATAATTAAAACAACATGGTCTCCTCTAACAAAGATACCTGGTTTGGTTTTTTTTTTTTTTTAGCATTCAAAACAGATACACTAGTATACTTGATAAGAGAAAGGGTAGAAAGCTGCTTGTAGGATAATCAACACATGCTAAAAGCAAGCTACCCAAAGGAAAATAGCAACAAGAAGCTTCCCCCTGCCTCCCCTCAAATCCATTTATCTGCAAAGAAAGTTATTCAAAATAAATTGCTTTATCAAATACCAGATAGTAAATAACTGCAGGAGAAACAAGACAAGAATTTAAAAAAAATTAAAAGAGAATGTTCTATAAGGTACTGCCTAAGTTAGTATTAAAAACTTGATGTTTTGTGCAACAGAGCAAGCCATAAAAGGATATTTAGCATAGATGTGAAATAAGTTGCTTTAAAGTCAAAAGCAATTAG
Source organism: Ciconia boyciana (assembly GCF_034638445.1). Classification (NCBI taxonomy): domain Eukaryota; kingdom Metazoa; phylum Chordata; class Aves; order Ciconiiformes; family Ciconiidae; genus Ciconia; species Ciconia boyciana. The sequence goes on along the minus strand of NC_132951.1, from coordinate 2,268,975 downwards.
GGCTGCTACCACATAAGTGCTTTCAGAAGTGGAACAAAGCAACAAAGTACTTGGTAATTGGGAATTTCCATGCATCTCCTATCCAAAAAGGGAGCAAAACCACGAAGGGAAGGATACCAACTTTCAGCCAATCACTCGTTAAGTTTGGGAAAAGTTAAAATGTGGACATTTATAGAAGTAATCTGTTCATATTGCTCTGATCAGGAACTCCCTTACAAAGAACATCAGGTTAAATGGCCTCTTCTTACTCACAGCTAATCCAGCACAGTTTAGGTAGGCAGGAGAAGCAGCAGATTGTTAATACTGTTTCTATCAGAGTTATTTCCTAGAAGAGACTGAAATTATCTTGATAAGAATTGTTCCTTAATATTACATTTTTTTGATTTTGCAAACTAAATGCAGTTCTTATTTACACCAAGCACCTTACCTTGACTTGTGCATGTGCCCACCGCACCACCAATTTCTTGGAAAGGGCCAGCTTCCCATTGAGACATTGGATCGCCTTTTCTGCTTCCTGCACAGGAAGACAGTTCAATAAACAAACCAAGTCTTTAGTCAAAACCGACTCAGATGTAAAGAGCCTTTTTCTTTGTAAATCAGTCTTCTGTAAGTACAGCTAACTGACAGCAAGTAAAGTTTATCCCATGGTATCCCAATTCAGGAATATCTTTGGAAGACGCCAACATTCATCTGAGTAACCAGACTTTTATAAAGCAATAAGGGTGATTCTTTCACTTGTTTTGGGGGAGGAAATGGGGAAAAAGATCAGGAGTTTGAAAATACCCAATGCAGAGGCCACTGGAACAGCATTCTGAGGGAGGTTTATGCTACAGGAATTTCTCTAGAAAATACTGTGACTCATTACAGTGATCACATGTGTCTCATTAACACCTATCTATGCTTATTGCAGGTCCTGCTCATGCGCACTGGGGGAATTATCCACTCGGTCCTGATCTAGGCTCAGCAGTGGAATGTCAGCTTCAGGACATTCCTATAAAACTTGATTCACAGCAGTTGAAAGTTCATGCTGCAGTGCTGTTCCACCTTGCCATGAACAGTCATTCCAGCATAGCTTCTAGAGCTAACGCACTGTGTCAGGAATCTTCTGACATCCTTACCAGCAATTGCACAGCAAAAAGAGGAGGGCATACAACAACAAGCAATCTCCAAACATACTGTTCTTCACAACTTTTGAACAATTCTAGCAGAATTGTGGCAACATAACTACAGCTCTGATGTTACAGGGGAGCATGACTTGAAATTTTGATTGGTAACAAGAGCTAAAGCCCCAAATGGACAGCCAGGGGCAGTTCACTCCAGGATGCTGCAGATTTGTCACGTCGTACATCTGGCAGCATCGCAAAAGTTGGTGTTTGTGCATTCATGAAGCCAAAGAAAAACTAGGATGACTTCAGAGCAGTTCTGGATTTCAGGTGGTCTGGCAGGCTGATCCAAGGCTCTGTGTGGATCGCAGCATCTCCACAATACAACTCCACGAGCTCACTACAAAAGTGGACCAAAGAACTAGCGCCTTCCGATTAGCATTAGAAAGCAGGACTCAGGAAAAGACAGCACAGGAGAAAGGAAATCACTATTGCTACTTCCAGGAGCAGTCACAGAGTGGCTGTCACAGAGTTGGGGCTGTTGGAGTCTGTGGGTTTCTGCAGACAAGGTATTTAACTTATCCCTTCCTGTTTTAGCTTCACATTGACATTAAAAAAAAAAAAACAACCCGAACCAAAACCACACAGAGATGGGGAAAGAAGCCAGTCATTTAAATCCGAATTTTAGATAAAAGCAACATACCTGTTTGGTTTCAAAGTTCACAAAACAGTAACCCCTCGGCTGCCCCTCCAGAGCACCAGACTTGTGAAAGAGAAAGTCAAATTGCTTTACTTTGCCAAACTTCTGAAGGAGTTTGAGGAGGTGGTATCTGAAGGGGAGAGAAGACATTTATGAAACCTTTCACGACTCTGAAAATGATAGAGAGGAACCCCCTGACACACACACACGTATCACAGTCAGTTACATAAGCAGTTCAGCTGTGTCATACATGTATTCCCAAATATCCACAAAGTTGGGTGCCCTGTACAGGTCCCTTCAGCATCCACAGCTCTGAGCTGCATTATCAGTGACTGCTCTAAAGCCCCAAGGCACAAAGCTTCCCTCCCAGCGGTGCCAGCTGAAGGGCACGCAGAAGGTCTGTTAACAGTTGGCTTTTGGACAATTATGCAATGTTTTGCTAGGAGTCTAGAAGGGCTTTGCCTCCTGCCTCTCTAAATCACACCTACTTTGAAGCATAAACCTTGTGTCCCCCCCTCCCTAGCCCTGATGTGACGGCCCGAAGCTCCATCCCCTGTGTTCCCTCTCCCTGCACAAGCAGTCCTAGCCCACAGTCCAGAGCACCCTGCGTCCCTCAGGATCCCTGCTATTCTTGCTGCCCTCCCTCTCCCTGTACAAGCACTGCTAGTCCCATTCCTTCCCTGTGCCAAGCAGTATCAGTGCACTGACAAGGACATGGCCAGATCATACAGAAATGCAGCCACCCTCTGACTTGCCTGGCAGAGCTGGGGAAGCACGAAGACAAAAGAATAAGCAGAACAAACTGCAACCAGGAATTGACAGTACACCAGGCAAAAAAAGGCACCAGACAGACCTCAGCATCATCCAGGCCAAATCTGCCAGTGCTTCTGGCTCAGACAGCTTTTCAGCGACACGCACACGAAAGTCAGACACTTATTTAGCCAATTATCTTCCTGCCATCCAGTGGGGAGTATGCTGCTTTCAATAAAACTGGGAAAAGCCAGAGTAAATCCGTCTGCTTAGTATCTAGTGCACTGAGCAACTTAAAATTAAGAGCACATTTGTTGCACAGGCCACACCTAATCCTGAAAGTTCTTTGCAGCTTTTTTTGGTTCCCTGGGATCAAAGTGTTTAACACCACTAGCTGACCTAGAAGGAAAATGACACCTGTTACTATTTCACTGCCTGACCCCATCCCTAGAGTCTCAGAGTTGTCTAAGGGTTTAATAAGGGCCTCTTAGTCAGGACTCACCTTCTCCTGATCAGCTGTACAGCGTTCATTAGCAAGCCACGTAGTCTAAGCCCAGTTTTCAGCTTGCAAGATAACACTCAGTACTCTGAAAGCCTACCAGCATAACTCAACGTGCCCATGGACCACCAGGCATTGGATGAAACCTTGCATGTCCAGACACAAATGACTAGTAGTGGCCCAAGATGGCCAGATGCATCAGGCAACTTTAGAGACAGTGCAAATGGGAAGGGCAGACAACATTTTTCCTAATAAAGCCTGATAGGATGTTTGAAAAGGGCCATAGTCCTTTGTTAAGCTTCAGGAGCCAGGCAAGAAAGTTCCAGGAATGTGAGTCATCTCACAGGATGGGTCACGGCGGACATTCAGGATATGCACTTTTAAAGAGGTGAAGGTGCAGCAAGCGTTCAGATGAGCAGTGCAGAAGGGCCAAGTTATCTCCCAGGGGAATAAACACATTGTAATTGATTATGGAAGGCTTCCTACATCCTTTGGAATACAGATGAAGCACTGTGGTCTTCCAAGAGGCCTATGAACCCTCAGTCTCTGCCCAGAAGGCAAGGGAGACAGAAAAGCAAGAGCAGGAAAAAAAAAAAAGGTGCTGGTTACACAGTAGCTGAGTTTCACCATTACACCTCAAGCTACCAACAAGCAGTCACAGATGTACAAGTAAAAACACTAACTTTGGAGCCATGTGATGTACATAAAACCCCACTTGCTGAACTTTCAGAGCCTCCAAAATACATAAACACACCTCAGGTTTGTTTCTGTAAACATATTGTTACAAAAAGCACTCCTAATTTCAGCAGTATGAAAATAAAGCCCTTGCCACTAGAATGCTATTCCCCTTTTGGCAATTACAGAGGCAGTGGAAGAGCAACGATGATTCCTGTTGCATTCTGTTTAGCAACAACAAAGCCCCTGCAGCTACCCTGCTAAAGGGAACACTTTGTGTGTTTTTCTTCTGAGAACCTCTGCATTCAAATAACACTTTCTTAGCAGCAAAGTGGTAGTTGTTCCTTTAAAACAAATTTCATTAAGAGTCTAGAAGCAACCTAGGTAATCTATTTTATTTAGAATCTTTAGATCGTAGATGATGCAAACACTATTTTCCAACCACACATGCAGTTTTTACAACTGCAGGTCACCTGCTCTCCGTGGAATAGCTCAGGACTGAAGTCTTGTATAACTAAAAGGTTCAGGCTGTGATTATGATTTGTTATTGTTAATATAGTGAGGGCATTAACAGTAACTTGACAAGTAGTTCTCCAAGCCAAGAGGACTTCAGTACTGAAGGAAGACCTGTCGTGGAAAACCTGAAGCCTTAAAAAAAAAAAAAGTGAGAACATGTAAAAAGCTTTACTATGGCAACGACTTGGGTTACCCAGAGCATGGAAGTTATTCGCACAGATGTGGCCCCATCGTGCTGCACAGATCACTGCAGCCAACCTCAATTTCCACGTCCTGTCATCTGATGTGAATGCGAGACAAACCAGCAGCTCCCCCATTTCCTTTTCCTCCACTCTTCCTCCTGGCACCCCGAGCGCTATTCAAACACAGGCAAGGCTTCCTCTGAACAATGCTGTCCCAAGGATACCGCAAAGGTACCGGGCCACATGCAAAACCTATTATTGCGAAGAATTTTGCCCCATTGGGAGTCGGTAGGAGTCTGTAACAACAACTTACGCACACATTGTTTTCTAGGTGAGAGTCATCAAGATGGGATCCTAGACAAGCAGCAGAACAGCCAAGGAAGTTGAACACCCGCTATTTCATACCCGCAGAAAATGAATGGTCATTCAAAGGCTACTGGAAACTAGATAATATGTATGTGTGGCTGTAGAGCTGGAAATGCACCATTTTGGACAGGCAAAAAGTTTAAAAATCTCAAAAGGCTTTGCGAACAGGAATGGGGAGAGGAGGCAGTCCTACTCTGCTTGCCACACAGGAGACGTAACTAAAGTACTGTTTTTTTCCCCCGCAGGATGGGAGCACTGAGAGGTGATGTGAATAAACAGTTGTGCCACAGCACATCTCCTACCCCCCTGTGCAGCTGGGGGACAAATGCTGCACCAGGCAATGCTCATGGTGATGGTGAGGGAACTCCATGGCTTCCTTGCTCAGTGAAACCAAATCCAGAACCAACCACCTGCTGCCCTCCTCGTGCAGTGCTGCGGCAGGCCCCACAGCAGGGATCGTTCAGCATCAGAAGTGCCTGGAGATGATGTCCTACGTCATGAACAGCTGCGTGGTCCTACGGTGGCAGCTCACCTCCTTCCAGCTGCTAAGAATACACTCAGCAGACTCCTAATACTCCTAATGTTCTTCCACAGGAAGAACAATCCTCTAAGGATGCTGGATAAAAGAAGAGAAGTCACCCAAGCAAACATTACTGGTAAGGAGGAATGCCCACCAGAAGACCCACCATAGCCCAGTATGTAGGGTATGTCAGCGTTCAAGATCCTTTGAGACTCCTGTTTGAGTCACAGTTACTCGGTATGTGCAATAACCTCCTATAAGCCATCAGCTGGCAGGCTGTAATTTGTGGGCAGCCCTACATTTATAAATTCCTATTACTGCAGCTTGTGCTCAAATGTGTACGTTACCTATTAACTCCCTAGCGCTTGATTGCAGCTATAGGTTGCTCTCTAAATGGAAGACTTGGATTAATTCAAGACTTTCTAAACTCATTTCTGCTCAAGAAAGTCACAACCGGTCATTAACCCTGCTAACAACTCAATCAACTTTACTCCGTCTTAAACAAATCTAACATAGAAATTCAGGGCAACCCTTTAAAAATCAGATAAAAGCAGCAAATGAAGAAAGAGATATTTAGTTTTCAGGTGTATGTTTTTAGTCATGTGATTAATAACCTCAATAGGGATCATTCAGATGAGCAACTATGAGCAAAGATGTAAGCCCTTAGGATAAGAAAGTAAAGGGTCAAGATGATTTACAGAAACTTACTGACCTGACACAGAACCGCACTCTTTCTCTTTACACTGACAATGTGTTAAAAGGAACTTCCTTTTTTTTTTTTTTTTATTCACAAGGAAACAGATTACAATATAGTTTGCAGGAGAGAATAGCCATTTTTAAAGTAAAACCAAAAGTGATACACAGAATTATAAAGCCTGAAGTAAGCCACAAGCACTCTCACTCATCACTGGGCAAACTTTAAACATTTAGTAGCATGGAACCACTCTAGGTTTGATGACGCTGGAGAACGAAGCCCCTTGTCCCCAGCTGTGATGCTGCTCTAGACACGGTCCCCGGCAGCGAGGGTACCAGGGCAGCCGTGCCGCATGCCCAGACTGCTGAATTCATGCTGCTGCAATAGGTTATTCAAAAAGGAACAGCCTGCCCGTGTAAGAAGCTGACTAAAACCCACAAAACTCATTTCACCCAAGGTATTAAAACAGTAGATTTTGCCATATAAAGCTATTACTGATCTGGCCTAGATTCAGAGGAACAACCTAGACTGAAAGGGTCTTTAAAAACACCACTAACGATCACCCTGGGAAGTGAAGGATCTAATGCATTTACAAACACCCACTATTCTTCCCCTCACACTAACCCAGTTTCCTGAATCTTTAAGGACCCAGCAAACAAGATGTTCAAGAACTCCTATATCTAATTTTACGTGGTCAGTGAATGTGGACAAACCAGAGTGACATAGCTGTGGGATAAAAATGGTAATTAATGCAGAAACCACCCGAAGCTGAATGGCAGAAAAGCACAATGCATTAATGATTCCATTTAGAGGCTATTAGAAAACTGCTCTGCTATGATGAACCACATTTAGAATAAAAACCTAGCACCTGCACACACACAAAAAGAAGCAAGAAGAAAAAGTATTCCATGACAGGCATATACAATAGTTAATCAAAAATGCTTGTTTCTTATAAGCATATAAACCCCAAATTGTTTGGGTTGGTTGTGGGTTTTTTTTAATACAACCTACCGATTTCTCAGCGCACTATCCAAGTATTGGACAGCAAGTCATATTTCCTTGACAATTTAGCCGTTCAAATATTATGTTTGCTCAGAAAATAATTATCTGTAGTCTGGAGAAAACACAAAATGCATACACACACGTGTTTGATTTATGCACTTACCCACTGTAAGCAGCCACTCACACTGCACCCTACCTCATCACCACTCAGTTACTCGAGTAACTCTCCTCTGTTCAACCTACATCCCACTGCTGACACCAGCAAAACAACAAAACAAGACCCTTGGTCACCCTGGAAGTCTCAAACCTAAAGTTCTAACATTTCCATAGTCTAGAAAACAAAGATGTTTTCAACCCCTAGGCTTCCAGCCCGAGCAGTGACTCAAGAGGATCGCTGTATGCAGTGGTTAAGTGCCTGCCTCTGAGCCCCTTGGTCCGTGGGGCCAGCGCAGCCCTGGAGACACCCCACACAGACACCCCACATACACACCCCACACAGACACCCCCCCACGCACACTTCAGGCCAGCCACTGCCAGGCAGCAGCACCGAGCAGACACAGGGCCACCCACTCACTGCCGTGGGAGCTGGGACCAGCTGGCAAATCTGCTCGAGTGGGCGACCGTCACCCCTCGCTGCGGGGCAGCGGCAAGAGCTGGCTGTGCTACAGTGGCCTGCGCTGCCCTCCTGGGCACGGGGGCACCCCCAGCGCGGGTCCCCCAAACTGTCACCCGTCCCACACCCGGGCGAGGCCCCGGCACCGGGGACCGGAGAGCGGGCAGCGCTCGGACCTGACGCCGGGCCCTCGGGGGCAGCCAGGCCGAGGAGGGAGCGGGCAGGAAGGCCAGCGGCCGGGGAGCGGGGATCGGGGCGGGGAGACCTGTCACTGTCTGGGGTGCTGCGCTGCTGGGGGCGGGGGGCAGCACCGCTGATGGGGGGGGGGGGAAGACGGTCCCACGGACGGGGTAACGGCGGGGCGGTGCCGCTGCTGGGGGCGGGGTAGCGGGAGGGAGGCGGCGCCCCGGGGGGCCGGGGGAGGCGGAGCCGCTGACGGGGGGTACCGGGAGGGCCGGCGGGGTGCGGTGCCGCGCCCGCAGTCACTCACTCGGTGATCTTGGGGTCGAGGTTGCCGATCCAGAGGCGGTGCCCGTCCTGCAGGGCGCCCTCGGAGAGGATGGAGGCGTTCTCCAGCGGCAGCGTCTGGCGCCCCGGCTCCATGGCTCTGCGGAGGGCACCAGTGAGAGCGGAGCGGGGCGGGGCGGGGGACGCGGGCTGGGGCACGGGCCGGGCCGGGGGACAGGCCGGGCCGGGCCGGGCCGGGGCCGCACTCACCATGACACTGCGGGACCGCGCAGGCCGCGGCCGCTCCGTCTTCGCGCAGGCCTCACCCCGCCCTTGGCGCCGCTTTGTGACGTAACGCCGCGGCGCGGCCTGATGACGCCGCTGGAACGCGCGGGGCTGCGCGACGGTGAGCGAGGCGTCGGGCGCCCGCTCTCCCCCTCCCCTTCCCCCTTCCCCTTCCCCTTCCCCTTCGTCTTCCCCTCCCCTCCACCGCCCCCGGTCCCCGGCCCGGCCCGGCCCGGCCCGGCCCGGCGGGCGGGGCAGCCCGGCCCTCCGCGGGGCACCGGGGGGCGCGCGGGCGGGGCGGGGCCGGCGCGTCCTGAGGAGAGGGGGGCAGTGGGGGCGGGGCCTGTCGAGGGGCGGGGCCTCGTACAGGGGCGGGGGCTGATAAAGGGGCGGGGCATCGCGTGGGGGCGGGGCCTGTGCGCACGTGTGGCGGGGCCGGGGCCCCGCGGGCGCGGGGCTCGGGGGGGGCCGGGATCCCCGCGGGGTCCCGCCGCCGGGCTCGGGGAGCAGGGGGCTCGGGGGCCGCCGGCTCGGGGGCAGCCGTCGTGCCCGATCACGGGGCTGGGTGCCCCCGGAGCGGCGGAGGGGAGCCTGCGCCCGGGAGCGCAGGGAGGGGCCGGTCCCTCCGGTGGCCGTCAACGGCAGCTTCCCGTCTGCCGCGGGCATCGCGGCCTTGTCCGAAAGGGACCCGCTTTTCCGTCTGTGTTTCTGTAGCTCTGAGCACAGCAGAGCCGCAGCCTGCGGTAACGCCTCAGAGCCCCGAACAGCCCAGGCTGAAGTAAATCCCGTGAATTCGGGGGAGCTCGGGGGGTTTGGGGCCTCAAACCTCGTGTGACAGAAATTAAAGTTTCTACTCAGCTGACGTGCAAATACCAGATACTTTGACGAGCTGTTCCTGCTTAGCAGACGTGCCTTTTGTCTGCTACGTCCAGGCCCGAGCCCCTCTGGACGCGCAGAGGCCACACAGATGACGTGGGCGTGGGCTGGCTGCCACCGAGCCCCTTCCACTGAATTTACCCGTTGGTCACTGCAGTATGCCCAGGCCTGCTGCCCACCCTGCTGAACCATCACCTCGCACTGAGAGGTACAACTGAGACCTGAATCTTGTTTCTTTTTAGCATGCCGAGTGGACCACCTGCCTTTTCTCTTTTCCAGGTGAGTTAGAGAAGAGCTGTAAACGATGGCTATGGCACTAAGATGCTTCCGTCATCTGCCTTCCCTGCTTTATCGTTCTTCGTTCGCTATGGTACAGGGGCTGCCGCAGGCTCCTGCAGGCTGCCCAGCCCTGCTCCTGGATGGCTGCAGGCAGTGCGTCCATCAGAAGCAGCTGACCAGACAGCTAGCTACCAAAAAAGGTAAAGGCGGCAGCCTTTTTCCTGGTGTTTGCAACCCCTCAGTATGTTGCCAGGATTTCTTCTCTTCTCCCTTTTGTCTTGTGTACCAGTATTGATCTGACTTAGGCAGAACACAGCTCTGGAGGAGCTGGTTTGCCTGATGGTGTTGCAGTGTACAGGAAACCTGAGCCCTTCCCAGGGGAGAGGTACCGCACGGAGCTGCTGCTGCGCTGGGGCAGTACGCAGCAATCGTCACAGTCCAGGCTGGAGTCAGTGCACTCAGCGTGACCTACAAAAACAGTTTGGCTTGTGTGCTCAAGTGCTGGGCTATTTACTCATTAAAAAATAGAGTTACTTCGCTTTATCTTAGTTCTGAATCTAACAAGGGGTTTTAATATCTTATTTCTGCTTTCTAATGCAACAACTAACTGTTGTCAGAAATAGAAATTAATTTTATGTGTAATCTGCAGCTAAAGGTAAAGGGCAGAGTCAAGCCAGAGTGAACATCAGTGCTGCCCTAGTTGAGGATATTATCAATTTGGAGGAAACCAATGAAGACATGCAGGCAGTGGTAGAAGCTCTGAAAGAAGATTTCAGCAGAAATCTCAGTGTTAGAACCTCACCAGGTTGGTAACTTTCTTGTATGGTGCTAAATTGCCTGTAAATAAGGATACCAGGCCCAGTAACAGAGAACTCTGATTTTTTCAAAATTGATTTTATTGAGTTATTCACTGGACACCCAATTTCTACAACCTTGACGTCCCCAACTAAAGGCTTTCTTCACCCTGAGCTTGACCAGGAAGAATCCATTTTTGTTAATAGCTTCCTGGAAATAGCTCTTGTAAGTGGGAGATGTCAAAAGTGTCTAACTGAACTGTTTGCAGATGTGATGAAGAAGCAGGTTGTCAGCTAATGGTGCAGTAGGGCAGGAAAAATCCAATTGCCATTAAATTAGCCTTTTGGAAATTGCCATCAGGCTGGTGTCTGGCATATACAAACTTTTTTTGCTGTCCGTCTTTGTGGTTAGTGACCTTTACAAGCCTTGTTCACTTAGTGAATTTTGTGTTTTAGGAAGAAATGTGAATATATTTGACTAAGCTACAGTTACTATAACACTCTGAACATACGTATTTGTAAGTAGTATCAAGTTTCAAGGATAAAATTTAACATTAAACAATGACCAAATTTGAATCATTCACCACCCCAGCTCTGGCAAGGGCACTTCAGTCTTTAATGGAGTTGGAAAGCGTAGCTCAGTCTCTTAACTATTTATTTTAACCATAGGTATTTTTTTTAATTGCACTGATAAAGTACCTCTTGTCCCATGTGCCTTTTGGCCTGTTAACATTTTGCAGCAGAAACTAGAGAGCAGATTAAAAGTAGCTCAGGGAGAAACTGAATACTTTAAATTAGGCAGTGTACAACACCTTCTCTTGGGACTTGGAAAAAAAATGAGGGGTTTAAGAGAGCACTGCTAAGTTAAAGACAATAGTTGTCTTGATTTTTATAACAGCATTTTGATTTTCTTTAAGTTCTAAGAATTAAAAAATAATTATTTCCTTTTAATTCTTAGCAATCTTGCTTAGTTTTTCTATTCTAGTAACAAAAACAAACAAGAATTTTGTTTTCACGTTTTTGTGCTTTAGAGTAGCATTGAAATATTTAGCTTTCAAATACCACAGGGGATGCATGAACACAAACAGCACCTGAAGTCTGGATAGACGTGGTTTTTTTCTTTTGTAACATCTACATTTTGCATACCAGAAGGGAAATGGGACACTGCGTACGCGTTTTTCTTCAGCACCGCTGTGAATTGCTGTATCGCATTGAAACTCCCCTGTGTTTGGTTCTTTTGAGGGGTCCTTGATCACATAATCGTGATAACAAAAGATGGGAAGTTTCCGCTGAACCAGCTGGGGCAGATCTTACAGAAGTCACCGCAGCTCATTACAGTGAACATGACCAATTTTCCAGAGGTAAGGACACATTACCAAAGGCATTGCGAGGGGAGATAATTACCACAGGAACAAACAGGTTGATGCTGAGCAAAGGAACATTTAGGCAAAATCAGTCAAACCTAGCAGGGATGAGAGCTCTGGCTGGGCTGCGCGTCGCTTCGCGGCTGACACAAAACAGCAGCGGTATTTTGCTGCCGACTGCACGGGGCGAGCGACTCTCCAGCCCTGCCTGGCGCACATAGTGTTACACGCTGCCCGTCAGGCTGCGATTGCTCTCAGGGTCGTATCCAATAAATGCCACAGTATGAGGGGTTTGCTTTGGGGACTGGTTTCCCATCAGTTGGATCGGCAAGAGCTTGGTTGAAAAGTGGCGCTGAGTGTGTCACAGACCAGCTGCCTGCATTAACCTGCCAGGTCTCCCTACTTCCCATGCTTTTACGGCACCCAGTAGTCTTGAGCGCACACACACTCTCCTTTGGTTCACCTGAATTACATGCATGGAAGCGATGCTGCATCTGCCCCGTTGTATTTATGTCATTTCAGTTCCTCATGAAGATGTGGCCATGCACAGAACCAGATGTGTAGTTGGAATAGTCTGTATTTGTGCTGGGGACACCATCAAACTCCTCTAAAACTTGCTTACTTATCACCAGGGCTGGTGACGCCCCCTGAGAGCTCATGGAAGAAGCTGCTGACATAGCCTACGAGCTTCTGCAAAGCCTCCCTGGTAGGACTAGGCTGGACCTATGCTAAGGGCTGTCGCAGGGCCTGACTCGGGCACTGCTGAGGTTAGCGAGCTCCTCCCTTGGCAGCGCCTGCAGGTCAGAACCCGAATTAGGTGCTTTGACCTGTCCTCTGTGAGAGCTGAGTTCCCTTAATTTTCTGCAGGAGCCTTAGTTAGACTTGCCCCTAAATGAAGCAGCAAATCTGAATCCCACCTCAGGACCAAGCACTGTTGGTCCCCTGCAGCGGGCTCACACAGATAGAGCTGGGCAGCCGTGCAGATAGGAGCGGTAACGAGCACAAGGTTAGCTATTCATCCTGCTCCAGGTCTGGAGGTTTGCCAAAGCTTATCTCTATTTATTTTGCAAAGGCTTTCCCCAATTAATTAAGTCAGCAAAGTCTCAGAGGAGGTTAGTGTAAGGCACTTGATGCCTAAGTGTTTCTTAAAGTGTATCCAGCACGTATAATGGCTTTGAAGAATGAAGGCCCCTCATCAGTGAGTGCACCGAGGTCCCTCAGAGTGCCGGAGCTGAGAGGGCTGGGAAGTCACTCCATGACTTAGCCTGTGTCCAACTGGGCGGGAGCTCAGGCTGAGAAATGGGCATGTGAGAAATTAAATATCACTATATACCATTGCCTACATTTGCTTTCTAAGCCAAAGGACCATTTTTCATTTGAACTAGAGCTAGAACTATTTCTCTCAATGCAGTTTTATACCATAACCGTTCCATGGATAGACTGAACTCTTTAAAACCATTACAGACACGTTTACTTGATGTCATTATTTACAGCATATAGTCAGTACTTCATGGCATTGAAAAGCAAATATAAAAGCCTGAAGAGTCTGGGAAATAAAATAATCATAGAAAAGGACTTGCAGCGCCAAATTCTGTTTGCCCAAGAGTTACAAAACCAAACAATACTATGTTTTTGAAGCATGGCTATTTATTTCATGGGCTGCAAGATGATGGGGGCAATATTGCAATATTTTCCCTTTCCTCTATCTCCTCCAATATGTATGTTAAACAACACAGCTTTTACTGAGCACTTCCTTCCTACAGAGCAAGCGCTGTCCATAGAATAACACATTTACATTCCTAATGTGCTGAGATCATCTTGGTTACATTTTCTCTGCCCTTGTTGTGTTCTAGAGGACAGCAGTTACGTCTTACAAAACACTAGCAGAGCATTCATTTCGTTCAGTGATGTCACACGTCAGAGACCTAAACAAATATGCAGAGCTTTAGTTTGTGCCTCAGTTGACAAAAGCTGAACTTCATAAACACAGTCTACTGCAGCAGCCTGGAGCTAAAGTTAATGATGGGAAAGAGTATCAGAAATAGCAACGCGCCTTGTAGGAAACGCCACGCGAGTGCCACAAGAATACAGACTTGCTCCGTCTTGTTATTGTCAATGTCAAGAACGAAGCAACCTGGCAGAGCACTGCAGGAGCTCCCAGCAAAGCTCTGATTTAGCGGTAAAGCCTGACACTCCGTAAAGGTGCACCAGCACCCTGGGATGGGGAGGGAAGCCTTTTAATTGCTTTGCAGTTACCAGGCAAACCTGCACGCCCCACCTTTTAAGCAGAGCAGAGTGTCAGCCAGCGGTGGTGGAGTTTTGAGAAGTTAATCCTAAGTAATAAGCTGTAAAATAAACATAGAGCTGGGCACGGGCGCTATTTCTCAGCCAACTGCTACTGCCCTGATGTAATGTGGTTAGGTTGTAGTGCTGAAGTGGTTAAGTTAGTTAACGTTTCTAAATTGGCACTGTGTGATTTCTAGTGGGAAACATTCAACTGGAATTTTTAAATGCTCAGAATCTTTCATCTCCTTCACCACAGTCAGACTATGCCTTGGGAATTTATTGCGGTTTCACTCTGCGTTGCCTCAAACCATTCAAATAGTTTCAAAGAAGCAAAACAGTTTTCTTTTGTTGTTGCTTCCCTTCCCCTCTCCCCCCCTTCGTGCCCCCCTACCCCGATACCGAGCGCGGTGGTAGTTTCCCATTCGGTTTGATCAAAGCTCTCCGCACCAATGTAACTTCCTGATCTTACTGGTAACAGAAGTAAATGTTTCCATGTTCTGTGGAGATGGATTGCCAACTATTGACAGAGTTCTGGCATATGGGAATGATTATTTCCTAATTCCCTTTACCTTTTGATCTGTTTTACAGAGCACAGCTGCAGCTACGAAGGCTATAAGGGAGAGTGGCATGAACCTGAACCCAGAAGTGGATGGGACAATAATTCGGGTGCCAATTCCTAAGTGAGTATTGATGGCTGCCTGAGTTCATCGTCATGCAAGATAATGCAATAGGTTGCAGTGAGCGCCCTTCAGAGGGTACGCATGCACGATTGCTGTAATGTCATGATGCAGCTGCTTTCCAAATAGCTGTATTTCAGGTTCAGAAAAAAATATGAGCCCCTAAAAGCATCTGGTGGAAGCTCTTCCAAGTGTCTGAGCTCTAAGTCACCACATTTTGGCGTCTGGTGGTTGGTCTTATTGTTCTTTATCTTCCCCCTGCAGCGGAAAGTTGGTCCTAGCTGGCTGCAGCACTTCGCAAGCGACAGCCAAAGGCTTTGAAGCTGTATTGCCTTAATTCAGGGGCTGATTCTTTGCTGCCCTGCTGTAAATTCCTTGAGTTACACCAGCACAGAGCAGCAGTAACACAACAGTGAACCAGTAGTATTAGGGGTGAATAGCACCTTGCTGTAGAGAACACTAAAAGGAACTGATGAAAGAAAGAGGGAGGAAATGGATAGCTTTGACTAAAAAAAATCCTCTCCCTCTTCTCCTGTAATACATGTTGTCTAACTGACGGCTGTGTGGAAACTTTGGTATAGGGCTGATAGAAAAGTAGGCTGCTCCTGGCCGAGGACTGAGCATCGCATCCCTCACCCCTCCCAGCCCTTGGACAAGGCAGGAGGTGCCACTGTGTCAGTGCTTCAGTTTGGATCAGGAGAGCGCTTTTGAAGCGATCTTGATGATCCCTGCTTAGTGTGCTTTGGGCTGCAGCGTGCTGGGGTCTCTGCCTGTGAACGGGATTCCTTTCAGATGAACTAAATAAATAGAGAGGTACCCTCTGGGAGCGCACCGAGTGCTCCCCCACTGCGCACGTGTGTTCGGTCCCTGGGACCAGGCTGGACCTTGTGTGGAACGAGACCTCCCAGCAGCTCTGCTCATACCGTGCTGCACATCTTGCTAGCGTAGACACAGCCTGTAACAGGGGCAGTAGCACTGCTCTGCCTGGGCTTGGGTGGTGCAAGGAAAATTCACGAGTTCTGTGGGTGCTCAGACCCTGCAGCGATGGAGCCGTCTGAATACCCTGGGCAGATGCAGATGTCCACGATCTCACGCCCTGGCGTTACACGGCGCTGGGCTGCTGTGAACAGCTCCCACAAAGGGTAAAGACTGCTCCGTACACTGCCTGCGCGCACAAACACCTTGCACGTGCGCTGCATTTTACAAGCAGGTGACTTCTCAGTAAAGATGAACCAAGTATTTCTTGTGCTTTAGATCTACTTTAAAAATTCTATGGAATTTTATCTAGCATTTTGATCAGAGAAGTCTAATTGCAGCTTTCCGTTGCTGTCAGTGAGAGGGAATGACATTATCATTCTATTTGCTGATTTTCTTTTCCCCGTGCTCCCTGCCCTTCCCCCATTCCTCAGGAGAGGAGGCAGAGGAGGAGGAGGGCACCATTATCTTCATAATTGCTGAGGCTCCCGGGTTGCTGCACAGTGGTTTGATTGTTAATGGGCACTTGGGTCATCCTTGAATATGAATTGCAGGGGAGGAAACTCCAAAACTGCAAATCCCAATCTTTAAAACAATATTGTTTTTTAAACAAATGTGTACGGTCTGTCACTATCTTCCGCGGTGCTGCAGAGCGAAAATGAGTCTTCTCTCCCCAGGGAAGATCTGCCGAGCGTGCTCCCTTGTTCCTCTGGTGTGTAAAGGTTGCTGCTCCTGGCCGCTTTCTCCCTGGCTGGTTGGCAGCCCAGGGAGGCCCGAGGTAAAGAAGTTTTCGGCCTGGGAGACGACGTGCCCTGCAGGTCTGCCCTCGCGGGCACCTCCAGTCCCATGTTCTCACCCCCTCTTTAGTAACACGACTGGGTCTTTCAGAGTTTCATCCGCTTATCAAAAGGACAAGCAGACAGTTTCAACCTTTTAAAACCTACTGTTGCAAAGGGGGGCAGAAATAATCAAATTCTGCTGGAGGCCTCTCTTTAATATTATATCCCTGAACTACTTTTTTGAATTTAAGTTTTTCATTTTCCCAACTCTAAAGATGTTTATGAAAGAATGTGTGACAGACAGATGCAGCGAAATTGCCAAAATTCTGGTAGGTGTGCAAAATGAGCAAACAAATCAGACATGAAAAGACAATATTGTTTCTGCAGAAATTGGTTCTTTCACGAGGGGAGGCACAGTAAAAGTAAAATCAAACCTGAATTGTCCTTGCCTGTTACTAAAAACTTTTTATTATGACCTATCAGCTGGACATACGTGTCATATTTTGCCTTATGCAGCTCCAGCTATGCTCCAGTGCTTGGGAGTGTTTCAACTGAGCATTTTAAAATGGAGTTTACTTTTCAGTATTTATTCTATTAGTTTAGTTTTTGCATTGCAGTTTTAACAGAAAAAATACACTCGTTTCTTTCGTGTTTACTTCTGCTTCCTGCTAGGATCCCCTCTGCTCCCTAAGGCATTCGCCTGTTTGTGTTGCTAGCACTGCATAGGCAATATTTATTTGTATAAAAAGCATTCTCTGAGGGTTTAAAAAGAAAAAAAAAAAGAAAGAAAGAAAACCAGCCATGGGAATATTTGTATTGGTTGATCTCTTGGCCGAATTTGACCTGACCTTGTGTCTTTTATGGTATTGCCTCATTTTTAGATTCATCTTTTTTGGACCCATTGTGTTACACTGGATATTGTTTGTAAATTAGTAATATTTTTACACATGCTTTACTGAAAGCCAGATGACTCATTTGAAAGTTTAATGACTCATTGTGAGCTTTTTTTCCTTTGCCCTTTAAGAAATATGCAAAGATACCTACTATGGGGAGAAAGGACTCAAAAAAATTAATTTGAAAAAAACCAGAGCTGTTTGAGCTGCGTTGCTCTGGATCGCTCATCATCAGAAGTCTCTTGCATGCTTTTTGTTGAGCAGTATACATTGCACCCTATGTTTATCTGCAATTATGCATGCAGAGTATCTAGTTAAGCCTACTTTCCTTTAACTGATCCCTCTCGTTCACAGGAATTTCCTAGCATTTGAGATACAGAAATTACTCTTACCCACATAAACGTCTTGCATTGGAGATGAGACATGGCCTGCGTCGTGCTCGCTGTGGGTCTGCTCCTGCCGTGCGCGGGGAGAGGAGCATCCAAGGGTTGCAGTGCTTAAACCAGTGGTTGCTGGTGGAAGCAGAAAAAGAGGACGTTACCCGTGGGGCAGCGTGTGTTTCTGAACGTCAGTCACCAGGCTCTGTCCTGATCCTGGCAGGGCAGGACCGTCCCCAGGAGAATGATTTGTTCAATCCCAGCAGGATTTGAGCTGCAGGGCAGGGTGGCTTTCCCCCAGGGGAGAGGGGAAGGGGCGACAGGCGGGGACCTTGGCCTCGTTCCCCACTTCTGGCACCCCTTCCCCAGGTTCACTTCACGCTTTTTTTGTCTGTAAAGAGGGCGTAGGGGCAATGGTTACTAGACAGAAAAGAAAACATATCTAAGAACAGCTTAAAAGTCTCAGATCTGGGGGCAGGATTAAACAACTGTCCTTAGAAACCGTGGGCCTGGCTCATGTTGATGGATTCCTTAACCAGAAACAGCATCTGCTTGAAAAAGTGTCTGTTTCTGGCATTGTTGGTAGCATTGCTGAGAATTTACACACAGTCTGGCTGGAACATAAAACCCGCTGAGAAACTCCACAGCGCTGTGCAGTGATAAAAAGAAATTGGTGTTAATAAAGACAGACAAGGAGGCATGAAAGCTGTGACCCCGTGCCAAGAAGCATAGGAAATCTGGCAGCGCTGCATAAACAAAAACATTTCCTTAAAGGCTCGGCAGCCCCAAGCAGGCGAGTGATACCCTCAGCACAATTCGCAAAAGCTGAGTGGGAGCAAGGAGGCGAATAGCTGATGGCAAGCTCGCTCTCCCACAGCTGAGGCAGCCCTGCTGCGGACCAGCTCGCCTCGCCACCCAGCAGGAGATGGGAGAGATTTCCAGCTCCTTCCTCCAAGTTTAGCAGCCAGGATTGACTCCCCGCCCCCCCAAAAAGCTGCCTGAGAATCTGACCTCACCCGGACCTCTGCTTGTGAGCTGGCTTTGCTGGTTTTGCATGTGCCGCGGGACCTCTGGCTGGGGAAATCGAACACGAGAAGCCCTAAAGGCATCGATGTTGGGATGCAGAGGAAACCACAAGTAACCCTGCTCACTTCTAATTAAGTGTTCGGTCCAGGCTCAAGCCTGTGCTGACCAGAAGCCTCTCGCCACATGTGAAATTCACTGGCCATCTCCCTCCAGCTGTCCCTCAGCAGGGAGGACAGGCTGGGGGAGCCGAGCCACTGCCTGCGGGGTGGCCCCAGGCGAGGGCAGCGTGCCTGCGAGAGGGCACCGTGGGTGCCGGGAGCTGGGTCGCTGCTCTCTAGGTCTGTCAGCTTTTCTAGCGATCCCAAATTCCTGTAATTACCAGGCGGTTCTGGGAAGCCTATTCCCTCTTGCACCATGAAATAAAGATAACTGGCGAGGGGCCAGCGCCTCTGCAGACATCGGCTGCGAGCGACCTGGCTGCTGAGGGAAGGTACCGGCGTGCGTGCGACTTGCTGGGCTGAGGGTCCGAGCGTGCCTCGACAGCCTCCCCGTAACGCACACCCGTGCGGGGGCAGAGCTGGTGCTGCCCTGGGAGCCCTCACCCCATTTCCTGAGCTCTGCAGGAGGAGTCCTGGCCTCAGTGTTTCGGTGACCCAGGCTGTTGCAGCCCATTTCTAAATACTCCTGTGAAGTGTTTATTTTGCAATATCTTCTGCGAGCAGACGGGCACTCTCCTGCCAGCGAGTCTCAGTGAGTGCACCGGGATTTTTCATTCTCAAGGCAGTCTGGAAACTTCAATAGCCATGAAAATAATTAAAATATTATTGTTAAGTACTAGCAGTTGATGTTGACAGTGATCAGCTGTAGGTGCTGGAGCATTACCAGAGCTGAAGTGACACGTCAGCCGTTCCTGTGCCTTGTTCAGATGGCCAGACTCTCTCACCACTTGCAGTTTTTAGTTTGGGATGGAAAGTTGAGGATTTTCTTGTGGCACCACAGCAGTAACTGGTCCCGTGTTGGGGGGAAGGTGGAGCTGAAGTTCTCCTGAGCCGAGTTACCTGTGGCTAGCCATGTCTAGCATCATCCTCTTGTCAAACTGAGCATTCACATCATCTTGGTGGAAAAGCCTGGTCATGAAGAGCTGGAATAAGGTTGAGCAAAACATAAGCTCTGTAGCTTCCAGATATATAATTCAGGCTCTTCAGCTGCAGGGAGACAATACCGAGTTTCAGGAAGGGAAGGAGGTTTCCTCCCAGCTTTGCAGGATTACACTTTTCAGTTCCATCTCTCAGGTCTGGAGCTGGATTTTCCCTCTTTCCTGCAGATGCTTTGGCAGCAGAAAAGAGGAAAGTCTGAACATTTCAGCATAGCTTTCAGGCACTGCAGTGACAACTATAAAACAAGTAAGGTTAAGTCCCTCAGCTTAGGGCTGTGCTGGGAACTTTCTGTTCTAGGCTCAAGACTTGCTTCACTGGGGTGTACTGCCCTGGCGATGTTGCGCAGAGGTGGCTGATTTGCTTAGGCGGATCAAAGCAGGATAAAAACACGCCCCAAGCTGTTAAGTCCCTCTGCCCTTGCGACATAGGGCCTCCACCCAGAGCGAGCTCTATCTTAACGCAGGCAGCTTTTGGGTGTCCCTGCGCAGCCCGGCTCGGTGCTGCACGGCAGCTCTGTCTAGGCCAGTCGGGGAGGTGCCGCAGCGGAGAGGATCGCTGCATTTACCTGAAGTCCATCGCAGAAAATAAATCTGGCTGTGCTACACATGACACTTTTTCCTTTTGGTGTTTTTTCTTTCCCCTCGCTGCTAGGGTAACAAGAGAGCACAGGGAGAGCCTGGCCAAGCTTGCCAAGCAGTCCACCAACAAGTCCAAAGAGGCCCTGAGAAAGGTGCGAAGCAAAAGCATCAACCAGGTAAAGAAGTTCAAGAATAAAGTGTCTGAAGATACCATCTGGCTGCTAGAAAAGCAGGTAATTTTTTTTTCCTTCTGCCATATCATGATATTTCACAGCTCAGTGGTGCATTTGTCCCAGCCCTTGCTGACAAATCTCCAGCACTGAGAACCTGACTGGGGAATGTGTGGTCCTGGGCTGGATTTTTGGAGTCGGCAATGGCCGTTGTATTTGCTTTTTCTTTGTGAGATTGGGGCTTCAATCTCAAAGCAAAATTTATGATATGAGCTATTGCAAGCTGACACAGGAGAAAAAAAAATGTTTCCTGAAAGCTTTCGTACTACAAGGGATTGTTGCACAACCCAGATGAACTTGGGGAGCAAAATGACCCACGTCCATAGCTTTACCACCATTTACAGTGCCTGGCCACTGCAAAACAGCTGGTGTTAATGAGGATTGCTCCAGTTTGTTATTAATGAAAAGGCTAGCAAGATTATCTCTGTTAGGAGTTTTTGGCTCCAATTCAGGAAAATACTTAAGCACATGCCTAATTCCCTAAGAGCAGATGTCACTAAAGTCAATTACTTGGGCATAAACTCAGGCACAAGCCTAAGTGTTTTGCTGAATTGATGCCTCTGAAGGCAGGCCATTACTTTTTAGCTGTTTGTTTATTAACAGCTAAAGTTAGATACATTGCAAATGCTTTGGGACAGTTCTCTGTGTGCTCACAAAAATAAACATTGATATACAGAGCATTCGTGCAGGGAGAAAAAATGGCCATGCTATTGTAACTGAATCCTGTTGGGAAGCAGTTCTCCCAGAGCAGACAGATGGTTTTCTGCATTTGTAGAGGTAGCGTCTCAAGTCTAATTTTTGCTTGTACCCAAATTTTTCAGCATGAGGAAAGGTCATCGTCATATACCTTGGACCTTGGGAGCGAGTACATCTTAATGAGTCTTGTAAAACTAGCGCATAACCCCCCCGATGTGCTCCAGCCCTTATCTGCACTCGCTCAAATAAGCGCATGCACATTTTGGTCCTGTTTACACGCTTGCTATGTCCATCCTGTGTTACCAGGATTCCTGATCCCTAGGCAGGGCTTTAACAATAGCCATTTATTTCTTTTTACAAGAATTAAACAAATCTGTTACTTGATGTGTGAATTCTTAGCATGCACTAAGAATTACAGTATGCTAGCATGTACTGTGCTCCTGCTGTTACCTAGTTTGTTCTAATATTGCAAAGGTTGCAGGAGGCAATGAGATGCCCTCTCTTCTCTGGTGCCGACACCGGCAGGTCTCTAACTCTGCCTTCCTCTGAAGTCGCTCTGTTAAATAAGGGCCTGACCAAGTCATTTATAAACCTCAGCCAAGAGTTTGTGTTGCGCATCTCTTTTCAGAGCCTTTGACCAGTCCCTGTTCTCACTCTGCAGATGTAACACTGGCACAGAATCACTGAGGGCTGGTGGGAGCTCCCAGGAAGAGCTAGTTATTGCCCCAGCACTATTCTGGGTTTTATTAGGACTTTAGACTTTGTTTCAGGAGGTGATCCGGTCATTCCTTTCCTTTTAAACTCTGGCATCACCTAACACGCGATTCAGACTTTTGCTATGTTGCCGCAGATCCAGCAAATGGCAGACAGTGCTGCAGCAGAAATGGACAAGCTGCTGGCAGCAAAGACCAAGGAGCTGCTTGGATAAGCACCATCCCTATGGACACACTCCCCCCTCGAGCAAGAACGGACTGCCGTGCACCCCAGCGGCCATCCCTGCCCAGAGTCAGCAGCCTCGGGCGATGGGCAGCTCAGCTCTGTGCTTTGGCTGCTCCAATTCCCCACCTTGGATTGTACTGGTGGGAGGGGGAGCTCTCCTCGCTCTTCTTCATCCAGGTGGCAACAGAATTGGGCGAAATAAGATTAAAAATAAAATAGCAGGACGGAGGACTGGGGGCTGCTGAAAGGGCTCCCACCCAGACGCTGAGGCACAGGAGGAAAGGCTGCCCCGCTCGCCTTGCGCCCCAGCCCGTTTGCATCCCAGCACCTCGCGGCCTGGCAGAAGCAAGGACCACGCACAAGAGAAACCCGTGCTGTCGTGCTGTGAACTTCGGCTGTGAATTTATTTTTGCTTAAAATAAAATCAAAATGAGATGTGGAGGAGCAGCCTCGGGACAGCCAGTTCCTGGTTGGTGTGTCCCCTTGGGTTCATGTGTCTCTGCCCATTGCCACGGCCAGCAGAGTTACCGGCAGCTTGGCCACTGGGACGGCACGAGGGAGCTCAACAGCGACTGGTGACTGGCGCAGGGTGGGCTGGGGAGATGGGCTTTGCTGTTCCCTAGGCTTCGCAGATAGAGAGCTGAAACCAGTGCTGTCGGCACGGCTGTTTTAGCCAGGACTGAGAAGACCAGGAGCCAACACAGCAACTTTCCAAAACCAGCATCTGCCCTCCCTGACCCATTACGGCACACCGGTGCAAGCCACCAGTACCACATTTTAGGGGGTAGAGGAGGTAGAAGCAGAAGGGTACTGAGCACATTGTGCAGCTCACCTCACTACCAGCAGGTACTTCCCGACAGCAGCAAACGGCCTCCCCGCAGCCTCAGGCGATGGCAAGAGGAGGGAAGGTGGTGGCCAGCCCCGGTCCCAAAGCATTTGGGTTCAAAGAGCACTCGGTGCTCTGCAGTCCTTAAATAAACAACTCCCAAAAAGTTAGTTTGTGTGCAGTGGGGAGGGGGAGGAGGATGAAGGATTTTCTTTGCTAGGGCCCCACATGTCAACAATTTCTCTGCTTTGTGTATTTTGGCCAAAGCGCTTACCATGATAAATGAATAAAGGAAAATGGTGAGCCCAGGGCGGTTACATGGCTTGGTAAATTGCTTTCAGCTGATTACTGTATTTCTTTTGACATTTATCAACTAGGCTTTTTTTGCTGTTGTCGCAGCCTCAGCATCCCAGCAACAGCCTGGGCTTGAAGGGTTTGAGGAATTTCCCAAGTACTTACGGATATGCCTTATCCTGTAGCATCTCATTCCACCTCACATGAATTAAAACCTAGTGGTAAAACTGCACCAGTGCCGGGCTGGGGACGGAGCTGCCCCACGCAGCCGCCTGTCCCCAGTGGGGCCGTGCCCCGGGCCCTTGGGAGGCAGGGGGAGGAGGTCCCAGGCAGCTCCAGGGCTGGCCACGCCACCAAGGCAAAACCAGGTGCAAAAATAGCTTTTAAATGTGAAGAAAGGCAGAGACCTGTTCTCCGAGCGACCACAGCTGATGGCCCCGTGGCTGGGGAGGGTTCGGGGAGTCCATCCGTCTGCATCCTCGCCTCACCCCCCTGCTCTGCATCAGCCAGGAGCAGCTGCAGCACCCGCTGCTCTCGCCCCCAGCGCCAGCAAAGCGGCACGGGCAGCACGTGAGCCCACGGAGCCGTTGCCACCGCAGCCCGTCCCGCTCTCACCCCGGGACCAGCAGCAGTGAGCCTGTGGAGCCATGCCACCACGGCCCATCGTGCTCTCGCCCTTCCCTTGCCCCACTGGACGAGCAGACAAAAGCACCGGCTGCAGCCCTGGCACCTTCCAGCCACATGGGACCACAGCAGCACCCACCGCATGCAGCTGGGTGCGTGGCAGCGTGCTGGCCCAGGAAGCCACCCCCCACCAGCCACAGACACCCACCAAGGGCCACTGTAAATCACCCAGGAGAAGAGCGGACAGACGCTCGCCATGCTTACTGCGACCGTGGCTAGCTGGCACACAGAGTGGCTCTGCATGGGTCCCACTTTCCCTTTTGCTGCACAAATCATTTGCTGTTCTGGTGCTCCGCACGGAGCTGCGGCACAAGGCCTGCCTGCTCCAAAGGCAACCTCCTCCACCAACATCAGCAGGAACCTCTCACTTGGCTCCAGCCTGGATTGCACCCAGAGCTGATAAGAAGCCGCAGCTGACGCTGTTGGCGGGTGGGGAAGGAGCTCCAGCTGCACCCAATAACCCGGGAGGGAAAGGGACCGTGAGCCAGAAAATGGTTGGGCTGGGTGTAACGTGGATCTGATGTCAGCGATGCCGCTTTGGCTACCAAACGGTTTGGCCTCAGCAGCAAACGCCTGCGGGTGCTGTGGGGCAGAGCGGGGGGGTGAGGCAGGGCTGCGGCTGGACTCCCTTGAGCTGTGCCCTGGGCTCTCCGCACCCTGCTGCGCTTGCCAGGAGGCCTTTCCCAACGGCACAGGGATTCAGGGCACCGGTGGGTTCCTACCTGGCGAGCGCTGCCGTGGCCCGGTGGGTTGGTGGTCCCTGAGGGGGTTGCACCCCCAGCATGCACGGTGCCCCTGTGTGCATCCCCGCTTATCACACCCCAGGCGGAGACCCCCACCCTTCCCCAGGGCCGCCCGGGCGGCCGCGCTCGGCTCCGCCAGGACGCTTCGGTTTGCTCCGAGCCACCGAACCGGGGTGGGCACAGCAAGGGGGTTGCAGCAGGGGCCGGAGCGGGCACCGGCCTCCCACCGCCTCCCGGGCTGAGCCCTGCGGCCGCGGGGAAATGCGAAGCAGCGGCAAGAGGAAGGAAAAACTCCGAGGAAGCTGGAAGCTCTCGACATAGTTAAAAACCAACATTGCTCTTCAAAATAGATGTGATTGCGCTCCTTGTGAGTCATCGAGCAGAGACACCAAGATTGCTTTGTGCCAGGGACGAGCCCGGGCGCTGATTGTGTGCCGCCCGGATTTGTATAAAACAGACCATGGATGGCATGTCAGAGTTTACAGCTCGCATACATTTTCAACAGTGAGCTTTGCAAAATGTATCAATGTAATCTCTGCCTCCTATATTCCGTGTTGATTAGACACGATTTCTGGCTGGATTTTCAGAAAGCTCAAGTGCTTTTTTAATCACTACAGAAGCTCATTATTGCTTTCCAGTGACTCTTATGTCCTTCACTTCTCCTTTCAGATTAGAGTCTATAGTCAGATGAATATTGGATGATTTCATTACATACAAATGCAATCAACAGTTTTGCATAAATTTCTCCTCTTTTCTTGAGTTTCAATTGACCTCAGCACCCGTGGAGGCAGGCGCAATACACATGTAAATGAGCTGGCGTTGCTGCAAAGACACGGATGCAGAGAAACAAGATAAACTGTCAGATAATATTCAGGATTTTTAAGAGATAAAAAATACTTCCTTGTTCAGCCGAGCCATAAAAATGGCACCTTCAGCTGCCGGGGAATTTGCTTTTGTTTTGCTCAGTGTCTGGCTGTGGACAAAGGCCAGGAGTGGCACCGGTGGCCGAGCGAGAGGCTGAGCAGTGCCGGGCCGGCTGGCAGCGGCAGCATGGGGACGGGAGCGGGTGCCGTGGGGCGCGGGCAGCGATGGCACGGGGCTCCTGCCGGCGGAGAGGCCGCTGGTGGGCTGCGGGCAGACCACCGTGCCGGGGAGGTGCCCACCGCAGCCCAGCACCTGCTGCAGAGCTGGGCTTGGCGGCGGAGCCCCTGCCGATGGCAGGTACCGCCGGCCCCGGCTCCTGCTCTGGCGTGACCATCTCAACCAGGGGATGCCGAGTTCGGACCCTCCCGGACCCCTGTCTCCTCCCGGGTGGCCCCGAGCATCAGCCCCGCGGCAGGGGAACCTGCCGGGGCGCAGGGCTCGGCCGGAGGCTGCCCTCCTCGCGCTGCCTGCCCTCCTCGGCAGCGCACAGGGGAACCACGCATTCAAAATATATTTAAACTAACACTCCACGCGAACAATCAGGACTAATTTAAACAAACTATAATTAAACATAAAGGACCTCTTGGTAGGGAAGTCGGGGAAAACTGTCAGTGGTTACTTTGGATGCAAAGCCCTTACCTTTAAAAGAATAATTTTTGTGCTAATGTGAGCAATACAGCACTCCCACACTCGCCTTTGGGGGCCGGTGGGGAAAGAAACTCTTGGGTTTCTTTTGATACCTTTACGTGCTAATCTTCTTAACAGATTTTTAATTAATGGGAACAGAGCACTTTGCAGCCGTGAAATCTATTGGTGTAATTGCCTGGTGGATTAGTCCCATTAACCACACAAATTACCTGTCTCCAGGCCGCCGGCCCCACCAGGGAGCTCTCTGCGCTGGACACACCGAGGGGCCCCATTCTGAAGCAATTTTGATAAAATAAACTCTCTAATCAGGTAAATAATTCCATAAGGGAAATTGCTGCCTTCCCCCAGCCCCCCCTCCAGCGGGACGTGGCTACTTTCAGGGGAATGCAACATGCCTCCAATTATAGACAAATCTCCAGCTCAGAGACCGTTTGGGAGAAGCCCACGGCACATGGGACCCCCTCGAACCGCAGCGGCCAAGGAATTAAGGCATTTAAGCTGTCAGCCGGAATCTAGCCCGGCCCCTGATTACCTGGGGGGACGCGCGGCGTATTTAGGTTGGTGTCCGTTGCAATTTCCTGGCCCCCA
The DNA here is from genome assembly GCF_034638445.1 of Ciconia boyciana. NCBI lineage: Eukaryota > Metazoa > Chordata > Aves > Ciconiiformes > Ciconiidae > Ciconia > Ciconia boyciana. The sequence goes on along the minus strand of NC_132951.1, from coordinate 2,241,990 downwards.
GCGTTGATCCCGAATGACTTGAGTCCGCGTCAGGTTCCTGCCCAGGGTCCCTCCGACACGTGGCCCCGGGCTCGGGGACACCGACCTCTGGGCAATTAAGGACATCCAGGCTGGCCCGGGCCTGGAGAAGTGGAAACATGCAGCTGCCCTTAAAGAGCCACTGGGTGAGCGGAGCCGCTTGCGCCCATTTCACCGCAGCGCTCGGCAAGGCTGCATGGCTGTGCTGGCTGCCGTCACCGCTTGGGACGGGTGCCCGGACCCTGGGGTCCCTTCCCAGCCCCGTCTGTGGGTTTCCATTGTCCGTTGCAATTTTGGACCTGAACCCGATGGAGACTCCCACGGCTTCCCTCTTGCTCAGACCCTGAGATGGAGATGTGCCGCCCCAGGGATGTTGCTGGGACCCACGCACGGTGGGTACAGCAGGGCGCAGGGCATGCACGTGGTGTCACACGGCCATGCACAGCCCCGACACGCTTCCACCGCGTGGTGACCAAGGGGCTCTGCCAGACCCTTGGCCGGGACGGCTCCAAACCTGCTGCACCAGCCAGGGCAGCTCTCCACCCTCAGCCCCGCGCCCGGGGAGCAGGGAGGAGGGGTCCCTGCCGCACCATGCTGCGAGCACGTGTGACGGGGACAGCCTGGGAGGAAATGGCCCGCGGGAGTTCAGCTGCGGCAGTGACACTCCGGTGCCCAACGCTGTGCACGGCCAGCCATGGCAGGGACTGCCACCCAGCGAGGTGGCCTCGCAGCATCCCGTGATGCTCAGGTGGGCGATACTTGTGCTGGTCCCTGACCCCAGGATGGAGGAGCCCAAAACACGGGTGGCACAGGGCTGCTCTTCCCCCTGCAACAGGAGACTAAAACTCTTCCCCCCCTTGGCTGTCCCCGTGGCTCCTGGCCTGGGGAGCAGAGGGTGATCCACGGGGCCACTCCAAATTGGAGGGGCCGTGCAGGCAGCTGAGCACCCCTGTGGCCGGGGTAGACCCGGGCGGGAGGGCTGGAGCGCAGGAGCTGCCTCCCTGCACCGTGCCGGCGAGCACGGCCAGGGAACCCTACACCGCGGGTAATTGGCATCAGATGCTCCCTGACCTGCCGCATCCACCGGGAAGCTGGAAGCATTTATTTGTCTGAGCCGGCGGCTCTATCTGCGTGCGGGAGGCGTTGGCGGTGGCGGGGCTGGGCTCCGCGAGCCTAATGAGTCTGAGCTGAAGATGATGAATATGATTGCTGAAAGCGCTTTCCTGAGTCCTCCTTTCCTGGGGCTCAGGTTACGAGTTCCCAGACAGCCTGTCCAGCCCTGGCTTTTCAGCTCTGATTTGTAGCCCCCCAAACAGCGTCTGTCAGCTCCCCGTGCCAGAGAAAATGCTGGGTCCTCTGCCACCGTGCCCGGCGGAGCTGGGGAAGGGGTCGCCAGCCCTGCTCGGCCATCAGGGACGGCTTCGCTCTCCGGGCTGCCCCGCTGCTGCCCCGCTTGGCCCTGCACCCCCACAGCCCCCCTGAGCCCAGCACGGGGAGAACCGGACCAGAGCGATGCCCCGTGAGGGGTCTCCAGCCACCAGCATCTGCTGTGCCGTTGTGCTGGACTGAAGTACCTGCGGCTGTCAGGGACCTTCCCCCCGGGGCACTGGCACCCGTCGCCTCTTAACCTTAAGGCAGAAAAACGGGAGTTTTGGCTTCCTTGTTCTCCGCCCAGCCCCTGCAGCCCACGGTCAAGGGTCCACCGGCTGAGCCACGTCCCACCCAAGGAGCCTCTCAGGGCTGTGCGAGGACGGGGCAGGCCAGGGGATGCTCCACGGGCCACGCAGATCCCCTGGGATCGGGGGGACACGCTTCTCCCAGGCACGGCCACCCCTGGAGCACAGGACTGGGGGGCCGGGGGGCTGCCCCTGCCCGGCTGCCCCACGGCTCCGCTCCTGCGCAGGGCTCGGGCAGGGTCCGTGTCCGCACCACGCGGCCTTTCGCCTGCCCGGGGTGGGCTCCCAGCGCTGCCGCCTCCCCGCCCACCCCACGGCTGCGGGGCCGTGGCAGGGGGTGTCCCCACAGCTCCAGCACCCCTGGGCCGACAGCGGGGGGGGGAAGGAGTGGAGTTTGGGGTGCCGACCCGCCGCAGGCGCTTGGGTCCTGCTGTCCCACCCCAGCGGCACTGCGGCTGACGGAGGCGCTTATCACCCCAAACCCGGGGGAAGGGTCCCGGGGGGCCGGAGAGGGGCTGCGGGGAGGCCCAAGGCAGAGCAGCGCAGGCCCAGCGGTGCTCGGTGCCTCCCGGTGCCTGGCCGCGCCGCCATAGGCGATGTTCTGCTGCCTCCCTACGGGAGGACGCGGCCGGCAGCGCCGGCTCCCGCAGCCCCGCCAGCTCCTCCGCCGGCACCGGGGCCTCGCCGTCCCCTGCCCGGGGATGTGCACGCGTGGGCGGCCCGGGACGGGGTCACGCCACGGCAGTGACCTCTCGCCGGCGTCTCAGGCCTTGCGCCGAGCCGCTCTCACCGCCGGAGGGACTCGGCTGCATCCGAGCAGGGCTGCAAGGCGCGTCCGAAGACACCTCCCGTGCTGGGGCACCCGACGGCTGGGGCCATCGCCTCTGTTCTGACCTGAAGCGAGGCTGCCGTGGCAGGTCCCTCACCCGTCCTGCTCGGCTCCTGCCTCTCGGCAGAGGCCGAGGTCCGGCGCCCGCACATCACCAGGGCAGTGCCAGCAGCCCCGAGACAGCCGGAGCCAGAGCAGAGCCACAGTCGCGTCCCCCCTGCGCCGGGGGGGAAGAAAAAGGAAGCAAAACTCCGGCGATGCCTCCGGAAGGAGGAGGGAAGCCACGGGAGGACGAGGGGCAAAGCTGCAGGCACGCGGGAGGAGAGGGGAGGACCTTTGGGCATCAGGAACTGCTCCGGCCACCTCTGAGAAGGTTTTGGGTGCTCAGGACTGAAACCCTCCAGCCAGAGCCCCGACCACCCCAGGCTGCCTCTGCCACACGGCCGGCCGTCCTGCTGCCGTGTCCCGCGGGCGGCTGGTCAGCGAGGAGTGCTCCCAGGAGCCGTGGCAAGGCCACGTCCCTGCCGCTGCCCGGCGCTTGGAGGAGCAGCAGCCACCCATCCCCACACCCCCCTCAGCCCCGCATCCACCCAGCCCCGGGGAGGCTCTTGCTCTTCCCAAAGCCGCTTGTCTGAGTTTATTTTCCCAGTGCAGACTCTGGGCTGTTCGTGCCCTTTGGGAACTCGCACACTCCATCTCCGGCTCCGTGGCTGGCGACAGCAGGGCCTCACGCGAGGCTGCGGTTTGGGGTCAAGAGGCTGTGGGAGATCCCTCACGCCTCTCGCCTCCTCCAGCTCCGCTGGCTCCCGCGCCAGGAACACCGAGGGCAGAGCCCCCTCCCTGCGCCGGGGAGGAGCGGGGGAGGTCTCCAGTGAGCCACCACATGCGGCTGGATCTTGGCCCGTTGATGTCCTGCGTGGTGCTTGGTGCGGGGCCCTGCGGCACCCGTGCTCCCGGCCAGGGCCAGCTGCCGTGGCATGAGCGGTGCCAGCAGCCGGTGGGCTCGGCTCGGTGCTCCCACACACTGGCGCCGGCCCAGCAGCCGCTTCCTCCCACCCTGCGTACGCCCAGAGGCAGCAGCTGCTGGTGCCGCTGCCCCACAAGAGCCTCCCTCACCCCTCCAAGGGCGTTCATCAGGCCGAAAGAAGCCTTTCTCCGTGTCTGGTTTCCTCCCGCGTTCCCCCAGGACCATGGTGGTGATGCACATGCGGGGCTCGGCAGCACCGCGCTGGAGCTTCCCCTTGCTGCTACAGAGCAATGTCGGGGCGTTCGCTGGCCAGATCCAGCACCCACGCTGCCCAGCCCTTGGCAAACCCCTGGACATGCCCTCCATGCCCTGGGTGGCCCCGGCCTCGTGCTCCCACCGAGGGAGGCTGCGAGGCCGCGGTCCCACCACGATGCCCGAGGCAGCACCACCCACCCTTGCCTTGGTCGGGGACAGGGACTCATCTGGGGACCCGGGGCTGGCTCCAATCCTGGGACATGAGGACAGACATCCCAGGTTGCAGCTCAGACAGACAGCCGTCACGAAGGAGAAGGGGGGAGGTTTGTTGGCAGCCAGGGCTGGCAGCGGGGAGGTTGGTAGCTGATGGGTTTGTGCTGAGTAGCCCAGTGTGGCACCGAGTGCCTGGAGCGAGGGGTCTGGGCACCGGGCGAGACGCCAGGAGTGGTGGGGGTGCGCAGGATGGCCGGGCCACCCCCCACCCTGCAGTTGCTGGCAGCAGCTCCCTCCCTCACCCGGCAGCTCGCGGGCAGCCGCTCCATGGCAGCCCCTCGGCAGCCCTGGCGAGACAGCCAGCCGTGGGGCTGTTGCAACCATTTCCCATATTGTGCAAGCACATCATTATTAAAACCTGACGAGAGGGAAGGGAGCAGAGCTGCGAGCATGCAGGACAGCTCCCGGAGCTGGGACATCGCCAGGGATTGCCGGGCTGCCTCGGGGGGGCACGGGGGAGTTGGGCTCAGCCAGGTCCCACACGCTGCGGTCAACAGCACCCGGTGTCAGGGCCAGGGTGGGAGGGGGAAAGGCTGGAGCCAGGGCTGGCGGTGCTGCCTGCGGGGACGAAGGAGAAAGACACACGCACACAGGGTAAACCGCTCTGCTCTCTGTGGGGCCGGTGGCAGCAGCGGAGGGGGAGACCGGGCACTGCCCCACTCCTGCAGCCTGGGAGCGCACAGGCACGGGGCGGGGGGGACGGGGCAGTGCCTGGGTGAGTGTTTGACACCGTCCCCCGTGCTGCTGCTGAAACCATCCCAACGCCCTGCTGTAATCAGCCCCTCTGCGATGAACCGCCAACCTGCCATGGCTTTATACTTGGTGTCCATCCAGGCAGCTCGGCCGCTCTTTGCCTCAGAGGCCAGAGGACGAGGTGAGCGGCTGGGTGTGCAGGAGCAGCCGTGGCCCCGGCGCACGCTGACCGCACCAACTGCACGCATACAGCAAAACCTGCCCCTCGTTTTCAGCACGTATTCGTCACTGGGAGGCAGCCGGTGTCCCCACCCTATGAGAGCACATCGAGAGCCTGCTGAGCTCATGTTTGCAACATGGCTGATGCATTTGCCTCCTGAAGCTAGATCCAAGGCCCTTGTTCATTTTTGGACACCTGCAAAGGCTGCTCGCTCTGCAGGGACGCTGCCTCCCTGCTGCTGAAACCCAGCAAAGCCCCGCAGAGCGAGCCCCGGTCCCACAGCCCCGCTCCCACACACCCGCTCCTGCCCCGTCCCCACTGCATAGCTGCTTTCCGCACCAAGCGCAGGAACTGTGCAGGAACTGTGCACCCCCTGGCCCTGCCGGGGCTTCCTGCCGCTCTGCAAGGAGATGACAGCAAAACCCGAGATAATCTTGAAACACACGCAGGCCCACGCTGGGGTCTCTGCCGCTGTCACAGAGCAGCACGGGAGAGGGCAAGCAGCCACAGCCCCTGGCCTCTGAGTGCCACCAGGCTCGGGGACATCCCCTGAAGCTGGCCCAGCAAGGTCTGCAGCCCATCGTGCTGTCGCCCACTCCAGCCACACGCAGAGCCTCTCCCAACCAGACGCACTGGTGCCTGCCTGGGCTGGGCTGGCGTGATCCTGTCCCCGCTGCCACCAGGCTGGCGCTGGGGGACAAAGTGCCCAGGCAGGAAGCACACAGCGATGCTTTCACCGATAAACTCAGCTTTTCTGGCTGCTGGCGGCTGTGGGCAGCCCGGCTCCTGGCGCCAGCCCAGGCAGCGCTGCTGGGACAGCCTCCCGCAGTGGGTCAGAGGGATGTGAGCTGGGCCCACAGCTCCTGGCCACGCTGCGGGGATGGTGCTGCTGCCCGAGCTGTAACAGGGTGCCCCAGGGCATGGGGACACAGGTAGGGGCCTTGTGGATCAGGGCATGGGGGTCTTGGGGGACCTGGGGACAAGGGTGCAAGCATAGGGATGCTGGGGGATGTGAGGACCAGGGGGACACGGGGACCGGGGCATGGGGGTCCTGGGGAGCCTTGGCACAAGGGTGTGGGCATAGGGATGCTGGGGGACGTGGGGACCAGGGCGTGGGCATAGGGATGCTGGGGGACGCGGGGACCAGAAGATGGGTATGGAGATGCTCGGGGAGGTGGGGACTGGGAGGGACGCGGGGGGACACGGGGCTCAGGGCACGGCCGGGGACCCAGGGGTGGCCGCGGGGACCCCGGGAGGGGTGCGCGGGCCGAGCAGCCCCCCCCGGCGGGCCGGGCTGTCGGAGGCGGCCCCGTCCCGTCGGGGGCGGGAGGAGGCGCGGCGGGGGCGGGGGCGGCGGGGCCGGGCCGGGAGCGGCGGCGGGACGCGGCGGAGCTGCCTCTCGCCATGGGCGGTGGGAGCCGGGCCCGGGCCCCGCCGGGCGCGGGGCTGCGCCGGGCCGGGCTGCGGCTGCTCCTCGCCCACGCCGTGCTGCTCTGCGCCGCCGGGAGCGCCGCGACCGACGGCTCCGGTACGCGGGGCGGGGGCCGGCACCGGGAGGGAGGGAGGGAGGGCGACCCGGGGGAGCCGGTGCCGGGGGGGGAGCGGCGACATCCCGCACCGGGGGGACCCGGCGAGTGAGAGGGGACCCGGCCTCGGGGATCCGGTACCGGGAGATGCGGGGACCTGATCCCGGAGGGTCCAGTACCGGCGGTCCCGGCCCCCCCCGGAGGCGCAGGGGACGCGGGGCGGTCGCTGGGAACGGGCGCCGGGAGAGGTCGGGGCGTTCGCCCCAAGCCCCTGCCCAGCGCTGCCGGACGGGTCCGCGCTCCGCCCGGTCCCCGGGGCGGGATCGCGCCCGTCCCCCCGGGCCGGTCCTCGCCCGCCGCTGCCCGGACCCGGCCGTGGGGCCGCGAGCAGCAGCCCCGGAGCGGAGGGCAGGGCAGGCAGGGCAGGCAGGGCAGGCAGGGCAGGCAGGGCAGGCAGAGGCAGCCGGGCGGCCGGCGGGAGCCCCCGAGAACGCGTCCTGGGACAGAGTCCCCGCGGCAGCCGGAGGTGCAGGATTTGGCCCGTCGCGCCTGGCCGGAGAGCACAGTCGCCCGTGGAAAACAAACTTCCCCTGCACCTCCCGCTGCGGCTGCGTGGGGACCCCACGCAGGGGCTGGAGGAGCCGTCGCTGGCCCGAGCGGGGCCGCGGCCACACAACAGGGCTGGGCTCCCGCCAAGGCCACCGCTGGCCCGCAAGGCCCTGGGGCAGGACGGGACCGCGGCCACCCCGGGGTGGCCCCAGCACCGGGCTGAGGGGCAGCACCCAGCTGCTGCCTGCAGCGTCCCAGCTGGGACGGGGCTTCTCGAAAGAAAGGGGGGCAATATCCATGAATGCTGGCAGCCAGGGCCCTTCCCCGCTCCCCCCAAACACGTACCAGGTGAAACCGCAGTTTGGGGGTGAGGATGGAGGGCTGGGAGCAGCAGGGACGGCGCCGGTGGCCTAAGCCATCGTTTCGTTCCTGCGCCCACGTGCTGCAGCAGTTCACCGCGCGCTGGCACGGCCGCGGTGGGCTCGGGCTGCCCGTGCACCTGGGGATGTCGAGGAGTAACGCCGCTTATGGCAGGCATCCATGGAGCGTGTTGTGAAATAAAACCGCATCTCGAATCCTGCCAGCTCCATCCCCAGCCCCTACAGTGCAGTTTCCTCCAGGTCCTTAACAGGGCATCGACTCCAGTCCCTCTTCCGTGAAATGACCTTCCTCCCTGCAGAAAAACGCCATCACAGCGTGAAGCTCGTGGCACTTCTCAGGTTTTACAGTTCCTCGCTAAAGTAGCGTTCTCAGCAAAACCAGCTCAGGCACGTGGGCTGCATCCCTCAGCAGGGCTCCGGCCGCCTGCGTTGCAAACGGTGCTGATGGTGACCCCCTCTCCAGCAGCCTGCCCGGGTTTACCCGCCACCGTGGGAAGCAACATGCCCAAACCCAAGAGCCCCCAAAATGTGCACAGGCTGGGCGTGCAGAGCTGAGCAGGCACCCCCCCATTGCAGGGGAAGCGGGACGGTGGGAGAAGTGACCCGAACTGAGCAGGTTTGGGCTGAGCAGGCAGAGCCAGGTGCTGGAGCGGGGCATGTTGCCCTTCCCACTGCCCACGTCCCCTCCCCGCAGCCGTCCTGCCAGGAGAGGAGGGACTTCTCTGTGCTGGAGCTGCTGGTCCTGTGCAAAAATAGTGACCCCGAGGTGGGGACTTCCCTGTTTCAGCAGCATATGTGTCCGAAAGGGGAACACAACCCGAGGTTGCAGCGCTTTGAGGCCCCGTGGCCGTGGCCGTGCAGAGGGCAGCCGTGCCCTCTCTGCGGGGGACTCTGGGAGTCAGGGTGCGACCCGGCGGGAGGTGGCAGGTCCACCCGCTGAGGACAGCGGGGCTGGGTGCCCCCAGTGTGGCCAAGCCACCCTGCAGCCCTCCGGGCTTCTTGGCCTCAGGCTGCAGGGTCAGAGCAGGAGCAGCACGAGCGAGCGCTGGAGGAGGAGGGCCGGTGCTGGGGAGGCGGCACGCACCCTGCTGCGGGGCCCATCGGGCACGTCTGCATGAAAGGAGGGACCCCGTGGGATGGACCTGGCTGTCACCCACTGGGCTGGACCACAGGTGGTGGGGACAGGCAAGGGACAGCCTCTGTGCGGTTCCTCCTCCGGCTTGGCCATCTCCTGGCATGGCTCTCATCTCCCCAAGAAGCTCCTCCTGGGGGTTGAGGACAGCCGGGAGCAGCATCCATGTGTCCTGCTGGGCACAGGACAGGGCCTGGGGACCCACTGGGGACCCACATGCCCAAAGGAGCTGGGACAGATGCACGCTGGGATGGTGCAGCTGTGACCAGCCCCTGGAGCTGGCTGCTGCATGCCAGCATCAAAGCAGATTTCACTACGTGGGGGAAAAAAAGAAAGATACTTGGGATATACATGAAAGGACGGCTCTCTTCCAAGCCTTAATTAGGGAGGGAGATAATCTGATTGAGGAATTAGGGGAACTGCACCATGCCCCGAGGTGCTGTCAGCAGAGCGGCCGGGCTCCTGCTCCTCCCCAGCACTGTGCTGGGAGGACCACAGCCCTAATCTAGCCCTCGGATCTGCTCTCGAAGACCAAGTAACAGGATGTTGGGCTGAGGCTGGGATCTCCTGCTCGGTGTTTGCTGCTTAGAGCACTTCTACTTGACTCCTTGCTAGCTGCACCTTGGCTCCAAGCCCTGTTTGCTCTCAGTAGAGTTTTCCTCTGGCTGTGAGTGGAGCCAAGCCGGTCCCACGGTGTTTCTCTGTTTTCCCCGGCAGATATTGCCCTTGGCTGGTGCCTTGCCTTCAGGGGTGTAGTTTTGTACAAGTGTTCTTGCAAAATAAACCTGACCGTCCTCTCCACAGCCATTCCTCAGCTCACGCCGTTTCACCCACTGGCAAATGGGAGGTGCAGCAGCACCCGGACATCACCGTCTGCCCCAGCTCCAGCCATGGGGCAGGTTGGGCACAGACCCCACTGAGCGAGGGCAGGCGGGGACCACTGGCAGAGCCGCTTCTGATTCATGCCTGTTTCCATAGCCGGTGGTCAACCATCTCCTCCCAGCACAGCCCCTCTGCAATGGGGCTCACGGAGCATCAACCCCGGCTGCACAGGGGAGCCTGCTGCCACACCGAGAGCCCTGGGGCTGCGTCACCCCCTCTAGCCAGACTGGCCACCTGCCCGCAGCCCATCCTTGAGGCCGGCAGCCTGGCTCAGGTGCAGGGAGGAGGATTGCCAAGCCCCAGATGGCATGCAGCTGTGGCCCTGGCACACTGCTCTTGCTCATGATGCTGCCAGAAGTGGTTGCAGATGACGATCTGGCTGTATTGCGTGTGCTGTGAACAGCTTGTGGGCCCGAGGAAACCTCCCTGAATCAGAAAAACAAGTGCGTGAGCCTTTCATCATCTTCAAAGCCTGCAGCCGTGGAGTCGTGTCCCATCAAGCAAGCCCAGCTCCAGCCTGGCCGTGATTCACTCCAGGTTGCTTTGGCTGTGGTTCGCAGAGCGGATGTTGTCCCCGAAATCTGGCATTTTTCAGCAGTGATGGAGCATGTTCACCAGCTCTGCCGTCACGGAGGGGGCCGTGCTCCAGTGCGGAGGCTGGCAGTAGCTTTCCCCACACCTGGAGCCGTCCCGGCAGGGCTGGCGCAGGATTCCTGGCTGGGGTGGGGAGAGGCACGGAGCTGCTGTGGGAGGGAGGCTCCGAAAGGACGTGAGGGGGTTGCTGTCGCGGGCCAGGACATGCTCTGACCCCCTCCCACCCTTTTGGCTGGAACATGCCGCTCCTGCCCCGCCTCCGGGACCCTGCGGCGCTTACACCACCGTGAACTGCGGGAGGAGGCAGCTCGGCCAAGCCCGGTGTGCTGCCAAACCCGCCTCGGAGGAGTGCTCGGCCACAACATGCCGTCGAGCCCCACGCTGGGGAGATGTGAACCGGCAAAGTGAACTTCTGCTGACTCCCCATGTCAGCTGGAGAGACGGGACAGGCCACAACCTGCCATGCCAGAGCCCGCGGCATGGAGCATCCTCCCGGCCCCGTGGCTTGCAGCACCTGTGAGCAGCCCTGCATCCTCCCGGGTTGCACCAGACACGGCACAGGGCTGCTCTCTTAGGTGCTTGCAAAGTTTTCAGCAGAGTCCAGTGCAGAGCTACTGATGCAGGAATAGCCTGGAAGATACTCCAGCTGCGCTGCAACACGGTCCCCTTTGCAAAAGTTCCCGTCTTGCAGAAATCTGAACGGGTGGTCTGACCTTAATTTGTCTAAGATAAATAAGAATCTGCCTGCTGTCTCCTGCCCGGGTCTGTAATAGCGTCTGGATACATGATAAGATCTGAGATGAAAAGGAGTCTGATGGAAGAGGACGCGTCTTTGCAAGCCGGCCCCTGTGACGTGAGGGATTTAGGGTCACAGGGCTGAGCGCAGCCAGGGCAGAGCTGCTGGCCAAGCCCTGGGCTCCCAGGCAGCCCCTGCCCTGCTCCGAGCACATGGTCAGCTGGTAGACTGAGCAACTTTACAAAATTAGCTTTATTTTTCAAAGATGTTAATTTTTATCTGCAGTTTCCTATGGAAAAAACCCCCATGGTTTCTATTCTGCATGCCCGTCCCTCCGCCCCAGCATTGGAACCTGTTGCCAAATTCCAGAAGAATCTGAACCAGGTCCAGCAGGGACCTGGTGAGCTCACGGACCATGCGGAGCAGCTGACGGACCCGGGAGACCTTCCTTCATCAGCCATGACACTGGGCACACCAGGAACGGCTCTTGGTCCCTTCTGGTGCTCAGGGCGCGCTTCCCGTCCCCGCAGCTGGTGGCACTGGCGCTGAGCTCTGTGTGTTGGTGGCACCCTTGTCCCCGAGCGCTGCGTGTCCCTCCCAGCGGGGCCGGTGACCGCCGTCCTGCTGATGCGCACTGAAACCCTCAGCCAGGAGTGTTCCGGGAGGTCTTGTCTCTCAGCTCTTTTATTCTCCTGGCACAAAGGCTCCATCCCGGGTCTGTGGAGATCGACCCAACTTGGTGGCAGTGCTGCTCCTGTCTCCCTCTGTCCCGTGGGATCCTGCTGCCTGGAGCGGGTGGGAAGGGACCCTTATCTCGCGCCTGCAGGCTGGGGTGTGAAGGCAGCAGAGGAAGGGGCCGGGCAGGAGCCAGGGGAGCGAGCCCAGCAGCTGCCCTTTTTCATCTGCTTGGGGCAGCAAGAGCGGAGGAGTCGCTTGCCAAAGCAAACTTCAGCCTTGACAATTGCCTATTATTAACACCGGTGCTGTGTTTGCACTGCTTTATCCCGCACTGGGGCTCGGGGGGCACAGCAGCCTCCGAGGGTGCACAGCCCCAGCCGCGCAGGGGACCACCGTGACGTGGCCGCGCGGTGGCATGGGGCACTGGGCAGGGCACGGCCCTGGCAGCAACAGCCCGAGCTGGGGCCGGGGCTTGCAGCACCCATCGGTGCACGGCTGCGGGGTGCAGACGGTTCCTTTGGCAATCCTGGGTGTTTCAGATGAGGCTAACTTCCACAAGGAAGGAGGGACGGTGCCGAAGCGATGCTCCTGCCCAAAATACCTCACCGGGGAGGTAAAAGGAAAGCTGAACAGTAATATCTACCGCAGGCCTGATATTGCAATGGCCAGGGCAGCACTTGGCTCCTGCAGCACCTCTCTGCCGTCTCGTTGCGGCACGTTGTTGACACTAGACTCGGGGGCTGGCTCACGGAGGCAGCGGGCATCAAGGCACCTCATCTCGGGGGATCCCCCCGGGGTGCCTTCCCCTGAGCTGGACCTGGCTCACTGCGTCCGGGGCAGCGTCACCCCGCGAGGAGCAGGGAGCCACCGGACGCAGTGGCACCGTGGCTGGATTGTGATGTCTCTCTCTCCTTGCAGTGAATCCCTGTTGCTATTTCCCCTGCCAGCACCAAGGGGTGTGCGTGAGGGTCGGCCTGGGAGGATATGAGTGTGACTGCACGCGGACGGGATACTTCGGGGACAACTGCACCTCCCGTAAGTCCCTCTTGCCCAGAAGACCTCTGGCACCCGTGGGTCCCGGGGCGGCACGCTGCGCCTGCAGCACACGCTCTCACCAGCAGCGACAGCGCGGGTGGGCTGGGGCCGTTAGCAGGCTTCATTAGTGGGGCGAACGATTTGCCTGGTCTGTCTCCCCCAGCCGAGCTCTGGACGCGCCTCCACAACCTGCTGAAGCCCAGTCCTGCCTTCTACCACTTCATCCTGACCCACTTCAAGTGGTTTTGGGACATTATCAACAGCACCTTCATCAGGGACACACTTATGAGACTCGTGCTCACAGGTGAGGGGTTGGCGCGGGTCTCGGGGTGCAGCAGGACTCGGGGACCCCCTGGGCATCAGCAGAGGTGTGGGTGGGGGTGGTGTGACTGCAGTGACGCTGAGCAGCTCCCGTGGGCACCGGGCTTGAGTCATCTCACTAGGAGACCCAGGGAGGTTGTCACCCCATCACCCCATCACCTTGTCATGCCGTCACCCTTCCTGGGGGAGGCTGCCTGGCCAAGCGGCAGCGAGGCGCAGGAGGTCGGCAGGCTGGGCTGCCCGTGCATCCCCAGCTGCGTGCCGGGCTGCCAGCCAGCTGGAAAACACAAGCGGCTCTCGGCACACTGCGCTCGTGGGGCCAAAGGGCTCTTAAACAGCCGCACAGAAAGCAGCCTGTGGAAATACGGAGCTGGCCATTGTTACTCATGTCCCCACATACATCACTTTGCATAAATATTTAGGTTCCAGGCCTTGGAGCCGTAGCAACATGTTCACAAGGCTCCGGCTGTTGGTTTTACCATTTCTATGTGGTTGTCATCTCATTCATCATCCAAGAATCCACTTAGGGCATTAGCATGAGCCCTCCTCTTCTGCAGGGAATTGCAGCCTTTAAAAGGCTCAGAGCAAAGCCCGGGATGCCCGTGTGCCTCCGCTGCCTGTACCTGTCTGGTTTTCAGGGTGGCAGGGGAGGCCGTCCGGCAGCGCTGAGTGGGCAGGCAGGGGCTGGGGGCAGAGCCCGTGAGGTGCTGCCCCATGCCCCGGGCCCCGCAGTGGTGACCCCCATCTCTCCTTTCAGTTCGTGCCAATCTCATCCCCAGCCCCCCCACCTTCAACTCTGACTACGGCTACATCAGCTGGGAGGCCTATGCCAATGTCAGCTATTACACCCGCGTCCTCCCGCCCGTGCCGGACAACTGCCCCACGCCCATGGGAACCAAAGGTACGTGGCTGGCCCGGGGCAACCGGCACCACACGATGCCAGGCGTGGGGCTGAGTTGCCGCAGCAGCACCCCGGGTCCGTACCCGGCACAGCATCAGTGTTTCCCACCCACCCATGCCCGAGCTTTCACTGCCATGGACACGTCTGCCAGCCACTGCTGGTAATGCCGTGTGGTACTGCTGTCCTGCCCAAGCTGGCCCTGCGGGCGGGAGGAGTTTGATGGCATCCAAAACACTGCTGGGACAGCTCAGGTTGAGCTCCTGGGGCATGTCGCAGCCTGTGTGAGAGGGGTGTAAGGTGTCTGTGCAGACGATTCAGTGCCTGGCGCTGCAGCAGACACGGCAGCGCTTGGTGACAGCCGCGTGGCCAGCACTGGCATCTGGCTGGGCCGGCACAGGGCACTCACCTTCAACCTCCATCCTTCACAGGGAAGCAGCAGCTCCCCGACCCCCAGCTCCTGGCGGAGAGGTTCCTGCTGCGGCGGAAGTTTGAAGCCGATCCCCAAGGCACCAACCTGATGTTTGCCTTCTTCGCCCAGCATTTCACCCACCAGTTCTTCAAGACATCCGGGAAGATGGGACGCGGCTTCACCAAGGCGCTGGGGCACGGGGTGAGGGACGCCGGAGCGGGGGGTGCAGAGGCATGTGGGGAGTGGGGAGGGGGACCGGGGCATGCACGGCCTTTTGGAGCAGCCTTGACGCCACGCTCTCTTGACAGGTGGACCTCGGGCACTTGTACGGGGACAACCTGCAGCGGCAGCACCAGCTGCGACTCTTCAGAGATGGGAAGCTGAAATTCCAGGTATGACTGAAACATGTCTCAGCCCTGTGCTCCAGGGAGGTTTGAAGCCCACGTCCCTCTGGCAGCTGCCAGGCCAGAGGCTCCCAGGAGCATCAGGAGACCCCAGCCCTGTAGGAGACCCCAGCCCTGGTGCCCCGTGTGGAGCACTGCCCGGGCCCCCCTTGGTGGCTGCTGGCCAGAGGTGCCATATCAGGGGGATGAGCTTTGGGGTCGATCTGCTCTGACGGCAGCAGGCGTCCCGCAGTTGGGGCTGTACGAGGGGGATGTTTCCGTCCTGCTCACTGCTTGCGGGAGAACGGCCGTGGTGCCCATAGGGAGGCAGGTCCCAGCTGGGCAGGCTTTTACCAGGGTGGTTTTCTCCCCTCCTCCCTTTCTACCATGCTGTTCTTGTCTCTCCAAGGTGGTGGATGGAGAGGTGTACCCCCCCATGGTCACTGATGCTCCGGTCCACATGGTCTACCCATCTGCCTTCCCCAAGGAGAAGCAGCTGGCGATGGGGCAGGAGGTGTTTGGGCTGCTGCCAGGGCTCTGCATGTATGCCACGCTCTGGCTGCGCGAGCACAACCGCGTCTGCGACATACTGAAACGGGAGCATCCCACCTGGAGTGACGAGCAGCTCTTCCAGACGGCTCGTCTCATCCTCATCGGTGAGGACCAGTGGCACCACAGGGCACGGGCACTGCGGAGCCCCGTGTCCCACCTCCCCGGGCAAGCCCCGAGGACTTGGGCGTTGGTCGGTCTCTGTTTGAGGGCGATGGCCAGTCTGGCTTTTGAGGCTGGAGGCATTTCTCTGGCAGCCTTCTGGGGATCATTGGCTTTGGTCCGTATAGCAAAAATTGGCTTTGGTCCATCAAAAAATTTCATTTGTAATAATTCTGTCGTAGTTTTGAATTATTTCATTTTAATGTTCTATTATAAATTTACTATAACCTCAAGAAATGTAATTTGTGACCAAAATCCGGAAGAGACCCATGTCACCACATTATCTCCAAGCAGCGCATTAAGGTCAGCTTCCTCAGGAACCATTTCGCTTTTGGCAGACTGACCTTTGCTGGTGAAAAAATAATTCACTGAAAAATTCCCAACCAACTCAACAAGCCCGTAGTCAGAAAGGTCCCAGGTGGCGGATGGGTGCTGGGACGTGCTGCCATAGCACGTGGGTGACGTCCCAGGGTACAGAGCCGGTAGCTCCTGCTGCTGCCAGCTGACGGCTGCTTCTCTCACCTCCTGCCCAGGGGAGACCATTAAGATCGTCATTGAAGACTATGTCCAGCATCTCAGCGGGTACTTCCTCAGCCTCAAGTTCGACCCCGAGCTGCTGTTTGGGTCGCAGTTCCAGTACCGGAATCGCATCGCGGTGGAGTTCAACCAGCTCTATCACTGGCACGGGCTGATGCCCGACTCCTTCGTCATCCAGGGGGAAGAGTACAGCTACGAGCAGTTCCTCTACAACACCTCCATGCTCATGGACTACGGCGTGGAGGCGCTGGTGGAGTCCTTTTCCAAGCAGATTGCAGGAAGGGTAAGGCCCTGCTGTCCTCTCCCTGGGACCCCGGGAGGGATGCTCCTGGTACCGTGAAGGCAGACGCTGCTGTGCTGTCGGGTGGTGGAGCCCAGCTCTGGGGCTCGCAGGGCGGCAGCAGGGTTTCGAGCTCCTCTTCTTCCACTGCGCAAAGCTCCGGTTGAAGGCATCGCCTTGTCCCTGCAGTGCCTGGAGCGCATCTGTAGCACACCAGTATCGAACCTCCCTGTTCGGCAGCGGGTCGCTGTCACACGTGGAGTCTTCTACCCAGGGCAGCACCCGATATGCGTATCGTGAGTCCTCACCACAAGCACCGTAGCAAGGCTGGGCCTTGGCAGCCCCGTTTGCTTGTTCTCGGGACTCTGTAGTAAACATCACGGTGATGCCAGGAGCCTGCGGTGAGCTGGGATCTCCTGGCCCAGACCGGGCTGTGGAGCAGCCTGGGCATGGGAGCAGCTTGTCTGGCACTGTTCTTTGCTGCCATCACATGGATGTTTTCTTCCAAGCAATTACATCTACATTTCTGACCGTCTTTTCTTGTGCAAAGCAGCAGGGCTGAGGTGCAGACCTGCTGCTCTTTGGATGTTTGGGTTCTCCCTGTGACCCCAAGCCCCTGTAATCTCTCCCCTCCTCCCAGGCTGGTGGGTCACCATCCATCCGGGGTTCTCCTGCACCGTTCCCTGACCCACGCTGGGAACAGGACTGGCCTTAACCCAAGCTGCTCTACAGCTTTTTTTTGGCAACATCCTGTGATTCCCCCTCTTCTCACTGCTGCGATGATGTGCTGGTCTCCCCGACACCATGCCCAGGACACGGATGCTTTCGTGCGGGGAGGTGGGGCTGTGCTGCGGCTCTCCTGGAGCAGATGCCGGTGCCGCCTCGTGCCTCATGCATGCTCCTCCTTGTGTTCTTTGCCCTCCAGATCGGTGGGGTACAAACCATCAATGCTAACATCTTGAATGTGGCCGTTGGGGTCATCAAGGAATCCCGGCAGCTGAGGCTACAGCCATTTAATGAGTATCGGAAGAGGTTTGGCATGAAGCCCTACAAGTCCTTTCAGGAATTAACAGGTAGGGCTGGAGTGCTGCTGCAGGAGCTCTCGGGGCTTTGCTGGGGCAGCGCAGGTGCTCTGCGCTCACAGCGGGAACAAGACCACGAGCCGTCCCCGCGCCGCTGGGCTTGCCCAGCAGAGCAGCCGCTCCTGCCCATCCAAGCCTTGCCTGGTCGTGACCTTCGCACCGGGGTGGGCAGGGCTGGTGCCTTGGTTGCTGGGGTCCTTCCTCCTGCGAGGCTGGACGAGCGGTCTGGAGGGCAGTGCCTGGCTGGGGAGCTGGGCTCGCCACTGCCCGGGTTGCGGGAGCTGCCGCATTCCCGTTACACACAGCAAGGCCGGTCCTTGCCGGGGGCGATTCCCTTGCTAAAGCACTCTGACATTCACTTGATGCAGGAGAGGAAGAGAAGGCGGCAGAGCTGGAAGAGTTGTATGGAGACATTGATGCTCTGGAATTTTATCTGGGCTTGCTGCTTGAGAAACCCCAACCCAATGGTATTTTTGGAGAAAGCATGGTGGAGATCGGAGCTCCGTTTTCCCTGAAGGGGCTTCTCGGAAACCCCATCTGCTCCCCAGAGTACTGGAAACCCAGTACATTTGGTGGAGCAACTGGCTTTGAGATAGTTAAGACAGCATCGCTTGAGAAACTCGTGTGCCTCAATGTGAAGAAGTGCCCATACGTTGCGTTTCGTGTGCCGGATGCTGCGGAAAATGGCAGCCCTCAGGGTGGTGGACCATCTACTGAGCTGTAGCACCAGGACAGCCTCCCCAGGTAGAGACCGTCTGTGCCCAGGCACCGGCTGAGCCGAGGTCCCGGCCTGGCGCTGAATGTCCCCTTCCTTCCTGCAGGGAGCGGTGGGGACACGGGGACCTGCCCACCCCTGTGCCGAAGCAGGACAGAAGATGGTCCCACCCTGGGCGTCCTCCACACCAGCCCTCGAGGAGAGGCTGGTACCAGCTCTGTGAAAAGCTCGAGTGCCTCAGGAGTGTGGCTGCCGCCGCTGTCCTCACCAGACCCAATTCTCTTGCTAGCTAGTACCTTGCACTAAGGCAGCTTTGGGGTTCTCCAGGGGATGCCCACCTCCCTGGGACGCTCTGGACTCCCCTGCGCTTTGTCACCCTCCACCCCCGCTGCTCTCCAGCACCAGGCCACCAGCAGCCCCTCTTCCGCAGGGCTTCCCCGCTTGGGACAGGGGAGCACAGAGCCCGGGGAGCCCTCGCAGTCCTTTCTCCTCCGCTGCACCTGGTTAAGCCGCTGAGCTCCCCAGGGGAGGCGGAGGCAGGTGGCGGTGCACAGAGGGACGGGGAGGACACGCCGTAGCTGTTCATGCTGGCCCAGCAGTGGCTGAGCTTGCAGTAGGAACCTGCCCTGATCCGCTTCTCCTGCAGCTGCTCCGGACTGCCCACCCCAGCCTGCCCAGCACACGGGCACAGCCGAGACGCAGCCGAGAAGAAGGAACCAAAGCAACGTCTCTGCTGGAGGAGACCAGGGGAGAAGCATCAGACCAGACCTCCCACTGGGACCCCGGCACGCACCGCCGGCCACCTGAGCGGGGCTGCTCGGAGCAAGATGCTACCTCTGTGCAAACACAGTGATGAAGGCTCTTCCATCCTACAAGCATTACACTTCCCTGCATTAATAGCTCGGCAAATGGCATCCCCAAGGCAAACAGAGCCCGCTTCTGTCCTGCTCCAGAAAGGCAAACAGATGTCAGCCCTCGCTGACAGAATGACATGGTAGCTGGCAGCCACTGTCACTGGCCTTGATCCCCATGAGATCCCGGTTCACCTCCAGGAGAATGAACATTTAAAATAATAAATGATTTTAAAACCTCCTCTCATTTCCTCCAGCCAGTTTCCAAGCTTTGTCTCACCAGCGCCAGGCCCTGCAAGAGGGCAGGACGCTCAGGAGGCAACAGGAGCTTGGGGAGAGAAGTCCCTGGAGCATTGCTGGTGTCCCTGCTAGGACACGGCTGGGCCATGCCGCTGGAGAGGGCCATGGTCACCGGCGCTGTGCTGCGTCACGGCCAACTGCATCAGAAGAAATAAACGGAGCGACCCCGCTCCTTAGGAATTGCCTCGGCGGGGGGGGGGTCTTTGAGCCCGAGTCTCCCGTGAAGGTTTGAGCTACGCTGCCTTCCAGCCACCACCACCCCACAGCACCGTGCCGCGCCGCTCCAATGCTGATAACACAGCGCTTACATCTGACAATATGTATTTCTATCACATAAAATCTATCCACACGTAAATCTTGCTGGCCAGGTATTTTGTAGGCATGAAATAGCCACAGTCTAAGAGAGCAGTTGGCAGCAGTCTTCCCCTGTGCTGAGCCGGAGGAGGGGACCGCTCCTGGGCTCCTGCTCCGTCCCAGCAGGACTTCCATCTGGCGTGGTGACTTCATGCCACAAGGCCATGGAGGCTGCGCTGCTCCCGGGTGGACCCTTCTTGCAGGGTTCTCCACCCCGACCCGCCCCGGGCACTGCCGGCTGCTCCTCTGCCCATCACACAAAGCCGTGGGAGACAAGAGGAGAACCAGGGCAGGGAGTCCTGGTCCAGGGTGCTGCCCCGAAACCTGGGGCCAGGCAGCACATGAGGGACAGGGCAGGCAGGGGTGGGGAGGATGACAGATGTGAAATCTCCAGGTAGATACATCCAGGTACTCACAGCCCCCTCCATACTCTCTGCTGCCATTCCCTGGGTGGGGATGGGGATGGATGGGGGTTGTGGCCATTTGTGGGGGGAGCAAGTCCTGAGATGTCCCACCTTCTGCCCTGGAAGTTTCAATCATTTCTGGTCGCACCAGCTGATTTTTTTATCCCTGATCAACCAAGTATGTCATGATCTAAATTCCTCAAGAGGGGGTTGTGAGGCACTTGCAGGCAATAATAAAACTGGTTATAGGGAGGAGTTACAGGAATTTTAAACCAGGAAGATTTAAAGAGCTGGTGCCTTGGCAGGGACGCATTAGGAGAATGTCATGGCAGAGGAACATCTGCAAGTGGAGACTCCCGAGGCAAGAGCCTTCTCACTCACTCTCTTTAACCCTTCAGAAATTAGATGGTTTTACCAGGACATCATCTGGATTTTAACGTCCTTACGGGACACAGGGAGGCAGAGAGGCAGGTCTGACCCACGGAGGCACAGCGGGCAGGTTTGCCTGCTGCGTGCTCACCTGGGTTGGCCCTGCCCTGCCCATGCCCTGCCCAGCGTCCTGCGCTGCTGGGGACCAGCATGCAGAGACCCCAGTCTCGTGGCAGGGGCAGCACCACCAGGCACTGTCAGGCTCCTAAGAGGAGCAGAAGTGCCGAGCAGCACGCCGAGAGGAGGACACGGTCCTTTCCCATCGCATGGTTTCCTTTCCCCAGCTTTCCCCTTCCCTTCCCTCTGGGTGGGAAGGCAGCGCGCAGTGGTGACGCTGTGCCCAGGTACCAAAACGACCAACACCCAGCTTGTTTCGTGGCAGTGGTAGGGGTCTCTCCCCAGGCTGTACCCTGTGCCATGACCCCCCCCGAGGACCACAACCCTCATTGTGCTTCTCTCGCTCAGCCAACACCACAACGCTCAAGAAAAAGGGAGTCTCCTGGCAGCAAACGGGGAGCAATACGCCATCCAAAGATGGTCAGTGTGTCTCAAACCCACGTCTCCAACCAGCTGGAGCACACTTCCAGAGCGTGCGTATGACTGCCCTTGCCCTGCGCTGAGCTGCTCCAGCCTCAAGCATCCTCCACCATCTGGCTAAAGGCACAAGCTTGGCTCTTTTCAGTTAGACCACAAACATCCTGCTTTTGTTTGTAGCTATCAAAAGCTGCCAGCGCTGTTTTGGTACCAACCGATAAGCGTATGACAGCCCATCAGGCTGCCTAGATGCTCTCTGCCTCCAAGGAGGAATGTTTCACCAGGAACTAGCTCAGCTGAGCCAGCACTGCCAAACCTGACATCTCTTCCAGCAGTGCCACCAGCTCCCACACGGCACAGTCCAGGACAGCAAAGCATCTCCCTCCTGTACCTCACCCTTCTCTAGCGGGAAAAGCTTTGAAATGGTTTCTTTGTAGGACTAACGTGTACCAACCCCAGGCACAGCATCCAACACACTACTGAAACCTCCTCCTCCGCAAGCCTGGGGACCCACAGCCCCTCACATGGAGCTTCCCCCAGCCCAGCACTGCCGAGCCCTTGCGTTTTCTTTGCTAGTCTTTCAGCCGTGGCAGTTTGCAGAAATCACTCACATCATCACCCCCTCGTCCATCACAGTGCTGCAGCCACATCCAAGGTAGAAGACAGTAGTTTGCATCTAAACGCGGTGTTTAGTCTGGGGCATCCACCACCATCACCCAACCAGGGCAAGGGCTCCAAGCACTCCCCACCGCTGCGAGCTCTGGGGACGGCGCAGAGGCGAGTGCTGCCAGACATACCTCCTGTTTGAGCTCTTGGTAAACACAGCTCATAGGAGGTCCTCCGATTTTCTAAACAAGCGCCTCCGAGGAGCCCAGCTGCAGCTTGCCTGCGTGGGGACGGACGTGGACAGGAGGACGGTGCTGCCTGCGTTCGTGTGGTGTGAGCAGCGACAATGGAAACATCTGTCTGTGGTTGCACGACCTCTTAACCGATGATTCACTGAGCAGGAGGTTATTGCTGACCAGAGCAGACCATGCAAGGAAGATCAATTGCCTGCAACGCTTTTTCATGCAAAGTGGCCCCTACGGCTAGAGGGAAGGGGCAGAGGTTGCAGCCGGGCTGCAGCTGCTCCAGGGTTTCCCTCTCCGGGCAGCTGCATCCCTCTGGCCCCGCTGCCTTCTGCGGCATCCAGGTCTCTGCCCTATCAAGATCCACACTGGAAAGTCACCTAAACCCCACAGTGGCAAAAATAAGTAGAGTCCTGAGGCTGAATAGAAAAGCAGTCCCTCATCTGAATAACCCACCTGGACTCCCCTGAGCCCGCCCCAGCAGGCCCCTTTGCAGCGTGAGTCATGCCAGCGATTGCACAGGAACATCGTTTGGATTTTCACCAAAGGCATATGTTGAACATTTTAGAAAGAAGAGGTAAATTGGAGGCCAAAAAAAATCAGTATAAACTTTTCTTTTCTAAATCTTGTCCCTTATTGCCTGGCCCCCAGGTCAGCACCATGATTAAATGCCTGAGTTAAGCTCGTCCCGTGATTTCATTCCTGCCCTCGCTGAGCAGCCGGCTGCATTTCCTTGTGTGTTTGCATTCTGTGGCCAAATTCTGCTCTTTGTATTGGAACATCATTAAACATGAACAAACTCAGGTGATTTTATACTCCTCTCTCCAGTGCAGAATTATGCCCTCCTGTAAAAATGGTTGTTTCTGGCTGCTCTTTTTGCAGTAGGCTGCTTTTTCCAAAACAACAAATTTCCCAGAGGCAACACAACCTACCTGACAAGTGTTTTTTTCAACTCCTACTTATAGTACTTGAAGATGAAAATCAGACACGGAGATGACTTAGACGTGGTACACGTACCTTCTTGATCTGAAGGGTGTATCACAAACCAGACCAGGCTGCAGCCAAGGTGACGCACAAAACCAACTGACCAGAGAGCTGGTCCCCGCAGGAAGAGCCGAATCCACCTGGGCCACGTCTGCACGTTTGTCCTACGCTTGAGAAGTAGCAGATAGAAAATGGGACAAAGGAAGGACAGACAGCAAAGACAGAGCACGTAGCTCTGAGTAGGAGGAAGTCTTGTTCATTAGATCTTAACCACGTGTTAACTGACAGTAATATTTTAGATATACAACTAGTGTAAATGTCTCAAAACATTTAAAGGTGATAAATACTAACCTTATTTTCCAGGACCAGCTGTTTTCTTTCTGAGCTCTCTTGTCTTGTTGAAACTAACAGATTTAAGAAAGTTTGCTTTTATTTATGGCTTTTAGATGCTGGCAGAATTGCATCTGAAAAATGTTAACGCGTGAACAATGCCCGCACAGCTCTGCCAGTATGAGACAAGCGACTCCGGTCGCTTTGCACCAGGGCTCGACTCCCTTGGCCTTTCACGAGCGACGTTTGTGTATCAGACCAATTTCATCAGATGCACTAAAAAAAGCAGCAGAATTGCTGGTGAGAGGAGGTGGGGGAAGAAACAACTGGAAGATGTCAAGGGACATAAACGCACCGGCTGGTGCCTGCCCGGGTTCACAGCCCGGTGCTGCCTCTGGATGCTCCTTCCCACAGTCTGCTGCCTGGGCCCCTGCGGATCTGCCTGCGGGCAGGGGCTGCCTGCGCTGCCTGTCCAGCAAAGAGAAACCCCTTCAGGAGGTGCACAGGGAGCTGTGGCTCAACGGCCAGGGAGAGTGGCTGGGCAAATCATCTCTTTCCTAACTTTAGCTGGTGTCTAGCAGCAGGAAGAACACTTGGCCAAGGCAAGATAAGGTCTAGCGACAAAATATTTGGGTGTACAACCCCTTCAGCCATCGCAGTTGACTAATTTCTACCACCCGCCACACCAGAGCCCTGCACAGTACCGAAAACGACTACCACAATCTACCAGGTTTCTGCCAAGAACAATGTTACACACTAGGGAAGCTGCCATGCCAGAAAAGAGAGATGAAACATCTTTGACAAAATTAAAAAGCATTCTTTATTCAAACCCAAACCATTTAGTAGGAATGCATCAATGTAAATGAAGTTCTGACAGTGACAGAGTACGATGGCTTTGGGGGAAGGAGAGGCACCTGGATCAAACTGAAAACCTGACGTGCTTGATGCCAAGTTGAATGTTTCAAAACAGTTTTATTTTATGCAGGTATTTGTACAATTTCATTTACACTTCAGTCCCCATATGTGTCTACAAATACACCCCAATTCTTCATCTGCAGGTCAGGACCACATCTAAAATTAGAGAAATTAAGCAGACTTTAACACTTCAACCAGAAGATTTACAGATACAGTGCTGGTATGAGTTGTTTTTATTTGTATGGAATGGATAGGGGACAGACACTTACAAATTAGTAACTAACCTATTCTAAATTAGTTTTGTTATATTGTTTAATGCACATTAAGAACGCTGGTTTTTTTAGGGCACACGATTACCAGTTCGTCAGTTTGGAAGGATTTAGCTTCACGAATGGACAAAAGCATTGGCAGCAGCGCCGAGCACTGCCAGCGACGCTTCTCAGCAGCAGCCGCCGCCGCCGCCGCCAGCCTCCCCTTCCTTCTCACATTTGGGCTGTGCTGAGAACAAGCAGCAGCATTATAGCACATCGTCTCTCTACCCCTCTCTCCCTTGTGCTTATTATATTCTTCCAGATCAATGATTAATTGGATTCAGACCTTTGTTCTTTTCCTTTTGGCTATTGGCACTGTAAGCCATCTATCATATACCTGAGCACTGGAAATTAATAACCAGGAGTCACCTTGCTGCAGGCCATCCGACACAGAGCAGCAGGAGAGGTTTTGATCCTATTACAGTTTTGCTGCCATAGGGGCAAAAAAAGGCACTTTATAAAAATAAAACTTCAAAGCAACTCAAGCAGTCAGCTCTCCCCGACCCCCTCCAAGCCAGGTTTTATTATGATGCTAATATGCACCCTGTCTGCACAACAGACTTCACTGAATCTCATCCTGAATATAAATTACAGCTACTTCGATTTTTTTTCTTAAATGTGCCGATATCCATGCTCAATGATTTAATTTCACATAACTTTCATGGTTTTTTTCTGCAATTCTGAGATGAAAAGAAATAATCTCTTACCACATGTTAAAATCTGGATTTCTGCCAGTTTCCTTAAAACAGCTACAATTTGAGCCAATTCAGTAATTTTTAATTAAGAATTATTTATTTTTCTGCTTATACTGTTTTTTAAAACACAGTTCAAATAGATACAATTACAAATTCTTCTTTTTCTATGCTAAGATCCATTCTTATTAAGAACCTAGTGCTTACACAGAGACATTTGCATTTCTTCCTGGTGTTCCAAAGTGCCTTACATAAAACTTGCAATTAAATTTAATAATTAAACATGGCATTACATTGGGTCATATATTTAGGTAATGATAGTCTACTTTCCTCAAAATTAAAAAATAACAAGCAAAATAAGTAACGTGCGAGAAAGCAAACATGTTGTAATATCAAATTAAGTACGGAGAAGACGATTCAATAATAACCAGGTATGGAGTGCATGCATTCAATGTGCTCATTTGTGCTAGGCACACTGTTTGAGCCATTCAGCCACACGATAATCTGGCCAGTAAAGCCCTTACCTTGCTCTGCATCAAAGGTTTTCATGCTTGCATTCACTATAAATTGCTAATGGCTTCTAATCCTACCCAGGTTATCTTGCAGCTACGTAGCACCAGACCTGCTGGAAGCAGGGTGAACTTCAATGTAATAGAAACCCTGAAAATTACTTCCCCATATTATTATGATCTGATTTATGAAGGAAGTAGAGCACAAACAAAATAAACAAACACACCTTAATGAAAAGGTAATCACCGACAAATGGTAATGACAAAGGTGCTGCAGGAGGGAAGCGTAATATGCAGCTGCTGCATTCAGTAGCAATAAAGTTCATAAAGAGACAAATGGGCTCAGCCAGCACAGGATGGCTTTTATTCTGTGTCCAGAAGTGGGAGTCACCCTGTGTTTTGGGGGAAGATGAGAACTTTAAGATCAGTGTCACCAGGCAACTGAAACAGCTGTGGTGATGCTTTTGAGGAGACCTTTGTTATTTGTTATTTCTTATGAAGGGCAGAGGAAAAAATTGCAGTCTCCACAAACGTTTCACCCCTACCCCACAAGATTTTTTTGTTAGCGAACTCCACTAATGCATGGTACAAAAAAACACGCTCCCAAAGAGCCGTCAGAGGAAAACCAGGACAGTGGCAATGTTTTTGATCCTGCTGAACACTCTGTGCACAAACTGGATACTGAGCTTCAGAGCTACGTAACAGAAGTTTGTGCAGGAGACGGCTGAGCCCATCCCCAGAAATGGAAAGCTCTGCCATGACTCTGCTTTGCCTTTCGGCGACAGCGCCCGCCATCGGTGTGCCCCAAACCCCTTCGTGAGCCACTAGGAAAATCAGATACAATTAGTTCAAAACACCTGGCAAATAAGATATGACCTAAAAACATGTGTACCCCACCTTAGCCCAAAACCAGCCAGATAGCTGGCTTCCTCCCACACAAAACTTGTATCTTCAACAAATACACAAAACAGAACAACATTACACGAAACAGAACAAAATCCTTACCCTCTGACACACTCTGAAAGGGACTAGTGCACCCACATAATAGATACTCACACTATGAACCCACATACTGACTTCCTCAGGGTCAGCCCTGCAAAGACAGGAGGAAGCCCAACGCCACCTCCCTGGATGCCCCGGCACTCTGCTCCCCTCTTGGGAAAACGCTGTTGAGAATGTCTGGGGGAAAAAAAAAAAAGAAAAAAAGAAAAAAAGGAAAGAGAGCCACAGGGACCTGATGTCAAAAGAAGACCTGACTTTACCCGCAGGAAGAAACAAAAGAAATCCTACAAAAAAAATTCTAACGAAAACCCAGAAAATATTAAAAACCCAGGAAGCTCAAAAAGACAGGACATTGTACCATGCAGCAACCGAGACTGCCCGGCAGATGAAGCTGCGAGGATGAGAGGCCCACCACAAAAGCGGCTCGAGGCCCTTGAGCCCGATTACCTACAAAGCCCCTTAGGGAATTACAGTGGCAGTCGGCCAATGGAAAAAACACGACGGCGTGACGTGGTGACTCAAAGATCTAAAGATCTGACTCAAAGACTACAGAAACTGGTGCTAAAAACACAACAGATGAACAACAACAAGAGAACCTAACTGCCGTGACTGATACTAGAGCAAACCTCATTGGACGTTTCAGGAAAAAGGCAAAAATGGAATAATAGAAAAAGCTTGCATGCCCGGGACTGCAATAAAAGACAGACCCCTGGTTGGAGATTGTTATGAGCACAAATAATACACATCGTCTTCTCCAAGAAATTCCAGGGAAGACAGCCATAGAAGCCTGCCCTGGAAATAAGTGCCTAGTCAATGCCTCTAAATAACAATGACTGTGACATCCAGATGGATGGTGAAGGGATGGATGCAAAAATTAAGTCAGAGAACAAAGTAAAAGGCACAGAGGAGCAGAGACCTCCAAGTTCTGGAGGATGTATTTTAATGTACCTCATGCTTTCCAAGATGAGACTTGTTTGACATTCAGCCCTGCATGTTGTGATGCAGAGGCCTGGACAGTTTACGCTGCATCTCTTGTGACTTTGCCATACCTCCTGTCAGCTGTAGGGAGACTAAAACAGAACAGACCTCATTGACACCCAAATCCAAGTGCAAAACCCATCTGAGAAAGGCTGATGAACTCGCCTCCCTTTCCCAACCATCCCCTGGTCCCAAAACTTTAGGAACTCCTTCTCTTCTCCTGACCTGTCAGGGAAAGAACCCCACTCCTTCCCAACAGCTCCTGCCCTGTATTTGCATCCCTGAACCCCCCGTGTCTGCTGCTCCTCAGGAGCTGCTGTTCCAAGCTGTGCCCTGCGTTCTATGAGCAACTTCCCATCTTCCGTCTTCCCACGGACTCTGGGCTCTGCTACAGGCCCACAAAATAAGTGAGGTCCTGATGCTTATAATCTATGAGGGGCCTGCCACAAGCTGCAAAGGTTCGAGAGACAACATGGTACTCTGTGGGCAATCGGGAAAGGCGATGAGCCATTCCATACCC
Source organism: Ciconia boyciana (assembly GCF_034638445.1). NCBI lineage: Eukaryota > Metazoa > Chordata > Aves > Ciconiiformes > Ciconiidae > Ciconia > Ciconia boyciana. Next base: position 2,214,247 of record NC_132951.1, on the reverse strand, counting down.
TGAAAGCCACTATGCCTGATGTCCCTGCCGCTTTCTTGAGAAATGCTAAAACTCCATATACAGATGCATACAAGATGCTCACCTTAACCCCTGCTAGATCATCTCACCATCAGTCCTATTAGCAGATGATGTCAACAACTTCCACAGTATAAAGCCAAACTGATGAAAAAAAACAAGACTCCATCTTCAATAAAGTCAGGAATTCCAGGAAAACACAATGCACTTAGAATTAAAAAAAACCCTAAAACATATTATTAAACCATCTTGCCACCCCTGAACACCCAATACAAAATTACTCACCTGGAAAAAAAAAAAAAAAATGCAGCTGCATATAAGGGTACTTTCTACTATATATGCTGCTGAACCTTGAGTGGTCCTGAAGCCCTTACCTCAGACAGACACCTCCACTTCTCTCAATGTCAAAACATACCTCCCCAAATAGCTCAGACAGCTCAAAAGCTGCCTCAAAACCTGCAATCAACTGAAGGAACAGCAGAGCACAGACACCCAAGCAGCCCAGGAGCAGAATGAGCTCCCTGATGAGGCTGTGGCTCACCCATCCCCAGCCCTGCCCACCGCCTTTCTGACAATCCCCTGGCATCAGGGAGGGGCAAACCACCAGAAGGCACAGAGCCGGCCAAGGAGCGGTGGGGTTTCCTCATCTGCCCTGAGTTTACAGCATGCAAAGCACTGGACAAAGAAAATGACCCTTACCGGCAGTGGCCTGGGTGGGTGGGCATGCACCCACGCCAAGCAGGCAACAGCCTGTGAAAAAATGGTCCTGCTCCTGCACACCTGCGTTGGCGACCTGGTCTCTTGGCTCAAGGCTGCTTTCCCACAAAGCCATCCAGTCCTCTGTCAGGTCCAGGGGTTATTAATGTTCAAAATACGTCTGATGACCCAGCTGAGGTAGATAATATGAAGGCAGACAGAAATGAACTTTAGCACTGATTTAGTAATTTTAGGGAGATGAAATTCTGAGGTTATTCAAGTCCTAATTCTGCATTTTGCCAACAAAATTCTCCTTGATGCTATTCAGCACACATGTTGGAGAGCTTTGTATCTTTCTTGAGAGGCAGAGATCATTTTCTGATGAAGTGACTGCTATGAACTCTAAGGGTGGGTATTTTAAAACCCAAGAATGTATTAAGAGCTGTAACTGAAGGAAGATTTTCTCATTTAAGTCTCAGGCAAGGTTAAAGAAGGAGGAACCCTCTCCAGCTGAAAAGTAATTTTCGGGATGAAGTCAGGGGCTGTTGTTATTTGTAAGTGAGAAAGGGACAAAAATCTGATGCCAAGTGTTAGAACAAGAAGGTATTTCCAAGAGGGAGACTGCAAATTGGGGAACAGAAGATGGGACCTTGTGCTGTTAACTGGCAGCAGTTCAGCTCCAGGTTAATAACAGTCTTGAATGCTTAAAAACTTCTTTATTTGAGGTCTCAACTCTTGTCTTAGTGAGTAGGTGCCCACATCTTGAGCCAATTCGTATTTACATACGCTGTTTCGGGAAACCTGTGAGGAGACTGAGCACACACAGCTGATCTGAGAACAAAATGTTTAAAAAACATCTAAGTGATCTGGAGAACAGAGATGACAATACACAATTTCCTAAACTTACTCAATTGTGTTAGAACTTCACGTTTAGTAAAATACATGTGAATTGCATAAAAGCAAGATTGTTTCAGTGTGTACTTTATTGAATTCATTTAAGAAAATGTTAGGAATTCCTTATGTTATTTTTAACGAGCAAAAGTCAAAGTGCATGAAGGGGAAGAATATATACCCACACTAAGGAAGAAAGAGAACAGTCCCTAGCACAAGAACATCCCACAGTACAACTACACCTACTGGCCCCTTGGCATAAGTGGTTCAGTCTATTTCCAGATCACTGTCTTCACTGTAACATGCAGATGGATTATGTATAGAAGTCAGGAGCACTAGGTCTTTTTCTGGAAGCAAACCACATTCCTGCAGAAAAGCCTCCAGGTCTACAGCAAAAAAGTCTTCTCCGAGCTGGTCAGTGATTCGCACAAAATTGCCGATGAGCTCACCTGCCTTGTAGATCAGCAAAGCTGGCAGAGCATTATTAGTAAAGCGAGTGCTAGCACCAATGAGCGAACTCTTTACTCTGCAAAATTTAACTGTTGGATACTCAGCAGCCAGACAGATCATGCAGCCGTTCAGGGATTCGGTGCCAGGGATATCATCTTCATAAATATGGATCATGATCAGTGTGCTCTTATGCTCTTTATCAACTGTGTCCAAAAATGCTTCTCCACTGGTAATCTCAAAAACCTGTTTAAATTGCTGCCCGCTGTACAACTGCTGTCTCATCTCCTCCATTCGCTGCTTCCTGTATCGCTGTAAAAATTCCTCATCATCTTCATCATTGTGAATCATGTTATATTCTTGTAACGTCATCTAAAAAACACATACAAAGGTATATGAAAAAGAGAAAAAGATCTGCATCACTATATGGATCACTTATATAATGAGAATATAAATCAAGAGGATTAATGTGGGTCACTCATCTTTAATAACAGCAAAGTGCAACCCATGACAGCTCAAGCACCCTCTGTATTATACTCCCTTTTGATCTAATTAGAAACCATGTCCAGTGGGAACAGCAATTTCAGCCTTGGGTATTCTAGTTTCCACAAGCTGCACTAATCACACAAGTGGCTGCTCCATGCTCCCACTTTAATTCAGGTTAATGGTGGCTATGTCCTTTCACTAAGCTATGAGCACTGATTTGGATACCGTGCCTGACCTAAGTCTAGCTTCTTTTTCATTAGCTTTTCCATTTAGTTTTTCAGTTAACATTTTGTGGCAACCAAATGCACTATCTTGTCTGTAGAACTAAAAGTAACAGGATTTTATGTATTTCGTATCTGTTCACTTGCTTTGTTACACATACTTGCATCACTCATGGTGCGGCCAACTTTCATCACCTGAAAGGAAGAAACACTGTCTGCTCATTAGTAACTTCTCTGACTAGAACTGTAAGAGCTAGTTATACAGCCCAGCTGATTAAAACCATTTGCTACTTCCAATGCCTTCTATCTTTAGAGCTCAAAGTCAAAGCTAAATTCTCAACATCGCTTACTAAATATGAAATCAGTAAGGACTCCTAAACTCTTGTTTTAGGCATGGGAGGCAGTATTCATAGGTTTGCTGTACAACTCGTATTAATCCCCTGAAGCTGACTTATCTGATAAACAGATAAGGGAAATCTGGGAAAAGGATTTGGACTTCTTCAGTATAGCAGCTAAATTGCTTATTTCTTAACACAGGCAAACGCAATGCTCCTGGAATACCACTAAAATGTAAAATAATTAAAACTTGACACCACCTGGCAAATATAGTTATAATGCACCTCTTACACCGCTGCTGTGTTCCGGTTTACGAGGGAGAAACGATACCTATCTACTGATAGAACAAGGATTCCTATCTGCTTCACGTACACAAATGATAAAACTGAAAATGTTAAACATTTAAGTGGCATTTTAATTCCTTCGTGCCATGCTACCTTTCCATTGATTTTTTCCTGAAGCTCTTTCTGCTTCTGCTTATCAGTCTCTTCATCTAAGTGAGATCTACATGTCATAGATAACTTCTTTATGAGTCGTTCCATTTCTCTGCGCTGCTCCTGCCGCTGTTCAGTTTCCAGTTGTTTAAATCTTCGCCAGTCATTAATGACTCCTTTGGGACCTGAAATTAAATATGTGGGCATTTCATATAAAAGGGTAATACAATTACACCTATCATTTAAAATCCAAGTAATAATTTATAAGTCAGCAGTAAAATAGTGGCCCTGTCATAAACTTTTTGTATATCATGCAAATTGTTAAAACTAAATGAAATAAGTAATTTGCCATTTACATGTCCTTGAGCTTGTATCTATTTTTTTTTCCTAAGAAGACTAAAGTTTATCTAACTAGGCTACTCTCATAATTGTCCCAAAGATTATTCCAAAGATTAATATCTGCACTCCTGAAACAGAACCACCAGCCCTCAAGAATGCCTCTATTGTTACCATGGCTTTTCACAAGAACAAAAATAATGATGGAAAAGTATAATTAAGTTTGCCAATGCTCTTGTACAGAAGTACGTTCTGTGATGTACAATAGCGTTAATTCTTACAGACTGCCCCTTGCTGTTACCTTGCTGCTGTGGCCCAGTGGAGTTAATTCCCAGGTCCTCTCTAAGTATGCCAGTTTACTACTATTACTATTACTACTACTTCCATTCTTCCTTCAGGTGGAAGATGTGAACGCATGCAGGAAGATTTTTCATCATTCTTAGAGAAACCGTAACACACAGAGGGCCAGTCTTTCATAAGAATGTAAGAAATACCCTCTGGATCACACCAACGATCCGCACAGACTTGTACTGTGTCTCTGACAGTGGCAGCAGAGAACGCTATTTTGGGAGAGCCTGGCCACTGTCTGTCTATTCCTCATGGACTTGTTCAGCACCTACCTGTTAATGGTTAACAACTGTGCAGCTTACAGGAAAGAAATGTATGCGTTATCAGCCAAATTGTACAAATCAGCTTTGTACGCAAAGCCTAACTGCTTTAGATATAATGCTGAAGTCTCTCAGAGGAGAAGTCAAACATTAAAATAAAGAACCAGCTATTAAAAATAAGGTTAGACTATAGCCAGAAAATGATCAATCTCTGACTCAAGTATGCATAAAAACAGGACTTTCATTTCGAAAAATGAATTTTAGAAAAACACATGAATCTTCCAATAAACAAAGTATTTACAAAACAATTAGTGTGATATGACGATACCTGTGTTGACTGCACTGCCATCGCTGCTAAGCTCTACTTCCCCAACGCTTTCAGGAATGGTGCTCTCCCCTTCTTTATCCTCTTTCTCACTGTCTTCATCCTCACCTTCACTACTGCTGTAATAATACTGGAGCTTCTCACCAAGCAGTTTATCATCCAAAGTAGTCATTATGTTCTAAAAAATAAATTAACAAAATAGAGAATGTATCTCTCATTCAAATATGCAGCGCAAAATACCACTTTAAATGCATAGTGATAGTCCTTTGCTTCCTCAGAGCAGTTTTTTAGCCACATAAGAAGTTTACAGCCCACTATCAAACACCCTACAATGCAGTCAGTCACGTGACTTAATTCTTTGTCACAATTTCAAACTCACTTAAGTTAGAAGCCTTTACGAAATAGAACTGCTTTGAGGCTCGCTACTGCAGAAACACTTTATCTGTGTTCTCAATAATGGAGAATGAATTTTCTAACCGTGATTCAGGAGTCTTATCAGCCTCACTCAGACAACTCCATGAGGTTGATTTCCCAGTTATTGAAATTTAAATTTCCAGTATTATTTGCATTATTTTAACAATTATTTATTTGAGCTGAAAAATGGTCAATGTAATTAATCAAATAAAAATGTTCTGACCTTTATTCCTTTCCAGTCTTTCAGAGACAAGCTTCTATCAAAACCTGGAAGAAATTTCAGATCATGTTAATTCAAATTGTCAAAGACAATCTCAAAAAAACTTTTGCAGAAATCCGGCACATTTAAATAACATAAAACATGCAAGGAAAAAAGTTTTAAAAAAATGTAACTATGTTTTCTGTTTAATAAAAAAGGTTACTCTCAAATGCAGAAAACATGTTTTCTGAGTATTGAGACAGAACATACAAATGCTTAGTGCAGTCAGTGCTACAGTTTCATGACCACTGCTTCCACGCTAAGAAATAACTTATCAAAAGAAAGATCTTCATGTCTGGCATCTTTTCACCTGTCCACTGACCACACTGGTCATCTTTGCGGAAGGCAGCAGCATCCTGTTTGTATGGACAACACTGAAATGAGATGCTGACACACTGATAAAGTGATTGCAACTATCCTAAAAATCCTCACTTTTCCCAAGTTAAACTTTTTTTTTTAATGCAAAATACCATCTGCTAAATAGAAATTAACAACAGCAGAATCCAGCCTCTAAAGCTACTGACAGCGTCCGTGTTTACAGACTTTGTAAGCCTCTCACATCAGGAGAACAGAAAGATCAGATGTTCCCAAGTGATGGAAAGCTGAAGAACCACTGAGCCCCTTTAAAGAGTTTGGGGCTCTCTCCCCACTGACTCCTTCCACCAAAATCCTCTGAAAGAGCTGCTGATCGGATCTCATCGTGATGGAGATTTAAAATGCCTGAGAATTACTCTTCTTTCCTGGGTGAGGGGCAAAGGGTATAGAAAGGAGTGCCACTAAGGTCAGATATGCGGCTGTGGACCTGTGATGCACGAACTACATCTAAATATCCAAAAAAATTCATTTAAAAAAAAAAAGGCAATTTCAATCAAATCAGTTGATTTGGGCTCACACTTAATTCTGCAGGACTCTACAAGTCAGCCCTATTAATGCATATTTGACAAAGACACCCCGAGCAACGTATGGATAAAGTAGGCTTTTTAGTCTTTCTGCCAACCGCTAGCAGGTTCTGCAAGAGTTAAAACCAGATTAAGCAGATTATCGAGGAGGTGGCCAGATGGCCCAGGATTACTGAGATTACTTCGCAGAGCACTGCAGAGCAAGATGGAAGAGGCACCCCGAATTCAGGCGGGGACGCGCCCAGCTGCAGCCGTACCCAGCCGTGACAAGACAGCGGCACGAAGGGGACCTGCTTACGCCTGCGGATCCTCAGCCAGGGGCCCCGGACGACGCAAAGGCAGAAAGCAGAACAGCGTCGTTTCAGCAGAAGAGGGCGAGCGCTCTGAACGCCCCTTCCCAGCCGCCCCCTCAGCTCGGCCGAGCCCCCCGCCCCGCTCGACCGCTCCCGCCTCCTCTCCCGGGACCCCAGGCCGCGCCGCCCGGCCCCTTCCCCGCAGGGCGCGCTGCAGAGCCCGGGGCCGCGCCTTAGGCCGTGCCCGCAGCCCTCAAGCCCGCCCAGGGTAGGAGGCGAGCCGCGCTCCGCCCCGGGCGAGGCTGCGGGCGACGGGAGCGGCCGGCCCGAGCCGCGGCTCCCAGCGCGGGCTGGCCCCGCCGGCCGCCGGCGCGCCCGCCGCCCCGGCCCGGCCCCGCCGCCGCCTCACCCGCTGCCCGCCGCCTTCCGGGGCTGCCTCTCGCCGGCGCGGGGCACGGCGGGAAGGAGGCGGCCCGAAGGGAGAGGGGCGGAGACAGCCGCCGGGCCCGGAGCGGCAGCGGGCGGGCCAACCCCGACACCCCCCCAGCCCCGCGGTTGAAGGCAGCGAGACAATTAAGGTGGACAAATAATTTTTATTCGTGCATGCAAATACATGTCAATACTGCAAACTTCTTCCATCAAGTCTCTCAAACACTGAAAACCAGGATGCTCTACTCCGTGACCAGCCAAAGCTACAACCTCTTCACTTCAGTGCTACAGCAAACACACACGGCACCGCCCCGCCGCCGGGGCCCCCCTACTTCTAACACGAAGGGAAACATTACCATTGGGAACTCAAAACCGAAATAAACGGAATAGAATTTACTCCCCCATATATCCCCATTTCATTTTACAGATTTTTTTTAAATTATAGTTTTAAATAGAAGCTGAGAATGCGCCATAAAAATGAGCATTAAATCCATCGTAGCGATGGTGCCTGCTTTATACATGATGGGTGTACACCATCTTTTATTTCATTTACATTTCAATCGAACAATAGATTTGCAAAGAAAATGTCTAATACAGACGTAAAAATATTCACACTAGAGCTTCACAATCGGTTGTACAATTGACAAACAGGCCTCTTTTCCCAAACTTTCCAGCTAAGCAAATTTATAAAATGTAATCAACAAGAAAAAAAAATTTTCTTTAAAACTTCCAGGGAAAAGAATACGCAGTAAACAGTATAAATGCGGACAGCAGATGCTGCAAGCTAACCACAATACTTCTGAGTGGCTGTACAGTGGGTATGTGCAGTACAAATAAAAGCCACGTGTGTTGTATCACAACTACCGTATAATGTACTTGTTTGCCCAGCTAAGAAAATGCATGCATTTCCATGCCTTGGATTAACTGAGATCTACTCTGGAGAAATTGATGGGCTATGTGCAAATGACCTTGGCTTTTGGCAGTAATAAATGCAGCCAGGCTCTGTTTTATTTCAGCTTTTACAGCAAAATCTTGAGTGATTAAAAGCTTCCACAAGCATCCTTCTTAAATAACGGGGGGTAGTATTATGTTCAGGTATTGGTCATTTTGATTATTCAGATTTGTTTCATCTCATCACTGACAGTTGTTTTTTTTCCCCTTGTCGTGCTCCCTTGCCAGCAAAGAGATACACGGTGACGACTACTGCCAAAGTCAGCTGTTCATTTATACTGGAAAATTGGGTCATTTAAAAAAGCACATTTATTGTGTTCTGCTTGCAGAAGAGGTCCCTCAATGAGAGGGAATTTCATAACAAAGGGATTAAACTACAACATAAAGAATGGACTTTTATATACTATAGATAATCCGATCATTTCTCAATTTGTTACACTCTCAAATTCAACATCTTCCTTTAATAACAGTCTAATAATAATGAAAAGTCTGTTCACAAATATGATCAAGGAGCTGCTGGCATACAGTGTTTATGTACAGCAACAGGTACAACTTGACAACTTGTGCTTTAAAAAAGCAAACAAAACCAATGTTTGGAACTATTCTGAGTTTAGATCAAGTTATTTTAAGCGTTCTTTCCTCAGCTGTTTCTGACCACTGTGCATTATTTTGTACCTCATCCAGCCTAGTACACTATTATACAAGAACAGCATTCAGCTCTTGAGTACAGGATAAATTACAATTTCAATTGTGTTATCAAAGCACGGAAACCTTCCAAATTAGAGTTCTACAAAGAGCAATTAAGAGCTTATTCAACATAATCAGCTGTGTACAACTTTTTTTTTTTCCTAAATCAAACATCAAACTTCAGCGTCCCTGTACTAGACTACCAAGAACCAATGCCAGTTTGCTTTGCAAAGAGTCTAACCTTTCCTTTGAAGGGTCTAGTATACATTCTACAATGCAAAATCTGCATAAACACTAAGATTCATTTCTTGTCACCTGTTTACAGGAACAAAATATCAGTAGCAGGGCAATCACTCTGCTATAAGTATATGTTAAGAATGTACAGATAATTACTTTCTCACACAAGCATTCTCCCAGCACAAGCATTAGTCTCTATTAAGACCTATGTGGGAAATGAGGCAAACCAAGGAATGAATCCAGGTAGTGAGGCAACACAATTAACCTAGATACTAATAATTCCTGTATCTCTTGCATGTGAAATCCCTGCTGTACCCCAGTGGGGAAAAAAACACAACAAACCAAAACAACCCAAAATGCTTGTCCAAGCAAAGCAAAGAGCCAATCTCTTTCCCCAATCTGCTATGGGCCTTTTTTCTGACAGCACAGGTACATTAGGCCAAAACCCAAATGGGAATCACTGCTACTAACACACACAGATTAGTCACTATATCTCAGTGTCAGAAAATAAGCCCTTCCATAGCCCAAAGGCACCTGATTTGCAACTAGACAAATGAATACATACTTGTTTATATAGGGTCAAGGGCTGAAACTTCACCGAAGAAGAAAGCCAGAACTAGGTTCCCACCTGCAGCTTCTCCCTGTCAGGGCACTGGAGGGCACAGTTCCATGGCAAAAACCACACAGTCAGTGTTAAAACCGTAAGACAAAGCTGGCATGCTGTTAAAACCCCCAAATAATTCTTTTGCCTGTCATTCTATGTATTAAAAATTCAACTAAAAAAACCTAGCCTCAGTTAAGAACCAACTTTCCATATGAAGTGTATGGTCATCCTAGAGAACCGCTATATCATGGGACCTCCTGCTGCAGACAAGAGTATATAGATACATTTGTTCTTAAATACGCCAATATGGTTGGCAGGAATACGTTAGGCTTATGTAATTTCACTGGACAAACAGGCAAATGTGTGTAAGCAGCTTATCCCAATCCCCCTCCAGCAGAGCACAACCAAGTTTTTAAAATTGCAATTTTAAAATTAAAAAGTTAAGGTAAATACACAATCAATTTATGTAGTATATATTCACCCTCAGATCATGCTGAAGATGTTCTGTGGAGTTCTGGTGCACAGAGGGCTCTTTCCCTGAGGGCAAATAAGGACTTCTCAAACCTTTATATTTTCTCTATTTTTGTAACAAAATAGCAATTTAAAATTTAAAAATCTTTTAAAAAAATTACATCACCTTCAACATGGAAGATCTCACTGTTTAAATATCCGTGAAAGAGACATACTTGTTTGCATATCTGTTTTGGAATTACATTGTACAGCAAATAATAGTATCTCAGAAGCATTTCAAAAGTAATATAAATTCATATTTACAGAATGGTCTTGGTATAAAATATACAACAATCATATTTATGTCTAACATTCTAAGTTAAAGTTAACATCAATAGGAAATAAGTTAAGGTGACAAAGGTGGTCTGGTTCTCGTATCCATTCACTTCAAGTTGCAAGTGAAACAAAGCATCAGTCTAATCCTAGCTATGAGGTGGCACTGGCTATAGGAAGGTACAGCAACAGCCAAAGGAAACTAAGAAAAGACTACTTGACTGCTTTTCTACATACATTCCTTTACATTTGAGTATTAAATAGATGTGTAAGATCTTCCATACTGACACCAGAATATCAAAACTAACCCTTGGATTTTCAGGTATATTTACAACATAATTATCTCATGGACAGGTTCATTAGGAGAGATATCAAACACCAATATTTACTTAGTCTAATCAGTAACCCTCAGGGAAATGCCAACCCCCACCCCCCAGAAGCGTGCACAAAACAGTTATCAAAATCTTACCCGACCACATAGCTGTGATTTTGTAAAATAACAACTCAGACGACCAGTAACATGATCCTCTTTAAGCATTTTGCTAGCAGGAAAAGCCCTTACATGCAGTACACCTGGTGAAAGATCAGCTTGGCTTAAAATATTCCAGTACAATTTTCAGAGTAAACAACTTCACAGAAGTTAATAAAAACATAAAAAAAAAGGTAAAACTTGTCACAAAGAAAAGTAAGAGGACAAACAAGAAGATAGTAATCATCAGGAGGGAGAGTCCTGCTTTCTTTTAAAAAAAAAAAAGTGGATTTTTAAGCTTCTAAAAAGAAAAATATGCCCAGGGCTCTAGTTCGTGTGTATTTATGAAAACCAATTTTCAGTTGACATGTCTAATATGATCCTCAGTCACATCTTAACAGGGCATAAATTCATACACTTTTCAGTACTCTGAAGGTCAGATAATGCTATATTATTGTATTTTCAAGGTCTTTGAAAATAAGTTGCCACTGAACAAGCAAAAATTAAACCTGAATACAAAATTATGATTAACAACATTTAACAAAGGTAATAAAACCGCCTTAAATTCCCAATATTTAGTTTAAATTAAAAACAAAACAGTACAAAAAACAGCAATACCATCTTGTTAGTCAGTGCAAACACTACATACAGGGTTTTCAAAAAGGAAAGCCAAGAGCACCTGATACTTTTTGCCAAGTCATCTGGATTCTATAATCTCCAAGTTGAGAACTATTAATATGAGAAAAAAAAAAAAGAAAAACCAAAATTGCTGTTACATTAGTGCATAACCTCTCAAAATGGTTGAAAATTGTTTCACATATAACTTGGGGAAATCAATACCTAGTACATTAGCTGGAGGACTTAGGCACTTGGTTTACTTCTGATAACTTTACTTGGACAAGTAGCTTGTGTATGTGTATCTACAGTACTAAAGCAGAAATTGGGGGGGGGGGGAATGGAAACAAAAAGCTGCAGCAAAGCACTGCACCACAGACCTGCAAATAATGTAGCAGTGCAAAGCTAATGGTGTGTTAACCCTGTAAAAGTCTCAAGTCCAAATCTCCACCTCTCAGTCTTCAAACAGGAAACAATACTCCATGCAAAGTTCCACAACTAAAGAAAAAGCAGCTGCAACAAGACACAAGTTCTTCTCTCATGAAACAAAATAGAGACAAATAAGTTAGTCTTCCTTTCACTAGATGTATCATCGTAGGATCCTGCTAGTTTAAATAACTGAGTTGTTAGTTTTCTACAGAAGCCATTTTAAACAAGAATGGCTCAGATACCGCACCGGATTGCTACAAACTCATAAAAAGCTGCTTTAAGCTTAAGTAAAACAATGTCCAAATTCCATTCATTTGTGGAAAGTGAACGCCTTACTCTAGTAAAGTAAGTTTTTTTTTTTTCTTCAGAATGCTAATGCGAGAGGGGCTTGAAGTATCAAAGAGTCCACAGGAAATGCATGACCCCAATATTATTTTTTTAAAAAAAATATACATTATATAATATATATTATATATATAAAAAGCTAGTGTAAATGCTTCCATGGTGTGGTCACAAGCTGGAAAGATGAATGCCTTTCAGCTGTTAACCATCCTGCCATTTGCAACAGGCTTTAAAAAGTCATTTTTATCCTCAGACATAATGTGAGCAGTTTTCAAAATGAGGCTGCCAACACTGACTGATGTGCTGATGGGCAGGCAGCTTGCATTGCTAACAGATGTTGTGATCGGCTGACTGAAGCAAGAAGTTACGGGCAGGATTGTTTTCTGCTCCTCCCTGAGGAGAAAAATAAGTTACACAAATATTAAACAAGTACATGCACAAGTATCCGGAACTGAATTGTGTGCATTAAATAAATACTGACATAAACTCATCTTTAGCAACAGGCTAAACATCTTACTATGGAACGGTACGCTCAAGATGTTAAATGCAGTCTGCCTCATTTGCAAAGGCTGCATTACACATTAAAGACTACAGAACATATAAACCTAAAATAGTGTATTTTAAAAACTACCTCTCTATGGAGATTTGTGCAAACAGTATGACATTTAACCTTTTGAAGTTTTTCTTAATTTCTGTTAACTATAAAAATACTTTTGCATTTTTTGCTTACTGACTGTGAAAGGTATTTAACAGCTGTGACATGTTTCAGTATATACGATTACAACAATGCATATGAACAATGGTACCATCCTGTGACTTTCATATTTGTGACCTAATTCTATTTCTTAACAGGTTCTTCTCACTTCACCATGTATACACAATGCAGATGTCTAATCCAAGTCTGAGTAGGTACGTAGTTCAACAATCATGCTTCAACTATTCTGATGCTGCTGTTTGTCTAATACTGGCAGACACTGCTGTTTTGTCTAACACTCACAGAATCACAAGGTCTTCACCTAAACTTTGTCTCTTCTGTTCCATAGATTCTTTCTGGTGCTGCTTTAGCGGATGCCCATTCTCTACAGTTGTTCCATTGAGAAGCTGATCATCTTGAGAACTAATACCTAGCTGTATATCCAGAATCTCCTACAGAAGAAAAGCAGAAATGTCCATCAATACTGTCACTACCAGCTTTAAATTTTCCTATTACATTGCGCTACATAAACCTGATGGAAATGGGAGTCTCATCATAAGGCTCCTTATTTTTATTTCGTACTATTGGGATGTCTACCACATTTTACTATAGGAAAAAGAAAAAAAACCCCAATTATTCAAAGATGGCAGTGAATGATAACAGTAATATAAGCACCAGTTGCTAAAAAATGGTTTATCAGGTGAGATATGAAGGAGGCAATAAAGACAGTGAGAGCTGTTTCAATAATTAAGGGTGGAGGAAAGGCTAAAGATAAAGGTCCTTCCATGCATGTAATGGCGATTCACAATTCATACTACAGTACTGCATCATGTACCACAGGCAGAGCAAACAAAAGCTGTAGCCAGTACTGTAAGCCAGTTTTGGAATGTATTATGGAATATGTTCCAGATAAGAACCTTAATTTCTTTTAAGTGTACAATGCTTTAAAACAAACAAAAAAGGACAATTGATCCTAATGCCTGGAATGAACACCAGAATGTTTTATGACTACACAGCAAAGGACAAAACGGCATAGAAGAAACCGCGGCAGATGCACTGAATTACAAACAAGCAATGAAGTAGCAGTGAAAACAAAGGAACACTGGATTACGATCATTCAAATGACTTTACTGTTAGAATCAGGTGAGCATGAATTTTAACTTAAATGATCACATTTAAATGTAAACTTCAATGTAAAACATTCTTAACTACAGTTTCAACACTGGAGGGGAAAAGGAAAGGAGTGGACTCCCCATCATTACTAATGCTATCAAAAGATAAAGAGCAAAAAGCTGAAAGTATGACAAAGAACACAGTGAGCTGTTTTTAACTTTGGTAAATATTAACCACCAGGTATCTGAATGAGAAGTACGAGACCCCTAGTGTTAAAAGAGGGCAAACGTTTGATATCACTACAAAGACTAAAACCAAAAGGCTCTGCTATCAACACAATTACTAATTCACAAGGGAATTTTAGAAGTTTTTTAACTAATGAAAGGACCCAGTGATCCCTTTAGACACACAGATTTTTGTACTTACTTCTATTTGTTCACCTTGCCCATCAGGTTCATCTGTATCAAGGGCTGACAGCTCCAGTTCAATGTCTCGATCTGGCTTTGTGTCTGCACAGTCTTCAGTATAATCAGTCTAAAAAAAGAATTAATATGTTCTGTAAATATCAAATTGGCTTTTCACCTGCTTCACACAACACTCAAGTATTAAACTGAAAACAGAAGATGCATTTCTAGGACACAACATTCCTACAATACAAAAGAGCTAGTTAGACACAAACAGAACTTTAAGCATAGACAACAAAGGATACAAAGCTACATCTAATCACATTAAAGTACTGAAACAGAGAGATAAAATGAATACTGAAGTACAAATTTCTCTAGAGTCCGTTGGCAGGACGTTTAGATTTATAACATATACAAGTAGAACGAAGAGTAATGATTGCATGAAAACGGATTGTTACATACTTCCCATTTTGTAAATGGATGATTGGAGCAGCAGAAGAGCAGGGGCACCTACTTGATCTCAGGGAAGTAACTGGGTGCAACAACAACAGTGACTTAACTTGCACAGAATGCGTTATCAATATCCAGGAATGTTAAAACTAAGTTATAACTCTTATTAAAATGCATGCACTTATGTATATACAAAAAACCTCAAAGATTTGTTTCATCCCAATTGCCCCTTTCTTTACCTCACCATTCCTCAAATCAATTTCCTTGCTTAAAAGATTTAAGGTAAGACGACTGCCTTCATCTAGAGAATTCCACTTCTGTTGCATGGCTAGTGCATTCTCCTCTCTCTGAAGTAATAATGAGTTACTTTTGGCCTACGGAAAGAAACGTATCAGTTACCAACAATTACTCTTAAACTATGTATTGTCAAGTGGCAAAATAAACCAGCTTACAAAAAGAACATCATCATCCAGCTAGATGGATAATTATGTATTTATTTTGTTCTGCATTTGCTGACATGTACCAGGCCCACCACTTTTCCCCCCAAAATGGCCTTACTGATGTCAATGGAACAGGTCATATTAGCAGTCCTTACACATCACACTAAGTGTTGCAGTGCTAGCATCTAGTTAACCCTTATTGATCATTTTGTCAACTGTACTATTTTCTGTAGGCTACACTAAGAAAATTTATTTAAAGTCACTTTAGTAAATAACTTTTTTTTTTAAATTAAAAAAAAAATCACATGGTATAATATCTGATCTTACCTGTTGTAATTCAATACTCAATAGATCTCCAGTGCTGGAATGCTTCCTGTGACCAGACAAATCTGTAACTATGAACCTGTCCCTTGAAGAGAAAGAAGGCAAAACTAGGAATTACAAACAAGTTATCTAAATCAAAGGCCTCATAAACTTCATTAGTCTATCAATGTTAGATTTTTGGACAGAAACTATGTGACTAAGATAATGTGCTCTTCACCTTCATTGGGGCTCAATACCCCAAGGCATTATATGAAGCAAACATCCTTATTTTACATATGGGTAAGATGTGGCAAGAAAATTTGACAGAAACTACTCAAGATTGCAGATTTTGACATGACAGCTTGGCAGTACCTGACTCCAATTCTTTGATTAGGTCTCTCAAGGGATACATTGGTAGTAATTGGGTATTATTAGCTGTATTAAGTGTTAAAGACTACACAAGTTTTAACCTAGTTTTCCCAAGGCTTTATGCTGGATAGGAAATAATCTTTTACTTTAAAATTAGGAACATCTATTAATAGTTCTGATTCCCCCCCACCCCCCCCCATTCAGGATTTTGAAGAACAGCAAACTATAGAAAATGCTTTTAACAGAACACAGAAAAAAAGTCCATACCGTTCCGCGTAACGTGCTGATGAAGTAGAATCTGAGCCATAGGCACTCCATCTTGAGTCAACAGCATTGACATAAGGGACATAATCTGTAACAAATTAAGATAGCATTCATTATCTTCTCTGTTCTTAAAGTGGGACATACAGGTATTTTAGCTCTTTGCATCTTCATTGCTGTAGTAAGCATGAACAGGACGAAATGCTCATGATGTATGCTGTACTGTCATATGAAGCCTGTACTTGTACCTGATACGCTGATGGGCTTAGTAGCACTTCCCTGGGAAGCAGTGGCCTGAATAGGATCTGTCGTGTGATAACCCGTGCGGGATGACCTGGAGATTGCACCCCACTTGGAGATGATCGGTCCATCGCTAAATGGGATTATAGGATCTTCTTCCTTTGCCCTTCTCTGAGTTTCAAATAAATGCACTCTCCTTTTAACATCCCCGCTGTCCAAATCCTACATATTTAGGAGATAGAAGATACATGGACTCATTTGAGGTTATTCAGATTCTTCAGTTGGCCAATAACTTTCTGATTAATGTTGCTGAATACAATGCTGAAGATCTGTCCAACTAGAGAGCCAAGATCGGCCTTAATGATTTAACTATTGCCCTTTAATGGCAAACTGACCACGAGAAAGCTATTGCCAGTGCTAGAAGAAATTATTTTGCTTTGCCAAGCTTGTGTTTCCAGGCAGAAAAAGTTCCAGGATGCTTTAAGGTCCTTCATTACCCTTTCCTATACTTGGAGGCAGTATCAAAGAAGGCTTGGGATGAGATTTGGTTACACTTGTTTCATAAAACATAAAGGTAACCTGCTACACTGTATTTGGAAAGTCTCCAAAAAGCATGAGGTAAGCTGTATTCCCTGATTCATACTACGTATTTTTTGTTCTCTAAAGTCTTTCAGTTAGCTTTTCTTCTCTCATGGAAACTGGGTGATAAAAAATAAGTTGTATTTTATTTTCACAGATTTGTCAGCATTAAACTGTTTATTAGAGGAGAATGTGCCTTCCAACCAAGTAAGAGGTGTAGTCTAGGAAAAGAGTTCATACAGATTCTCTGTGGGTAAAAGCAGCCAAGATTAAGTTCATGCTGATTATCCGGGGTCCACAGTATTTCAACTTTTCTGTGTGAGTGTATATTGCTCTTGGGATTAACTTCAAAGTAAAGATTTTCTGAAACAATTGCAATGCAACAAATCTTAGAATCCTGAAAAGGCCAGCGATTCATTCATATAGGATGGACTATTGCACTTAAACCAAATAGGAAATGTGTTTCTGCAAGGGAAACACCTGCTCTGAATGGGCCACAATGACCCTGTATTAACCAGTCAAGTCTGCCACTGCAATATATTCTGAGACTATTTTAGATGCCTCAAAAATTGTGAGGATGTATGTGTACACATATACATTTATATAAAGAACTCTGAAGAGAGAAACAAAATTAAGAAGTCAAAATTTTTTATCCCACTCTAATAATCAAGAGAACACATTTAAAATTAATGAATTCTTATCAGTTTACAGACCACCTACTCAAAATATTTTGGCTACCAGTTTGATATACAGAGATCTGTTATTAAAATAGTTTCAGATATCTGAGAATTTTATTCATGGCACTGTCATGGCACTACATTCTGTCACTGAAGTAAATACATTGTTTATTTACAAAACCGGGAAAAGATATTCCAAACAACTTCAAATGGGCAGAACTACTTTAAAATACTAAGAATAGAAGCTATCAACTTTAAAAGAAAGGCTTGTTTAACCAAACAGAAGACACTTCAGCATGTAAGTATCATTACACTGATGAGATAACATGCAGAAAACCCCTACCATTAACACGGCATTTGAATTGGCAATCACATCCTTGGGCTCTGAGTCGATAGGATTTATACAAGAGCCAATAGTGCCACAAGACCACGGTGAATAGTGAGAGAGATGGTCTTCCTCAAATTTAGTTCCACTCAAATCACTGACACTCTCTGAGAACTATGGAAAAGGGAATAAGCAAGCAGTGAATAATAAAAACAGGGAATTCAGTGTTAAAATAAGAAAAGACATTTACTGCTATTTAATTAAATTATCTCAGAAGTCAATCAAGGAGTTCTAGCCGTATTCAAGACTTGACTCAGGGACAACATAACCGATTCAGTCAAATTTTAAACCAGTACAGCTGACGGCTGTCAAAGAAGGGCAAGCTTTGCCACTACAAATAACTGCCTGGTCTGCCAAGATGAGAGACTGAAACCAGTGTCACTATGTTAGTGGCAGGTTTCTTCAGGCAAATACCTACAGTAATTAACCTGAGAGGAAGCCATGCATTTTCCTTTAATGTATAAGCCAGTGGCAGATAGAAGTATGACTTGGAACCCTCCAACCTGGATGAAAAGGACTAAATCCTGATCTACCTGGAATGCACCCATAAGGGACTTCAAGTACCTTACAAGACCTTTTCTGAATAATCACAGTCTAACACTTCAAATATCATCAACAGAACTGTCAAACCACAGCAAAGAGCGCTTGGCACAGTGGTTCTCAAACTAGTTTCTTGGACGCATTTAATTTAGACATATAGAAAATAAATATCACAAGCTTTTTTTTTGCCTTCAAAAGCACAGTTTCTGTTTGTTGAGTTTCCGTTCTTGTTTACAGAACTTATCACAAGTACACAATGTTCTACCATTGCCTTTTGCCACTTTTAATGGATATGTATTCTCTGGGACTTGACAAGCATTTGCAGCTTGATTCAGTCTACTCATCATGTCATAATGCCATTTGGAGTATAAAAGGGAAGGTCCTTCTTAATGGAAAACGACTGTTGTTCCCTACACAAAAACCTGGAGGTTCACAAAGCTAGTTCAATAAAGTTACATTTCCTTTAGTGAGGATCAATTGAATCACTTCACTTCTTGACCTTTTTTCAGCAATCATGTTTAGTATCACCTTAATATCAAATTGAATACATTCATTATTAGTTACTACTTTCCTTTTACTAGAAGATTAAATTAATTTTATGAACAATAGATGGCAGGTAGAAAATCTTTACTAGAAATATTAAATGGCATCTTACAGAAACAGGAAGGGAAAATAAAGAAGTTCTTTGGCTTCCCACCTCTGTGCTGAAATCTACACTGAAGAGAGGAGAAGGTGGTGTTGGAGATGGTGTTGCCATAGGAAGGGTTGACGATACTAGAGGAGTTTTCTGCGTGTGGTACTGCGCCCATTGCTCCGGCTTCCGTCTTAATTGCTCATCATAACCAGTCTTCAAATGACCACAAGGCTCCTAACAATAATAAATATAGGACTGTATATCCTATCATACTCTAACCAGAAGGTAAATACTTGCAGGGGACACACTTGGACCCCCAAATTCCCTTGGGTCTGTAACCTTCATTGATGTCCCTAGAAGAATTTCACAAGGATTTGAGGGAGAACCTGGACCATGTATGGCAACTCAAATCTTAAATATGTAATTAATTCAAGCAACATGCATGGAAATTAAAGAGGCAGAGGGGCTAATCCAGATTAGAGTGGTCTATTTTACAAGCCCATTTTATTATGGTTAAAAACAAAAAAATAACTTTGTCCAGGTCACATGTCTTGATCACTGTAATGCCAAATTCGGGGGGTAACAGAAGAGGTCTATGCTAATTATTTACAAACTTCTCAGTAATCACCTTCAGAATCAAGACTACATCCTTCCCTTTCTGACTCTCACTTACCCTTGGTAAAGGCACAGTCCTCTGTTCGTTTGGAGGTTGACAAGCCACAGAGTAATACCCATCCAAAGAGTTGTATCTCTCACGTAATGATGTCTGATAGACAGATGAGTGCATCACATCCATGGGAGGTAAAGAATTGCTCCTAATAATATCATCTCGTGGGTACATCTGTGGGCGCCAGATGCGCCTGCTGTCATAAACTGGGGCATACATTCCAGAAGGGACAGGAGGAACTGGTCCATACGGCTGCGGAGGAGGAGGTTGGTAAGGAGAATTCAGTCGATCTCGAGGGGGAAATGTACTGTAATGATCGGCATATGGCACGGAAGCAGGTGGGAGGGAGGATTCTGGAACGTTATTGGACCTCACAAAGCGAGGAACACAGGGAGCCACACCAGCTGGTACTGTTGGAGGTGGTGGATAATATCCTTAAAAATTGGAAAAAGGCATATTTAATGTAACCACAAATGACCCAGAATTTTACAGCTTCTAAAACTGTAAATAGCATTGATAAGTACCTTTAGAGAATGAAGAGTCTCACTTCACAAACCTGTTACTGACCCCATCATATTTCTGTGGAATATAATTTCATGTATGACAACCATATTTGCAGATGTAGTGCTGACCCTTTACCACCTTGACCCAATTTGGAAAAGGGAGTTTCTCTGCCATTGCTCCTATGTATTATGGTATAACTATGTAACTGAAAAGACACCATCTTAAGCACTTCTTTCTATACGAAGTTAAAATAGATATCTCTAAAATAAAAAGCTATCTTGCTGAAAAAAAAAAGTAACTCCAAAGGTACATAAATAACCATTTCACACTTGGCTTATTCTTTTTTCTTTGGAGAGGAATGTCTGAATACCTCTACCTTTTGTTTTGAGAGCTTGTGAATGACCTGATGCTCTAACACCTAATGGTTTGCTTCAATATAAACATGCACACTGCAACCTAAAAAGATGAGTGAAACTTTTCAAAACCATTTGAGCAAGCACAAAGATATGCAAGTCTCTCAGCAGAAGCATGCTATGTCTCTGGGTCTGAATCCTGTCTATGGATACCTTCATGGATAGGGCATGAGGTGAGCAAGCCTAAATAAATGCAATTAAATGCTAACAAAGGAAAAAGTAGATGAAAGACCTTGAGGTTCAAGTTCTTCTGGATGCTGAGGTACAAGTTGCATAACATACAGCACACAAAGAGAAGAACCACCAACACTGGGAGCAAACTACAAGTCCCTCCCATAGTTGGCAATGGACCAGATTAGTATTCCATTAAGTGAAGATTCAGCTGCTATTTAAAAAAAAAATCCACAAAACTGAGATAAAAGTTATTTCTCAGCATTCAGGCTTATCTAGAGAAAAGTTCAGAGCTATTTTCGATTCAGTGCTCATCTCACTCACCTGTCTGTGGATACTGTGGAACTTCATATGACAACTGAGTCCTGGGATCTTGGAAATATTGAACATTATCAGAATGTGGAGGGTAGACAGGTACTCTGGGAACAAACGGGCTGGATTTTGGAGGCACAGAATTAACTTCTGTTCCGATATTAGGAGGACCAGCTGAGGTAGCTGCTGCCTGGCTTACAGGAGTCTTGGGTGGAGAACCAATTTTACTGAAAAGCATTACCAAGAAATCATTAAGCACATCTTTACTTATTTCAGTTGGTCATCTCTTCATGTACACTCCCATGTAGTGTGGAAATTTGGGCCATGACATTTCCTCTGGAATTTTATTTTTCATACAATAATTTCATATTATTACTTAAGTACTACCTCTCCTAAGAGAACTCAGAAGTGGATATAAATGTTTTGGTATGTACCCAGAAGCTTACATACCACTTGTAAGTGTATTCTGGTAAAGAGAGAGGCTTTGAAAAGTTGTTTAGAGGCTCAGTGCTTCCTGGAGAAGTATCTAAAAATTTTTAAGGGAAAACACCCAAACTAGAAGGTTTTCAGGATTATTAAGGGACTATGCACTACGTACACCCTTCTTGGTTTCAGGAAATGACAAATTTTGAGTGCAAGCTTTTTCTTTTATTTTTATGTAATAACCCAATAGTAAATAAGATACCAGGCTGAGAACAACAGAATAAAAGATAAAGGGAGAGATTTACCATTTTATCTATATTGCATGGGGAGTATTCAACAGCTAAAACAACCGATACTGGCTCTGACAACTTGAATCCACAGCCTTTGTATAATGATATCCGATATCTGTACTGCAGTACAAGATCTTACACAACTTTGCAGCCAGTGAGCACCAGCAACAACTGCAAGCCAGGACCAGAATTCGGTATCTACTGTTTGCCATCCACAAACTCCATGATAATCTAAAAGCAAAATGTTGTGCTTAGTTATTTTTATGAAAAAAAGTTACCTACTTTTCAGGTAGTGATTCTGTAGGGGATCCAGAAACATTCTGGCCATTGGCTCCAGTCTTCCCTCCCTTCTTGGTGTTCTCCAAAGCTCTCAAGGAGCTGTCCGCACAGCGAGGGATCAATTGGGGAACACCACTTTCTAGATTAGCTATCCCATTAGTACTTGGCACCATCTTCCCTGTTGCTTCAGGGCTTCCTATGACAGAAATTACGTTTCCTGTTGTGGTCGAGACGGTGCTATTTACGCCAACTTTATTTAGAAGGGGGAATGTTCTCACTGTTGCACTGATTTTTTTGTTCCTCAAGCGATATCTATAAACAAACACATGTACAAACACACAAAAGACAGATGATTTAAAAAGTGCCTGTTGTGCAGTTTAATGTATTTGTAAAACTAGCAAAAGGAAGGGGTTGAGGGGAACATGATATCCAAAAATTACAGGACTTTAAACTGGTGCTTATCTTCAACTATCTGCAAATAGAACATCAATATCTTCCTTGTAACCAAAGATCATCTCTCCTCTTAGAAGATGCATTTCTGTAGTTCTTTGAAAATGGATTTGGGTGAAAACAGCTTCAAGAATGCATACGTTACATACTATTTAAATAACTCATTTTATTCTTTAATCAATTAAAATGTAGTTAACATTCTCTCTCCTGTAGGTGATATAACCAATGCCTGACAGGCACTGAGCCTAGACTCAGTTTCAGGAAAGAAAATTTTACTTCATATGGGGTAAAATAAAAAAAATAAACCTGGAATTAGTTTACAGATATTGCTTTACTGTACTTTCAATTTCAAGTAAGGAGTTGTCACTTCAAGAGATTCACAAATCCTTCTGAATGAATAAATGTACAGAAGAAACTGTTCTCAAAATTCTATGGAGGTTGCTTGGACTTAAATTGAAAAGGAAAAAAAAAGAAAAAAAAAGAAAAAAGGTCTCCCACACTCACTTTTCAAGCTCTTCCTGAGAATGAGCAAATGTACAGTTTGTTCCTCTTGGACATCCCCCTTGCTGTCGAAGGTCTCGGCACATACTTGTTTTATATTTGCTATTTGGTTGTGGCTTTAAAAAAAAAAGGCACAAGACATTCCACTTACAATCTAATACACATTTACACAAAAATAGGCTTCAAATACACACACAAACACATCCATGATATGCTTTTACATTTTGCATCTTTAATCAGAAAAGTAAGGAAATTTCTTGTTGATGGGCTAAGTACTATGCCATTGTATGGATCTTACTACAGCAAGCTCTGCTACATTCCATATTCAGAAATGTTAAGTTCTCAAAACCTGAATGCAGCAAATAACAGTATCATTAGTTATTCCACAGAAAAGGCCATAAATATTTCAAATCATAGTAATTTCTCAAAGTTGCATCTTTCAGTAAATGTACATTAAGACATATAATGCAACAATCGAATATAGTTACCTGTGGAGTTTCATGGCCTTTTCTACTGTAATTCTGAATGAAATCCACCAGCCCATGTACCACAGTCTTTACAGCAACCATTGCATTTTCCAGCTGCTCCCATGTTGGAGATGCTGCATCTAAAATTATTAAAAGCAGGCTTGTGATTCTGTCAATAATTCCAGTAGTATCATAAATAAGAGGCAACTCTTCTAGTACTTCAAAACACCAAGTACTAGGACAGAGCTCAGAGAGCCCTGAAGAACAGTTTATGATATCATAGAATCGTTAAGGTGGGAAAAGACCTCTAGGATCATCTAGTCCAACCATCAACCCAACACCTCCATGCCTACTATGTCCATGTCCATGTCCACTCCATGTCCTGAAGTGCCACATCTACATGTCTTAAATACCTCCAGGGATGGGGACTCCACCACTTCCCTGGGCAGCCTGTTCCAACGCTTGACCACCCTTTCAGTGAATAAATTTTTCCTAATATCCAATCTAAACCTCCCCTGGTGCAACTTGAGGCCATTTCCTCTCATCCTATCACTTGTTACCTGGGAGAAGAGATCGACCCCACCTCTCTACACCCTCCTTTCAGGCAGTTGTAGAGAGCAATGAGGTCTCCCCTCAGCCTCCTCTTCTCCAGGCTGCACAACCCCAGGTCCCTCAGCCGCTCCCCATCAGCCTTGTGCTCCAGACCCTTCCCCAGCTCCGTTGCCCTTCTCTGGACACGCTCCAGCCCCTCCATGTCTCTCTTGGAGTGAGGGGCCCAACACTGAACACAGCATTCGAGGTGCGGCCTCAGCAGTGCCGCGTACAGGGGACGATCACTGCCCTAGTCCTGCTGGCCACACTATTCCTGATACAAGCCAGGATGCTGTTGGCCTTCTTGGCCACCTGGGCACACTGCTGGCTCATATTCAGCCGGCTGTCGACCAACACCCCCAGGTCCTTTTCCACCAGGGAGCTTTCCAGCCACTCTTCCCCAAGCCTGTAGCCTTGCATGGGGTTGTTGTGACCCAAGTGCAGGACCCAGCACTGAGCCTTGTTGAACCTCATACGATTGACCTCAGCCCATCGACCCAGCCTGTCCAGGTCCCTCTGCAGAGCCTTCCTGCCCTCCAGCAGACCAACACTCCCACCCAATTTGGTGTCATCTGCAAACTTACTGAGGGCGCACTCAATCCCCTCATCCAGATCAAATGTTAATTAATGGGAATTTTGAAACCAGGAATGGAGGTTATCATCTGAATAGTTTACATTGCTAGATACGAAAAATATCAAGAAATGTTTTAAAAGCTTGATTTGCATACCTGGATTTGGATCTATGTTTGCCAGCAGCTCTAAATGAGGCCTCAGCCTGTTTAAGTTTGCAGGATCCCCCGTGCGCTGCAAGACAATTGTCAATTCTTGTACACTCTTTGCAAAAGATTCTGGAGATTGGAGCTGAAAACAAAGTGAGCATTAGTGTGCTGCATCTTACAACTGTGAACTACAAATCTTAAAAAGATTTTAACTGGTTCCTAAACGCAATACGTCGTGTCTTCAGATGGCATATAGAGAGTATCAGTGGAGAGAAATTTAATTTCTCAACTCAGAATCTGCCCTATGAAGCTTCATCATAAGACACAAAAAAAGGAGTTAGACTTAAACTACTGGAAAACAAAATGTCTTCATATGAAGAATACACTACAGTGGGGAGAAAACCTTCATTCTAGTTTTAGCTAATATTTGATATGACTAAAGACAAAAAGTTAACTCAAGTGGTTCTTGGATTTTTAATATTTAATAGTCAAATCTAATCCTACAAAGATACTAAAATCATCCCTTTGACGAACCTTGTCAATAATGGATTGCATGTGTGATTTATGTGCCAAGTCACCATAAAGAAGGGAAGACCATTGTTCTGGTGATATTCGAAGTCCTGCTTCCATGGCAATGTGAACAATTTGGGCATCATGTTCTCTCCGCAAAGCCTCATAACTCCGAAACTCTTCTTTAAGTTGCATCAGAGAAGAATCTTCATCCCTTTTAGTGACCTAATAAATAGCAATAGTTGAATACTCCTCTAACAAAAAAAAAAATCTACAAGTCCATTAGAAAAAGACAGTTACATAGGACAAATCACAAAACTATTACTTTTATGTATTTAGCATATACTTAATTTTCTTCCATGTATTCATCCACTTAGCTAGCAGTGCACAGGCAGAACAGCCAGCTCTTCAGGTTTTTACAGGATTACAGGTGCAAAACTATACAACTCCACTACTTTCAACTAGGAAAGTAATCAGATTTGCTTAAGTCACAGAAGATACAGTTAGATACTTAGTAGTTCTACTAGTAGTTTTTGCTACCCAATATTAAAGGATGACTTAAAGAAACAGAAAAGTGTCTAGAAGTGACTTAAATAATACAAAGGGAAAAAAAAATTAAGATACTGACATTTAAAGAACAGAATATTTACCTGAGATCCACTATAAATGTTAAGTAAAACTCTTAGGTTACATTAGACATTTCTCATAAAGGAGAGCAACAGGTCTGACTATTTTAAAGTTTAGTTTAGTGATGTTGTGATAATCGTGTTTTAAACTGTGATTCAAAAAGAAAAAAAGACCCATGGAATTAACTTTTCACTCTTCTCCAGATATAGAGTGGGAATATTCAGTTTAAACAACTCATCCCTATATATCAAAAATAAAGGGGCTCTTCAGTGCAAGGCGGCTAGATACAGACAAAAGAAAAAGGAGCAAGAGTGACAAATGTGTTGGAACACAACGTCGGAGCTCAGGCTGATAGCACTCTCCATCTATGGTGTCCCCCTCTCATGCCTGGTGTTGGAGCTAGGGAAGTTCCCAGGACTACAGTATTCCAACAGTTTTCTTTAGAATGCTGGGATTGGATTCTAATCTTGGAGAGCACCCAGGCTAGTCTGGCATGTCTGGCCATGGCCTACTCTTATGAATCTAAATAAAGTCAAAAGTGATTATAATAAAACACTTCACTTCTTCCTGAAGCAGGCTAGGAGTGCCTACAGAGTCAGGTTTCATGCCTCTTTCAGGAGAGATAATTTCCAGATGATAGGCACCAGTTAATAATGAGGGCAGTAATTTTGGAATCTATTCTGGCTGATTCCACATGTGACCATTTGTTCCTTTTGCAGGGAATTTTAAATATCAAACTACTTCATGACAGTTCTAGATAAAATCTTAAAGTCTCCATTATTTAAATGTGTAGAAACTGAATTTATGTAACATTTTACAGGTGAAAGATATTAATGCTAGGTCAGGTTCTCTGGAGCTGCACTAGTTCACGGTAACAAACTTCAAATATTGGTATTTTACCTTAAAGCATGATGCTCTATACAGTAGCTGCACAACATGACCAATGCTCGTTTTAGAGGCCTGAGGAAATCTTGGTTCTAGCCTTTGTACAACAAAAAGTACCAGAACTTTTCTCGAGAGTGCAGAGCCATCTTCCAGTGCCAGTAATACAAGTTTCAGTGCCTCTTCTTGCATAGCTTTAACACACAAAAATAAAAGATAGGAAGAGAAATACATTGCCAGAAAACAAGGCTATCATATATTAACACCATTAAGTAGGAGTATCTGAAGTATCTTGAATGTAATTCCTTATTACTTTTTATTTCACTAATCATAAGAAAAATCTCTGTCAACATTAAGAAATTTGCTAGTTTAGAAGAAGTATTTAGAAGCACTCTAAGCACAGCAAACTTAAAGAGCTAAGACTAATTTTCAGTAATAAACACATCAGTAGTGCAGTTTTTATACTTTTCTCCGCTGTGCAGTCTTGCAGCCTTTGCCATTTTGGACCTCTCATCAATGCTATACCACAAAACTCTGTAAAATAAATATGGGAATAGTACAGCAACGCTATCATCAGTTATTGGAATCAAGAGAGGACTAATTCCAGTTTAAACATAATTTTCTTCTCCTTTCTGTGCTTGCTTTAGCAACATTCTTAACTAAGAATTTGCTGTTTCTATCAAAGATATAAACAGGATCATTATAAATTTTAATTTTAAAATATGCTGCAACTAAAGTTAGGCTGATTGTATTTACAACTAAAGTATGAACAAGAGAGCATCTGCAGTTTCCTATCCAATTCTAATCACAGGCAGCAGTACAACCAGCCTGTGTTACAGTTACACTACATTACAAACTGTGCAGAAAGCATGCTTATTTATTCTTCTTAGCTAGGATTTTTTAAATACTTCCTCACAATTTCAAAGAACAGTTAGTAAGGGGGAAAAAAAAACCTCCAAAACTTTAAATTGTAGTATTTTTTTTTCCCCTCCTTTCTCCCTGGCAAAAAGTTGAAAAACAGAAGTAATTACATCTTCAATTGAACAGAAGAAATTTCCAAAGAATGCTTTTTGTGTTAAGAAAAGGTATAGCTACATATACAGTTGCAGAATCTACAGGTACTTTACCTGGTCCTAGAAACTGGCATCCTCGTGCCCTGACAGCAGCCCAAAGATTGGCAGAAAGCTGCTGAGGATTTTGGTGCTGCAAGATCAGTTCTGTAACGGTTCTCTCCCCCAGTGATCGAGCTGCCCTCATAGCTCTAACCCGACCCTCTTCCTCCACCAGCTGACAATTCACCAGCGTCACAAGCTTCCTTTGCATTGGACGGCTCAGTGCACTCTGATTCAAGCTTGCCACACCTTCAAAGAAAGCGAGAAAAGGCAAACTATTGCTTCTAATCAGATACATTTATCTAAGACAAATAAAAACGTCTAATAGTATGTGTCTTTCCCTAGGACTTGGATACTAGTCACAGGTTATCTACCCTTCTCTTCAGCAACTCTGGGTAATTAGTCATCAAAAATAATTTTAATTAAAGTCTTAAATTGACATCAAACCCATCCTGTGAGGAAAGTTCAGCTTTAGTACAAAGTTAGCCCCAAGGAAATATTATTAAATAAAAAATAATATTTTGTAAACTTAAAATAAAAAAATCAAGTGTCACAGGTGTGAATAAGCTTTTAAAGATGAAAGGGAAAATTGATTACAAAAATGAGAAGATTATCCCATTGACACCTAAAATCAGTGCTGAAAACACAATGCTGTTAGAAAGTAAGCTACATGAAGATTCCGCTGTTCAGTAGACTCACCTTTTCCTCCACTTAATGGCTTTAAGTAGAGTGCCAAATCCTCAACACACTTCTTTGCTACTTCATAATGTTTGTTCTCTCCGACATTACTCAACTTTACCGTCTGATGATCAGGTACCTAAGAAAACGCAAGGGGGGGGAGGGGGGGAGAAGAATTATATATACCCGGCTGACCTATCTGGTATGCCTATGATGGCACCAACATCGCTACTGTTAATTACATAACACTGCAGATGTACACTGCTTTTTAGAGAAGTCAAAGACAGGACCCACCCAAGGCATGTAAAATGTAATAAGGAATAACAAAAAGGACTCAAGATGAGGATCAGGGTGATGAAAGATTATTTCTGTTAGTACTCAACACATTAAGAACAAAGGTAGGATAGAAAACAATAGCCAAGGTCTAATGAGAAGGTACTTAAAAGATGAATGAAGAACACAAGACTTGAGAGGATGATCAGTGTACAAGATCAGCATGATTTACTACAGAAAGACGAGGGAAGTTAAGACAAAATTAACTGGCAAGAAAATATGAAAAAAATCAAATGCAAAGTTAAAAAATAATTTAACCATAATTTGGGCATGCTGAAATCTGCAAAGAGAAGAACTACCAAGCTTAACTCGGTGGGAAAAAACTCAAAGTAGAGTAACAAGGTCAGACAATGAAAATAGGAGGAGTGTTAGTCACAATACATTAAATTGTTTGAAAGACATTTCAAGAAGTTAGGAGACCAGGAAAATGAATGTTGTAAGATCAAGGCAGTGATTTGACACAACCTTAGAAATAAAAAAAATGAAAGGAACATGTGAACTTGAGAAACAAAACCACTTTGACATAGATAGTGTTATTACCAATAGCTGTGTCAAGGCATGTGATAAGACATTAAAAAGCAAAGTAAAAAGCATCTTCTTACTGCATCACCCAGGTGTTATAGCGAGAGTAATAT
Organism: Ciconia boyciana; assembly: GCF_034638445.1. Taxonomy (NCBI): domain Eukaryota; kingdom Metazoa; phylum Chordata; class Aves; order Ciconiiformes; family Ciconiidae; genus Ciconia; species Ciconia boyciana. Next base: position 2,184,388 of record NC_132951.1, on the reverse strand, counting down.
GAAAAAGCATATGAATCAGCATAAGGTGAACAGACTTATTTAGTCTCCATAAAGCGCAGTACTGATTATATAATCGCTGTTTTGCCACTGCTACGAGACAGCAAAGGGAACATTCCTGGCCTGATTAGCCAGTGTCTGAAAACGCAACTGAAAAGCCGTCATCATGCATATTTTTAAAAAAATTACACACACACACACACTTCTGAAACTTGGTTAAACAGCTAGCTACTTTCGAACATGTGACATGTAGAAACGAGATTCCTTGCAAGAGTATGATGAATGAGTGCAATCTGCAGGTTCACTTTTCTAATGACAATTGTGACAGATAATTGTCTATTTCCTAATATGTGTTTTTCTCCAGTCACAGTTCAAGAGCCTTTTTAAACCAGAATGCAGCTTACAACTAGAACATGTTTTCATTTTATGAGAAGAGGATGGTCCTGAAAATGGCTTAGTTGCTTTTAGAGTATGTATGGACTTCTAAATATTACAAAGTTAAAGTCTTACAATTTTTTAGACTAAAATGAGGGAAAAAGATCAGCACACGTATTGCAACTGGCATGTAAATGGTAATAACACGAAGTGGCAAAACAAAGAGCTGCTTAAATCATACCTGGGCTCCAACTAACTGGAGGAGTGCAAAGTTTACAGGAAGCACATCGATGTCTGTATTGATGGCAGTCTGGTCGAAAGGACATGCCTTGCGATGAAGCTTGTTCAGGCAGGTCTTACAGACAGTGTGAGAGCAACCTAAGCTGATGGGTTTGTGCACATTCTCATCAAACTCGTTGTAGCAGATTGGGCAGGACAGAAATTCTGTCCACTGAGCTGCCTGCACAGGCATTGTGGAAGCTGGACACTTGTTTAGCAGGCTAGCAGACCATTATTTCACTGTACTATGTTTTGGCAGCTGTAAGTGAATAACAGAGTATTTAAAACATGCTTTCTGCTAATTTAGAATGATTTTTAATTAAAAAAACCCCCACCATTTCAATATTTTACAGAATAAAACCAAATCCTTACATTGAAGTACTCAAAACCCCCCATCTTTGTGTTAAATAATTGTACCAAAAAAGGCTCATGAACTGAATTCATGCAGACTACCGTAAGTTGAAGTCGAACCTATTCACAATAAATGGCATTAAAGTTCTTCTCACAGGATTAAATACACCTTTAGCATAGGAAGAGGAAGACATTTATTGGCACAGAAAGTGTAAAGGCGTGAATCACGGTAACCATCTCTCACACTATCTCATCTAACCTCAAGTTTTCAAAACCCTGAAAGCACTCCCTGGTTGTAGAATGGGCCTGGGGTGGGGAGAAGACACAATTTTTTTTTTTTTTTTTTTTCAAGGGGGTGTGTGTGTTAAAATGTTATTTCCATTTGAAGTGAAGTAGAACAATGCCTGCCTTCTGCAGATCTTACTCAGACTTAATCAGACACCAAACTAAACACAGCTTCACTTCTAAAGACATTTTCTCTTTCTGTAAAAGACAAATCAATTTAAAAAAAAAATCAATTAACAAAAGTTAAGAATCATAAGAAAACACTAAAAGGATGAGAGATTAGTTTTTAGTTTTATGATTCTCATGTGTTACTTCCCCCTTTTCTCCCAAGAACCCATTGGAGCACTCAAGGGCAGAGATTGCTGTATTCAATGTTGCTTTTCACATCTCTACCTTACACAACAATGCAACTCCACCTCCATGAACCCACAGCGAGAAAATCTCTGATGTGTTGAAAATCCAGGTATTTCGGACAACTTATGATAAAGTGAGCAATAACTTCAGTTGGCTTGCTATTAAGTCTTTTCTCTTGAAATATCTCACTCTGTGCAGTAGTACCATGCAAATAGTTTACATAAATGTACTCCAAAGAAAATATGCATTTATAGAAATTGCTCCGAAAGACATCCCATCTTATATGACTTACATTCTTGAAAAAGACAACAGGCCAAAGAAGTTCATCGAAACCATTTACATGCAAGCTTTCGTCACGAAGATTTAAATTCACAGCTTCATCTAAGAGCTAAACAGCCCCACCCTTGGCTGCAACGTGCAACGATGTTGACTTTCCGTGCAACCTAGAGACCAGTTAGTTCATTTCAAGACTATGAACAAGCTTCTCCTACCAGCTTGTTAGAAATGCAAATACACAAATGTTTGAATTACTTGCTTAACATTCTATTTTTTTTTTCTTCGGTGATGGAAAAAAGGTAATTGTTTTGAGGAAGCTGAGATCTCCCCTCTGCATTTGAATTCAGTAACTCTTTACTGCAATTCCATTGTTGGCTGTGCTACAGTTTAATTAATGCTAAAGTATCGGACCATTGAAATAATTACTAGAACACCAAATAGCCTATCTGTGGATGTATTTTATGTTAATTATGACCATCTGTTTAGAAATCCTATTTAGTACTATGAACATTCAGTGCCCTTTAAGTAACAGGATACTTGTACAAGATGTCCTCATCTCAGTGAGCTTTGCAATATTATGCAGCGATTTTTCCCCCAAATGAATTCCCACAGTAAGTGTAAAATACAACAAACTGAAAGTTGAACCTGTCCATTCAAAACCCAGCTGCTGAGGTAACACTTTCAACATAAGCCAGAATATTCACATGCATTGGACAAAACAGATTTTCATCCAACTTCTAGGAAAGCACAACCAAAGCTCTTACAGGGATGAAAAAAACCTGCAGTCCTCTTTAATCTTCTAGTGCTATGTATGTCTTTTAACCAAGCAAATTAAAAAAAAAAAACAACCCAAACAATGAGCCAACATGCCTAGAAAGATTTTTAATTCCTCTGTAAAGAATCCCACCATTTCCTTTAGCACATCTACTTCAGCTTCCCTGCCAAAACAGCAGGACAAGAGATGCACAGAACCGTAGTGTAAAGCCTTGCAGTAAACACTTTCCTCAAAGCTTTTTGCCAGCTTTACCAGAAATGTCAAGATACCAACACCAACACCACTGCTGACCTAGGAACACTATCTTTTTTTTTCACCTGTCTGACTGCATGACACAGGTAACAGCACAAACTAGACAACTCTGGGAAATGTGCTACTACCACGACTCACACAGGGAAAAGTTTAAGAAAAGGCTAGTACACAGACAGCTCAATTGCTAATATGTTGTTGGTCACTGACAGTCTCCTAATAAACAGTCTCTATTTCCACACTGCTCATTAATTATGTCGAATGCAGGAATCTCTGCTCTGAGACAGCACCCACATTCAGTTTCCACAGATACTTCAGAAACTTGCAAGCAACAGCCACCTCTCTATTTACAGGCTTTTAAAATATAGTTGTTTGTTTTCCTGACCAGCACAGAAATGAAACACAACAGATTCTTAAAGCGTGCACTACCGATTTTTAAAGATCCATCTCAGAGTATTTAATCATCCTAAATGACAGACTCTACTAAACATGTGTTGACCTTCAGATTTCTTAACAGGAAAAAAATCTAATTAAATCAGCAAACAGCTGGGGAAAGCTCTGAACTCCTAAAACTTCAAGCAGCCATACACAGAGGAAGTCTCCATACTCTATTAAGCATGCCAGCTATCCTGCCATTCTTGCAGCCCAGCGTGTTAAGAAAACAATCTCATGTCAACTTCTACAAAAAGCATAAGCCAAATGTTTAATAGATTCTTGCTCCTTGTCAGAAACAATGTATTTGAGGGATGTCCTCTTGAAGAACAAATTGCTCCAGTGCTCTAAACTGAACAAACACAAGGAGGAGAGCATAATAAAGAAGGTAAACTAGAAATCAGTTTGAGTTTGTTTTTACTAGGCAGTATACTCAGTTAGTAAAATTACCCTTGGTCTAGCTGTTCACTCTGGCAGACGTGCTATCTCTATCTCTACACATACACAGGGCTTCTCTTCCCCATCAAAGTAGAAGCACCCTGCAAAAAAAAAAATCCCAAAGAAATGGCCAAGACAGAAACTGGCCAAACATACAAGGTAAACAGTTTGAAAAGACATGGTAGTTTTTACATTAAAAATGTTTACATAGTATAGTTACAATTAAAATTTATAGTATTACTATTAGAAACAATACTTCAGATGACAAACTGAAAAATGCACAAGCTCAGGAACTACATAATAAATAAAAACTATTACAGTTGAGTAATTTTCCATTTCCAACACAGTAACATTTTCCCACTGCAGTAATTGTTGCAATGGAGTGGAGTAACAATGATAAGTGATGGATTTTCTCATTATAATTTTAGACCAGAATATTTTATGAAATTGGAGGGGGGGGGGGGGGAGGTGAAGCCCCCAAACCTTTCTTGAATAGCTGTACCATATACAAATGATGGAAGTTGTGAAACTTAGATGTTCTTATTTTACCTTAATTTGTAGCTAGCTAATCCCATGACAGTCTTTACAACTAATACAAGTCATTGTACTTACTGAACAACCTTTGGACATGATAAATATCATTTAATCCTGATTTCCTAAAGAAACTAAGCTTACGTGATCATGCTTTCTATTAGTCTGTTCCTCTCCCATGTGAACCTCAGGAGCCCTGGACCATTTTTGAGCAAACCTGATAGAGATGCACCACATATGAAATGTATATATATGCCCTGAAAATTGGTATCTGGAAAAATTTCCAAATTCACATGCTTCTCAGGAAAGGCTACAGCACCAGGCTCAGTTATCTATCTGTCTGTCTGGTTTTCTGACCTATCAGCATAGACGCACCAGCCAACCAGAAGCCAGCCAAAAAATTTTGTTCAGATATAATAAAGGGCTATTTGGAACGTAGGGACATGACACAAATCTGGAGGAATTCCAACAAACCTTTAAAGACAGAGGGCTTGATCTATGAAGAGCAATGTTGAAGATTTGGCACTTGGCCTCCAGAGTTCAGTATCAGTACTCGTTAAGCAAGGCAAGGACTAGCTAATTAGAAATTCTGATGACAATGCTTTATCTTAAAGTCTACCTTTATCCAGGGCTTTGAGGCCTAACACCAGAAGGAGATGTTGACTTCTCCACACCAGAAGTTAACAACCTCAGGGGTTCAACAACTTTACACAAAAATAGGGATATTCTTTAGTTAGTGGTGCTGGTGTTGTCTTACATCTTACTTCAGTGACTAGATTTCTCACCTACACTAAGAGATACAAATTCAATTACTTTTAAATACTTTTAACCCATGCTTTTACAAAGAAGCATCCAAACACACACATTTAGAGATGGGGCAATTTCAGTCCCTCCCCTTGAAGCTATTCCTCACACACAGAAGGACTGAATATTCATCAAAGACAACCGCAGCCTAATCTTCAGCTGCCCAAGCAGACGACTTGGATTTTGCTTCATTTTAAAAGATCATTTGTGCATTTTCACTACTCAGTCATTGGATCAAATCTAGATATAGTCCTTTGAGCAAGAAACAAACAAACAAAAAAATCAGTGCGTCCTCCCCAGCTACATGCCCCAGTTCCTAGCTAGCATGGTGAGGATGGGTCTCAGTCTAAGAAAACTTTCTTCTCTTCAAAGTGAAGCAGGTTCAACGCAAGGTAGGGAGCGATCCCCGTCAAAGCTGCACATTGTCCGGAGTCAGGGCATTTACCAAAATGCAAGATATGCAAGTTTCATCCCTTTTCAAAGGAAGGGTTGAAGGCTTGAACTCAATTGCCCCGTAGCCTAGGCAAATGCCTAGGGAAAAAGAAAAGCAAAACAGCAGTTATCACCAGCAGCCATGTTTCTGAACAGAAGTGGCAGTCTTGCAGCTCCACGTTAGGTCTGCTCTGCTCAGGCCTACTAGATCAGGTCCCTTGTGGGACACAGGCAAAGGAAAGTCTAATAAGCAGAGCTTGTATGACAACGCAACATGGAGTAATTCTGTCAGTGCTGAACAAAGGAAAGTCTTCTCTACAGATGAAGGAAAATCTTGAAAGACTTGTGGGATTATATGGCATTTTCAAAAATTAAGGTAGTCCAATTACAATCCCACTGTGGATTTAAGCCTAAATCTTAGAATTCAATTGATTTTTAATCACTAAATTCAAGAGTCCTTGATATTGACTTGCTCTTAATATGGACTGCAGAGATCATGGTATTTTCTAAGTGATCTCCATTATAATTTCCCATTTATGCAGATTAATCATTTGTTTGCACTACAAGGAGGTAGCTTTTTCAAGCCTTCCTTCCTAAGTTACGTAGTTCTGAAAGCATCCTGACTGAGTCAAAAACTTAGTGTCCACGTAATCAAATTATCAGTATTAAATTATTCTCTGAAGAGGCTAGAATATTTTATTCATTTCTCTTCAACAGCCATCATCTACAGATCTAAAAAACTAGCTTCATTAAGGCTTAGAAAAGGGCCAGCCCCATAATAGCTTTGCACCATTCAGCTATGACGGCTTGAAATTAAAATAAATCCTCTTTACAGAGCAGACTTGCTTATTTCTGCACTCCATAATATCTGTCACGTGTAAATCTCTTTATATCACGTGCAAATTCTATATATAAAGCAGAGTCTTTAATGACCATTAAAGAGAGTATTTCAATGCAATTTTTTCACTGAACATTAATGCTACTGGGAGCATCTACAGGCCAATTTAAATTTCAGAAAAGTTATCAAGAGAAAACTTGGTGACTTACTGGAATATATATCTCTATCCAGACTACCTTTTGCCAAAACACCTATGGGATGCTTCACTTGCTACCTTCTTTAAAAATTAAAGGTTAGATCTCCTCTGCCTCCCTAAAACATCTGGCTGAAGAATAATTCCCTATGAACAGTGGTATAATTCACTAATACACATTTCAGTTCATGGTTGCTCAGTGACTGCCAAAGTCCACTCAATTCAGAGGTAAATCCCCCCCAAGTCAACACTAGAGCTAGCGTATCCTCAACAGTTCACACCTGCTCCTTCCTGTTCAAGTGTTGCTAGCAGAAATCCTGTCACTAGATTTTAAAAGCTTCCAATATACTTATATAATGCCACCGTGGGGGTTTTTTTGTGTTTCGTAGGTGTCACTGAAAGGAGAGTTTGTCCTTGCCACAAGCCTGATACCAATTCAGCTCCTGTAACAGTATTGACTTTTCAGAGCTAACTGAAGGGCAAATAAACAAAAAATTTTCTTTGCCACCAAAATCAGTTGAACTTACACTGAATGCAGAGAAAGGGAATTTATCTCTAAGCAGATCTATTTTGACACAATTACGTCAAGAAGAGATACAGTGAAGAATTCCTTACTCTTCATTGATATTTTCAGAGCATAAGGACTCTTATGTATGGCTTAGTTCCCCATGCCTTTTTTTTTTTTAAACACGACCTCCATGCTTCAACTATACATTTTACAAAAGAGAAATTCCGTATTCTAACATTTTCCAAATAATTTTAATAAAATACCAATTCCATTCTGAGATATAAGCACGAAAACACAGGGTTCCATCCGAGTCAGAAAGCCTTTTTAAAGTTTGTACAGAATAGCTTGATATGCCCACAGAGACAGATTTTTCTCCTTTCATTAAGATTGTCCAGTCTGTAAGGAGAGACTACTTCTATTCATCCCATTACAGGCTATACAAAATCTTACCAAACAAAACGTACCATACACCTAACAAAAATTCTATTAGCTATTACCCTCTGGATACTGTAAATATTCTATCTATTGTAAATCAACAAAGCCTTAAATAAAAAAGATCAGTACTCAAGACTAGGACTTAAGTTTGAGACATCTGAAGCACTGACACTAAAATTGTTGGAATTTAATATTTTTGAGAGAAATGGCCATGACCTCAAACAAGACAGGAACAGGAGTTATAAGAAACCTTTTCTTGTGGAAAGCTTTGCTTACATTGCAGAAACAAGAAAAAGTTCATTAACAAGGCATGCAGGTCTCGGGAAAGTGATTAATTACAAAAATTAAGAATTCAGTGCTTCGCAGAATAATACTTATACTAGCAACACAAGCTTCACTTTCTAGAATTTCCACAGATATTTAACACAGACCAAAGGTCAAATAACAGTATTTTGATTTAGAAGATCTACAATTGTACTTGTTGGTTCTCATTCAAAAATGAGAAAATATTTTCTGCCACAATTATAAATGTAGACCCTTGCAATCCAAAAAGTTGGTTTTAATTTTTGTTTCAACATTATGATATGGCTATAACGGGCATGAAAGAACGATCACAAGAGTACCTACAGGAATTACAATTAAACCCAACCAAAAGCCTAAGTTTGCACTTAAAGCGAAACAGACCTACATGGGAAATTTTCCTGGTTGTCAGCCTACACTTTGTCATTATTTTCTCTCATTAAAGATACATGCCATTCCACTGAACCCCGACCGTAACTGAATACTCACCACCCTCCAATCACATTGCGTCCCTTTTCTATGCTTTGTGCTGACTTCTAGGCTTAACTTAAAATCCCCAGTGCACCTCAAGCATCAGCAGAACTAAGACATGCTTTTCCTGCCCAGTTGTTTTGGTTTTTTGTTCAAGACACGTTAAACGTGACATGATGGGTGCAGTTCTAGGGCCTATTTTCCACCATGACTCTTCTCCACCATTACCCTAAAGCACAGCTCCACACGAGTGGGAATACTCATGATACCGGTGCAATTCCCCCCCGTACTGGAGGACACCACACAACAGGCTGCTTGGTGCTGCGGCGTCCCGAAAGCGCTGCCAGCGAGGTAACCGGCAGCCTCACCGCCTCACGTTCGCCGGTGCCAGCGCAGGGAGCGCGGAGCAGCCCCGGCGCCCGCCGCGGGAAGGCCCGGCGGGTCTCCTCGCAGCCTCGCCCCCCTCCGCCAGGCCGCTGTCAGCAGCCGCCGGCCGCGCCGCGCACCTGTGCCCGGCCCCGGCTCTGGCTCTCGCCGTCATTTCGGAGCCGCCACCAAATGGCTGCCCCGCGTCCCCCGGCTGGCCTAGCGGCGGAGGGGGGGGGAGGGGGAGGGCCGGCAGCCCCCTCCCCCGCGCCGCAGCGGCGGCCGGTACCCGGCGGGGCGGGGGCGCTGACAGGCCGCGCTCGGCGGGCGAGGCTCGGCCCCGCTCCCCGCCCGGATTCCGCAGCGCCGGGACCCCGCAGGGCGCAGGGAGAGGAGGGGGGGGGGAGGGGGGGAAGGCGGGCGGGGCCCCGCCGGGTCACCGCGTCCCCCGCGCCGGCTGCCCCCGCCCAGCCCGCTCCTACCTGCGAGGCGCGGGCGGCGGGGCCGGGAGCAGGCGGCGGCCCCGGCCTCTCACACGCCATGGGGCGGGCAGCGCGGCGCGGCCCGGCGGAGGCAGCGGCGGGGGCCTCGGCGGCGCCTCCTCATCGCGCTGACAGCCGGGAGCGCCGCCCCGCCCCCTCTCGCGAGACCCGCCCGCCGCCGCGCGAGAGCCCAACGGCCGCGCCGCGCCCGCCACCGCCCCGCACGTGACCACCGCGGTGGGAGGGGGCGGTCGCGGGGCATTGTGGGAGCCACCATCGAGACGGAGGCACACACGCGCCGTCGGACGTGCCCCGCCGCTGTGGGGAAGCGGCAGCCATAGAGACAGGGTGGCAGAGCAGCCGCTGCCGCTGCCGGCGCCCCCTGGCGGCGCGCCTAGCCTCGGTGGCGCCTCAGCGGCTCCTCGACGCGCGCCGCCCCTTCTTCACTGCTCGTGTCGATTATTTGTTCTCCTTTTGAAATTTTAATTAATGACTTTATTATTACTAGCGCTCAGAAGGATGAGGGGATTGGAGGGCCTCTCTGGCGCACGTCGCTTGTCCCGCTGCCGCCCGCCGCAGCTTCCCGAGGAGGTGAGAGGCGCAGCCGCCACGGGCCCAGCGAGGCCGCCACGTCGGGAGCCCCCGGGGTGCTGCTTTGCCACAGGCCACCCCAGAGAAAAGGCTGGGGGCTGCACCTCATTTCTCTGTTTGCTCACAAAGATCAAAACAGGTGTTTTAATCAAGGCCGAGGTGGTGCAGAGCTGTGATTTCTGAGGAGAAAGCCTTCATCTGACAAGTAGGTGCTACTGATAGACCCTTCTGAAGGACAAGAAAAATGGCGTTACTAAATGAGTGCCACTTCAACACCATGTTTTGTTTACAACATCTTGTTTACTCACCATAGCAAGCCAAAATAATAAATACGAAGGTATGCACAGAATTATTTAACTGTGATTAGAAGAAAGCATATGTATTTCTGAAACAATGTCTTGTTTGCATTTCATTTATTGTGTTATGACAGGACAAGTGGTTACAGGTATGGACAGGGGAGAGGAAACACTAATGTGAACATGTGCACAAAACCAGTTTTTCTTCACAAAGCTTACCAAGACACTCTAGCCACTGAACAGAACATGCTGTTGGCCCACCACACAACACAACTCCCTCTCATGTTTACATGCAATACAATAGCAAACCAAAATAACTTGCAGTCCTGCTCCCACAGAAGATGCACTTCAAAAGATCAGCCTCTGTTTCCCCTTTGACACAAAGGGAAATACCCATGCATACACCTAAAAAAACAGTCGAACAAAAAACAAGGAATGATCTTCTGAAGTGTTAGCAATGATGATCATACACCTGCCAAAAATGCGTATTAACTGAACAAATTTAAGCACAGTTGAACCAAATCTGCCCTATAAATGCACAATACATTTATTTACTGAACTACAGTAATAGCAGCCCAATGTAAAAAGGATGGGGGGAGGGAAGTAAACTTTTTCCTTGTTTTATGACCTCTTCTGAGGATGAAGGAGTTTATTTTAAGTAACTACACAAATGAAAAGCTACATACAAACCTGTACGTATACCCAAGTGAACATCTGTAAATACAGTAAGGGCAAGTGCAGGTATTAGCATGCTTTTGAAAATCAGACTCAATTTTTATGCAAATAAGAATCCAAAATTTATGGTATTCTGTGAAAAACAAGCAAACAATACTAATCACAAAGTCAAAAAGGCCGTAAACAGTCACAGACTAATGAATGCAAACAGAAGACAATGCTATAAAATGCAATTTTTTTGCAAAATATCAGGCAGTTGCACCATAAATGACTCCCAAACCTTTTAACTATAGTAATTGTCTACACATTAAAAAAGTAATTTTTAACAATTACTATAGTTAAAAATCACCAAAATAAAGCAAGTGATCAGCTTTTAATATGAAATAATAGTAACGATTGTGAAAGGTCGGGCCTTATGCTTAAAGTACTGGATAAAACAGGTGATTTTAACGCACAGTTACACTAGCTACTTACTCTGGGGGTGTCATTTCTGTCACTATTCATAGGGACACCCAGGTATGCAGACTTGGCACACACGCCTTTCCAATGATCCAGTACAACGGAGTCCTTCACAAGTCAGCTGTCTATGTAAAGTCAGACATTTCTGTGAATTTTTGGAGGAATACGGCACTAGTGGCATGCTCAGCTTCAGAACACACTACTTGCCTATTTAGACTACAGGGTTTTTGAGGACGATGTATGCTGCCTACCACAAGGCCCGGTATGAACTGGGACCTGCAAATATTGTTGCAGTCCAACTAATAGGTACTTTAAGTGTTAATAATATCAGATGAAGAGCTTAAAAAAACCCTCATGAAACAAGTTTTTAAAAACTCTTCAACTGAAATTTCCAATAGATGAAGACAGCAATAACGCTGGCACAGCTGACCATGCCTATTACAGATAATAACAGGAAACTGCACAGTAGATATTGGACACACCTAACCCCTCATGTAGTTGATAAATAAAACCCGAACAATGGCTGGTGCACTCACAGACGCAGGGGAGGAAAGTCAGTGAAACCTGTTAACTGACATTAAAAACTGTTGTCTTGTATTTTAAAAACAGCCAGGTTATGGAGCACACGGGCCAGACTTCTGGAGTCAGAGCAAGAACTTCATAACAGCACTTCTGAAACTTGAAGGAAAGTGTCCCCTCATGATACAGACAAGATTAAGAACTACTGCTTTTTGCTAATTGGAGAGAATCTAACGTAAGTACTGTTATTAACAACTGAATTGACTCTTTATTCATATCACATTAAGTGGAAGAAACGTATACCAGTCAAAGACAGGTGCAGGATAAAGATTCTGCGTTACAGGGCTTTCGATGCTTGTGATGAAAATGAAATGACCTTTGACAAAGTACAAACACACCTATCCAAACACACATAGTTACTGTTTTACTGTATCACAGAATTAGAGTATGAGAAGACCTCTATGTCTAAGCCGTTCCTAATAAGAGATAAAGGATTAGAACGTAGAAACTGCTATTATGTAACAGCACACAGCTTCATTTTTCACATTAGTGTATGTATCGAAGATTTGTAAAAAAGGAAGGCAAATGTTACACCTCAACAAACAGGACTAACTTAATTGGAATTAGTCAAATACAGGTGCAAAACGTTGGTATGACAGAAAAAAATGATCAGAAGAAAGAAGTTTAGAAAAATTCAGAACTCATTCATAAAACTGAACGCAAGTCCTTCTAATGAGACTATCCAGTTAAAAATGGAACTGCAAGGCAATACTGTTTGTTTCTTTCTCTTTTACCAATTCTCTATTTGCAAGAGGCAATTTGAAAGCTTCCTTGATTATTTTTGTTTGTTTGTTGTGTGTTCCTTCTTAAATACCACAGACTTGAGTATGAAAACATACCTTCTTTCTGTTGAAAGATCTAGCAAAGTTTGGGCAAGTAGGGAGATTATTTCACCATAAATGGTACATGAACTGGGTGGGAATGACCAATTTGCTGAATAAACATCCCCCTTCCTTAGCCGTTATATATCAGGAACATCACGGCTCAGGCTTCAGCTTATTGCAGTATCAGTAATAGTTTGAAAATTGGCAGTGCCTGCCCTTGAAACAGGGGAGTGCAAAACATAATTGGGAGGGATCAGAATGCGTACAGGATAACCAAAGAGAAGCATGAAATAATTTCCCGTATTTTTCAGTTTACTTTCAACTAGTAAACCCCTTTTTCGCACTTACAGCAATATCAACCTTAATACAGCGGGCAAGTTTGCTGCTCGCAAGGCCTGTCTCTGATCACCAGTCACATATTTGTGCTTCTCTCCATTACGTGGGGATGTGTATCTAGAATTTCATCTAGAATTTCACTAGGCAGGAGCTTTGTGTGGAGCCCAGCTCCACATCCACCCCTCTGTTAATCGTAGTCTATTTTAACTTTCGTAACAGTGTTCAGGTTTGGTTTTTCGCTGCTACTCCTTCCGTGAACAGAAGTTAAATGCTTTTTAAGGGCAGACTTGTGTTTAAAGTCCATGTCGCAACAATGACACTTGTAGGGCCTGTCACCGCTGTGTATATTCAGGTGATCCTGCAGTGTACTTTTGGCGGTGAAGGTCTTCAAGCACACCATGCACTGGAAGGGGCGGATGCCCATGTGCCCCCGGATGTGTCTGTTGAGATTCTTTTTTTGCGTAAATGTTTTGCCACACTGCAAACACAAGAAGAGTTTGTGCATTTTTAGATGTCTGAGATAGTTCTCAAGATGCAGAAATCCCCTCGGACACTTCGGACATTGGTGCCGCCATGAATTGCCAGAATCCTCCAGGCTCTGGAACCCATTCATCAGGCCAGAATTTCCTTCTGGATTGTCACTGACAAAAGCCTGAAAGTGATTTCCGGACATTTCTGTATTTCTGCTTTCCACTGTAGAATTTATCAAGGAGTGCTGGGTTTCTGGAAAATATAAGTTTGTTTTAGAGGATGTGCAAGGCTGAGGAAAATGGTCACTTTCTACATTTGCTACGCTCATAGAATCCATTCTGAAGATACAGATTTCATCGTCCTTATATCCAATTTCAACTGTTGATATTTCTGGGGTTTGCGCGTCCTTTCTCTCCGAGATCAAGCTCTGCACTGCAGGCCGTGAGATGTCCTCCTTCTCCTGTTTCACAGGGTATTCTGCATTCACTGGGCTGTCCTCAGAGATCTCAATTATTTCACAATCTTTATCTAAAACGTCATCCCCGTTTCTCAGTTCAGCGTCGGAGGAATGACACCTCTCTGCGGCCTGATTACCGTTCTCCATGGAAGCGTCGATTTCCAAATATTTCGACAAAGCTTCAGTACACTTCTCCACGATGTGAACCATCTGGAGGTAACTGGCAGCGGTGAGGTATTTCAGCAGCTCCTTCTTTTTGACTTCCAGAGCCCCGGTGTAACACGACAGCAGCAGCTTTCTGCCCACCTCGGCGCTCTGCAGGATGGTGATCCGTACCTGTTTCGACTGATTGAGCAGAAACTGATCCCTCATGAAGGTGGAGCAGGCGGCGAAGATCACCTTGTGCCCCTGGAACTCGGTGTCGTTGATGTAAATGGAGACGTCGCAGAAGAGGTTCTGCTGCCGCAGGAGGTTCATCTTCTGCAGCACGGCATCCCCTTGCTGCTCGAACTGGAAGTGCAGCACCTCCGAGTCCGCCGCCATGGTGCCGCTCCTGTGGGGGAGGCACCGGCACCGCCGGAGAGAGTCACGCCGAGCCCAGGCCCCCCCCGCCGGCAGGGCCCAGCCGCGGCCTCGCTCCCCCGCCCCGCGGCGGCTGACGGGCCCCGCGGAGCCGCCCGCCGCTACCAACGGCCGCGCCGCCCTCCCTCCGCCCCACTCACCGGCCGCGGCCCAGCCGGTCCCTGCAGCCGGTGCGTGCTCCGCCGCCGGTGCCGCAGCGCCCCGGAAGCGCTTCCCCCGCCCGCCCCTTCCGCCAGCGGCGCCGGAAGCGGCTCCGGCGCGGCCGCCCGCCCGCCCCCCGGGCGCCGTTACCGCGGCGGGAAATGAGAGGCGGCGGGAGACAGAGTTAGCAGCACGTTTATTAGAAGACTTGGCACTGCTACAGCGGCTGCCGCCGGGGGACACCGCACCGCACCGACAACGGGGCGCGCCTCGCCAAACGTCCGGTAGAGGTAGCAACGTATCGGCCCGGGCCGCCGCCCCCGTAAGGCATCTCGGAGAGCAGCTGCCCAGGGGCTCCTCCTCGCCCCGCCGCGGGGGCGGGCGCCATCGGCGAGAACATGCCGAGGGACAGGCGCACCGCCGGCCCCTAACGCCGGGCCGGGCAGCTGGCTTCTCCCCGGGCACCGTTCCGGCCCCCGGGCGGGGAGGAAGCTGCTCCGACAGCCGCTGACCCGCCTGCTTTGGTAATAACACTTAGGCTAAGACTTTTGCCCAGTCACTGAAGAGGTAGCTAATGCTCAGTCCGTCGATTATACAGTCTCACAGGGAAAACGTCCATTCTGCCTTCTCAACCCTTACCAAGTCAGGAGGGCCGACTATTGCCCCCCATTGCTTTTAAAAATCAAGATTTAACGTGACTTTAGAATTCTTTCAACGCTTTGTCAGTATGTATCACATTTTGATTCTCCCTCCTTGCCTTTACTCCTCCCAATGACTCCAGAACCAAAATCAGCCCCACACAATTAATTTTTAAGTGATTTCAACAAAAGTTCCGCAGCAGCTATCTACGTTTTGCCAAAAAGCTAGGGGAGAAAAAGACTGACACTTCAATTTGATCAGTTACTAACTTGCAAAACATGTCTTCTAAAAGAAAAATAAATTAAGGAAAGACTCATCCCTGATCTATACAGGAGGCTGTGCAGCTGCACCATACGCTGCAGGAACACATGCTACACAAGCTACCACCACGCAGAAAAGTGGTGAGCCTAAACCTCTGGTAAACCTAAGAATTCTAAGATTTTCTTCTTCTATATAAAAAAAATAAATAAAATGCCAACATTAAAAAAATCCTAATATATTCAAGGAGTTATTAAAATATTTTTGTAATAGACTTCAGTTATTTTTAGGATATGCAGGAAGTTGTACAGCACATTAAGTTGTGAGACTATCCACTTACCAGCAAATAGTATTCTACACATTAACACACAGATTATGATAACTGCCATAGTCCTCATCTGAATATGCAACATCAGTAGCAACAACCAACGGATCTAGTCTTTCACTAATCGGAACATTGCAATGAAGACAACATTTTACATACATGGACAATTAAGTTCATCTTATTCTATAATCGAGCTGCCTCTGTATATTCCATTTATAATAACTCTCACTCCATTTTAATCTGTAATTCAGAGAAGAAGCATTAGCCAGATTTTTCTTTTCTAATGCCTCTTCTATACTCTTCACTTGTCTGTTCCATATAGGGGCAAATCTTAGATGAACTCTACCACCAGTGCACTTTGCACCGTGCCATCCGCGTATTGCCCTCTTAGCTCTCCAGTGTTTCTGGAGTCACGCAGCCATCTCCTGCATAAATCTTTTGGTCTGCACCCTTTTGCCAGGCCAAAAGCACGGACATTAGTAAGAAGTCCCTTTTCATCCAACAGATGCGTCCATTTTCATTGAAGAAGCAGTCTTCTGCATTTCTGCTTTTTCCTATTTATTTCTGCCACGGTCTCACCAAATGACCACAAGCAGCCTTTTAACTGAACGCCCAGCAGTCTCAGCCTTCTCAGACATCGACATCACCATGGCACAGGGTGGACTGAAAACCTATGTATCTTGACCAAATCATTTTTTTGTTTCTTAGGAAACCCCTTGTCTCTTCACATCAGCTTCAAGTCCCCCACAGCTACTTCAACAAGCTGTATTCTCCTTGCAGTAACATTACAGCTTCATGATTCCACGAAAAAAACTTCCCAGACAGACAACGCTTTCAATACTGTCCATTTTGCTGCCACTTTTTCTAGCATTTGTACAGTTTTATTCCTTCCTCTGGCAGAAGACCATTTTCTTTATCGTGTCCATATTCGTATCCCGTTAGATCGTTCACTAGTCCCTTACAGCATGTTGACCTGGCTCTGCAAGCACTTACTCTCCATGTCTATCTTCGTTTTGACGTTAGCGCTATAATTTATTTCCATATAGTGAATAATATATTATCGAAATGTTTGAACAATACAGAAGATTTTGCCTGAAGACAGAATGCAAGTGTCAGACAGATGCAACTGTCACGGTGAGTTTTAGCTCAAAACAATTCTGAAAGCAGGTTGCTTTAAGAGGAAAAACAGTTTTTCTTCCCATGCAAACCTATTTTCTGCCCCAGGAACCTTAACAGTAATTTTAAGAAGTTCCAAATAGTTAGATTTTAGGCCTAAATATATTTGCTACAACTTGAAAGACATAATGCCCTGACTCTATTTCCATTGCTTACTTCATAGCTGTCCATGTAATAGTTCATGTAACAGTCAAGTACAGTAGTTTAAAAACTCAATTGCAAAAACTGATTCACAGAATCACCTTGCTTTTCTACTTGAAGGTATGTGGATTTCTGAAAACGTTCTGCAAGATTAACGCTTTTTATCGTCCATCAGTGTAATGTCTGCATAAGGAAATCCTGGCTTCCACACACATCTGAAGATCAAGACCAACTTTTGATAATTACATACAAAACATTTTTTGCTCTAACACACCTTTGGTCATACCTGTTTAGCATTTTTAACCATACAATAGCAGCCTTTCACCCCCACCCCCTCATTCAAACACACAAACAGTACTACGTTTAGGTAGGAAGCATAATCTCAGCCTCATGGCAAACCTTGTGGAAAAGAGCTGCATTGGAAGAAATACTTATTCCAAATACAAACAGCAGTTCTCTACCGAGGATCAGCCATTTGATTATTAGTCTATGCTACACTTCAATGTAATAAGAGTGCTGTTCTACTGGGAATGGTGTTCCTCAGATAAATTAGTTTCTTTCAGCCTGATTGGGATGCGGATAATTCCACGGCACTTTTGAGAAGCAATACGGTATAATCCCAGAATCCCAATTAACATGCCATTCCCGCTACATTTGATGTTTAAGGCGGTATACAAGAGGTATTGCTGAGTACAGTCAATAGCTGATATATTAACCTATGGAAATTGTGCTACCTATACCTCATCCTAGGCTCTGTAAAACACTAATGATCATGAACTATGTAGGTCACTTAAAAAAAAAAAAGAAGTATTCTTTGAATGTCCAAGACATCAAAAAACTTTATGTTGTTAATGTTCTTATGGCAGGTATTTTAGTTTCTTTTTTCAAGTTAACTGACATGTGGCCCTTATGAGATATCAAGGAGAGATATACAAGAACTAAGGGGGGAAAACAAAAAAGGATAAAAAAAAGGAAAGGCGTGGAGTTGTTATACATTGCAGCTTTTAAAACAGATTCTTTTCACAGTGTCAAAAAGCAGTATTTCTCCACTCCAGCTTTGCTCTAAACCCAACAACTGTTGTGGCTTACGTGATGCAAAATTGATGGAAGAAGGATGATAATTTTTAGTTTTGAATTTAGCTTGTCTCAGTACATATACTGGTAAGTGCCCTTTAAAAATCGTAGGTATGACAGCATAAGAAACAGGTCATACTTGCACTCCAGGCACCGGCCTCTCACATTCCAAAGCTGCAATTTATTCTCATTTTGAACAGTTCTATGCAATGATCAGCTAGCCCTGCCAAATCATTTAGGGTTTTATCTTTTCATAATGCATGTTGACGTTAAAAACCCTGAGAGCTTTTAAGATAGCGTTGATTGGCAGCAGAAGTTCCTGGAAAGAGTTTAGAAAGGGCAAAAAAGTGACACAAAAATACTTCATTTCAACTGTAGGGGTCTAGGGGTAAGATCAGAGAAAGATCATTTTAAGAGGTAAGTTTAAATTTAACTATATGGAGTGCTTTCAGTTATCCAGTGCTTTTTAAAAAAAAAAATAATCGGGTTATCTCACAGACTTGTCCTCTTTGCTCTTTCCTCCATCTGCCCAGACACAGAGAGGCCTCTAACTGTACAGCAGATGGTTTACTTGCAGCCCACAGCAACAGTCTTTCAAAAGGTGTTAGTCTTGAGTCTCCTAATCAGAGAGAAATGAAACAATTAACCCCATAATCCACAGTAGAGACACAGACAGAAACCTGAAGGAAGATTGCTATTCACAGAAAATATCAAGTAAGACTAAGAACGATGGCTGAAGACCTGCCAGGTTTTGCAATCCAACCCGCCATCCATCCGTAGCCTTTCAGGGCATACCACTAGTTTAGGTAAGAGCCCAGACCAACTGTTTGCTCCTCTCAGTCACGATCCCTACAAAGGGCTGTTTTTAATTGCTTAATTGACGCAGGTACTATCATTTCTTAAACTGAGCACAGCCGGAGGCAGCTTCCCTGCATCCAGTACCTGGCTTGCATCAGCTTGCTGACAGACCTTACTGTCTGTAGCAGCGCTACATGTGAATGAATCGAAGTCCACTGTTATGTCTTGAACGTTTCTTTCATTGGCATTGTCAAAGCTATTTTTACCGTGTAGCTGTTTAAGATGTTTTCTCAGAACGGGTTTATGCGCAAAAACCATGTCACAGTAGTTACACTTATGGGGCTTGTCCCCACTGTGCAGGTTGAGATGGTCCTGTAAGGAACATTTCTGAGAGAACGTTTTCCCACAGATCTTACATTGGAACGGTTTGATGCCTGCATGCACTCTCATGTGCCGGTGGAGATTGCCTTTCTGAGTGAATGTCTTGCCACAGAGTAGACACATAAATAGTTTATGCATCTTTAAGTGATTAGCATAGTTTTCCAGATGCCGAAATACTCTTGTGCACTTTGGACACTGATGATGCCACTGGAGGCCTTTGTCTATACCTCGGTTGTTAGGCCCAAACATATCTTTAGAGGCCAGAATGATGTTATCGCTGCCAGCATATGAAAGGGCATAGTTGTGGAGGTGGTTTTGCTCTATTTCACTTGCTCTGTTTTCAACAGTGGAGTTGATAAGAAAGTGTTGAGGCTCTGAGGAATGCAGTGCAGTTTGTTCCGAAGAAATAAACTGGTTCTGATCCTTCTTATTCCTAACTTCTGTTACCTCCCCAATGGACTCCACCTTGATGATCTGAATATCACTATCCTCCATGTCCATACT
Organism: Ciconia boyciana; assembly: GCF_034638445.1. NCBI lineage: Eukaryota > Metazoa > Chordata > Aves > Ciconiiformes > Ciconiidae > Ciconia > Ciconia boyciana. Next base: position 2,164,510 of record NC_132951.1, on the reverse strand, counting down.
GTCTTCTGAAGGTTGAATACAAGGTGAATCTTGCTGCAGAGAGTCGTCGTCTCCTTGATGGTCCTTCAGCTCAGAGGAGTCACTTTGCTGTTCACACTCCTTGCTCTCCAACGGCTGCTTCGGTTTTATAAACTTCCAGAGGGCCTGCGTACATCGTTCAACAATGTGGCTCATCTGCAGAAAGCTTGCGGCAGTCAAGTAGTTTACCAGTTCCATTTCAGGAAACTCCAGAATGCCACTGTAACAGGATAGAAGCAGCTGCCTCCCCACTTCTGAACTCTGCAGTATAGAGATTTTTACATCTCTGGAGTCATTTAGTAAGAACTGATCTCTTAAAAAGGGAGAGCCAGCAGCAAATACAATTTTATGCCCATGAACTTCAATGTCATCTATATGGACCACGACATCACAAAATTTGTTTTCTTCCCTCAGTTTGTTCATTTTCTGTAACATTGAATCCCCATAATTGTCAAACTTGAAGTGAAGAATATCTGATCTTTCTGACATTTTGGCACACCTAAAGAAAAGCAGCAAGAAAAAAAACCAAGTGAGAACTTTTTTGTTTTCTAGAATGCAAGTTAGAAGGGTCTAAAGTAGTAATATAAAATGTGTGTTTAATCAGCTGTTATGTTTTAGCCTAAATAAATACTCAAGTCCATTAGAAGTTAAAAGTAAAAAAAATCAAGTTTATACCTCGCCTCACAATATCTTTACCTTTTTAAATTTAATTTAATACAGCTTGAATATAAAGTAGAGGTGATATGACAGAAATTCTCCTGAAGCAGTATCCTAAAGAGTTAAGATGTTTTCTACGCTACTTGTCTGGAATTTAAAGGGAAACCACGGAAGTATTTTTAGCAGCCTTAGCTCTTGTTAAGCTTTGCTTCCACATTAAAACTCCTCAGAGGTTTTGTCTTTATCAAATAACGACATTCCTTCCAAAATCTCCTTCAATGCCTAAATAGCTTTCTTGACAAACGAATTCAAGGCGAGACAGAACCTGACACCTGCCAGACATACAAACATCCCTCTTAACCTTCTGCATCTATCATATACTGCTCATAAGCATTACAGTCCAAGAACAACGGCTACAGTTCCTCTAGGACACTCCACAATTTGCAGGAATATTGACATAGGACATGTTGTCTCATTGGAAGTAGCTGTAATTTTGACAAGCCAGTCTTTTAGCAGGAAGGACTACGCGAGCTTTGTGGTATCTGCAGCACTAGGTTTAACGCATCGTTTTAGATTGTCTTTTAAGTTTTTTTGTAGGGGTTGGTTTGCTGTGTGTTGGGTTTTTTTAAAAAGATCACAGAAAAAAGTCTTCCGTATGGCTCCTCATTATACAAATTGTGCCTTCTAAGCTCCCTGTTTTGAATACCTGGGGAATGTAGAAAGCCTTGTTTCTTGTCTTCTTCTTTGGAAGATCGCTCCTCTAGGAAGTTTGTTCCTGTTTGATAGTATTTGGAATGAAGAACTGGGGATCTTCCATAAAACAAGTATCAATCTTTCAACAGTTCTTTTAAGAATTTATAAAACTACACTGATTCTCGATGAAACACCGTTCACGCAATCCTGCCAGAGAACTGGGATTGCAGGAAGTGAAGAAATCACAGAAGACTAAATGATGCAAGATTTGGTGAGACACAATAACAAAGCAAAACTTAGATCTCACAACTATTACAAACACCACATAAAGCTCGAAAGGAAGCTTTGAAGTTTATAGATAAAAGCAGATGCTGCTCTCTTGGGGCATGAAATATCAGCTCAGTGTGCACAACAGGAACGGAGTAATGCCTAGTGTACATGAATGAATACAGAAGACGAGGGTTTGGAGCAGAACATTTTTAGAAGTATCTGTTGATAATCAGGGTTGTTTCAATCTGCTGATCAGACATCATCCGGAGATGCGACCTCCTCACTACTTGAGCCCATCAAGTATATCTTCCAGTGTACAGCACGTGAAAGTTACAAGAAGATTTCAGAAGCCTTCAGAAACAAGGGACCACAGGAAGGTCGGAAACAGGAGTAGCATCATTCTGCAGTACAACCAGTTCTGCTGAATCTACAGAAAGTAGAGCCGCCACAGTCTTAGTCATCCTGTCATCAGTGCTGCCTGACTCATCCCCATTTCTAGGGCAAAAGGTTTAATTTTAAGAGGCAACAGCCTTTGGCAAATATAAATGGTAGCAACAAATCATCATGAAGTATCTTCAGTGAATTTCAGGCATTATCGAACTGTTTCTTTCCGTGTTTTCTCTTGGAAATGATGAAGGAAGTCTACTTGTGAGCCTGTTTTTTCCACCTGGGGATACTACCATATAAATGCAGTTAAAGTGCTCGTGCCAAGGCGACGCTAGACTGAGCTGTTAACCAGACACAACTATTCCAGCCGCTCAGCGTTCCTCGGGCAGATTACAAGAGTCACGTAATGAGAAACTGAAAACAGAAAACCAGCGACTTGCCTTGATGCACGTTCAGTTTCCACTACACTGCTCTCCAAGGAAAAAAAAGCTGTCAAATGAGCCCCCAACCCTCTTTCTCGGGAGGGCGGCAGACCAAGCCCAACTTCTGGTTAGCCGCGACCCTCCGGGCCGAGCGGGGAGGGCAGGGCTCCCCGCACAGCACCTCCCCTCTGGGAGCCGGTGCTTCCTCGGCTTCCACCGCCCGCGGGTGGCCACCGGCTCCCGGACACGGGAAAACGATGTCCCGGGACAGCTCAGCCCAGAGCCTGCGCAGCTCTCCAAAGCCATGCCCAAAGGCCAAGTCCTGTTCCGAAGCAAGAGGACGCCGCTGCCTGCGCCCGCGCCGGCCCCGCCGCCCCGCTCCCCGGCCCCGCGGACGGGAGGGAAGGGGCAGGTACCTGTAGCGCCGGGCCGCGTCCCCCCGCTGGCACCCGCGGCCGCTCCTACCGCAGCGCACGCCGCGGCCTCCGGCTACGGACCTAGAGAGGGGAGGAGAGCCGCCGTGAGCCGCCGCCCCAGCGCCGGGCCGGGCCCGGCCGCCAGCCGCGCCCCCCGGGCGGCCCCGCGACCCGCCGCGCCCCCGGCCGGGCCGAGCCGCCCGCCGAACCCGGCCCGCGGCGGAGGCGGCGGCGGGGGAAGCGGGAGCCGCGGCCCGCTCCGGACCCCGCTCCGGGGCCGCCGCCCGCGCCCCGCCAGCCCGCCGGGACCTACAGCTGCCGCCGCAGCCCAGGACGGCGACTCGGAACCGCATTGTTCGGCCGCCGGAAGCGCTCGAGCGCCCTCCGCCCCGCACCCGGAAGCGCCTGGCGGGGCGCCCGCCCCCTCCGCCGGTCACGTGGTGGGCGGCAGCGGCGGCCCAGGCCCGGCACCGGGAGGCGGCAGCGGCGGCGGCGGCAGCCGGGGTAGGTGGGGCTCGCGCTGCTGGCGGGGTCTCGTCCGCCCCGTCCCTCCGCCCTCGGGCCGCCCCTCTCCCGCCGGCGGCCCCGGCCCGCTCCCGCGGTGCCTGCCAGGTGCGTGCGGGCGCTGCCCCGCCGCCGCTCCGGGGCTTCACCGCCGCTCCCCGCCCCTGACCGGCGAGAGGCGTGCGGGAGCTGGGGGCCCCGCACGGCGTGTCCCTCCCCTGTCCCCTGGGCCGTGTCTTCCTGCCGGTGCGGTGCCCTCCCGCCCTCTGTCCCCTCCGCCCGGCGGGGGCCGCGGCCTCGGCGCGGAGCCGCCCGGCAGCAGGCGCGGGTGGCGGCGGGAACGGGGCCGTGAGGGCGCAGGCGGGGGGCGCCGGGCTGGGCCCGTCCTCGCGAGCCCCCCTGGCTCCGGCCCTTCCCGCCTCGCCCCTCAGCCCTTCCAGCCCTGAAGCCCGTCAGGGTTCCCGGGACCCCTCTGAGCGCGTACCGGAGGCGCCGGCTTTCACTCCCGCGGCGGGGCCGTCCCGTCCCGGGCTGCGCTGGGCTCCTTTGGGGCTGACGCTGATTTACCGGCCAAACGGCCGCTTTCCCGCTCCACGGCCTGGCTGTGTCGGTTGTTGCCTGTTGCTTCCAGGTGGATCCTAAAATGTGTCACTTCGTCACGTCCAGACATCTTTATCTGGTTAATGTACCGTAACCTCGGTGTTTCTCTCGGTTTTTTTTACATCCTGTTGGCAAGGTCATGTTTGTTTCGCTTAAAACATCCCCAGAAGATAATTTTTAAGGGCTGATTGCATCAGTTAGGGGTGAAAATTAAGTATAAACAAACAGACTGTGCTAAGTTGGTTTGAAAACACGCACCAGCAAAAATTAAGTGAAAATTGAACTGGTAGAAGTAGACTTTGTGGTTTTCATCTGTGTAGTTTTGCCTGTTCAAAGCATTTCAGGGGAGAGGAGGAGAAGGAGAAACAATAACTCGGGAGAGGTTGGAGAGAGGGAAAAGATAATGTTTATTTCTTAAATACAAGCTGGAGATCAAGTACTGCTTACCTGTACTGTTACACAGACATAGCTTGATCTATATTCCCAATTTTACTCTGCTTGCAGGTTTTGGTAAAGCACGACTTGACGGGATTTCTGAGATTTTTGGCTACTTTATTAGAAAATGCGTAACTGCATGGACTTCCCCAGTGCTGATTAAATTACAGAAACGCTGTATTCTTTTTAAAGGCCTTTACTTAACATTAAGAGGTCAAGGACCTGAGCAAACTTAGTTTTGTGTACACAGTAAACAAATTAACAAATGGAGCTTGGCATAGGGCTTTCCTTTCATTTTCCAAATCCAAGTGCAGACAGCTTTTAGTAGCATGCACTGAATGTAACTCCCCTTTTTTCAGTTCTTTCACAGTGTATTTTTAAAATGCTGTATTTGTCTGTTAAGCGTAACTCTCTGTTTCTGTTTGCAATGAGAGAGGAACTCCAGAAGTATATAGAGCATCCTCTTCAGAGTTTGTTTAGCCTCTGGCTGCACCACCTTTCTCCCAGCCTCCAGCCTGTGTTGTGTCCTGCATGTCCCAGCTGCCCTGAGCAGACAGCGCGTAGATGTGCCTGATGCTGATGGAGCGTCAGCTGTGGAGCAGGGATGAACCAGCCGTTCATAGTTAATTCATTCCAGCCACATTCTTGTGATGGGCTAGCTAAGGCAGCGTCAGCATTTCTTTTATAAACCACGGTTTCCCAGGACCTGCTGCATGTTTCTGGGGTTGGAGAATTTGCTTATTACAAGAGCCTAAAATTAGAGTTTTGTCCTCTGAGGAGATAGTTCAAATTAAGATTAAAAGCAAAATTATGTTGGCAATAACTATGAATCTGTTAAGGATTGTTAACAAAGATTGCATTAGCTTAACTCTTGTGTTTTGTCTGATTCCTCGTTTTGCGTACAATGGCCAATGATTCACTCGGCTTCCTGAGATCTGTGCTTCTCTGCTCTTGAGAGGAGGAGGGGGGGTGAAATTTGAGGCAGCATTATCTCCAAATAAATATTGGGTTTTTTGGCTCTTGAGGTTAGTGGGAACATCTGTGGCTGTCAGTGTGTTTTAAAATGAACAGAAAAGTTAGTATTGTAGTTGCTGTTTTTTATTAATTACTCTCTTTAGTCATCCTAAATCTTTATGTTCACATGCACTGGCTTTCTTGCTTCATTCTGAGTGCAAAATACTTCTCGTTGCTTTTGAGAGTGTGATTTGCACAGGGAAGGTGGGTAAAGATCAAACATATGATTATGCAGACTAATCATGTGATACATGAGAAGAAACAGGTTGCTAGTGATTGATCTTTCTCATATGTGTTTTTTCCCGAAGCTGCAATAAAACACAGGCGGTGTGCGTGTGCTCAGAAAAAGTCAAACCACAGCTCCTTTCCCACGTGTCTGTCGGTGTGACATCCCTTTTGCTCTTGCATTTCTTACGCTGCTCAGACTGAAACACCTGGCATGACCACCTGCAATGACGGCATTGTGCTGTAGCATTTTCCAGGCTTTTTCCAGGACTCGCTGTGTATTTGTAAAACAATAAATGTACGCTATGTGAATTGTGAAGGTAAAAAAATCGCAGATGCCAGACTATAAAGAGCTAAGAATCCTAAAGAATGCTGGCTTATTTGTCATAAAACAGCTTTGCAAAGTACATTGCAGAGCTTCTGAACTCTGCTACAAATTCCACTTTTCACCTGCACTAAGATGCTAATGATGAAAACTAGGAAAGTAGAACTTCGTATGTTTAAATTGAACCGTACTGGGTATTATTGTTATGTTATGCATAAAGCCAGAGGAGTAGACACAGAATATATGTTCTTTTCAGTGAATCAGTTTGCATTGAGTCAGTCACCTCAGTCTCTTGGCTGTGTGCTACCTCCTTGTTTTCCATGTTTTTTAACATTATGCTTAGTGTTTTTATATTTTAGGGGATAGAGGATACTGGTTTCTTTTGCATGCCAACCTTTCTGATTTTGCTGTTCACTGCAGCTTCTTGAATTATAATATTCTTCAGTAATTTAGTTAATATTGCTGTATTGTTCTTCGATATCTGGTGCATTCTTCATCAGATACACTGTAACTTTGTGGAATCGCTGTAGGAACTGCAGCTGATGTACAAAAGCTGAGAAAGATATGAACGGGGAAAAAAATCTCTTTTCCTCTTTAGTTTGCATACCTCTTCTCATGCTTATTCTCTTTTCTGCCCTGAAAATCCAAAACTTAGGTATATTTTGTGTTGTATTCCCCTTTAAATTCAGTGCTAAGGGTGCTACATCTGCTGTTGGCTTAAAGGTAACCACTGTTTTAAGCAGTCCAAGAAGTTCACAGTTGAAACATTGATTTTTCTGCTCACCCTCTGGCTTTTTGTGTGGCTGTGGATGTTCTGAACACCGGAAAATGGGTGCCCCTTGGAAATGGAGTGAGACCAGCCATAGTTACAAGTGCCTTGCTTCACTTGTTGTATGTGTCTCAAGGTGGCATTCAAGCCTCAGTCTCCTACAGTAATGTAAAATGGAAGGGTTTCTGGTTTTCTTTTTTTTATATACTCTTTGCTTAAAGCTCTTTTAAATTAATTCTGGCAGTAATTACAAGGAGAATTTTGATCACAAGTTGCAGGTCAGGTGCCAAATAGTTGGGAGAGGATAGGAAAACAAAGGATAAATATTTTATAAATCTATGTAACTAATCTTGAACTTCGATAGGTTTGTTTTCCAGTTGTTTGAGATTTTAGCACGGTGAATGGTGTCTTTGCTGTACCTTTGCACGTTATCTTGAATAGAGAGAGCAAGGTAGGTTGCTACTGTTGTTTGGTTGCTTTAAAGATAAACAAGAACATTTTTAAAAAGATAGTTTGAGTCTTGGACTTGCATTGTAGCATTCTGTAACAACAGCAAGCATAGAGTGAAGGTGAATTAAAAGCAGTGACCCAAAAGCCAGCCATATTGCCTTTCTCATTTTGCAGCTTTTTCCAATGGTCTTTTGTGTGAGGAGAGGCCAGGATACCCATTTAATTATGCAGGTGAGCGAAGAAATAAGTTGTTAAAAATTTGCCTCTTAGTATGTGTTTTACCTGGACGCTCCATCTCCTGTAGAGGTCTAAAGATGCCTTTAGGCAAACACTACATTATTGTGGTGTAGTTTTGTGTCAGGAACTAAACTAGGCTGAATTCAGAAGCTCCTATTTTATTTATGTTGAAACAAACTAAAGTCTCTTTCCTTGTAAAGGATGAGACATTGGCTTCTTCTGAGAAATGTTAAAATGAGATCTGCACTTGGCTGGCGTCTTTTCTCCTGCCTCTCTAAACTGTGAGAACAGAAAGCTTCAGTTCTTGGACAAGTTGCAGGTATTACTAAAGAGCACTGTCACCGCTGTTTGTTCTTGCTTTTTGATTCCAGAGGAGTCATAAGCCTGCCACACTTAATTGCTCTGCTGGTCTTTGATGTGTGCCCTTCGAGGCTGCCCCATATTTTAATGAGCTCATAGGCTTCCTGTTGTTGATTCTGCCATTGTGAGTTTTCTGATTCAGGTAAAATGATCCATGTGGTAATCGGCATGGAACAAAGTGATAGCGAGAAACAGAGGAAATAAAATGCATGCAAAGCAAAGTATGGGAATATGGAAATTTTTGTTAACTTCAGGCAATATTTTAGCATTTTTAGTATTTTAAGACTGTGCTTTTGCACCTTGACTATTTGAGCATTAATCCGATGAACCTCTGTGGCTGATTCTAGCGTGGTTGGGTAATTGAGCCTGGCTTGCTGATACATCACTAATAAACAAAAGCTTCTTACAGTAGCCTACTACATTGTCCCTTTCCTGTGCTCTCTTATCTTGTGTAATTTCAGTAAGACTTTTGCTCAATGTGAGATTGGTAAAGTTGGGCTAATCGGGACCTTCTGCTGTTGCAATTCTGTATTGTGAAACTACTGTAGGGGTTAGGCTAAGCCAGCTGTGCTCCAGGATCGAGTGTGGTGTCTGTTTACACCACGCTACTAAAAAAAGGAGTGCAAAAGCACAGCATACTTTTTCTTTAATTGAAGTTAATGTTGGTGAAAGGTGTCAGATTGAAAGACTTGGGAGACAGGTGAAATTAACACTTCAAGACAGATGCACTATACCAAAATAAATTGCTAAATTGATCCTTGCCTAGATGATCTTTACAGCTGCTTGTGATCAAAGCCCGTGCTTCTGCTCATACTGTCTTAGTGTGGCAGATGAGTTTGCACTGTTTGAATGAAAACAGTAAAGCCAAAGGGATATTAAGTGAAGCTTATTTTTATTCTGTGTTTCAGTATATTTGATTTGGTTATTTTCAGATGATCTGTGTATTATGTAGATGGTGCAATAAGGAACTTCTATAGAAATGTTTTAACATGAATTCTTTAAACAAAAGCATCTTTAAAAATGAGAACTCTGCCCTACCTTTAAGGTGCCTGTGAGTAATACCAGATAGACACATACAGTGGGTAAAACTTTTCAAAGTATCTAAATTTCTCAGCCAGTAAGTCTCACTGAAAGATCTTAAAATGTTTTTTTGAAAAGGATATCTAAATATCTTACATGCTTTTGAAAATGAAACCCAATAATCATAGGTATATTGTTATTCATGATCAACCCACATCTGTTCTTCCTCTTGCGCACTGCTTCAGTTGTCCAGTGGAACATGTTTCAGGACCATGAGGTGACTTGGTCAGGAAAGTAATCAGGTTAAAAATAACCCAGAGGAAAAATAATTTGTTGTCCTCCTGGCAGATTTTCAGGTCATATTGGTGGCTGTGGAGAGAAGGGTATTGATAGAAATAAAAGCAGGCTTTGCTATTTTCGGTGCATTGTTCTTGGTTCACAGAGGAATGCGATGAGCCATGCTTGTGGATATGCCAGGTTTCTCCGTTGTTTGGCTGCTCTGTTGGAAGCCAGGTTGGGACAGTGCTCCACCGAATGTAAGGCATAACTTGAGGCTGAAAAAGCACTTGGGTTTGCTCATGCTTGGGAGTATGTAAAGACCTGAGCCATTGTGATAAGAGTATATTTGGGTTTCTGGGAAATTTAATCACCCATTTTTATCACGGCAGTCTGTTTTGAGCCACGGATTCTGAGAATCTGTGCTATAGAGTTCAAGGTGTGCAGCTGAACTTCACCTTTTGTTCCTTTCTTCAGATGCCTCTCGGTGCCAGTTCCAGCCTTTTAAAATCCTCTGTTGGCTCTGATTCTCAGTACTGATCCAGCCTACGCTGTTCTTCTTGCTTCTTGGAAGTCTTTTCTTTTATTGTTCCTTACAGTACAGAAGATTCAGCATAGATTCATAAAAAGCTGTATGTCCCAAGGTTTTAGAGCATCCTTACCACAAAGTATCAAGAGTTAGATCTAACTCTTGTTTTGGGGGAAAAGAATGTGACTGCAGCATACAGTGAGCTCTGATAGCTACAAAAGTAATTTTTGCATGAACATAGGTGAAGGCAGACAGATTATCTGAAGAAAGTAAATGGACTTTATAGTTCTGGCCTTAATACAAGTCCTTTGTCAGCAGGCGTGGTGTATGTTCCAAGGGCCTGTTTTGTGATATGTGTAGAAAATGGTGCCTGACATAATAACGAAATACTGCAAAAAGATTTATTAACTTCCCTTTTGTGAGCTGTGGAAACCAGTGCTCTGGTAGTAGCGTGCTTCTTAAGAAAATCAAAGCAGGACCACGAGCGTACACTGACAGAAGAGTTGTAACTTGGTTATGCTGTCAGATGTGTTACTTTTATAACTAGTCAGCAGGTTTCTGAAAAGAAACGTTTGAGCATTTTAGCATGAAGTTTTATATAAGTATTTTTATGATTTTTGTTTTTCAGGAGTTTATAACATATTTAATCTCATTCATGAATCGAACTTCCTTTTTAAGTCATGGATGACAAGGCTTCTGTTGGAAAAATCAGTGTCTCTTCAGACTCGGTATCCACTCTTAACAGTGAAGATTTTGTCTTGGTTTCCAGGCAAGGGGATGAAACACCATCTACAAATAATGGTAGTGATGATGAAAAAACAGGACTGAAGGTAAGAATCAATAACCTGAGTTTGTTCCCTATTCTTCTAAACCAAACTAACCATAGAGAGCTTAAAGAGGGACTTCTTTATTGTGGAAAACTTGACAGAAGGGAGAACTTATTCAAGAATCAATTTTGCCAGTGATTTCTGCATTACTTCTGCTGATGTCAGAGGTGATAATTAGGTTTTGAGTAAGAGCTCTCTCCATCACTACCTGTGGGGTTTTTTCCCACTTTGCAGAATCCTTCATGAAGTGCTTAGGATGAAACAGACTGGCTGTCAAGAACTTGGAACTGTGATTTTATCACAGCTTTCAGATAGAAAGCAATATTAACATACACTTGATTTGACCATATCTGTTAATTAAAACATATATTAAAGTTTTCCCCAATGTGAAATGTTCTCTTTAAGAAATGTAGAAGTGTAGTTATAACTAACAACTTGGCATTAACTGGACAATACAAGCCTATGTGGTAGGCTTGTGTGAATTGGAAGGGCATTGACATCTTCTCACTTCTAAAAGTGCTGTTCTGAAAAGAGACCCTTGTCACTCTCTCTCTCTCTCTCTCTCTCTTTTTCCCCCTCCCCCCGCTTCTTAGTCTTTCATCCCAATTTGTATTTCAGCAGTCTTTAAGCAAAGTAACAGAAGTCAGGTGGTCACTCCAAATTCTGTCATTTTAGTGTGTTGAAACCCGGATCTTTCCTAGAGTGAGTCAAGTTAGTATGTTCTTTGTGGGAGATGGAAAGAGATATTCTGCCATCGCAAGGGACTGAAGTCTACAGTCACATCTGTGTCTTCAAAATAATGTCTTTAAAGATGATAAGAAATCACGTGTTCTGCCTGTTGGACTGGGTGTTCCTCTTTTCCTTAGCAGCAGTTGTACTTTATTGAACGTTTCTTGATGCTTTTGCTCATCTTGCTTTTACCTCCCAACTGCTTTGCTTGTTTTTCTTGCATTCCTTTGAGTCCTGGACAAGACATGCCATTATAGTGGCTATTTTCTTTTACATAGGACTTCAAGCTAATTCTGTTAGTTAAGAGTTTCGAGATCTTACTTTTGCTTAATCTGGCAAAAATGTTCACTTATATTTTATTGCTATTGCAGAAGATTGTCACTTCACATCATAGGATAGTCTAAAAAAACCTGAAATTTTCTTGAACAGTCAGCCTGGTGATCTGTGAAACCTGCTTAAAGACTGTAACCTCACGCTTGTCTTTCTAGATGCTGCAAATACCAGCAGGTATAAATACTTTAGAATTCAGAGTAGTCTCCATAGTGGTGCTTACCTTGAGAATGCTTATGTGGCAGGGTATGTAATTAGCTCCCCAGGTTGCGATGCGTCATTTGAGACCCCAGGAGACAGACACGGTCAACCAGATTTTCCATTCCATCCTGTTATTCCCAAAGAAAGTTTGGAAACATGAAATGCCGTAGTCTGCAACACTTCTTGCTCCACATGGGAGCTATTTGTATTGCTGGTCTAACACTTGCCTTGTTGTGGCTGTCCTGCAGTGTTTGTATGATACGCTATATCTTGTTTAGTACAATCAAAGAAATCAGAGACTTGTATATAAAGTAATCTTCAAAAAGCTTGCAAATATTTCAGAGGAGAATATGCTTAATGAATTTCAAACCAACTCCTGAAATGTGCTTCTTAAATTTTCCTCATGTGTTTACTTCCAAAGTGGTTTATAAAATGCTGGCTGCAGGTATGCTGTTCCTCTTGATGAGGGGAGAAGAACATTAGCACTGCTGCCTCCTGATCATCAACAATTGTAAAATAAAGTTGTGCTGTTCCCTGATTTGGCACTGAATGTCACAGAGCTTTGTAGGTCTTAGATAAGCTTCTTTATGAACTTGGTGCCAAGACTGAGCACAATCCTTGAACAAAATGATTCACCTTGAGCCTTTTTCAGTATTCCGGCGTTTGAGAGTATGTGCTGTTTGGTTATTGGCTGCAATCTCAGTGATTAATGGAAACATTATACCTTAGATAAGCAGTAGTGCGCAGTCTAAATTCTCCCATAAAGGGATCTTCCTGTTAGCCTCCTTCCTTCTACTTAAGGAGGTTAAAACTTTTAACAGAGGAAATGGGGGAAGACTTTTTAGCTGTTCTTAGGGACAGAAATTGTCTTTGGCTATTGTTCTGTGAGAAAAGAGACATACTACCCTAGAATATGGCTTTGTTCTTGGTACCTTTTTTTTTCAGCTTGCAAGTAGTCATTCAGTATTCAGTTTTACTGTATTATTAAAGTCTTTATTGTGTGCATGGATAAGTGGAGTTGCGAAAGTTGTCAGAGGTATGTTAAAAGTACTGTCACCGTGCTATCTGAAAGTGTTTAAGTAGTATATGGAAAGTTAGTATTAACAGTAGAACAAGAGAACTGAGGTTATGTATTTCACAGGAACAAATTAGATGAAATTTTTCAGGGAGAAGCAATTGCTTTGGTACTTATAACTAAGTAAATTTGTTTGTATATGTCAAAACCCATTTGCTTGGATGTGCCCACTAAGAAAAGCAGAAAATAAGTTTAGGTTCATCTTTGAGCAGGTGTCTTTTTCTGGTGTTCTGTTTCTTTAAAAAAGCAGTTTGAGGATCTTACATTGGCTAAGCGCAGTCTGAGGATGGAGCTAGAAGTTTAGGCTTGTGTTTGTTGAATGTGATAGGCTGTGAAATTTGTACATCAAACCTAAGGCTCTCATTTCGAATTTGTTGATATGCTTTTAATTATCATAGTTGATATAGTTTTGATATCAACTGATATAGTTTTAATTATAGATATCAATTGATATAGTTTTAATTAATAGTGCTGTGGACTGACTTAATGCACGTCTTTATTTTTGTTCTTTCTCAAGTCCAGCCAGAGAAATATTTATTCTGAACACAATCAGGAACCATATTTTTCTTCAGTTGGTCATATTTTTCTTCAGTTGGTCATATTTTTCTTCAGTTGGTCATAATTAATAAATGTGTTTTTGCTTTTGTCTATGCTGAAGTACCTGGTTTGATTTTAAAAAAGGGTTGTGAGTGATTGTTTTCCAGAAATATAATTTGCTAGCTGTCTCTGCTTTCCAGTATTGCTTCTGTGTCTGCTTTTGCCCACTGCCGGTGGGACTGAACTGGATTTATGAAAGCCTTGCTTCTGGAGCACGCTGTAGAACAGGAACTCTTGAACTACATGCTACAACGAGACCTCTCAGAGCAGAGGCCAGCAGCACATGCGTCAGGAGAAGGGAATAAACTACAGTTCTAATAAATCCCTTGTGTTGCTGTAAAGGGAGTTCGCTACATCCTATTTAAAGGTTAAGTAAAATTAGTTTTCAGTTTTGTGAGAACTGGAGAAAACAATGATTAGGGTAAATGGTTTCTCTCCTCTATCTCAAGCAAAGCTACATGAAGCATTTATTAGGTACACCTTGTTTGTTCTTCCCTTTTACCCTTAGTTCTGCTGCACTCTGTCGTGCTGCCTCTTACTTTTTTTTTTTGGGTTGCAGCAAAGTTTCAAGCATGTTTACATCTTAATGTGCACTGTTCCCACGATGCGGTGAATTTATACGGTTGCATAAGAGAGTGGTTTACATGAAGTTAGTCTTTGTATTTTAGGCCTCGTTTCTTGGGCAGCTGGCTTGTTGCATTTGATTGTTAGGATGATGAGAACAGCACAGCTCCTCCATTCCAAAAGTATATTTACTGTGTCTTTTAGAATTCTTTTTTGAGGGTAGTCTGTGCTGAGAAGGAAGGCTTTCTTGGAGGGATTCTTTTAAATTACTTTTTAAATGAAGATTTTGATGATGAGGTTTTAGAATATTTACAAGACAGATTTTTTTCTTTTTACGTGCCGATTTCCTGTTACACTGTAAACAACTTGGAGTTGTGTTTTACCTGTCACTACCATTTTTAGGAACTTTTATTTTCAAGATCATGTTTTATAGGGCAGTATCTAGATATAAGTTATTGATACTGATTATTTTCCCAGATACAGTAGATCACCATTCAGACTTTTTAAGCTTGTGATCTTGATGGAATAGAAGGTTTTTCATGTGCATTTTATGTTACTACCATTACAACATTTAATTCTCACTGGATATAAATTCCTTACCTTCCTTTCTCAAACCCAGACTGAAGTCTGTTTAATCACTGTGAGCAAAAGCATGTGAGATGCAGGTTTTTGCCAGAATTAATTTTAACTTCAAGTTTCATAGAAAACAGATCCTGTAAACTAGAAGTTACTTTAGGATTTTAATATATAGGCTTTAACAGGGCTGGCAGGACATTGTAATTGATTCATTATATTTTGTTGCAAAACATATAAATTATGTACAGTAAAGTAACATGGTGCATCTTCCATCATCATCATCATCTTTCTGATGAATGCCTGCAATGACCTGAATAACAAACTTGATACTTAAAAGGATTATGCCTTTGATGACCACATGCTTGTGCAAGATTTTTCATTGCTTCCATGATGAATCATGCAAATTAATACTAAAATTATTGGGAGGAGAATGCAAATCTGTGGATTCCTGTAACTAGTTAGAGGTTACGGATACTTCTGTGGATGTACAGCTCAGTAAGGCAGTTACTCTGTCCTACTCCTGGCAGATGATCCCAGATAGCACATGAATATATTTTAATCCATACTAAAAAAGTACTTTCTGTTTAGCGTGAGTTTCAAGAGCATAAACATCTCACAGGTTTGTTGTTGTTGTTTAGATTCTGTAGTAAAACAGTCACTAGGTTATTACTTTTTTTTTAATGTCCCTCCAGCCTCTAGGATCTTGTGTGCTTGCTGGTTTTTTCACTACCTGTGAATTTCATTTTTTGCCTACTTTCTTCTGAAGAGCAGGGATCTGGGACTTTTCTTCTCTTAAACTAATTGTATTCTGCTCTATTCTAGAGTAATTCCAGGTCAGAAGTTTCTGTTCTTTGTTAATATTCTTGGGTATTAAATAGTTATTTTTCACCGGAAAACTAATATGCAGTTTACACCTTTAATGCAATGTAGATAGAGGTGGCAGATACAGATAATTATTTGGCGATTGTGGGTCTGAGTGTGAAAGAGAAGACAGTAAGTAAACTTCATGTTTCTTCCTTTTCCCTCTGAACTGAGAAGTTTGTCTTTGGGGATGCGATGGAAATGACCATATGTCAGAATTCTGACTTGGCTGAGAAACCTCTAATCTCACTGTAATTATTCCTGAGACCTGCCCGGTGGAAATGCACGTACAAATATTTAAGTAATATCTGATGATTTGCTCATAGTATATTTAATTAATTGCAAGGCTCATCTGTGTGCATGAAGGTGCTCTATTATCTGTTCCAGCGTTACTTCAGCAGTCTTAACTGGACTTCAGGTTGATTTGTATACTGTTAAAATGTGAGAAGCTTGGCCATTGCTTCAGGTACTTTCAAGATAATTTAATTGTCTACTATGAGATGCTCGTTTTGAGGCAGATGGAATCTGCTTCAATACTGAGATTGTGTTATGGGCAGATTTCTGTCTGCTCTGTATTCTTCCTCCTGTTTTTAATCACTTCCTTTCTTTACTATCTTATTTTACAGATTAAAAAAAAAGGAAAATTTTCTTTAATAAGATTTCATTTACACTCTCTTCGAGACCTTGGGGTAGTTGCACAATTTGGATTTTATAAGCTTGCGTGTAGCGTCTTAAGTCAGTAAGCTTACAGAGATGTAAGGATACAGAAATGCATATCTGCTCATAGGGTTGAGTTTTGGTGCCAACAATAACCAGCAGCAGTTGAAGTGCTGGAATCGAGTACCTTTCTCTGACTGCCATTTGGTAAAATACTTCTGTAAACTCCATTTCCATGCTTAATTTCTAGACTATGTAAAGCATCAGTCACTTCCCTATTAATTGCAGAGGAATGGACAAAGAGTTTCCTTAGATACAGTACGTAAGAGTTTCCTGAAATTAATATCTTCATTCTCTTTCTAGCTTAGGACCTAATTTCGCACCATTTAGGTTGCTTCCTGCTTTCATGTTGCCTTCAATGAGTGCAGAGTCACCTGTAGATGAGTGTTAGGAAATAAAACAACGCTACCTCTTCTCCTCAGCATGATGCATAATCCTGTTCCAGATTCTTCTCTTCCTGTGAAACCTTGCTATCTTACCCATGAACCATGTAGCGTATGTAATTATATTTCGCTCTTTCTGGTACTGTTCTGAGAATTATTATAGACCACTGTACTGTGGACATCTGTAAGTTTCTTCTGTCATAAACTAGTCTTTGTAGTTGGTGATTAAAGACTAGTTTGAGAGTAATTTCCTCACTTTTTCCAGTGCTAGAAAATTCCTGCTTTGAGCTTGTTGATTTGCTAAAGGAGGGAGGATATAATCTGTACTGGCGAGCATTTGCACAATGCAATTTTTGTTTACGGTTGTAACTAGGTTAAATTTGTTAACTGCTGCTTTAGTTGACAGAAAAAGCCGTATGAATGGCCTGGTGCTTGAAGGGTACTTTTTTTTCATTTGAACAGTCTTTTTTTTTGTCCCAACTCTGTTTGTGGCTCTTAGATTGTGGGGAATGGAAGCGAACAGCAGCTGCAGAGGGAGCTTGAAGACGTGCTGATGGACCCACCCATGGAAGATCAGTCAAGTGACCGGGACCATGGAGAAGAACTTAGAACTGATGGCGATGGGGAAGAACCTGTTGTGCTTGAAGCTTCAGCATCCTCTACCATTAACCCAGTGTCGGTGGCAGGACTCCAGAAACCAGAAATGAGTTTGCCAGTGAAACCGTCCCAGGGAGGTTAGAAAAAAAATGGGGAATGCCTGGTGGTATCTTATGAGGTAGCTTTTTGTGGGGAAAGGAGGGAGAATTTGAGTACAGGTGTGTCCGCCAACCTTTCCCCATTTCTCCCATTATAATCACCTAGTGCAGTAAATGCCAGGTTATGTGATGCAAGAGTTAACATATGCTGAACTGTCCTCTCTTCTGAAAACACTTGCTATACTAGCCTTGAGATGTGTGCAGAAATATTATGCTTACTTGCCTGGCTGTATAAAACATTAGTCTTTTTAGCTCGTCTGTGCATCTTATATTTAAAAGAAGCCCTCTGAGTGAACTGGTTGTAGAGTTGGGGTAGCTGAGTTGCTCTCTGCCATCAGTAACTCGCTTTCAGGCAGGGTTTTCCTATAGTATTTTGGCCTGGCCTGACTTTCTGTAATGTGTTTCTTGGTCGCTTTTGTCATTTAGTTAGTGATGGGTCAATCTCTGATAATTTACTTACATATGCTTGTTTTGCTTCTTATGTTCAACTTTGTGTCTCACCCTAGACTGTGAGGATTTGAGCCCTTTTACACCTATGACAGATGAGGACAGCGTGGTGTTTAGCAAGCTCACCTACTTAGGCTGTGCCTCTGTGAACGCTCCCCGGAGTGAAGTGGAAGCCCTCAGAATGATGTCCATCTTACGAAGCCAGTGCCAGATTTCTTTAGATGTGACTCTGTCAGTGCCTAATGTCTCTGAAGGAACAGTGAGGTATGCAGCTCACTCAGGTGTACTCTGTGACTGTGTGCATTTAATCTTATTTCCTTTTAGCAAAGGAAACAAGCTACCAGTTTATCTGGGAGGAGACATGAGCAACTCGGGATTTTGTTTAGTGGAAAAAGTGGGTTTTAAAGAGGTCTGAGAACAGTGATGCTTTGAATTTGTTTACCAAAGGCATTTTATGTCCGAGGATCAGTATGAAATATTATGATGATCCAGGGTGTCCCCAGAGCCATAGCGGGAGTGGTTATTGATGAACACTTTGGAAATAGCCTGGAAAGTATTTAGTTTGTAGGGCTGGAGGCTTAACAGGAATGAGGCTATCCACTGCTGCATATTAGTGTAGCTTTTTGAAGGCTAAGCCCTGAAAACTGTGGGGAAATTACTGGTGGAAATGTCTGTTGTATTGTACTTTTTTATGCTGTTCAATTTAAATATAATTATTCTGGTCAAGCTTTGCAGTAAATGATGGTCAGGAGCTAGTTTCTTTGTGATGTACTTTCTCCAGTAGCTATGTGTCGTGGTTTAACCCCAGCCAGCAACTCAGCCCCACCCAGCCGCTCGCTCCCTCCTCCCTGGTGGGATGGGGGAGAGAATCGGAAGGGTAAAAGTGAGAAAACTCCTGGGTTGAGATAAAGACAGTTTAACAGGGAAAGCAAAAGCCGCGCAGGCAAGCAAAGCAAACCAAGGAATCCATTCACTCCTTCCCATGGGCAGGCAGGTGTTCAGCCATCTCCAGGACAGCAGGGCTCCATCACGCGTAACGGTGCCTTGGGAGGACAAACGCCATCGCTCCAAACGCCCCCCCTTCCTCCTTCTGCCCCAGCTTTATACACCGAGCGTGACGCCCTATGGTGTGGGACAGCCCTCTGGGCAGCTGGGGTCAGCTCTCCCAGCCGTGTCCCCTCCCAGCCCCTTGTGCCCCCCCAGCCCACTCGCTGGTGGGGTGGGGTGAGAGCAGAAAAGGCCTTGATGGTGTGTAAGCACCACTCAGCAGTAATGAAAACATCCCTGTGTTATCAACACTGTTTCCAGCACAAATCCAAAACAGCCCCATACTAGCGACTATAAAGAAAATTAACTCTATCCCAGCCAAAACCAGCAGACTATGAAATTGTTAAAGCTTGCAAGTTAATATCTGTCTGAAAGAATTCTTCTAAAGGTGCAAGCTTTGTTTTTTTTCCTCTCTCTCTCTTAACAGACTTTTAGATCCTCAGACAAACACAGAAATAGCAAATTATCCAATCTATAAAATCCTTTTCTGTGTACGAGGGCATGATGGAACCCCTGAAAGTGATTGCTTTGCTTTCACTGAAAGCCACTACAATGCAGAACTCTTCAGGATTCATGTCTTCCGATGTGAAATCCAAGAGGCTGTAAGTTGAATATTTTTGTCTAATGATAATTATGTACATGTAAACGTTATTACTGAAATGAAACTGAAGTATTTCAGGCACTTTAGAAGTAATGTAATTCATCACTTCTGGCTTTTTTCTACCCCAAGTTAAGATAATTATAGAACCCTCAGATATGAAATAAGATGCACATTTAATAGTTTATCCTTTTAAGAAGTGTAGAAACCCAGTTAATTAGATGCTAAAACTGAATTATTTTCGTACTATTACTTCTCATTCTATTCTTCAGTGAAAATTCAGGTAGGTTTCAGCTGCTGCATTCTGTATTGCCTGTAGCTTTCTGATCTTTCTTCGGTGCTGTCTAAATGCAGGTGAGCCGAATACTGTACAGCTTTGCCACTGCCTTCCGTCGTTCTGCCAAACAAACTCCACTTTCAGCCATTGCCACCCCACAGACTCCAGACAGTGATATTTTCACCTTCTCTGTGTCACTGGAAATCAAAGAAGATGATGGGAAAGGTTATTTCAGGTATAGATTCTTCATTTCTGTGCATACAGCATCTGGTTCTGTTGGAAAGTGAGTGAAAAGAGAGTGTGAGTCTGAAGTGCTCCCTAAATTCCCTTTTTGAAAGTTTCCTATTCTAGTTTAAATGAATCCCAGACACAAACGTTTTTGGGAAGTAAAACAGTCATGACCCTCTGGACTATTTAATTTTGGTCGTTGAACTGAACCTGGTGCTACCTGCAAAGTGCTTTTTCTATTTTGTATTTTTCTTTTGTCTTTAAACCCTTTTCTATGCAATATGTTTTAAGTTGGGTTCAGCTGAATTGCTGCTGAAGCTGAAAATGCATCATTGTGACTGTGTTCTCATGTCCTGAGTTGTGCGTGTTTTCGGCCAGGTTTTCAAAGGTGCTGAGGCTGTGTGAATACTGCAGGAGGCATAAAGGTGCATATTTTTAATAAAGTCTCATGAAAGAAGGCAGAGAAAATTAGAAACTCTGAAAATTCAATTTTTAAAATCATTTTTATAATAATTTATCAGAAAGCTAAATTACTCTCCAGAGAAGTATTCAGCCATATCTGTTTGTCACAAGACACACTTACTTTTAATGTCTAGTACAGGTCTATTACTGCTTCATCAGCCAAGAGCTTGATGATCAAGATCTCAGGCTTGTTCCCACATTGCTGTTCCATAAATAAATAAAGGTGTAGTTGTCCATAATGTGTTTTTTTTTTTGTCTCCAGAGATCTGGCTCTGTATGCAACCCGGTGTCAGAAAACAACCATACAATCATGAATTTGTGATCAGCAAGTGTCTAGAATTTAATGTAATAACATTATTTAAAACCCTTTCTTAAATAGTTGCTTACTTACAGTCATAGTAAAGATGTTTGTGTAGAGGCAGAAAGTTCAAATACATAGGAACATAAAGGCCACTTTGCACTTTCACTTTGGTCATTAGATTTGCTTTTGCTCCATGAATGGAATAAATTCAGTTCAATCTTTCTTAAATATGTTGCCCTGGGAGAATTCTCTAGGGAAGTTGGAGAGCAGAATGTAATAGAACAAATCATACATGCTGGACTTTTTCCTCTTTACGTGAGAGTGCTTTGGTAGTTGCTGGAGGTGCATAGTGCAGGCTGAAATCTTCCAGTGTTGCCCAGGAAAGGTAAATTTCTTGAATGACATTGCCTATGTAGACACACTGTTATTTTTATCCTAGTAAAACCCCAGCTTTCCTTATTTCCCCCTTGTGATTGCAGCTTCTAGTTACATCATGCATTTTAAGAATATGAAGGATAAATCCTTCATCCATACCCATTTCCCTGTGATTTCTTAGGATTGAGCTCTGTATTAGTTATTGAAAGCAGAAAAGAAGGCAGAATTCAAATTTGTTATCAAAGGTCATCAATATTAGTTCTCCTTGGTTTTGCTATGATCTGTTTCATTAAAATACTCACCTGTTCTGATCTGTGAAGTAGTGTTTCTTTATCAGTATCAAAAAGGCTTTATGAACAAAGCTTGCCTCTGTTTCTAACTGGTTCTGTTTTCTGACTGAGTTATCAAAATTTAATTTAATTCCCCCCCCCCCCCCCCCCGAACCAGGTGTTATTAGCAAGTGGTGGTGTAGGGTGAGAGTATTAGAGCAGCTTTTCACGTTGTATTGGCTAATGCTGTTTTCATGGTGTTTTCAAGTCTGATGGTGGATAACCTTGGTTTCTAAAAAGACCTTTTTTAGTTTATGCTAAAAAGGGTTTTTTTCTGCTTAGCCTATACACAGTGCCCTTAGATGTTTTATGTAACCATTTATAGTGTTCTGTAATTGCTGAAGTGTCTTTATTACAGTACAGCATGTCTGCCAAATACGCTGACTTGTTGAGTACACTGGCTCCTAGCCACAGCTTCAGAGATGTTTCTCTTCTTGGATTTACATCAAGCTCAAGTTTTATTTATTAGATAAATAAATAAATCCCATTTAATACTCTGGTATTTATTCAGCACTCTGAAGGACTGTTCAAGTGTTGAAACTGAAAAATTATTTAGCTCAGGGCCTGAGCCTGAAAGATACTGACAGTTCTTGGGCTTGGATGCAGCTGTGGCCACTGGGGTGCACAGCAGGTGGAAGCACGGCTGCAGCACACGGTGATATGCCAGGTGAGGTTCAGTCTTGCTGGCTTGGTACCGATGTCAGCATAGCCACAGCAGTGCAGGCGGTGTGAGCCAGCCTAGGATTTGATGCTGATGTGGTTTCCAGAAGTTGTGCTGCTAAGAGCTGTTTCGGTCCTAGCCAGTTCAGGTATGTCAGCATGGACTGTAGATGTATGTATACTGTATGTAGCATGGGACCTCAGCCTTTGCTATGGAGGTGTATCTAAGGATCTTTTCAGCCACAAAAGTACAGTTGCATGAGGGGTGGAGCGGGGCATTTGTTTAAAAGCTAGGTACCTACTCTATACAAGGTGAAGAAAAGTGGATTTTTGCCTCCAGCTAAGCAGAATCCTACCTACATTGGATGTACAGAACAGGTTTTAGTTCAAATAGCAAGCTTTATCAGTTTGACACTAATCCTCATATGACCCTTTGCGTGCAGACCCACGCTTACCTGGAAGTTGAGGGAACGCTTTCTGCATACTCAGTCTCTGATCTCAGTCTTTAATGTACTTGAACCTGTCTTGGCTCATCTACCCTCACTTGTCACCCTGGGTCACTAGTAGTGCATTTCTGTCATGCTGGGGAAATGAGGTCTGACTGCGTGTACTGGTTCTCAGTATGTAAATCCACTGTCCTGGCCCCGGAGACAAAACTCCTGCTGACAGTTAAAGGCAGTCTGCCATTCCCTGGCCTGGGTAAGCACCTGCTGTCAGAAAATAAACCGAAATTTTATTGGAGGTGTTCAACTATGGGCAATACTCCACAGTCCATCTTGTAACTCCTGGGGGTAACAATCCATAGTTTGAAAGTCTGAAATAAAATAAGGATTATTTTTATACCCAAGGGTATAAAATTCTATACCCAAGGGTATAAAAATGTGTTGACTTATAAAAAGGGTTGACTTAAAAAGAAAGTCAAGATCCAACAGTCTCAATTTGTCCAGTATTTAGTGCAACTGTGCTGCTCAACAGGGAATATTGATGCTAAAACTTTAGTGTGTGTATTAGCATTGAAGTGTAAATTTAGGGTTTTCCACCACAGCACACTATCCCTCTTTTTGCAGCATTTAGGAGAAGGTGCTCTCTAGAGAGGAAAAAATAAGGGAAATAGTATAAAGACTGGTGCACTCTCTTGGATTGTTGGCTTATCATGTGCCCCAGCAGTCACCTCCCTTGTGAAAGAAAGCGATATGCAGTTTCTTATAACTAATTGCTTAACAGGTAATATTTGGTGTGACATGGCGAATCAATATTTAGAAACTTGCTTGAAATGCTGCTGGAAGTCTCACAACACTAAGCCACGCAGTATAAAAACACAGTTTTTATTTTGAAAACTAAGTATCCTTGGTTTTCACCTAATGATGATAAAACAACATCACCTAATTATGTTGCCATTTCTTTCATGTTACTGATTGCAGTGTGCAAGGAAGAAAGGTCTTAAGTGCTTTTGTGTAAGAAGCTGGCTTCACCAAGTGTCTGATGCTGTTTTTGATACATGCAAGGAATACAGATAAATGACGCTCTGAGTTTCTTTTCCTTTCCTGGTAAATAACAGTGCAGTTCCCAAAGACAAGGACAGGCAATGCTTTAAACTCCGCCAAGGAATTGATAAGAAGATAGTGATTTACGTTCAACAGACAACTAATAAAGAACTTGCTATTGAGAGGTAATTTCATCGATTTTTAAAAAATTCTTTATCTGTGTGATGTTTTGTGTTCTTTCCTCTGAGGCAGCAGATTAGTAATTGTTCTATGAATACTCCATTTGTGTAGTTTAACGCCACACCTCTTCCGTGAGTGGGACTGTGCAGAAGATCGGATCGGTTTGTTCAGTGCGTGTGTGGCAGGGGGCACAATACAGGCGTGGTCAAATCTTGCACAGATCTGGTTGTGGAATCAGTGGTCGCATCCCCTCTAAATACCCATTTCAAAATCTTTTTTAAAAAACATACTGCTTTTTTTTTTTCAGTGGCCAGTTTGTCTTAAATGCTGAGGCTATAATCAGTGACTGAGTTATTTCCATTTGCTTTCCTTTCATCTCTTTTGCATCTGAGAATATTGTTGTACATATGCTTTGAATCTGCCACAGTCTGGAATTCTAGAATATGAAGCGTTTGTGTAGGGAAGGGGAGAGCTCAGACTTCAAATCTTTCCCTGCTTAGAAATAAACTAGCGGTTTTTGACTACTGACAGAGTTTAGTGCTGCTCGTGCTACAGAGAAAAGACGCAGCTTCTGCCAGCCTGTGTAGTCTGAAATGACATGCAGGACAGTGTGGTAAACCAGAGGATGAAGTGGAATATACCTATGTGGGCCAAAAGTAGTTGTGAAATGAAACCATAAGACAGGTCCTTGCACTTCATCTGATTCTTGTCTGTATCAAAGGGTAAATTCTATGCAAATATGACTCCGAAAAAAAAAATTAAAAGAAGGGAAGAAGAATGCGGGCCACGTTGCCTTGTGGGATAGGGAACCCTTGTTAGCAGCGTCTGTTTCACACTGTTCTTGCAAACAAAGATAATTGAACAACTTTCCAGGCTACTGTAAGCAGTGTAAAATCATGTTGTAAATATGCTATGAAATCTTGCTCGACATTTTTAATATTGGCTTGACATGCTTGATGCTGCTTTCAAATGCCAAGGTTTGTTGACATTTGTTATTGGATTCATGGGCTGCTTGTGATGTATGACAGCGTGTATTTAGATAAGGAATGTTAATGGTTTGTTTATGAGTAAGTCTAATTTTTGCATTT
Organism: Ciconia boyciana; assembly: GCF_034638445.1. Classification (NCBI taxonomy): domain Eukaryota; kingdom Metazoa; phylum Chordata; class Aves; order Ciconiiformes; family Ciconiidae; genus Ciconia; species Ciconia boyciana. The sequence continues at coordinate 2,139,812 of NC_132951.1, read as the reverse complement.
TTTCGCCTGGCTTTGCAGATGTTTTGGCCTTCTCCTTAGCCGTGGGAAAGATGTTCGGAGTGGTGACATGCACCTTTTAGATTTGGTAAGGATCTTTTATTAACAAAATTCAGTAATAATTTTGATTACGATTGTGCCTGATCTCAGGGTAGACAGAAAAGATTTAAATGCTTATGCACGCTTGTTGATGAGGATTGGTGCTGTAGCTTATGCTATTAAGGGTGAGGCTCTGGGCAACTGGGTTGAATCCCTGCCTCTGCTACAGAGTTAGAATATGACCTGATGCTTGGTCAAGGGAGTTGCCCAATTTTGCAGTCAGTCATGACTGTTCTCAGTTAGGTGCCTGAAATAAGAAACATGGAACCTTATTTTTGGAAGTGGTGAATATTAAAGAGCTGTGCTTTGAACATAAAAAGTTTTATAGCACTTTATATACTTATCGCTGTAAAAATTGAGGCCTGAGTGGCTTCAAATATAACACTGAGAATTAGTGGGTGCTTTATTTTTATGACTCACTTTTCCATCTATAAAGTGATGATAGAGATCATCTGATTTCACAAGCGTGTTGTGAAAACAAACTTGCTAGGATTTAGGAAGTACATGCTTGTTACAGTAGTGAGTACCCAAAAAGGCCCAATACTACATGAAAAATTTTGCTTTTTACCAGGCTTTAGATTGCCCAGAAAATAAGGTTGGTGGGAAGACAGACGCGCTGAACAATAAAGATAAAATACTGACTTCATTCTTGATAGCTGAATAGCATGCGTTTTGTCTGCTGAATAAAGCTGGATCTCAAAATGGTTTAGAGTAAAATTTATTTTATAAAATAGCTACTTAGGATAAAATAAAACACATCTGGTGTATTAAAACATCATAGTGAAGTAGAAGGTGTGATAATGTGAAACATCTGCCAAGTTTACAAGTTCAGCAGCTTGTAAGAGAGCGTTCTGATTTAATTTGTTTTCTTGTATTAGATGCAATGAACTACATCCCCTCAGTTCATGACTAAAGCCTTATATGTTTAAATGCTTTACCACTCAGGCAGCTGTCATTCAGAGACTGAATGATGCAAAATGAGGCCAAAATGACTGGATTGCCTTGGATTTTCCAGAACAACTTAAAAGAAGCTTGAAAAGGTGTTTCTTTTTTTGGTTTGTTTTTTCTGTTTGTGGTTTGTTTTTTTTTTTCAAACAACAACAAAAAACCAAAGCCGTTGCAGCTTGGAGTCCTGTCTTTCCAAGTACTTGGCTGTGATCTGACCTACACCTCTGTGAGCTGAAAGTTGCTGTCAAATGGCCACCTCCAAAATGAGCTATTGGTCTTCAGGTCTCACTAGACAGATGTTCATACCACATGCGTAGATAAGAATTAGTGGTAATTGGCCTTTTTGTGTTATCAGCAAGGAGACCAAAGATTGCATGGGAACTCTATTCTTTTCTTCAGAGATGATCTCTGTTACAGGACTGTGTCACGTGGACTTCAGATGCTTGCCCTTCTCTTGCCAGTGCAGTAGCTGTTTTATGGGGCTGAGACTTCATAATATAGAGATTTCTTTAATTTAAATAAAAATACATAAACTTACCTTGTTTCCAGGAGTCCATGGGTAAAAGTTCTGATGGGAAATCATACGTGATCACTGGGAGCTGGAATCAAAAATCTCCACACTTCCAGTTTGTAAATGAAGAAACACCAAAAGGTATGAACTTTGCCAGATGTTATCCCTAGCCAGGGCAAATGACTTGCATAGTGGGCATCGGATCAATTCTCTTTTGTTTTAAGATGAATCCTGCAAAAAGACTTTCTTCACAGTATGGGATATATCCTCAGAAAGTAAGATGCCAGATGTAACACAAAAATCTAAACAAAATAGAAGGCTAGAAGAAAACTCGTGCGTTCAGTAATAATACCTTGTAAGAATAACTGTATCCCACTAGGAGGCTGTATAGGTGTGGGGACGGGATGCAGATGCTTTGTGCACCAGTAGAGCTTCTTAAGAATCCCGTTGAGAATTGCACTAAATGACTATTGCAGATTTCTTCTTTGCTTAGTTTCTGTAGTCAGTTCAGATTTTTCTGAATCCAAGTTTTTAATTAGAAAAGAAGAAGGATTCCTGTACCTATGAAAACAAAAGTAAAACATGCCTAACTGTAATCTGAAAATCGCTGATGCTGCATTGCTCTCTTGAGTCCTGAAACAGATCTGTCATTACTTCTTTTAAGATGTCAGCTGAATTATCATCTTTTCAATCTATTTTCACAGTTGCATGCCAAAGGTTGGTGAAGTTAATGGGAATTGACTGGGCAAAGTCATAAAAGTCAGCTGCTGGGTACAGCTGGGTACAATCTGCTGCTAGATTGAATGCCATCCTTCCTAAAGGACACAATTTATCATTTAGTACCAGAAGAGATCTCATAGGTCACTGACTCCAGTTGCCTCCTTTTGGAGCATCAGACTGTATAGTCAATTTTCTGACTCTCACAGCTGAGATAGTCTTAAATGCTACCTTTAATATGGTGGGACTTAAGAGTTGTCTAAGTAACTTCTAAAAACAACTAAAATGTAATTAGGCTAGATAGCAAGAGATTTGCACTGTGGAGTTAAGTATACAGATCCTTTATAATGTTTAATGAAGATTTTTGATACATTTCAGTGGGATTTGAGAAAGCAAAATTTTTATTCTCTTTAACAAGATCGTTTTCTTGGCTTGAAGACTTAAGTTTCCTTACTCTCTAGTGAATAGTGCATAGTCATCTTATTTTCCTGTTTTGAAACTTCTAGGGTTTTGAGATGTTAAATTAGGGAAAAAAATTAAATTCTGCAAAAAAGTTTCTTTTGTTCTTTCATGTTACTAGGAAAGAGGTTATGGAATATTTTGTTTGAAATATTTCTTGTAATACTATCGCTTTGTTTTTTTTCTCTAGATAAAGTATTGTTCATGACTACTGCTGTGGATTTGGTGATAACTGAGGTTCAGGAACCTGTTCGATTCATTCTGGAGACTAAAGTCAGAGTTTGTTCACCTAATGAGAGATTGTTCTGGCCCTTCAGCAAACGTAGCTCTACTGAAAATTTTTTCCTAAAATTGAAACAGGTAACACTTAAAAAATAAAAAAAAACAAACAAAAAAAGCCAAACAAAAAACCAAACCAAAACAAAAAAAACCCAAAACCTGCAGGTAATTTGGGATTTGGCAAGGTTGTTTTTCAAATATAACTGTGGTACGGTCAGTTATATTGTTTCGAGACTTGAGAGGTAGATTTATGGTATAATGCTGCATAAATACAAATGCATTGGAGGTGAAGATGAATTGCAGTTGTTATTGCCTGTTGGCAGATCAGAATTTCACTATGGTTGTTTCTCCCTATGATTGGTAAAACCTTTAACTAATATAATGGTCATGTTTCAACATCTTGCTCCTGAATCAAAGAGGTACAATAAATGCTCTTCAATTTTAGAAAACTTGTCCTTCATTAAGCTAATTGTTGCTGGCTATCTAAAGTTCCATAAAAAGCTGGATGTCCTCATTTCAAAGCAAATTTTGACAGCTTTGATGAGGCTGCGACGTTACATAGAGGCTTATGGATTTTCCAGCCAAACCACAGAAATAAAAGAAACAGAGGATTTATCTGCAACCCAGGGCTATGCTGAGAGTTGCTTGCACAAGGGTACAGTAGGGTAAGTGTGTAAAACTAAGGGTTAAGAGGAAAAAAAGGCTTTAAGATAATCCTGCTGACATGCTATCTGATATGTCACTAAATTGATTTTATCATACAAATCCAACTTTTATTTTTTAGATGAGCAAACATCTACCTGAAATTAGAAAAAAAATTATTTTCTGTGGAAGTCTATTTTCACCCTTGCACGTGGTTGGAAGCAGAGATTTCACACATATCCCAAATTTCCCCTGGGGAAAAAAAATCCAAGCAACCACAAAAAATTCCTAGAACTTGTTAAACACTTTTACTGTTTTTTCCAAGTTAGTTTTTTACGCTAGCTACTAAAAAGAAAAGGATTATTTCTGTCCAGGATATTCATAATAACAGTACAAGGCAATAACTTGGTCTCAAAATAAGGCTGGGAAGTTGAAGGTCCAAGTTGCTAAAGAGATGATGTACTTGAAGTAGCTGCCATTCTCCTGCTTTAGAAATTATTGTTCTGAAGTGCAAGTTGTGTTTAAAGAGATGAAAATACACAGAAGCAAATAACAATGTGGATGTACGTGCTCTCTCAAGGTTTAATAATTCTGGGCACAGCCCAAAAAAGCAAGGTTGGAGTCCTGATTTCTTGATAAGTGTTCTTTTTTAGAGAGGTTTTGAATGAAATAAGAGGTTTTTCTTAGTTCTTTTTGGATTTGTCTTAAAGTGCTAGTAAATAATGGCATCTTGGTGGTAATACAGATGAGGTTCAGTAAGGAACCTCTTTTTTGTGTATGTCCTATTTTTTATATAAAATATGAATAAACATTCTGGAAACGTTCCTTCAAAATTTAAGTTGGAAAAATTCTTCATGGATGAGATCAGTCTTTTTATTTAGGATATTTTTGAGGTGGAGCATGGAGATTTTGAACAGTTAAGGCTCTGGGGGTATAAATATTCTGCAACCTCCAAAAGGTGCTTTTTCTGTTTGGCAGTTTAAAGGAAGCTTATCTTACTTAGCTAATTCTGTATCTTTTGTCTTACCAAATTCACAGGCATTGTGACTTATCTTAGCTAATTCTCTTTTTTCCACAGGCACTGTCAGGTTGTCCAACTTCCAGTGTTTACTAATGGAAGATTATCAAAATTCATAGTGGAAGCAACAAATATAGAATGTACTGCCTGATAAGCCTGGAAGGGAAACCTGTTTCTATGGAGTCATGATTAGGCTATTAAAAATACAGCTGTGCAGAATTGGCTTATCTTACTTTGGCAGTGTTTCTTTATTCGGAAATGGTGAAAGCAGAGGGATTTTATTTGCTCAGATTACATTTAGTGATTTAGTCATTTTTAGTTTTGATGCATTTCTCTTCATTTTTAATACTCCAAAGGATATAATTGAGCACTGGGAGCTTAGTGTAGAGTATAATTATAAATCTTATTTCCATCTTTTCTTCACCTTCCCTTTTCTACTCTCTATTTTTATTCATTTATGAAAAAAAGTTCTAAATCCTTAGACTGTATTAAAATTTTAGAGCCACTTCACAAAGAAAAATCTTCCTTTAAAGGAAAGGAAGGTATCAAAGCATTGAAAATTAAGGAGGAAACAGGGCCACATAATGGACACTTGGGACTCAACAATTTGTGTTCCTGCAGCAATGTATACACAGATAGATGACTTGGAAGCATCGCTAAAGACAATTGCCATGGTGGGAAAATAAATATGAACAATTTTTTTAAAAACTCTCCTTTTCCCACCATCAGTATCCCCAGAAGGTTACAGAGATAAATTAGACATAATTATAAAGATTGTGCTTTTAATTTTCTGCTAATCTTTAAATTAAGGCAGAGTTGCTTCATATTAAGGAACCTTCCTCTCTTAGACCATTTGTTGGACAGATGCATTTACAGCTTTAAAAATCTATGCGTTTGTGTCCAGTCCATTTATGGTTGAAAAAATGAGCTACCTATGCATGGCAGACCTGAATGACACTTCTGCTCGATCTGTAACAGAGATTCATGCCTTTTGGGTGCAGTAGGCTTACGGCTTGTTCTAGGGCATTAGGGATAGGAACACTTGCAGGCCTGCATGATGCATTAAGTCTGCTGCAAGGACTGAACATTCCTCACTGTAGAATGTGATGAAAATTTTTCTCAGCTCTCCTATTCCAGAATGACAAGGTAGAGCCTTATGAAGTAATTTGTGTATTCGTATAGCTTTTCTCAGTAAAATGAAACTTCTTGCTTCCTAGATAAAGCAAAAGGACAGAAAGAATAACTCGGACACGTTATATGAAGTTGTGTGCCTAGAAAGTGAATCGGAAAGGGAGAGAAGAAAAACTACAGCAAGCCCTTCTCTTCGTCTGCCCCAGTCTGGGTCACAGGGCTCAATGATTCCTTCTCCTCCAGAGGATGATGAAGAGGAAGGTAGGAAGTGGATTGTAGGCTTTGTATACTTTGAAAGAAGGGGCAGTCGGTAAATAACATAGTTATGAAACATGTTGAATCCTTTCCAGTCAGAATCTGGCCTACTGATTTTTTTTTTTCTTGCTTTAATGCTGTGAGTATTCGATAACCAGTACCCCCGCATTCCTGGATCAGCCTCTCCCTTGTCTGACACTTCTATGTCTATGCTTTTCTCAAGCCCAGGCCTCATGAAGCTTCCAGTGTGATATATTTGGAACAATGTGAAAAGAGGCTGCTAAAAATTGGGTATTATCATGTAGCTTTTGCCCCTCCCTGAGCAGCTGTGAACAGATTTGAGAGTAAAAATGAGAAGCTGATATTATTTGGAAATATAAGCAAGCAGCATGTTTTAGTGAAGGGGCAAGTATAGACATCTGCAATACATAAAACTATACCAGGACCTGCCCAGCTTGAAACTTAATGCATTTTCAAGATCTTTTTTCTGCTCTTTAAAAATTCCCTTAAACCAAAATATGGACTAGTTCTGAGTATATAAACATCTGGCCTTACAGCTCTGAGCTGAAATGTAGATGACTTGAGTTTCTGCTTTTTCACTTTTTCTACTGGCCTTCTATGTGGCCTTGGGTGAATTGTTTCACTTTTGTGCTTTAATTTCCTTTTTGGGGGGGGAGGAGGGGAAGGTTGGTTTGAAAATTAATGCCTTTGCAAAATGTTATTTATTAGCAACCTCTAACCACTATGCTAAACCACAGTGGTATTGTTTTCTAGACCAGGAAAATAATTTTATATATATATATAAAATTTGTTTGTTTTTGTTTACTGATACAACTTGCAGCATTGCAAGAGTTTGCTGACAAGTTCAGGTGTCAGTTGAGGAAGCACAGATTTAATGAAAAAGAATGTATTTCCTCAATAATGCAAAACCAATGTTGACTACTGTATCAGTGAAATGTTGTTTTTGTAGATGATACTTGGCTGTGAGTGTTTAAAAAATATCTGGGAGTACATCAGTATTGGTTTCAAAAAGAGTTACTGTGATTATGCTAATCCTTTCCCTCCACTGCATTTTTGAATGCATTTCATTCAAAAAGCTGTTTAATTTAAGCCAAATAAGTTATCAAAAAGTACTAGCTTTCAAAGTAAAAGTACAAAACAGTTAAAGTAAACTACCTCATGGACTTTCATGGGTCTGCAACAACATGCCAAGTCTGCAGCTGCTCAGTGGAGCCACGTTGATTTTACTCGTTTTTTTGCTTTTATAGTGTTGTAGCTTTTCACATACAGGAAGTTGTGCTCTTTGAGAATTTTTGTTGTCTTCCAAAAGTTTGGGGTAGAATAATAGAATTACTTCAGTGGGAAGGGACCTCTGGAGGTCTGTAATCCTGTCTCCCACTCAGTGTGAATCCAGCCAGATAGATTGTTCAAGGCCTTGTCCTGTTGCATTTTGACCATCTCCAATGGTGAAGTTTCCACAACCTCTCTGGGCCCTTGTATCAGTTTGGCCACCCCCATTGTAAATTCTTTTCCTGATTTTTAACCAGAATTTCATGTGTTGCTGCTTCTCTTCTGTCACTTGTCACATCACTGCATGCCTCCGAGAAGAGTCTACTTCTGCCTTCTCTGTGTTGAGCGCACAAGCACTGCATCCACAGATGAGGAGGAGTTGTTCTTGCCACACACTGATACAGTTAGGAGAGTAACATGGAAATCTATAACGGTAGAGTAATGGCTGTTGATCTCACAGCATCTCCTCTGTTCTGTTGGCAGACAATGATGAACCGCTCTTAAGTGGTTCTGGAGACGTTTCCAAAGAGTGTGCAGAAAAAATTCTTGAGACGTGGGGAGAGCTGCTGTCCAAATGGTAAGTGGCAAAATCACATTCTGAAAATTACAGTTCTGAATATTCTCAGTCTGTTTGTTCCTTCTGCTCAGAGTTTTTGTTATTTCCAGAAGCCAGCTGAGATGAGATTAGCATGGATTTAGTCCTCTGTCATCCCCATGACACCCCTTATTCACTGGCTTTGTGTTTTTTGATTTCTTCAGAGGGTGTTTTAAGTACTGTCATTTTTCAGTGCATGTTTAAATACTGTATAGAAATTCACTTATGCTGTGTCTTTAGGTGGTTCTCTCTTAAAATAAGTATATTACTTATCTGTGAGTTTCACTGGGATTTTGTTAAAGAAAACCCTAAACTAAGTAGTATAAAGAAAATGCAGCTCTTCCTTTGTCTTTATTTTGTATAGATGACTTCCATTCCTCTTTGTAATTCTGATGTAGTTCACAGCCAATTTTTCCTGCAGCTGTCATATCTTAGTAACTGTAGCTTAAGAATATGGGAGATTTGTACTTGGATAGTGAAGATGCTTTTCCTCCCTTATCTAAAGGAAGATGGCTCCAGAGCTTGCCAAGAAGGAAGTACATGAGCTCTTCTGTTTTTTTCCTAGAAAATGCCAATTTACAAGAAGAGTGTTTCTTGCCAGTCAAGTTGTTAATGCAACACCTGTCCTCCTTTCACGAAGGATCTTTTATTCATCTTGAAGTAGCCTGACCAGTTGTAAGAAAGTGATGCTGATTATTGCAAAATTCAGTTTGGTTTTTTGGTTTTTGGTTTTTTTTCCCCCACAAAGGGGGATGACAGGCACAGCATCAGATTGAGCTCAAATATGCTATGTTTTGACTCTGGCTTTAGTTGTTGCCTTCTGCTTCCTCATGTTACTGAGGAGCGGGGCAAGGGGTGTACAGTAAATCGAAGATCTGAATAGAATACTAGATCTAAGGAGCAGGACAGCAGAGATTAGAATAAGTCAGGCACTTTAGATGACGTGGCCTCTTAGCCAGGATTGTCTTTAAGGTTATAACAATTTAGCATTATTTTTTTATTTTCTGTAACTTATTTGAATAAGTACTTTTACTTCCAGTTTGGTTTTGCACTAATATATTGTGCTAATTTGGTAGGAAAGTGGACATCAGAAATGGACACATTTGTAAGAAGGGGAAGGCTGTGGTAAAATGATATATAATCTCTTTTCCTTCCCTCTCCTAGGCTTATAGAAACATCTTTAACAGATGAGCTCTATGCATCTGCTGCTGTGAGAAAGTTTCTTTCAACTTGAATTTTTTTGTAATTCTTCCAAGGGCTCAAAGATAATTAAGCCACCTGACTCCCATTGAAAATGTTTTGGCAGCTCTAAGAGGATATGAAGTGCTTCTGTGCTAATGCTGGCAACAACTTTAATATGTGTTAAAGGGCTTTCCTTCTTAACTAAAACCGAGTATTTGGAAGTAATGATCCTTGAGCTTTTAATGTAAGAGGATTGAAAATCGTAAAAATCAGAGTTCAGGTAGTTTTATGCTAGTTTTTTAGAATCCTGTAATTAGATTTGTATAGCAATTAAATATGCGTTGGTATTTTGTGATTTCTAAATAATATTTGGCTCATATTTCATAACTGCTGAGTCACACGATTTTCTCGTTTCAAAATAGTTTGGAAGAATCTAGTAGTGTGTGGCTTTTAGTCTACAGCCTTACAGTTCATGGCTATATTAATTGGAATTACTGTTGTACTTATTCTGATCCGAGATTAAGGCAAAGCAGTTTTGTAGGCCTTTACAAAGAATTTGATTATTTTGTATATAACAAGTATTTTATATAAATAGTTTTATATATTTATATACTATAAAGGTATAATAAATGCTCTATATATATAAGACTATAGACATGAATGTATATAGATACAAATGTAACTATTATATAAATATTATTTTTATTATAGTTGATTTTGTTTAGAGAAAGCAAAGTGAAGGAGGACATTATGGTACTGGGTTCTGTGCAGTATATACTGATTTAAATGTCTGCATTGCTAGTCTCCAGATTACTGTGTTGGAACACTGTAGACTGGAGAAAAGCAACAAGGAGTCCCAGTCTGTGTAAAATTATCATCCACATATCTGTTGGACTGTTAACAAACATTATTAAATACCGGGTTATTGTTAAGAAGATAATGTGATCGATATGACATAAGTTCAGTTTTTTGCCTGGCTTTGTCTATCAGTCCTCTTAATCGTTTTACCTAGAAGTTTGGTTTTTAGTAACTGCAGAAAAATTGTAATTTCTTTGATTTAAGGCCTCTATGTCTTTTGAGGATTTTATGTACAAGCCACGAATGGGCTGTTCAGCTTAACTTTCTGTAACTGCATAAGTTATATGTAGGTTTAATTTTTACGACTTACAGTGCTGTAATTCATGAGCTGTCACCAGTTTCACTTGAAAAAAATGTTTAGATGGGACTAGCTTGTACAGTGGAAGCTGCTTAAATGCATGGATGTAGTTAGATAACCATGTGAGATTTTTTTATATCTCTGTTTGCCTGCCTTCTCTCCTTCCCTCACCTGGAAGGTTACCTGCCTGCGCAGGTGTAGGAAGTCTAGAGAGCGGTATATGCTTCTGCACATTAATTCTCATTTTGGTGTAGTTTGAGCTTGGAATCTTACAGAGTGTGGTATCTATCCTCCAGGTCTAGTTTTGCTGGAGTGTTTTGGTTCGTTGAGTCTTTTATAGCATATGTTTATATTGTATTTAAATTTAATGGGAATCAAGGAAATAGTTTGGAAAGTGCTTCTCCAAATCTGTTTTATTTCATAACTTGAATTTCACTTACTCTGGCAACATATGGACTGTCTTGAAATTCCTGTCATTTGACATGTTTGATGTTACACATCAGTTGTTGCTCATGTAATCGTTTATTTGTACTTGGATAATAGTAACAATGCCTTCACCTACACCCAGGCACCTCAATTTGAGCGTGAGGCCAAAGACGTTGTCAGCGTTGGTGAGAAGTGGTGTCCCTGAGGCCCTAAGAGGAGAAGTGTGGCAGCTGCTGGCAGGGTGTCATAATAACGATCACCTGGTGGAGAAGTACCGAATTCTCATCACAAAGGTAGAATGCTTTTTTTTTTTCATCTTTTCCCCCCCCCTGTATGTTAAGGAATGGAAATACAGAGACTTCTGAGTGTGTACCCTCTTGCTTAAAGGATCCTGAGTGTATCTGAATATAGTGTATGAACTAGTGAGTATAATTCAATCCTCTCTCCAACAAAAAAACCTAACATGCAGTGCTAGTTGTGGCATGATCTGTACTTAGAGTGCTTTCTTTTTAATAGTCCTCCTTCTGTTTCACTCAGATGAGTTCTGAGTGAGTTTGTAAAAAATTAGTATTCTATTAATTGCTTTCATAATTGACAGATTCAGGCAGCTCATTTCCTTTGCTTGTTTGGCTCTCCTGAATGAAAGCTGAATTCTGCTGTATTGTCTTAACATTTATGCTAAAAATCCAACGCTAGTTGAAATCGCAGCCTTTTTTTGATAGAAAAACCAGAATACTTTGGACATTTTTGCACAAGATGGCAGTTTTTTAACTTCTCATCTTGAATGCTGACCTCAGTAACATAGGAAAAGAAAATAAGAATCATATATACAGACATCATTCAGTGTTTCTCAAAGTTCTAGAGTAAGAAATGGGTCACAAAATGAATTGTCTCCTCCTTATCCAGAAAACGGATGTGTTCATTTGAATGTGACTATTATCTGTATAGATACATTGTATTTTACTGCTTTCATCAAACATGCAAGTCTAGAAGGACTATATGAGAAATTATTAATGATGCAACTTCAGTACAAATATAACAAATTAATTATTCACCAGTTAAAAAAGCAAAACAACTGAATCAGCCTCTGTATATCTATGTTCTGATGGTACAGATTCGCAAGGAGCAATTAAAGAACTTATTCTGAGGGCAAGAGGGCTTCTGAAATTAAACTCGGTTTGTGCTGGAATCATGCAGGAAGGATCCTACGTGATTTGAATGAATCATGTTGGATTAGCTAAAAATGTTCTGCCATAAGTACTTTCACACACTTATTGAATATAGAAGAAACTTGATCTGAATTCTTTAATATTGGTACATGCATTGTAGAGCTATAACTTGGATTTTTTGGTGAATAAATCCTACAAATAATGTGGAGGTTGAGCGCTCTGGCAAGGAGCATATCACAGTTACTCCTGTTGTGTTATTTTAATTGCCTAGTGAGTAGTTGACAGCATCACTTGTTTCTCTGTTTCAGTGTTTTGGTATCAGAATGGAAAAGATGATCTCTTTGTGGCACAGTTGGTGACACGTACTGCTACTATTTTTTTGAGCTAGAAAGGAATCGTGTAACATTTCACTTTTAAATCTGTGAAACCTTTCCGCTCATTTACATTTGGCAGAGACAGAGGAAATAACCTGGGTCTAGCATGCTGGGAGCATCTCTAGAGTCCAAGTAAAAGGGAGAGTAGGCTGATCCAGCCCTGTGTTCTGCAGCAGAAGGACTGACTATACCTGCACTGGTCATTCAGCATGGAAACTAATTAAGGAATTAAACAATGAAAGAAAATGAGTACTGAATGACCATTTTCAGGCTCCACTGTAGTCATATGAGGTCTGTAGTATACTACCAGCATGCTACAATAACCAGCTTGAGGAAATGAAAATGAAGTCTCCTTTATTCTGGAAGTGCCGTATTAGAACATTGTTGAGGCTGTTTGCCTTATTGTGACTTAAATGTAATTTGCATGAAAATGGGCTGTGACTGTTTCTGTAGAATGGACAAAGATTGGTGCTTTGAGAGCAGAAGTATCTGGTTGGGTCACAGTGGAACTGTGATTTCTTCAATCTGTAGGCAGTGGAAGAAGCGTAAGATTTCAAAAAAGGTTATCAGTGGCTGTGTGGAAGTACTAAAGATGTGAATAGGCAAAGAATGCAAAGGTTGTTTGGGAGGCTGATGAGAGCATGAATTCAAGACCCAGGAAGATAATGTTTGCAGACCCGTCGTATATAGTATATGCTAACAGTATAATAATGCTGGATTGTGCTTTGGCTTTTATTTTTTATTTTCATGCCTTTCACGGAGTATTTGACAATTTTGTAGTTCTAATGTGACTAATTCGTACTGCTCTGAAAATAGCAGCTCAGTTACAGTCAATATGCAGCAGTGCACAGGAGTAAACATGTCTGGGGGAAAAAAAATTGTTAATTATGTGAAGGCAGGGGTCCCTTATAATACATTGCTTTACCATCCTTGTAATGCTTCGCCATGTTTTGCGTGTCACTAATACAAATTCTTCTCTGGCAAGCATGCAATTATTTGCATTACCATGCATTGAAAATGTTATATCTGAGAATAACTGCTGTGGCATAGTGCAGAAGCACAAGGAGTTGATGTAAAACCTTTGCTCTTCAGTGCAAGTAGGAGATGCAGTAAGCCTGTTTGAGTACTCATAATCCAGTGCCCCTTCTCTCTTAATGTTGACCTCTATTCCTGTAGCTGCATTTGATTTCTGTCAGGCTTTTCATGACCCCATGCGGCAGCACAGTCCCAAATTAATAAGGATCTGTGTTGACAGCTGCTTCAAAAGCTTCTGGCCTCTTTCAGGGATTTTTTTTTTTCCCCTTCTATGCAGGGTGTTGGATGCAGGCGCCCCAGTATTTCTTCTGGTGTTTGCTTTCCTGTGCAGTCCTGGCCCCTGGTGCTTGGCGAATCTGTGTTTTTTGCTTTCTTTTGCAAATTCACTGCTGCAAGGATAGTTTTGTTGCTTATTGTTGACGTATGGCTACTGAATGATTGAAAAGGAAATGTCTTCTGTTGTGTTCTACAAGTGAAGGCTGTGTCTAGGTCTCTTCTTGAATCTGACTTGTGCATTAAAAAAGGCATTGAAACCGTGTCTCAAGGTGTGCTGGTTGCATTCTAGTCATCGTGACAGTATTTATTAATTGTTTGCTCCTTATTTCTTTGATAAACATTAGCTGGGGTTTTGTACTCTGTGCTTTTGTTATTGCGATAGTGTCTAAGTTTCACCATTGTGGTGCTTCCACAAATTACTTTTGAGAATTTGCACACTGTCTGTGTGCAGTAATAAAGCTTTTAGCAACTCCAGATTGCCGTGCTCATGGTGGGGAGTGTGGATGAAAGCCAGCCCAATGAATTAAGGTCGTGTCCCTACTGGGGACAGAAAGCAAACTCTAGGTAAAACGATGTAGACAATCCCTTTGAGAGGCATCTGTTCCTGGTAGGACTTTGGCAATCCTGGTTACGGCTGTTAATCTTCAGGCTTCCAGCCACTGAAAGGTAGGAGAAGAGACATGGGGACTCGCTCCTGACATTAATGGACACCTGCAGGAAAAATACTTCATGTTTTTGACAGTCAGAGGTGGATGGAAAGTATTGTTGAGTAGAAAACTTGTAAAGCTAGCCATACAGGTTAAAAAAAAAATAAATCATGATACAAAGCAAAATAGGCAATAACCACTTTTCAGACAAGGTTTTTTAAAAAGGATTAATACAACTACTGAATCTCTCAGATCAGTGGCGATCCCTCAGTGGAGAAGTACTTCATAATAGCAAAATTTTAAGAACCTGACATTTACAATATTGAGGAGAAAATAAAAGCTTTTGGATATAGGTCTGTGTGGGAGGAAATAATGTTGAAAGGAAAAATCCATGAACTGTTGTACCAGATAAATACACTATATTAAGAAAATTACGATGTGAGAGGGACATCTTGTGGCACCAAAAAAAAAAAAAAAAAAAAAATTCAGTGGCAGGAGGAGTATCCTGGAATGTTACCCGGGGTCAGCATTTCTGGTAGAAATTCTAGGCCTGGTAAGAGGTGAATTTGTCCCAGTTTTTCTTATAGCAGGACTCTTGCTACGCACTTTCTCATCTTCCCACTTTTTTGGCTCCATGAGCAGAGGATTACAGTACACAAAAGTTCTACCAAATATAATCCTCTGTCTTGGTGCAAATGATACTAGTTTTTAATGAAGAAATAGATTAAAATGTCACTACCATTATTTGACTGAATGTGTTGCTTCATCAGCGGCACAAAATGCAGTACTTTAGCTGTGGGTGGCTAACATTTATTTTCCACTTTGTATGACAATCACATTTCCATATGTTCATATAAATTAAGAAGAATACATTTGATTTTCAGGAGTACAAAGGGCCATGATTGTGTACGATCAACTGAGATTAAACCTAACATACATCTGTGAATCACAGAAGGTATAAGTAGTATGACGTAGTCTTGGTGTCAGTGTGCCTGAACCTCTAGATCCCTTGGTTGATTAGTTTTGATCACGTGGTGATAGAAGTTTAATTATCTTTTACAAGCAGTAGTTTTCCCAAGAGTTCTTGTTGTAACTTTGAATGATTTCTTGAATACCTTTTAATAATCTTAGATGAGGTTGTATTGTGTCACTGTGTAGAGTGGGAGAAGTCTCTACAACACAGAAATATCTTCAGTCTCTCGCCAACCTCAGCCACCTGAACCACACGTTTTAATGTCATTTAGAAGTGGTTCTTCTCGGTCGGCTGGTTGTGCACTTGACCAGAGAGCTGGGGTAGCAGGCAGGTGGATCTCCAGCCCAGTTACCTTCCAGTTGCAATTTACTCCCTTTGTTGGCCACTTTGGTCTGGCTTCTGGTGCAGGGGTGCTTGAGAGAATTAACTTGAGATATTGCTGGTTTGGGCTTGGGTGTTTTAAGCAAGCAGGAGTAAGTCGGCATGAACTTTGAATAGAATTATTACTCTCAGCTTTGGAGAAACAATAGAATGTCAGTTAAAGGAAAAAACAGATCTGTGTCTTCTACAGAAATACCTGTCAGCTGCATAGGAGTTAAGCTTGTACTTTTAATAAAAATCTAAACATTGAGGAGTTTTTGATATGGTGGTGCATCTTTTGTTTTGAAATTTCAGCAACCAGATGTTGTTTTGGTCAGTCTCACAATTTCCAATACTACCTTGTTTTTATATATCTGAGATATATTTAAGGTTCAATGTATGGTGTTTTCTTAAAGATGTTTATAATGTGTCTATTCATGTCTAAGGATCCAGAAATACTATGTGAATCAATTGGTATGTAAATCATTCTCTGCTTTGGAAAGATAGGAGATAATTTCTCCAGCAGTAATTCAATCATAGCTTGTTTTTTGTATAACCACAATACCCTTGCCTAAATTTAATTCAAAGTTTATGTTTCCTAGCTACAGTTCTAGTACTTCAATTGCCATGAGTAGAAATGCCATAAACTATAACAAAAATGAAGGACAATAGTAAAAGGATCTTTTTTGAGTTAAAGATAGGGTGGGAAAACCAAGTTTTTGTTTTCAGGCTTTTGCACAAGACTAACTAAGAATCTGCCAAGTCATGCTGTTGTCCGGCACAGATTTTTGACCAATACAAGTGTATCATAAGATGGTTTTTCTTCTACTTACAGGTTAGCTAAAATCCTGAGCTAGTGTGATTGCAGTGTGATTGCTTTCAGATCTATCCCTTTGGCTGCAATTCATTTTCTATTAGGTATCCCACAGAATAACGAATGTTTAGCTTAGGTTAACTGAAACCTTGGGTTTGTTGGTATCAGTTGAATTCAGTGTGTGGATTTAGGCTCATAAGGATGCCAGTTGCACGCTTTCATTTTTGACAAGAGGACTTTAATCGCTGAAGAGCCTCACCTTGCTCTCTTACTGGTTTGATCAGTTCAAAGACCACTTCCCATAGTAGTGGGCCTGTCCTAAGCCGTGGCGGTGGAGCAGTCTGCTATCCGGGTCAGCGATCGAGCTTCCACATACCATGGGAACGTGTGTTCCAGCACGTCGAGTGAGTAAAACGCTCTTGACAGACAACAAGATATGAGTATCCTGTGGTGACATCTTTGCCTTGTATGCATTGAAGAGATTTTTCTGGTTAAATATGCGTGATGGTATTAGCTTATGGTGTGAATACAAGTTTAAGTGCTATGTTGTGAATCTCTTGCGTGTTTGCTCCCTGGAATGTCATTGGGTTTTCTCGTCTGTCTAGTTTGGTGTAGGCTGTCTTGGGGACTGTCACGGACAGTGATGCCTTTGGGTTTTGCATATACGTATGCAGGAGGTGCTTCCCTGCCTGGAGCAACATCTGGATTACTGGTGGGACACAGTTCTCGGCTCTGCCCTTGGTTTCAGGTGTCTCCTAAGCAACACAAACTACACCTGGGAAAGGCACGGTTACTCCGGACTAAGCATTTCCCCAAAAGGGCTCCCCAAAAGCTTTAAATGACGACTAAACGTTTGAATTCACGCCCTTGCTTGGACGGCTGTCATCTGCCGTGCAGAGGGGTGCTGAGAGGAGGCGCAGGGGTGTGCGGCGGTGTCTGTCTGTCTGTCCCTGGGACCGGGGCGTGGGTGTGTGTCTGGCTGCAGGACCAGGGTGTGCAGGGCAAGAGCCCGCTGCCGCCGCTGTCCAGTGTGGAGCGCGGAGACCCGCTCGTTTTCCCGGCGGCTGCGGGGTCGCGCCGGGTGAGGCACCTACCGCCGCCGCCCGCCCCGGCATCGGCGTGCCGAGCGCCTTGCGAGCGGAAACCCGCGTTTCCGAGGCTGCGGCCGGCGGAGCGGGGCGGGCAGCGGCGGCCGGCGCTGCCAGGCTCCCCCTCCCCAACCCCCGGCCGCCCGGGGCCGGGCCCGGCGCTGGGGCGGGCCGAGGGAGCGGCCGGGGGGCTGCGGCCCCGCTCCCCGCCGGGTCCCCGCCGGCGCCGCGCCCTCCTCCGCGCTCCTGCCCGCCTCCCTCCCCTTCCTCCCCGCCGTCCCCTCCCCCCGGCTCCGCATCGCCGCGGCCGGAGCACACGCCGCCCGTGCCGGCGCTCGGCCGAGGATGCTCCCGGGCTTTTGTTCCCCTGCGGCAGGTAGGGGCCGGGGCGGCGGGGCAGGGCTGCGGGCTGGGCGGGGGGCGGCGGCGGGGGCCGGAGCGGCGCGGTCCGGGAGAGGCGGCGAACAAAAGCGTCGTGCAAAATGGAGCCAGGAGAGGAGGGCTGGACCCCCTCCCCGCCGCGCATCCCTCCGCCTGCATGGCCGGCGGCAGGAATTTCGGGGAGGCCGCTTCGCCCGGAAAGCCTCCCCGCGCTGCCCCGCCGGCCGGAGCCCGGCGCCCCGCGCCGAGGGCGTGGGGAAGGGACGGGGGGAAGGAGGCGCAGCGGGAGCCTGGCGGGGAGCGGGGGCAGGCGGCGGCGGGGAAGCGCCGAGCAGGGCGTGGGGAAGGAGGGGGGGTGATGGAGGTGGTAGCGCGGGGGGAGAGGCGGTTCTGTAAAACACTTTCCCCTTCTCTCCTGTCAGCCTTTGGGAGGACTCGCGTCCTGACTCAGTGAAGGTTCCTTCTCCCTCTGCCCCCAGCCCCTCATCCCTCCTCGGCGAGGCAGCCCACCCAGGAGGGCTTTAATATCAGCCCTCTCCCGTGTGCGTGTGTGAAGTTGCTGACATGACTGCTGCTGGGTCCCGGTGCACCAGTAGCGGCGGGGAGCCGGATTTAAAGGGGAATTGTGCTGCAGACAATGCACAGCAGCAGCATCTGGAGCAGCCCTGGGGACTGGAGCTCCGGTTTTGACATTGCTACACACACAGCACCAGCCGCAATGACAGCAGCTGCCTGGAGTGGCTGCAGGCAGCAGGCAGGAGCATGAAGTAAAGAGATCACTGCAGTGCTCAAGATGAACTCCTCTTTGGTTGGCAACCAGAGTGGCCGGCCCTTCTGTCTCCTGGCCATTAGTTATTTGGAGACCATCAATTTTTGCCTCCTGGAAGTGGTTATTATTGTGTTCCTCATGGTGCTGATTATTTCAGGCAACATTATTGTGATATTTGTCTTTCACTGTGCACCTCTGCTGAACCACCACACCACCAGCTACTTCATACAGACTATGGCGTATGCTGACCTCCTGGTGGGCGTGAGCTGTCTGGTGCCTTCTTTGTCTCTGCTGCACTATCCTATTGTTTTAAGTGAGTCCTTGGTTTGCCAAATCTTTGGTTATGTGGTATCGGTGCTGAAGAGCGTCTCCATGGCCTCTTTGGCATGCATTAGTATTGACAGATACATTGCCATCACAAAGCCGCTGACCTACAACACACTGGTTACCCCATGGAGACTTCGAATCTGCATACTGATCATTTGGCTGTACTCCTGCCTGGTCTTCTTACCCTCCTTTCACTGGGGAAAGCCTGGATATCACGGGGATGTGTTTCAGTGGTGTGCCAATTCCTGGAACACCGATCCCTATTTTACCCTTTTCATCGTGGTGATGCTCTATGCCCCGGCTGCTTTCATCGTTTGCTTCACTTACTTCAACATCTTCCGCATCTGCCAGCAGCACACCAAGGAGATCAACGAGAGGCGAGTGCGCTTCAGCTCTCAGGATGGGGAGGCTGGGGAGGCACAGCCTTGCCCGGACAAGCGCTATGCCATGGTTCTTTTCCGCATCACCAGTGTCTTCTACATCCTCTGGTTGCCCTACATAATCTATTTTCTGCTGGAGAGCTCCAATGTCTATAGTAACCGCGTTGCATCCTTCTTGACCACTTGGCTTGCCATTAGCAACAGTTTCTGCAACTGTGTCATTTACAGTCTCTCCAACAGTGTCTTTCAGAAGGGGCTTAAGCGTCTCTCGGGGGCTATTTGTGCCTCTTGCGCTAGACAGAGGGTAGCTAAGGACTCCTCTACCTCTAGGAGCAAAAGATCTTCCAATGGATGTCATGTCTAAGACGCCTATCAGCTGGACTGGGAAGTGCAGGGACAATACCGTAAATTGCAAAATAAGTTAAATATGATTTTAAGATGTCCAGATTTGCAAAAAGGTTTCTGAGAAATGCTGCTGACATAGAAGAATCAGGAGCACATATCATTGTGATTTCACTTTAAGAAATTATTGCTGTGGAGGAGGCTGCGGAGTTTCACCTCCATATTCACTTTTAAGAATAAAGCTGTATCTTGACACTTACCTCTCCAGCTGGTGTGACTGAATGGAGTGGGTGTCTGAGCGCTTCGGCAAAATGTAGTCTTTCTTACAGCTTTACGAGGTTCTTTCGAGATTCGTGCTTCACATGTAAATGATAGATCTGAAGTGGAAATGTCACAGTATATGGTATATTACAGGGATTTTTTTAATATATGCCAAAGTATATTGACACGGTGTTCCAGCATCATAACAGAAGGGGCCAAACAATTTGTTTTTCAGTGCTACCTAGGTAGGACTTCTAGAACAGTAGTGAACAATGTGAACATTTTAGTGTGAACTTAAAGTCTTATTGAGCCATGGGTGCAGCAATGTGATCTGAACAGTTGTATGCTTAGGAGGACTGATCTGGCTTCTGTGCCCCGTTTCTCTGGTAGGATGCATGTATGCGATCAGAGTACGGCATCTGCATTTTCCTGTTTGTTGTGAAGTAAGAAGAAAAAAAACTTGGATCAGACCAAATTTAGCAGTTAAATAAAATGTGTTTTGATAAGCTAAGAGAAAATACATGTCGCTTTATGATACCAGAATTGTGGCAGCCACTCGAGGATGATGCCAACATGTGAAAATTATGCTCAAACCAGTGGAGAAATGCCACAGTTTTGTATGTGGAAATTTTCTCAAGAAGAACTTTAAAAATAACATGTCCCCTTTTTTTTAATCTAAATTCTTCTGATATTTTACATACTAGAACTTAAGGGGAAAGGAAAGAAAACAATTGTCTTCTAAACAGCTAAGGGAACTATGTTGTAAATTTAACTGTAGTATTTGAGTTATTCATAAGTGCACAGAGCTAAATCAGAGACATTTTTCTTTAGCCTTCCTGGGATTAAAGATGGTTCGAATATAGAAGGAGCTAAATCCTGTTGGCAAACGCATATCTAACTGGTCAAACAAAGTCAGTATCTGAGAAACAAAATCTCATTGACCAACAGCGTTTTCAAGCTAGCTTAGTTTAAATATTTTTGTGTCCTGTAATGCTGTTAAGAAGGCACCATGGCCCTCAAATTGATTAGTTTTCCTAAAGAATATCCTTGTCTTTTTACTGATGCCATATTGGAAAATGAAAGTGAACCGTGTATTTCTGTAATAATGGATTACAGTCTGCATCATCTTATCTCACCCTATGCCTGGTACAGGGATATCCCCCGCCACACCTCTGGTCTGAGAGCAGGTTATATACCATGACAGTTCGCTTCCTTTGTTGTGCTTCCAGTCGGGGCATTGGACTGCTGTGAACCTGGGGAATTCTGTGAGCTCGTGTGTTACAGCTGGTGTGTACTGTTTGTTAGTCATAGTGGGAATGAAAAAATATTAGGGAAAAGTAATTTGCTTTTTTTAGAATTGGGGTAATTCTCTTGGCCAAAGGGAAGACTCTGTATTTTTGTTAAATGGTTTCAGGTCTCCTGTTGTTATAGATCAAGATCATCCTCTTTTTAGTACTCTACCCTGTCCCTCCTGCAAGCATGCATGTACCCTCCTCTCTGGTCTGCTGTGAGCCCTGGCCTCTCGTCGTCCGTGCTTTGCCCTGGAGGATAACAGCTTGTGTCTCTGTCCTGTGTTTGCACGTGCAGCGATTGCTACAGACCACCCTGCTTGCTGCCCATCCACGTTTACTCCAGTACAGTCTTGTGAGGCTGCCAGTGAGGAAACAGTGAAGAAAAGAGAGAGCAGCGGGATGAAGCACTCCTGGCATGGCTTGTACTTGTCAGCACTCCTTGCTGATAGACATGAGTTCCTCTTACAGATATGTGCGTGTACCTGTCCTGGGGAGGATGAGGCAGAACTCCCTGCTATTGCTGCCTAGTTTTGGTTTTAGAGCCCTGTTGCAAAGCATGTTTAAG
The DNA here is from genome assembly GCF_034638445.1 of Ciconia boyciana. Taxonomy (NCBI): domain Eukaryota; kingdom Metazoa; phylum Chordata; class Aves; order Ciconiiformes; family Ciconiidae; genus Ciconia; species Ciconia boyciana. The sequence goes on along the minus strand of NC_132951.1, from coordinate 2,118,054 downwards.
TCATATCTTGGTCTGCTTTCAAGGTATTTCATCAATAGTCCAAACCTCTCAAGATAAACTTCCTCCTTAGTTCATCTAAAATTTTAAGAACAAAGGTTGTCTAAACCCTGATGCCTCTACAATGACATTTCCTGTTACCTTTTGTAATAAGGCAGTGTCTAGAGCCAGGGCTTACGCTGTGATCCTTGTGCAGACGTGATAGAGGTGATTTCTTCTGCAGAGCTCTTGCAGTCTGAATTTTGGTTAGAGAGACAGACAGTCGTGGGGGGAGCAGAGTGTTAAGGGTGTAGTGAGTCATTTATAAATGGTATAATAAGCTCACAGCACATCATCTGGCTAATTGTTCTCAAGTGTTTTGTAGGTATTATGGCAAAGGTGGGCTTTGGGGAACAATTTAAGGGCTTTAGTCACTAATATCAAAGCATGTGTGTGTGGTATTTTTGGAACAGCCTCTCAGGTAAACTCCCAATAGCTTTTCTCTGACTCTTCACCTTATCTAACATTTCCAAATCTTTGAAGTGATGCAATCTATCACTAAAATAGCATTTGATTAAATTTTATAGACGAAAAGAACTGCTATGGCCTAAAACCCTAAAAGTGGCAGTTTCAGGTTTAAGTGGAAGCTCGAGAGCGAAGATTGTTGCTTTTTTTTTTATGGCATGAATAGAGGGTTTAAATAGGAGCATTGTATGCTAGTTTTTGAGAATATGGAAAATTTTAAAAAGTGGTAAGGGGTCTAAATCATGGCGTAGAGATTTAACTCGAGATGAAGCAGTTGCTACTTCAGCTGTAAGCCTAGAATTGTACTTAACGTGTAGTGGTTGTTACAGATGCAGATGCACGCTTGCAGCTGTTGTTGCTTTGCAGCTAAGGTTCAGTTATAACATTCCTAACAGCCAGGCTTTTGTTCAGTTGCCTTACTTATCTCAAAGTCTTCATCAGCTCAGATGATTTCCGTGAGAGGTGAAAATCAGAATCTGGAAGTCTCCAAGAGATGAGGACGGAGAGGAGTTGCAGCCAATTGATGCGTTCAAGTGTCAGCCAGTGTTTTTACAGACACTTTAAAATGTTGCCTCAGTAGCTTAGTTTTAGTGTCAAATATTTCTATTTTTGTCTGTGTTAATTTATTGATTTTTTTTAAAATTTAATTTTTTTTTTCCCTCTAAGTTAATTTAATGTTGATCTAGGTTTGTATGTGATTAGCTGTGTTAAATATTCATGACATTTGAGTCTGTTGTCTTCAGTGAAATTGCATGGGGGTGAATCTTGTTCACTGTGCCAACTTTGGAAGAAATAATTTTGAAGTGTATTACCTTGTTTGCTCAGAAGTCCATTTAACATCCTTTGTCATATAGTTAACACGAGGCACAGTAGTCCTTTTCATCGTAATCTGTGCTGTGAATTGTTAGGCAGCAAACTTTCCAGTTGGATCGCTTTCATCTTTGTACATATGAATCTAATCCTTTCTTGGCTATATTTGTATCCGAGTGTGCCTGGTGCTTTAGAAATTGGTATCAAGAGCATTGCACAGATGAATGCCACACCACAGAAATCAAATTACATCTTCATAGAAATTGTGTGTTGTGATATGATTAAATGAACTAATTTTGAAGTTCCATCTCAGACTATAAATTTTTTTTTTTTAATTAGGGTTATCTGCCTCACTTTCAAATTAAGCTACTAGAAGGTTCAATTTGCAGGATGCAATTCAGTGGCATTTTTGTAGTACCACGGAAAGGATTTCTATACGCTCAACTTCTGAGAAGGCGGTAATTTGCTTCATCTAGAACTCTTGATTTTTTAATTTTTTTTTTAAAGTTTACTGGAAGTTTAGGTTGTGATTATATTGTCGTATTCCAAATAGGCTGGCAGAAAATCTGTGAAATACTGTTTTGTTTTGTTTATTTTTATAATCTCCAATCAAGTGACAGTATTTTTTTAACTCAACAGATATCTTGTGTGTGAAACAAAAGGTTTGCTGTTATTTACTGTTAGGTTTCTTTTAATTACATGTTACTAGTTTCTACAGTCTTTATTTGCTATTAGGGGTTTTGTACTTGTTTTTAAGCTTCTTATCACTCAGAAGTTTGTTTCTAGTGGTTGGAATTCTGACATGGCTCAGTTTCAGAGTGCCAAGGGGCAATCTTGAATATTTGTCACAAATCTTTGACAAGAAAAAAGTGGTACAAAGTACCGAGGCACAGAGAATCTCAAGAGTAGCATGAGGTTGCCTGAAGAGTCTTTCTTACAGCAGAGACTTGAATGAGAATTTTGAAATTTCAGTCTTGCGTTGTATCTCTATGGCATTGTTCCTTTCCCGCTCATATATAAAGGTTTTACTGGTAAGAAGTCCTAAACTTCAGCAGTTTGTCTGTTCTGAAAAAGACACTCCCAAGGCATATATGTGATTTGAGATGGAAACATTCAGTATGCAAATTTAATAAGTAGATTTTTTGATATTTATTGTGGTATTGCCACCTGCAGTGATGATAACAGGTGTACTGAACCTTCACGAGTCAGGAAGTCTGAAATGTTTCAGTCTGATCTTACTCCACGTCAGGGTTTAAAGTTGACAGAACTTCTAATTCAGGTTGGCGCTTTAAAAAGTGTATTTCTTAGGAACTAATATCTGCGCATAGGAGTCTACCTTTAGACATTACAATCAAAAGGCCCATTTAAAATTTTTTCAGTTACTTGATTCATCTATAGTAGGTAATTTTAATTTAATAAGAGGAGGTGGAGGTTTTGGAGGGCTTTTGTTGTTGTTATAACACATTTTTGGTTCTGGGTACTTGAAGCACCTGCTAAAACATTTGCCTGACCTGGTCCTTATTTTGTTGTTTAGTTTAGAAACCTTTTTCTTCCCTTGTATGACTTTGCAGAAGACAACGACACATCCTTTCCATGGTGTCATTCAAGATAAACTTGAATTTTACCTCACTACCCACACTATCTGAAGTTGGCAAAGCACATGCGTGTAACTGATGTTCTGCTGAGATCCAAGAGGTGTAAAGGCCTCTGTGGTTTTTATACTTACATGGAGGAAGAGTATCTGTCTTCCCTTATGCAACTTCAAGGAATGGACACTTTGCAAACCCCGAGGTTGTTCTGTTGAGGCTTCTGGGGGGGGGAGAGGCTGGGGTGTAATGGCAGTGGAGAAATGCCCAAGCCGAGTCCATTTGTTCTGCTGGTGAAAGCAGTTTTTCCTCCCTGCTGTCTCAGCCTGCCTGTGTCTTTCAATCCATTTTCTGCTCTTCTCTTTCAGTTCCTATTGCTGAAATGCAGAGCTCTAGAGAGCGTGGTTGTGACATAGGGCTTCTCTTATATTTCATTATCTTTATACGATGAATACTGCTATTTGTACGTGGCTGTGGTCTCAGGTCAGTCAGGTATATTAAATCTATTACTCGCTTCGGGGTCCCTGAGGCTTTGTAATAGTGTGGGCTTGAAGTACGTTTGGCTGAGGTCAGGTTAGACCTTGGGATAAGTGGCAGCTGCTGAGACCGCTGGGCCATCAGGTTTTACAGACTGTCTCCAGCAGAGTAAACAGCCCCTCCTTTAGGATGATAGGAGAATCCCCCATCGTGAAAACAACCCATTTTGCACTAGAAGAGAAGTGTTCTCCTGGCTTCTAGAGGCTGCTGACGTCTTAAAGCTTCTCAGTTGTTACTTCCCTTATTGCCTGTGTATTGCAGAGGTACCACTTTGAAAGATGTTTTCTGCAGATAAGCAAAGGCAGACAAGTTAATGCTAAAATTATGTATGTAAAATGTTTTTGCAAGAGAAGAGGTCTTCAAAATTAAAACTTAGTATGTGTAAAACCAGATTAAGTTGTATTTAGAGACAGAAACTGAAAGTTGAGGCCAGTGGAAACAAACAAAGGAAACCCGCTGGACAGCTGTGCCTGCGCTGATGGTAGGATGTAACTTGCAGTTCTGTCAAAACAATGGAGTACTTAATTTGGGTCATATCCTTTAGAATACATTTTTTAAAAGATGGAATTTAACCTTCTTGCTTTTGCTGTGCTGCACTCCAAAGGCAGCTCGTCTGAGCCTCGGGGCTCCTGCAGCAAACGGATTCCCTTCAGACCTGGAATGGTGATCCAGCCCCTCCGTTTCAGTTCAGGTAAACTGGGATAATACCAGGCTGTGTCATGGTTGACTATCTGAGGCGTTCTAGCAATAGGGAAATAATCTGATGTGATACAGTTTGTTTAGTCAGCTTTTCAGGTTTTTTTTCTGTGACGCAAGGTTTTCTAGACAGGTGAAATGTTCTCCTTATGCAGGCAGCTTTGCTGATGGTTCTCCACTCAGTATTGACTTCTGTCACATTTCAGTTTTTATTCTCATTGCAGAGTTTAAAACAAGCCCGCAGTCTGTGTGTCTGCTCTACATGCATTTAGTGGTGGTTGCAAATGGATGTGTTTGTGGATTTCACCCATATCGTATTTGGATCTCTTGAGCTTTAGCACTTAATGAAAACGTTAACGTAAGTTGTGTTCCTGTATCCTGACCCAGGTTGTTTATTTACAGCCTCTGGTGTACTTTAGCATTCTGTCCAGTCAAAGCTGATTCTCTAGCTAGTGAATTTGTGGTTACTTAAATTGAGAAACAGAAGTTGTTAAAGTCATCTTTGTGTTGGCCTGAAGATGTTGGGGGGGAGTGTCGCGATCACTGAGCTGATCAAAGGAGGTGCAGGCTCTGCTCCGGGGAGAGCCCAGGAGGCCAAGTCACTGTGGGACTGTTACCTGTACGCGGGTTGATAACCAGTAGCTTTATTTGCTAAGAAGTTTTTAGAAACGCTGAGCGGGTGCACATTGCATTAGGTTGTATTTAGAATTGTGGTTTAGACAGACAAACACGTTTTGAAGTTAGCAATTGCTGCTTGTGCAGAGGAGTGCCACACCTGGGCAGTTCCTTTGCTTGAGGTAGCCCCTGAGATGGAGCACGAGAGTACCCTTGGGTGGCTAGGGAGAGGGAAGGAAGCCCAAACTCCTTGTTCTGACTTCTTTCTTTTTATGAATTTGTAAGATGAGGATAGCAATTTTGTAATTCAAAGCTTTGGCTTCTCTCTGATGGTCATTACTGGAGATCCTTTAATTAAAAAGTTAAATAAATTCAAGTAACTCCTTGTAAAGATGAACTCAAATCTTGCTGTGCATATGTGAGTCATTCTTAAATGTTAGAAAGATCATGTGGTACAAGCAATCAAATGCTTAATAAACCAAGTCATTACTTTTATGGTAAATTGAAAAAAATTCTTCTGGGATTTCAACGGTAAATGAATCCTTGAAAATCAATAATTAGATTAGTAAAGGATGACATTTTAATATGCTGGCAGGAATATAGAGGGATTTGTCAGGGGAAGCAAAAACAGACTTTGCACTAAAGTGGCTTAGGTATATTTATAGTGCTAGTGATTTTGTGTGTGTGTGAAATCTTTGGACTATTTTAATATAATGTAAGGCTTTGAGCTTTAGCTAACTCAAGTTGCTCGTTTTATGAAGTTACATTAGTACCACACTGTGAAGTATTTTTAAATATTAGCATTACTGAGTATTAAAAGTATTTCATAAAAACATTTTTTTAAAACATTTTCTGTAGATGCTGTCAAAGGAATTGATGTTTAGTGTACAAAGAAATAAAACCCTGAGGGCTGTAAGGTACCTGTATGTTTCTGATCACCTCGGTTTTTGAGGGTATTTCTTGAGGATAAATTGTTGTCATTAAAACCTACTAAAAATAATGGTGCAGTTAATCCTTTCGGATAACAGGAAGCAGCATTACCTCCAGCCACGATTTTGAACTGTCTGAAGGGATTTGCAATTGCATATATTGTCTTCACAGACGTATGTCTTTAGAAATGCTGTACAGCACAGTGTTTTGCAAGTTCCTATGCTGATAGATTTCTCTCCATATGTAACCTTTGAAATCTAGTTTCTATTGTAATTCTAGCATGTAAACACTAGATTCAATTTTGTATTCCTCTAATGAATGAAACAGGATGGAAATGAGTTTGCAATTGCTAATGATGAGCTTTTTTTACTGTTCTTAATACTCGTGGGTATGTCTTTTCTTCAGGGATTTCAGAATTGTATTAGTACCTTTTTTAATTGTTTTTTTTCCACATGCTGTTTACAATTAAACTGCAAGCATGGGAGACTATGCGTGCATGTGCTTTTAGGTTGCTTTGCTGAACGAAATACAGCAGAGCGATCTTACTTTAAAGGATGCTCGCTTTTCCTTGTGTCCCACCTGTCTCCTTGCGCCTTCACAGTAACTGAGACAGCAGAAGCCACTGGTGAGATTATTTCAGTGTGTTCTGTGGAGATTTGACATTTGTCAGAGGGTCGTTACAAGGAGTTTTGTTTGGGAGACAGTCCAGCTCCTTACATGAGTCGTGTTAAAACTGGTAGTTTTTTCCTGAGTGTCAGTGAAAAGGCCAAGAATAGACAAAATCGCAGGTAAGAATGCGTATGTGTGTGTTTGTAAGAACTTTGTGCACCTTTTAATGCTGGAAATTGTTTCGTATTAAAAGATGAGAGAGAGGTGTGAGTGTGAAACCCCTGCTATGAAGAACTAAGGAAAAAAAATCCACCAAAGCAGATTAGAAAAGCAAACAGGTGAATTAGAGCCAATCTGACCCGTAAGACTCTCTAATGCTGTGTTTAATTCTGACGCAGTGGGGAGTATCGGGGTGTCAGTCCGGGCTCCTCGATGTTCCTCATCTCTGCCTGGGTTTGCTCTGTTTTGTACTCTGCAAGGGAAGGGGGAGATGGTGAAGATGGGTGTTTTGATATGCAAGGCAGCTGAGGAAGAGTTATTGTCGTGGCTCCAGAATTACGTATATTGTGCCAACTCAGAATTGTTGTTAAAATACAGGGGAGAGGGGTACTTCTACCCTATCGTTTTAATAGACATTTCTGTAGCTGATTTTTCAACTAAGACTAATAATAAGAAAAACTACAGTTGAGCCAAAAATGACAAATGTTACAGATTTAAAATACTTGCATATTTTTAAATATTAAATGGAATTAGATAAATCGGAAGCATGTAAATATCTGATTCTAAATCTTTGCATCGTTATTTCCAAGAAGTAATTTTGCTATGAGCTATTAAAACTCAAAGAAATGTATTATTCCCTTTGAGATGATCTGTACCCCAGCTGTGTCATACATCTCTTGGCTTGTTTCCTTTTTGCTGTAGATGTACATACATATATATATGTGTGTGCTGTGTGACTGTACAATTACTGCCGTGTTAAACTGCTTGTTTTAAAATACATATATACATGTATTTTACATATATATGTGTGTATGTGTATATATGTATTTTAAAACAAGCAGTTTAACACGGCAGTAATTGTACAGTCACACAGTTTAGGGCTTTGTACAATATGTAATTTTAAGAATGTCAATGTGGTTCTTAGCGAATTTTATAAACACTTTTCTGAATCTGTTATCAGCACTTCCCATCCTAAGAGAAACTGCACATTTTTCAGTGATTGTTCCACGGGTTACATTTTCGTCTGCCGTTTGTTCTGGATTGATGTAATCTTGATTCTACTAAAATTTCAAGGGCTGTTGACGCGTTTCACATAGCCTAGGATTGCCTGTTCTCCAAATATATGGATCATGCATCAACAGTACTAAGTAGCCTTACTGTTTTGCCTAAAAGCCTAGCTAATTTATTTAATATTCTCTCTTTAAAGAGAGGTCTCTGGAAGGGGTAGCGTATTTTAGGATGCTCCTTCTCTTTAAAGGGAAACTCAGAATTGAATAGCAGTACTTGTTGATCAGTGATATTATTGTAGCCAAAGGATGCATGGGTGGTTTAATAGGAAGTTTTTGCTTCAAGTTTCTTGATGAAATGTAGTGTTCTACAGAGCTGTGTGAAGAGTGTAGTTTTTTATTCTGAAATGCACTTGTACACTTTATTTGAAAGGTCTGAATGGATCATAAATACATTTAAGAAATAAATGATACGTCACATGTTTTCATGTCTTGTCTCAGATGACTTTTATGTAACTGTGCTGATAAAGGTGTGTTCGTTGGGGAGTGGGTGGGGTTTTTTCTTCTTATCATGATTGCTCTAAATAGTCTGGCTTGTACGTAATTGCCAAGAGCAGGAAAACCTTCCAGCATGCGTTTTGTGTTTATGCTTTATCCATACATGATGTAGGGCACTGTAGGCAAACTCCTCTTATAATTTTCCTGTGGGAAACTTGAGCCCTAAAAGGAAACGAACACAGCGAAAGGGCTGGATATCACAAGGGATTCACTTTTATTTTTAGAATTGAACTATATTGCCATATTTGGACTGAAAATATGCTGTATCAATGCACTATTGTATCAAATTGCAGCTGTTTAACCATTCTGAATTTGTCTAAATTATTCAGGTTTTTTCCGCAAATACTATTTATTTATGAATGTTCTTGGTAAGTGTTAACTCCAGGTAACACATTCTGCAGGCAGCTTTTCTTGTGAGACGTTAACAAGTACATTGCTTTGAAAGTGGATTTTGTGCTATTTCCTTAAGGTCTCAGTAACAGGTGTAATTCTTACCGAAACCTTCTCACAGCGGTTTGGTCGAAGACAAATGCAGGAAATGCATTCTGTGTAAAAGTCAGTGTAAATATTGCCTATTAAAAGTAAACTTGGGAATGCCATCAACCTGCAAAACAGACCTGGTGACACGGTATCCTATTGACATGAAAATAGCTTTCAAAATACCTTTTAATATTTTTGGATGTACTTAGAATGTACAGATCTGCTCAAAATAACTTATCCCCATCATGTAATATTACCCTTGTTGCTGCCCCTGCAAGTTTTGGAGAGTTTTGGCTTTTTCTGCTCATTGCAACTGCTGAAAGCTGTCAGCTGGCTTGTTGCTCTCTTGAACGGCTTGTCTATGCCTCGCATAGATATGCCTTGCAACAACATGGCACGTGCTGATCTGACTCTGGGCAAAGCAGGTAAAATTCCAGTGATCGATTGAGTCTCTAGACCCTTCTCACAGTAATCTCTGACCGTGTGACACAATCCTTGCAAAGTCAGTGGGACCTTCCTAAGAAATAATTGCCCTGTGAAAACCGATCCACTGTGGCAAGAGTGAGAATCAAGCAGCATTTGGTTTTTGTGGTGGATGTGTTGGATAACTCACCCCAATGAGCAAACTTCCATATTTTGAATCATTCTGGGGGTGGGGCAGGAGGGAATCTAAAGTTTGGACCTCACCATTTTTTCCATTTTTATGTTGTTTTTGAAGTCAGCCGGTGTCTGGGTAAAGGCTGTATGTTTTATGCCCCTATTGGATTTCTCCAGTAGCCTGGTGAGACAGGAGTTGATCTTCGAGTGGCAAGCCATTTCCAGCAGGCAACTTCCTCTGCTTCTCTGGAGATTTCTTATTTCTGTTTTTTTTTCATCACCGATCTTGTCCCTTCAGCAATTCTTTGCTGCTGCTTCTTCATCCTCTTGGGTTTATGTAGAGGATTAGGAGGAATAAACCTGAGCTGCTGAAAACTGCAAGTAGATCAGCCCCGTGAAGAGGTACTAGGAACTCCAGCTCTTCCATGTCTTTTAATTGTGGCTTAAGCTACATAAAAAGTTTCTGGAGTAACACAGTCTCAGTCTGAAGACTTTAATCGAGGTTGTAACTGCATGATATGGTTTGCAGATCCTGGGATGGTCCCTGGAAGATCACAAAAACACAAGGAAAATGTCTTTTAAGTGTGTCCAGTTTAGGAGGTGGGAACCAATGTGCTTTTATATACAGGCTGATACAATAGATGAGCTTTTATCTGCTGGACTGCATCCTGGTTTCCATAATTACTCATGTAGTTTCTTTTTAAATCAGCTGAAGAGGAAGGTTTCAGTAGAACTCTCCTAATATTTTGAAGTCCATAAAAGAGGGGGAGGAAGGGTATGTTCTTAGTCTGAGCATCTACATTTTCCTGCTTTCCTTTGGAGCAGTGAACTGTTGTGAGAATTTTAATCTTCACTACACTTGCCTCAGTTCTCATGGCTGTTTTCCATTCTGTTTTCTTTATTACTTTCTTTTTCTTCCTGTCATTCTTAGCTTTCTATTTTTCAATCCCAGTTTGTGAAGGGTGTGGGTTCAGAAGGGTTTCCTTCAGTTCCCAGTCCCCTGAAAGCATGAGAAATTACCCATTGAGCCAATTCTCACAGCAAGGTATAAAAATAGGAGTAAAGAAAAGGTTACACAATGCTTGGATTGCAGCAGTTTGTACTAATGGGGAGATTTCAAAGCCATGGTTTGAAAAACATTTTTTAAACCTTATCATTTCCGTTAATTTTTCTCTCCCCAAGCTGTGTTTCAGCTGCAGGAACTAGCATTACAGATTACTTGAAGAATTGTACTGAAACATAGGAGTCAAGTGCTGAACAAGTCACGCAAAGCCAGAGAGAGACCACTAATTAGTGCTCTTTAGCCATAATGAGTGGTTTATTTGAGAAGCCTATCCTCAGAGTTGCCAACCAGATGCTTTGGTCTCTGCTATTAAGTAAGTGGATTAAAAGGCAAGTGGATTTCAGATTATTTTGCCATTGCAGCAGAACACAGGTAGCACTCAGGAAACCCACTTTTTGGTACCACAAATTGCTGTTAGCCCTGAACAGTACCCATGCTCTTGCAAAGCAGAGTACTTTACTGTAATTCAGTCTTGCAAACTTTTAAGAAACCAAAAGTTATCAGTAAGACTGTATTCACATGGTTTAAAGTTTTCAGAATTGTTTCTGAGCATTGTCTTTCTCTACTTGCAAAACTAGCTGAAGCTAACAGCCAGCCATTCTCTTACTTGTCTTTGTTGACTTAGAAGGCTTATATTTATATGAAATTTATTTAGCATTGGATTTTGTTTGTTTCTGATTTTCTTATAATGAGACGGACCTCTTTGGCGTGTTAATTATTATCAAATTGAAATGCTGAACGGTACTTTTGCTATAATTTCCAAAACAATCCAATAACTTTGATTCTAATAGCAGTGTAATGCTTTCCTAATGAAATGTCTGTATTAAGCCACAGAGAGGAGCATTAACCTTGGATTAAAATCAGAAGAGAAAAATCAAGCACACTGTGGTAATTTTGTTCTCGTTTGCAAAATCATTTTGTGAAGAAAAAGATCAACTAAAAGCTGTATTTAATGATCTTCACACTGATCACATCATGTAATTTTATACTAACTTTTTACTTCTAGCCTTTTTCCCATTTGTCTAACAGAAACATGGGTTATTTGGATATAGTAAAACTTTTTTAAAAATAAAACATCTCTTCCGTTTTGCTTCCACAGAGCATCTTGTATGTTTGCAGTGTTAACCTGGGTACAGTTACATGGTAATCTCACGTGTGAAGAAGACTGGCTTTTTTATTTGTGTGTTCAGTCACTGCCAGGGAAGCCACCTACCAAGGGCACCTTTGACCCTTTCATTAGCAATGGTTGCTCAATGATTATTGTGGCATCTTTTCAGATGATTCCCACTAACAAGGAGCTCTGGCTCTCATTAGCTGCCCAGGAAAGTCATCTTTTAAATAGTAGAAAGAGGGACCAAACATAGGCAAAAAGAAATACCTGCGGACAAACAGAGGGCTTTTGTTTCTGTTTTATTTCGGCAATTTGGGTAATAGCAATTGTTATAGTAATCAGCTAGATAACAGCTGGGTCATGACTGCCTCAAAAGCTACAAGACATTATGGTGAAACATATCCATACAAAATCTGAGATCTGATTAATCAGAAATCACAAAATATGGCATAAAATTGTTGAAACAGTTCTGAAATTGTCAAGGTCAATCCAGATTTTTTTAAATTCAATATGGTAAGCACAATTTCAGATTCAAAAGGCACACTAAAATTGCCTATTAGATGCTGGGTAAATTAAGTGTTTTAAAGAGAGCTTGAGTGAGTGATTTCTGTTGTATGCTACTCATAGAATAACTGAGGTTGGGAGGGACTTCTGGAGGTCATCTAGTCCTACCATCTGCTCAAAGCAGGTCTTATCAGATCAGGTTGCTTACAGCCCTGTTGAGTCGAGTCTTGAAGACCTGTGATAATGGAGACTTTACAGCCTTTACAGCTGTATGGATGGAACCCATTTCCATCCACATGGAGGAAGCTGCTTAGTCTTCCAACTCCTGTAAACGTTCCTAGTAAAGTAAAGGTTTTGGGAATGGTGTCAAATCTTTTGACAGCTATTTTCTGTGTGCCCTTTAGTAATTTTTTCATTTGCCACTGGCGTGTGCTTTTAAAATATGTATTTCTTATTGTCATTTTCTGTATTAAAGGAGGACGTATGATGTGTATGAACTATTTCCATTGGCTTCCTAAATAAGCAAATTACTTCATTTGCTAATGGGGGAGGCTAGTTTTTTATATTTTCAAAGGACACTTTTCTTTGCAATGCTATGAGCTCTGGCTTACATGACTATACTAGAAATGGTTCCAAACTGAACTGAATGAGATGGATCAGAATATCTCAGTCACGTGTCTAATATTGGCAGAGACCCGAGATGACCTCAGTGTGGGAATGGCACCTGCTTATTTTCCCATTCGGAACGTGAATCTGTAGGAGAGGGCAAATTAGGTCAAGCTGGACATTGTTCACAGATGCTTATGGTTTCACATGATGTGCCTGACACAAACCTCTTCCTTTCATATTCTGGAAACCTTTTATCAGGATAGTTCTCCAAGGTAGGACTAGGATTCCTTCTAAGCCATCCTCAGCAATACTGACAATTCCTAATAGGGTGGGCTATTTGAGGCCAATATTGCCAACTAATTTCAGGGAGATCATTTGGTGTTTAAATCGCCCAGCTAAAAGTTGGAAGGAAAAGGCCCTAAGTTTCCCTTTTACTGTTTACTGTATTTTATTGCTATGCTTTGTCAAATTCCTTTCATCTCTACCAGGAGTTTTCACTGCCTTTTGTGTAGGACTCGCCCTTGATGCAGACTTGCTTGGTGTTTCTTCCAATGGGTCTTTTCAGTCCATTGTTCACATTTACTGGTTTTCTTAATTGTATGCTATTTGTTATTATTCAGCTTTCCAAATGTTGAAGACATCTGAAACTGATTGCATCAGGGCAATGTAGAGAACAAAGTTCCGTCTTCCTCATGCTGAAATGCCCAGCTCATACAGGCAACTGTCCCTGCGTGATATGTTTTACTATGCAATTCTGTCTTTCCTGGGCTCATACTCAGTTTGCTACTTTTCTATTGCCTAATTCTGTGGAGGGGATGAAGAGCAGTTTCTCTAGCTGAAACTAAGGGACAGAATTTTGGACAGCATGCAGCTGCTTACAATTGACTGTTACTCTCCACAGTTGTGAGATAAAAGAAATGTGACTGGGCAGTATTTGCATTCAGAAGTCTCCAAGGGAAGGCTGCTGTCTGCATTGCAATGTCCTGGAACACGTTTGCGTGTGTGCTTTTTCTGCCACTCACTGACCGTTCCCAGATGTGCTTAGGTAACCAAATCTATCAAGATTGTGATCTGGAGCTGCCAGCCTGCAGGCAGTCTGTTCTGGTTGAGTAGGCTGTGTTTTGTTAAATTTAGAACAGTGCACGGAACACAACGCCAATCTCCTAACTCTCAGTCCTAGCATATTGTAATTTATATTCTTTTGATGTGTTTTAATTTACCTTTTTTTTTTTTTTTTTCCTAATAGGAGTCTCCGCAAGACAGTGCTATCACCCGAGACATCAATCGAACGTTCCCTGCTCATGATTATTTTAAAGATACTGGGGGAGATGGCCAGGACTCCCTGTACAAAATATGCAAGGTATTCTTTAAATTCTTCTTGTCTGGTTTTGGTAACTTGTATTTAACATCATTAACAGACGTAACTGTTACCTGAGAAGAATGTGTATGTATTACAGCTAACTGTGTCATGGAGACAGACTCTGGCGCTAGGCTCAGTCTGGTCCTTCATTGTAGATGTTTAGCTGGTTATAGTGCCATTCAGGTAGGAGACCTAAAGTAATAAGCCCTTCTGGATTCCTGAACACTAAGGTGTTTAGTACAGAGACTCACGTGATTCCAGACATGTCAGCCTGGATCAAGCTGGACAAATTATATGCTGTGATGGAGATGAGGGCTAGTTCCATACTGATCAAGAGCAGCTCACCTTTGGTGGCAGCACGCTCCCTACTTGTCAATATTGTCTGAGTTGTGCTGGCAAAGTTAGGGACACATGCTGTCCCTAAAATCACGCTGATGTTGCCTCTTGAAAAATAAATGTGCTGATGCTGGGTGTGTCCTTTATATGTAATGTACGCCATAAGCTGTTGTTGTCATACATAGTTGTCTTTAAAACTGGAGATAACTATGTACCTCCCATAAATGTTACAAAGCCATAGACATGCATTGAAGTTGCTTATTAAAAGGAAGAAACTAGCAAAAATTGACAGCTTGTTGTTCTGTTCAGTTGTCTCAACTGGAATGTCTTAAGCTTCCAGCACTCTTTCTTTTGTGTTCCTAGTGTTTCTCTGTCTTCCTAACGTCCCTGTAGTACCTGTTTAGAGGTAAAAGCACTCAGATAAGTAGTTTAATAGGCTGCAGTGGTCTTGGTACATCACTGTAACCAGCCACTGCCACTATATATCACAGTCTAATTTTTTTCATACAGGTTATCCCTTCAGTGGAATGGCAACTGATGCACCCTGTGCAAATTTTACGGAGCTATGTTCAGTGCAGTGTTTTGTTTTCTTTGTGTTTGTAGCTTGAGACAGATACACTGTAAAGTCTTGATTCTCTTTCTAGGCCTACTCTGTCTATGATGAAGAGATTGGCTACTGTCAAGGCCAGTCGTTTCTTGCTGCTGTGCTGCTTCTACATGTAAGTGGTGGTTTCCCCCCCCCCCGTTTGTTTTAAGCTTAAGAATAAATATAGCTCCACTTGCCTAGAACAAGCGTGGGTAACTCCTGAACTAGTAGGGTTGCAGGCCACATACTCACTTAAATGTTGGTCAGTAATAATGTGATTTTAAACAGAGAAGAGTACATTGTTTAAAACTTACTGTGGTAGTCATAACGAGTCTTGTCTACAGTCAGCGTTCATTGCGCTGTGTTTCTGTTTCAGGACCCCTTCCTTCGAAACTCTGCAGGCTTGTACTCATGATCACTAGTAGGCATGGAATTTGTGTATAAGACAACACTGTAAATATTTCTGTTAAAGGGTTTCAAGGTCAGATTTAAGCTTTTTAGAAGACGTTTCTATTGGAATCAGTCAGAAATATGGATGGTAATTGCCATATGTCTTGTATACACAGAAGCGTATTTATGACAATGATGGGATGTCAGTTTATTAGGTCTCAGTGCTTTGAACAATATGCTGCCTACGTGGGCTATTGCACTGTAGGTCTTTGTGCTTCTTGGTTTTAGAGGTTAGTGGAGGATACAATAATATTTTACTTTTTTTTAAAGATACAGAATTATGCTTTTTTAAACTTAATTGTTGGTAGAATTGATCTCATCACAGTAATATCCTTTAATTGCTTGCGTGTTCAGAAGCTAGAGAGATTTATGGTTACTGTATATCAGAAGCAAAAGTTTTAGATTTACTCACGCTTGGGAAATATGAGAGGATTAGAAATCTGTACAAATTATTTATAGACCGTTCTTTTTTAAAGTGATGTCTGCCTTTTATCAGTGTTTCTCTTGCAAGTACGGGTAGTTGAAACTGAACAGAGTTCCTAAGCCCAGTAGTGTTTGAGATTTCTTTTCCCCAGCTGGTTTTTCATGATTGTTGCTATCAGAGAGAACTAACTATGAAGACTTCTCTGCAGTTTTCAGTGGAAGAGGAAGTCTGGTCTTCAGTGGAGTATTTTTCATGGTGTTGTAGAGTCAGTGGAGGACGTAGAAGAGATTGTAAACTCCATTCTTTTGAAACAAAAGCCAAATGATTAATGATAACAACCTCTTAGTTCTTTGTAACTGTAATCTGAAATATTTGCTTGATGAGCAATTAATTCTTTATTACTACACTGAATCAGATCAAGAAGGGTGATACTTTCTGATAGGAGAACCGAACACTTTTACTGAAACATACATGCTTTCTTTTAGCTTTTTTGTTGTCATATGTCAATTTTTTAAAATATCTGCTGCATTAGGGAGACTCACTGTTGAGAATGAACCATGCGTTATTCTAGAGTTCTTTCTTTAACAATAGCTGTTGCTTCTGGGAATAATGTATGCATTTAAAAAGGCTAAATTTCAAATAAGTTTCTTTTTATTTGATTCTCTTTGAAGTCAGCCTTTGGAGTGTGTCTGCTAGGGAAAATAAATATTAAAAAGAAATGTTGCAGAAAAGGAAATTAAGTTTCTGCGAGTCCTTTACTACCAGTTTGGAAGTCTCAGCAAAGTTTTCAGTTTTAACAAACTCCATCTGCAGATTAATAATAGAATAGTTGAGATGAATGTTCTGTCCTTTACAGGAACAAGTGATTGACCTGAAGTCAGACTTTACTATGGAAATAAGAAAACTGAATTTAGATGTCAGGGAAAAATGTCTAAACACTGACGAGCCATGATGAATGTTTCTTCAGTTTTTGGCAGGAAAGGGATATTGAACTTTCCCAAACCAATGCTGAGTTGTGATATGTGGAACTTTTGTTAGCAGTTACTGGTCTCTCTTATTCATGCCATCTAATAAATAAACATCAAATGTATTAATGTCATTTAAAAAGGTAAATATACCGTTAAGAATAAGGGAAAGATCCTGTTTAACATCCTCTAGTAATACTGCTTTTGTCTTAGTTACGTAGGTGACAAGGGGTTAGGCTGTTCAAAATCTGTAGGATTCTGCTTCTGACATGATTTGGAACAAAGACACCAAGAAACTGCTTTGGTCTTGATGTCTGAAAGATGTATTTTTAGTCAGGCGATTGAGAGGTGGTTTATTCCACAGAATAAGAATGAAATGCCATTTGCAACACTAGACCTCATTTTGTGTGTTAATATCCTTGTTTACTTTTAAACTGGGTAGGGCCAGATTAAAAAGTAGTGACAATTTGGCCTTTCTGTAAAGAGGGAGGAGAAGGGAGGTAAGGGCAAATGGAACCAATGTGAAATATTTGATTGCTCTGTGATAAATACACTTTCCTCTCTCACAGATGCCTGAGGAGCAAGCTTTCAGTGTTCTGGTCAAAATCATGTTTGATTATGGACTCAGGGAACTTTTCAAACAAAACTTTGAAGATTTGCACTGCAAGTTCTATCAGCTGGAGCGCCTCATGCAGGTAGGCGTTCAAGCTTGCATGAATTGAATGGATCAGAGCCTGCAATTCAAAACAGGCAATTTATCTTATATGTGAATAGTGTTTGTTACCTCTTAGTAAGGATGAAGAGTGAGGACTATCCATATGGGAGGTTTTTTAAGAGTAGAGAATGTTGACTCAAGACAAGTCTGATGCCGCTGGTGGTGTGCAGCAGGTTTGAAGGCAGACACGTCTGACCAGTTGGAGTGGCTCTCGTATGGCCTGGCACAGCAGTGATTTCTGAGCTCGCTGCAGGCACTCTGCAGAGTGGCTTTGCAGTGTCAGCACATCCACTGGCTGGGTTTCCTGCCAAGGTGGGAGCTCGGAGATTGCAGTCATCATGCATGTGATACAGTGTCCTTCTGACCATCCATGCCGGGGCAAGCCTTCGGCATCCTTAGAAAGTCCTTTAGCCTGTCAGGCAGCTGTCTTGTCAGGCGTGGGTGGATACAGAAGCCTGCCTTGCTGCACTGCTTGTCACTCTACCCTCCTTACTTGTGTTACTTCGAGATTTCAGCTACAGTTCCAAAATAGTATAAATTAACTTCAGTATTTATGTGGTTTTTTTATTATTAGGAGTACATTCCTGATCTGTATAACCACTTTCTGGACATTAGCCTTGAAGCGCACATGTATGCTTCCCAGTGGTTCCTTACCCTGTTCACTGCAAAATTCCCTCTCTACATGGTCTTCCATATTATTGACTTACTCTTATGTGAGGTATGTGTTATAATTGGAGACTTGTACTGCTAGCAACTTCTGACAGTTTCTCACTATCTTGATTCATGTCCTTGTTACTATGTGTTCTTTCAGAGCTGGGCACGTGATAATTATTTTTGTGTAGAAGTGTTATGTTTCTGCAGTGAAAAAGAGTTCTCAGCATTTTAAAGATACAAATTAGGAGTCTATATATATATAAAAGATTATAATCTCCTATTTCTTCTAATACTGTTGAATCTATGTGAGATTCTGTACAGTGCTCGTGGGATGAGAGTTAATTTACAAATATGTGGATTCCTCTGTTGTTAAACTGTATTATATGCAATGATAACTTATTTTTTTTCCTAGAGTATTATTGCATGGAGGCCATTGCGTATAAAATTGCCCAGCTAACTCTCGTGCTGGTAATCTAACAAGCTTGGAGCTCTTTCTCCTGGAAACTTGAAGTCTCTTTACACTCACAGCATATATTTAGAGAGCAAAATTCTTTACACTGAGATTTTGTATGTAAACATGTGTAGAACAGTATATTTGGTAGTATGCTGGTAAGTAGTGTAATTTGAGTCAGAGTTTATTAACATAAGTGAACAAATCACATTTTGTACTGAAGCATCCTTGAGTTATTTAATGATTTGCTTTTTTACAAAGCTGGTTAACATTATGCATCCATGCTTCACTGGATCTGCAGTTGTTACTGTGAAGTGGCAGTTTGTCTGAATTTCCTTTATCGAAGGGTTTCAGCATTTAGAAATCTCCTGGTCAATGTTTTTACCCTTCCTCTGTATCTTTTTGCTGCTTGCTTTGTCCATGTGCCAGTGTAATAGAAAGCAACAGATGGTATCGAGAAAATGAGTTCTATTTGTTTTAGAAACACATTTTCAATTCATAAATAGTGAATGTGTTCATAGTGAAGTTTTAAGGGTTTTTTTTATCGTTTTAAAGTAATAGTGAAAGAATAATTTAGTGGGAAAAAGAAAGACAGAATCTTGAAATAAGATGAGCAATGTGTCTTGATTATCAAAGGTACCCCTTAAGGTGTACGCTACTACTGATGATAGAGACTGTACTTAATTGGGCAACATAAATAAAACACTTCTAACAAGTAGTGGCAAAATAGATGATGTGGGAATCTGTCCTAAAGTCAGTCACTTTATTTTTCATTACACGAATTATCACAATTTTTTAATACCAGAACTTAATATATTGATGTATATATCGCTGCATTTGAATCCAGTGTTTTCAGAAGTTGCTATATGAAAATTAAATGATCTTGAGCTGACCGACTAGTCATTAAAAAATAAAATAAAGTACACAACAGTGCCTTCATCATTTCAAAGTCTCAAGATACTAAGGACGTAGTAAAACCTGTGTTGAAACATTGTTTTGCTACCTATAATGGCTATGCAGTAAAGATACTGTCCTAATTGTTTGCAAAGTCATTCTCCGGGCCTTTGATTTAATATAGCACCTGGTTACACTTGTATCCTGGTTCTCCTTTTCACAGAAACTAGACAAACAACAAAACCCACCAAATAAATTAATACCCAGGCTTGTAAATACTGAGAAATTAATTTATTTTGTCATTATTTTTCTCTCCAGGGAATAAGTGTTATCTTTAACGTTGCACTGGGATTATTAAAAGTGAGTATCCAACGTTACATTGTGTTTTATGCATCACCATGTACAATATAAAAAATTAAGATGCCTGTTACAAAAATATTATGCTTTATTTTTAAAAAGCTAACAACTTCCTGTATTACATGTGCTGTTGTCTGGCATGCCCTGTACAGCACAGTGCTTTTGAGGGTGGGGTGGTGGGGAAATAGAAGGTTGCAGAAATAGAAACAAACGCTATTTGCAGAAGGTTAAAAAGTAGTTATGTTCTTGGAGCTTTACAAAACTGTTGTTGCGTTATTGTCTCTGGGAATTCAGTAATTGTACAAAATCTGCTTTGCAGTTACTGGTTTTTCTTTCCTTGTCTCTAGACTACCAAGGATGATTTGTTACTGACTGACTTTGAAGGGGCTTTAAAATTCTTCCGTGTACAGCTGCCCAAGAGATATCGTTCAGAAGAAAATGCAAAAAAGCTGATGGAATTAGCATGTAATATGAAGGTAAAGATGTGGTGATAGCAACTGCAAGCATATCTTTAACGGGTACAACTTCTGTCTCACATATGTAACTTTGCAACTTGCTTGTCCAAATGCAAATACATTGCAGATGCTTTACAGTGAAACACAGTAAAGCCCCAAGATTCTCAGAGTGGTATGGGCCCACCTGGAGAACTCAAAAACAGAGTGGCTTTCAGAAAGTAATATTCAGTGCTACTAAAAATCAGACTACTTAAAACAAAACAAAACACAAACTTAAATGACTAATGGCACTAATACAAAATAATTGCAGATATCTCTGCAGTTCTCTGATGAAATCTTTCTCCGGTAGTAGCTGCAAAGAGGGTAGTATCTTTCATCAAGAGGTAGTGGGGAGGTTTCATTTAAAACAAGAGCAGATAATGGAGAAACAGAATGTCATCTTTCAGACAGAAGATGGCTATTTTTAATTGTGGGTGCATGTGGTATTTATGTACTGCAATAGGGAGCTCATTAAAAATGCATTGATTGATTTACAGGTCTTCTAGGGAGATGAAGGAATATGATTTGGTATTTAAAATTTCTTACAAATCAAGCTAGGGAAATGACCTTGAGGTTTATGTATTCCCTGTGCGAGGTTTTGATTTGTCATTGTTTTATGGCGGGGGATGTATGCCACTTTTTCAAAAAGTGTTTTAAGTTCATTTCCCGTTCAAGACTATTTCACTTGTACTCCAGGTAGCTGACAATAACAGGTTAATCTGTTATGATCTTTGTAGTCTAAAGAGGGTCTACTTTATATGAAATTAAAGAAAGTGCTGGCTGAGTTTTATGTTGTCTAGTGCTGCCACAGTTAGCTGAAGTTTTTTAATAATGCAAAAAAGCATTGTTTTTCATGAGCAGCCCATGTGGGAGGTATTGGCTTCCTTCTTGGCTTTTTCTTTGGGTACTGGAAACAAGTGCTAAGACACTCTGGTTGGAAGTAGAGCTCTGACATGTACTGTACGGTGCTTGGTGTGCAGATGTTTCTGAACATGAATCTTTTGTAAGTACCTACTGCTTTCTGCGAGGATGTTTTGAGGCTAGCAAGCTAATCTAGACTGTCTTTTAATGTGGTCATCACAGCTGTTTGTCTTCTCCCACAAATCATTGATTAACTGTTCATACAGTCAATGTTTAGGAAATACGGATGATGATGAGACTTCTGACTGATATAACAGAAACCACATGTCAGTAAAATGTCATCTCTGGTCCTTATAGGAGCCTTCTTTTGAACAGAATAGAAACATCGAAACTAGAGTTCAGTGTGCACTGTAGACTGGAGAGATGCTGTCCCATAAATTAATGAATCTCAGTAATTCCTGTTCTCTGAATAGAATTTATTCAGAGAGCTCTGTGAGCTCTCCTGTATGTTTGAACTACTGAGGTAAACAGTGGAGGTTTCTTTTGCTTGATTGTGGGTTTTTTTAAGATTTCAATTGCCCACTAAGCCCTATTTCTTAAATATAACTCTATGAAATAAAAGTTCTAGCCTTTGATATTAAGACTTTAGTTATATATAGAAAAGATTGCATTTCCTCACAGCTGAAAGTGAATTGCTTTTCTGATCGGTAAATATTGTAACTAAAGCTTTATATGGGCACTTTGGAATAAGCCCTTAAAGTTAAATTTCCAAAAAAAGTTACAGTTAGGAAGTTATTGATTCCTCTTTATAGATGTAACGATTGAGTTCTAAAATGGAACTTTGATAATTTATTTAGTGTATTTTAAGGAAGCTGTGATTCTTCCTTTACAGTTTCATGTAGATTAATTTTTAGTCAAATACACTGGTATGGTTCAAAGTATCCTTTTTTCTTAAAATTCAGTAGAGGAATTCTTTGTAGCATCAGTGCTTAAGTACACAACTTCCCTAGTATGTTAACATTCCAGACATCTTGTACTCCTGGGGTACTACCAGTACGCATAGCAGTATTCTGCATAGAGTTCAAGCATATCTTATATGAAACCAGTGTAGAAATTACAGAATAATCAAGAATAAAGTAAGCTATTTTAGCTCTCCAATCGTTTAACATTAGCCACAGATTAGACATTGCATGTGCATCTGGTTAAGATCATGTGCAATGAGTGCATTTGCCTTTCATGTTTCCGAATAACAACTTGTTCCTCTTCCCGCTCTGCCAAAATTCCCTGCATTCCCAGTGCTGTGTGAAGTAGTTAAAGCAAATAGTCTTCTCTGAGCGGTACGCAGCAAGGTTGTCCACTGCTTCCTTGAGTGCTGTGTGTTTTCGGGGGGTTTAAATGGGGGGTTATGGAGAAAGTACAGACTGTACTACTGGGCTCTGCACAGATGCTGAACACTTCTGTAATACATCCATGTGTGTTGCCCCTGATGGGAGCGCTGCACATAATTGCTTTCTTTGACCTAAAATATAAGTCCTCTGCTGTCAGTAGAAATCTCCAGCTCTGTATCTGGAAATGTTTTTGAGCAGGAAAGGGCCTGATGTCAAAATAAATCATTTATAGGAAGGGAGAAGTAGCCTGGCTAAAGCATTGTGATTACAACAGCATTCTGCTGGAAAGGAGGTCAGTAAATGATCGGCTTGAGACAGCACTGGATTCTTAAAGTCACTCCTCAGCATTGCAGTCAAATGTTAACAGAGTTATTGCTGCATCCTGTGCCCCTGAAAAAATGTGGTGGGACTTCAGTGTTCATTTCTGCTCTCTATCACCATGCAAAGCCAAAGGCCTTGCTGACTTCCCCAGGGCACAGTTCCCTCTAGGGCTCCAAGGTCCAGAATTGGTGACAATAGCAAATCTTCTCAGGGTCACCTCGTTATCGGTATCTAGAGGCAAAACTGGTTTAATGTACTCAGAAAAGTAGAAGATGAAAGTACAGTGGTGTGCCTTCCTTCCTTTTCTCTCTCACATGGCTGGATGCCTTACTTCTCAAGATCTAACCTTCACATAGCTTGAGATTCAGTGTATGAAACCCCGTAATTTGGGCACTGTTTCAGCTGGGGCAGGGCATTGAAATAATCTACTGAAGTTACTGGCTTCATTGTCAGTAAAGGGTTAATACTCTGCGTGTTTGTCGGGAGTGCTTCGTAAGAATAACTTCTGCAGTTGTGATGTGGCTGGACTGGCTCCAGTTAAATGGGCTGGCATCTCCAAAAAAATGTCAGCTGAAGTACGGTGGAATGTTTCTGTCCAGCTCTCACTAGAGGGAGCCTGGCTACCAGTTTTGTACAGCTCATTTCAAGTGAGGTTGTTAATGATAAAACCGAAGATCAGAGAAACTAAACATGTTTTCCATTCTGCCTGTCACTTACGCATGTAAAATTTGTTTAACGTGTTTCTCAGACAAGGCTTTTTTAAGGAGGAAAACATAGCCATAGCTTTTAAATTTATTTGGTTTACTGAATAATAATAAAGGTTCAGCAGCAACGTTTAATACTAGAGATTTAATTTAGATGCATATTAACTTGCACGTGAAACACTCACAGTGGTCTTGGCATGGTCTGCATTGCTAAACCATTGTAGCATATGGCACAGCTGACAGGTGACACCAGGAAAGATGCTGGTCAGGATCTGTTACAGGTTCTCTCGTGTCCTCTGTCCCTGTAGGACCTGAACACTGTGCACAAGGTATTGAATTCAACACCACCTTTCTCTCCCTTCTCACAGAAGGGGAAACTGGGACCCTGAGAGTGTCACTTCCCTAGTATTGTGTATCTGTCAGAGCTGAGGACAGAATTCCAGCCTTCCGAATCCCGGAGCATTAGGGGACAGAGGATACGTGCTTCTGAGTTGTTGCTGCTTGCCGAGACACCTAGGCAACTCTGGGACTGGACTGTTTTCTGCTGAGCTTGAGTGACACTAGCAGAAATGTCAGCTGAGCCTGCACTTGCCCTTTCAGCATTTGCAGTCTCATGTAAAGTAAACCAAACACTTCTGCATGATGATAAATGTTACAGCTGAAAAAGCAGCTGAAGAAACCTCAGCATCACGGTAGTTCAAAAATTAAACACATCTTGTGGGTTTTGAGGCAATCTGTTATGCTAAGCCACTGTAGTATTTGGAGCATCAAATAGCTGCACAGCACCAAGGAAAAGTCAGGTAGGATGCTCCTGTGGATGCCTTTCAAAAACTTTTCTGTGTTCCACACAAGGATAAGAGGAGGGGATGCTTCTGTCATTATATTGAGTGGAATAGAATTTTTGACCCTGCCTGAGGGTTTGATACTCAAAACTGAGTGAAGATATTAACTGTGTTTTGTAGAAGGCAGGATTTGCCTAAAGCTTGTACCATAACCTTTTGTGAATTGTGTTCTTTTATTGATGTTCTGGGCAGGAACTAATGGGCTGCTTTAATTTAGATTAGCCAGAAGAAGCTGAAGAAATATGAAAAGGAGTATCATACCATGAGAGAGCAGCAGGCTCAACAGGAGGATCCTATAGAAAGATTTGAGGTAACACTTACCTACTCCAGTCTGATGTAACACACAGTACCTGCAGGAAGTTCCTACTTTGATTCCTTTTTCTTTGAGCTGTTTGCTTTGTTTTGTGACCGATTTGGATACAACAGGGGAATTGGCTACGTGAACATGAAGTGAATCTCTATATATTGGCAATGTTAATCAGGATGGGGTTGTTGTGAGCCCACCTTCACCATGAAAAGAGGAATAGTATGAATTTATATTTGGGCTTATACAACTATTTCACTAGTGCCCATTTCTAGCACTTGTGTAGCATGTTGATTGCACCAAAAGCCATGAACAGAAAGAAAATGCCTAATTGATTATAACTCTGCCTTCCATTGATTGTAATCCTGCCTTCACTCCTCTCCCTAATTTCAAATTATGTATGTTACGGTAAGTATATAATTTTATAAACATTTTACTTATCAAATAAATATAATATAGAAATAAATTCTGTATAGAAAATTATGTATGCGTATGTGTAACACATTAACACACGCATACATACATAATTTTATATATTTTAAGGTGAAGAGTTTTATGTAAACTTTCTTTAATAACTGTCTGTGTGCTGGGAGTTGTGACAGGAGAAAATAGAGTGGTTTTCCCAGGATCCTCCTCTCCCCTATTTCCAGCATGCAAATTCTATTTTGAGCCAAGAAAATCAGTACTTGTAGGAACCTCCTGGCAAGGTATTGATGGCGGAATGACACCCCTACTATTGCATTCTTCAAAATCATTTCTGTAGCTCAATAAGTAATAGCTGAGTGGAGTTATTTATACGTGGTTTCTTCTCAAAGCTAATACTTTATTTATTTCATCTTTACAATATGGCTAGCTAGTTTTGTCATCATTGAATTTCATGCAGGTAGAGTTGTCTTTGCATACTTAAGATATAAAGTAGGCATTTGTGCTCAGGCACAGTAAGCATTGTGTTTCAGACAAACACCTGGGAAGACCCTTTGCTTGATTTCTTTTGTTTTGTTTCCCACAGCGTGAAAACAGGCGCCTACAAGAAGCAAACATGAGGCTTGAGCAAGAAAATGATGATCTTGCCCACGAACTGGTGACTAGCAAGATTGCTCTGCGAAAAGATTTAGACAATGTAAGACACGTCTTTATGCTGTCTAGTGGAGACAAGGTACTAGGGCTAATTCCTCATATCTCCTCTCATTGGAGAGGAGATACATAGAGTGTTTTTTGTTTGGGTGAGATAGGATTGTGTCCTTATTGCAGACTGATGATATATAGGCCTGTGTCCGAGGTCCACAGGAAACAGGACCAGTGACTGAAATACTAATTAGTCTGAAAAGCATTCAGAGTAATTTGAGGGAGAGGGGAGGTTCTGAGCCTGTACTTGAGTAGTTGCTTTCTTCTCTATGTATATTAAAAGAAAGTCTAGCAGGAGCTAAGTCAAGTCTTTGAATTGTCACAGAGATAACAACATGGATGCTGTATTCTGTTTTCCTTCAACTGGTATTCTTATGAATAAGATTTCACAGCAGACAGGCTTTTGCAAAGTGCCTAATAAACTTGAAAGTCTGAGTCTGACTCTCAATGCAATCAGATTCTCAGGTACCTTAGGCAACTCTTAAAATGTTATTGTGGTTTCCATTTGGCTTGTTGAAATCTGCCCGTGTGAACTCATCATCCTGGGTTGTTTCCCAGGATGTAGAGCTCCCCTATCAGTAGAGCTCTCAGGAGGAAACTTTGGGTTCACTTTGTGTTATAGGATTTTTTTTTTAAGCTTGCTGTCCCATTCCCTTCTTTACATACTCATGTTTGGGAGATTTTCTTAGGATGTGCTTTTTTTTTACAGGACACGCAGAAAGATACTGGCGTTTGTAGTGCACGTGGTAGGCTAGAACGCATTTAGTCTATCTGCTTGGGGAGATGAGGGGAAGAGTTCAAGTGCTCATGTTTTGCAAGTCTTGTTCTGTACCAAGATAAGTGCATTTCTGAAATCTCAAAGGAAAATGACTTTTGAAAATCATACAGTGCAGGAGCTGACAGGCTTTAAAATGTTTCAGCTTATCTGCTTCAGAGAATTTAAGGTTTCCCCACAGTCTCCTGGAAACTTGCTGTTGGAAAAATATGCATAGTAAATGTTGATGCTAAGGGGTGAATGTTGCTCTTAATGAGGTTTGGTTTATGACTTTCAGGTTTATTACATCTACTGCTCTTTAGTGTTAAAACCTGTGAATCAGAAGTATGTTCTAGAAGCAGGGTTTTCACAAAGCATTGGTGTGTTCACTTCCTGTTACCTGTGCTTTTTCACTTCATTAAAGGTAGCTCATAGAAGGCTGTGCAGACTGCCCAGTGGTTGCACTCAGAGGGTGGACTCCAGCAAAAAATGTACTGAGAAGCTTTTTGTATCACCTATTAACTGTTGTTTGTGGCTGCTTGAGCCTGCATGAGACACAGTTATGCTTTTACATTGATTCATTTAAATGGAAAGCTGAGAGGGGAACAAAATTAAGCAAAATCTTTGATATGCCTCACTGGATATATAATAGTCATGCCTTCAAAGATGGTAAATGATGTTGGCAGCATTTGGGTTATCCCCCAGGAGGAGATGGGTAGGTTTGATCCTACTTTAGGACCCTGATTAATTCTTCTAATTGGCTGCTGAAATGATAAGTTTCATTCTACTAGCCAGATGTCCTGAAAGAAAAGTACCAAAGGACATTGTTTAACACACCTTTTCTAATACCTTCATGGCCTGTCTGAAATCTTGCAGCCTAAAAGATCAAAGCAAAGCATTTGGAAATACAAGAATTTCCTTAATATCCTTTGCACTAGACCAGAAAATAGGCTTCATTTTTCTACTGTTGTTGGACTCCCACATCCCAGTTTTCTTTAACTTTAAAACAGCTTAAAAAACATGTATAATAAAAAGATGTTCTCTTTGCCTTTGCCATCTGTTTTAAAGGATCAGCAGGACTTTAAGGGACTAAAATTCACTTTTTGATTTTCTTCCTTTGAAGGGAAGTACAGCTACTTTCTGAAGATTTATATATCAGTTGAGTTATTGATCTATTTTTATGTAGAATTCATACACCTATTGGGAAGTACTGCATTGCTGTGTATAAGACAGGAAAAGGTGTCTTAACTTTGCAGAGAGAGTATGTAGTGGTTTATAAAGAGCCCGAGATTTTTCAACAATACATCTTTAGTCTTAAAAAAACGCAGTAAAAAATGGACTGGTGGGACATCTCTTTTCTTTAAGGAGGAAAGGAGAGAGGGGTCTGACTCTTATGCTTGCTTTGGCAGCTAAGTTTTTTCATGCAGTATTTTTTGGGTGACATAATAAAGATGGTATCACATCCATTGGTAGGTGTCATAGAGTTCTGGGTTTTTTTTAAATGTTCTAGAAGCATTTTTAATTCTGTTTTATTGCGAGGTTGAATGTTTGCAAATTGAACTTAGGTCTAAGCTGGTTATAGTCTTTTATCGATCTTGCACGTTGTGAGCTTTTCTGTGCCTTTTGTTGTCTTCAAAATGTATTGGTCACCTTCCAGTCTGGATGAGAAAACAAAACTTATTTCTGTTATTGGATTTCTTTGGAGCAATCCCTACTCCAGTTTTGCTAAAACTAATCACTGAATTCAAGGAGGAGTTTTGGAGTGATGGAGTGTAGTGGTATACTTTGTTAATTTTGATTTGTTGCTGCTTTGCCATTGCAGACGGTAATTTTTAGAAAAATAATTTTCAGAATAAATTCTTATTATTAATAACAACAATGAACAGACCGTTATTAATGAGAAAAGACTGCAGTCTTGGCTGTGTCCTACTGGAGCTTGTGCCCATGGCTGCCTAGCAGCATCAGCACAGCAAGAAAGCCTCTCTTCACTGCTGTACTCCACTCTTTGTGTTTCAGGCAGAAGAAAAGGCAGATGCTCTGAATAAGGAACTGCTAATGACCAAACAGAAGCTGATTGATGCAGAAGAAGAAAAGAGGCGCCTAGAAGAAGAATCAGCTCAGGTTAGGGGCATTTCTGTCATTTTCACATTTCTGTGCAGTACAGAAATTAAAAAATAAAAAAGTGACAAGTGTGGGAAGGGCTTAATGTTCTAAGTCCTGTTTGTCCCTCTTCTGTAGTGTAAAGGACGTCAGCAAAGCAGAATTCTTTGCTTTCTTGCCAGGTGCTTCATAGAGTAGTGAATTTTTAACTTGAAATCACGAAGGCACAGACTGTGCCAGAGATTGCTGTGCAGAGAGGCAGTATAGGCCTTCAGCTGTCAGCACTTTTTTGTAATACTTTCTTCTCTTAGCTAGTCAATTTTTCTAACAATGATGGCCACCAAAGTCCAGCTTTTCTTTGTCTGCATGGAGCTGATCTTAGGCCTTTGTTCCCTGGTGCAGAGTCTAGCAGTGAGGTTAAGGAGAAGGAGGAAATACCACCTGGTTATTTTTCAGACTCTACAAATATATAAACCCTTTACTTTTTTTTTTTCCCCCCCTGCAGCTGAAGGAAATGTGTCGTAGGGAACTAGATAAGGCAGAGTCAGAGATCAAAAAGAACAGCTCTATTATTGGTGACTACAAACAGGTAAGCACAACTTAATGATGATGTGGTTTGCTATCAAATTGCAAGACTTTCTCAGGTATTTTAGGAGATTTCTGGAAATAAGTGTAATCTGTGCCATGCATTTGAGGAGACATTTTAGCTGTTTTAAATGGGAAGCTTGTGGTTGGTTTTGCAGTTTCTTTTGCTGAGATCCTCATGTGTGGTGGTCAGTTCTGTTTCCCCCTGAGGTAGGTATTTGTAGGTCATCAGTCACCACAGCCTTGGTTACAGCCTAACGTTCAAATGGGCTCTTGTATATCAAAGGTTCACCTGATTAAAAAAAAATGTTCTCTCCCAGCTTCCCTTCTTCAATCAAATGGTAACTGCACTTAAGAAATAAAAAAGATGCCTTTTTCCTTTCAAAGATTTTGCTTTGGAATTCAAGCTCCTGATCGTAAGGTATCAAGGGAGCAAATTCATGTATCTTTTTAGTGGGCCCATAACCTTCAAAACATTCTTAAGTCTGCATCACACAGGTCTCGAGGAATGAACTGGTTTTTTTACTGCTCTGGCTGTCTTGCCTGGCTCTTTTATCCCAAAAGCAACAAAAAGAGCCATGCTATTCCTAGCCTTTTCTGGTTCCTTTAGCACGGCCAAACTGCTAATAACTTATGTTGAAACTGCACCTTTTCCTGTGGGCATAGAAGAATATGTAGAGAATGAGAATAGGTACAATGAGACAACTTAGTGCAGCATCCCAATTTTCCTGGCTTTCTAAGAGCCCTCAGACTATCCCTGTTAATATTCCTGTAGCATTTATTTGTGCTTTAGCATTCATTTGGGAGGAAATTTACATTTATAAATGGTCTGGTAACATAATTTTGCTTGTCAGATTTGTTCCCAGCTGAGTGAGCGACTGGAAAAGCAACAAACAGCAAATAAAGCTGAAATTGAGAAAATACGGGTAAGAGACCAGCTAGATCCACAGCCTACAATGTTTAAATCTTAGCAAAATCATAACAGCAAGCACACAATTTATTTAATTACTAAAATGGTGGCTGACAGATTTCCTTAGTGACATACGGTTTTGGAAAGAAGATCGTAAGGGGGAGACGTTGGAGAAGAGATGAATAACTGTCACCTCTCTCCCATGCTGTATTGGTTACATACTAATGTTGATGCTGGGCAATAATAACGGTTAATTTTTTTGAGGGCTCTTTTTTTTCTGGAGGAGAATTCTCTGACTGTCTTTTACCATAAAGTAACATGTGGGCAGTACAGAGCCCATTATTGTAGCAATACAGCGTTACCAAAAATACAGCAGTGTTTCCAGAGCCCATAAATCTGGGGGTGGCAGGAGTTCCTGCTTGGCTGTGCTTCCCCAAAAGTTCCTGAGTTTGCAAGTCATTAGTGGTCCCTTTCGCCTTGTGCTGCTCTTCCAGAGCAGAGGCAGGAAAAGGCTTTGATCATATCACCAGCACTTCAATGCGAGCATTCACAATCAGGTATTTGCTTTAGCAAAAAGTGGATGACTGTGAGCATTGCCGGGAGTTCTTCAATAAAGAAGGCCGTGTGAAGGTTGCTAGTTCTGCCAAGGACGGTTCAGATGAGGACACCGATGAGGAGAAGGAAACGCTGAAAAACCAGCTGAGGGAAATGGAGCTTGAGCTGGCCCAGACCAAGTTGCAGCTTGTGGAGGCAGAATGTAAAATACAGGTAATGCTTTGGAGGTTCATTTTGTAGTCTATATGGTATGTCCATTCCTAGAAAAATGAGTGCATTGTAGAGGGACTGGAACAGATCCTGTTGGTTGAAACTGTAACCTGCTATTTCCTGCATGGGTTATTTAACCAAATGTTGGGTCTGAAACTTAGTGTATGCGGACAAAATAATTGAACTGTACATGATATATGTCTAGCATGTATATGGCAAATACAGCATGAACTGTATTTACCAGCTACTGCAACTTCCAGACATCTGCCTGGCTGCAGTGCAGTACAGTAGTTACTGACTGATCTTCTGCAACTTCTTGGAAGAAATCCAAGCTCTGACAAAGTACTGAATCATGCATTTCTTTATCTCGCAATCAATGTTAAGTGAAGTAGTAACACGTGACAAATGTTAGACATGTTTCTTAAAACATGATTGGAAAGCACTCCAGGTATTTGAGGTATTTGTGTAAAATATGACAACATTGTTCTTTTAGCCTAAAACTGGTATGTCAGTTCACAGAAACATAAAAATTAGTTTGTAAAAAGTCCGCTTCCTGTGGGAATAGCTCCTTCTCAGATGGGAAAGAAGCAAAGGGTTTCGATGTACTAAAGAAAGCTGAATGTTTCACTAAGGGCAATGACACAAGTCTTGTTTTGCTTTTCAAAGCTTTTTTTTTTTCTTCTTCATCAGCTTGTTGTGCTACTTTTAATTTGTGCAAGACTTGTTTAACTTCTAAAGTGGCCAAGTGATTGTAGATGTCCTAGAGCCTTCTAAGTTTAACTCATATAACCTTGTGCTGTGAATACATAACAAATTAATGAAATTACTCTTCCATTTGCAGGATTTGGAGCACCATTTGGGGCTGGCATTGAATGAAGTACAAGCTGCAAAGAAAACATGGTTCAACAGAACAATAAGCTCTATAAAAACAGTGACTGGAGTCCAAGGAAAAGAGACTTGTTGAAAAGCAGTTCTGTCAAACATACCTTCTTAACACGACACCTTTTGTTGCCTTCCTTGGCCAGATGTTTAATTCTGTGACATGAGAGGACCAGAATGTAAATAAAATAGAAACACAGCATGTCAGGATTTCAATAGGTCAGTGATAAAGAGGATGGAAACACAGGACAGGTTTTATTGCTAGACATGGGATCTGCATACTACTGATATTTAACAGGTGATGTAGCTAGATTGAAGCTCTTCAGAGAAACACTCCATTCTGCGGTCTGGCTGGAGGCTTTTCACAGACTAGGTACGAGAACTTACCAAACCCTAATTGTTAAGTTTACATATGATAGGTTTTTTTACAGTTATAACCTTTTTTAATATTTTATTTCAAAGGAAAAGTGTCACTAACAAAGTTTAAAAAAAAAAAAAAAGAAAAAAAGAAAAAAAGGAAAAAACAAACAACAAAAAAAGACAACTCTAGCAAGAACTACATCAGTGCCAGAAAGCAGTCCCCAGAGGTAGGATATGGAGAGTAGGAGGTGACATGTTTTGCTTTATGAATGGGGATGATTTCAGCATTCCTGTCGAGCAACCCCACTTTGTTTTAGTAGATGCAGCATCCGTCTCTCTGTGTTTGGCATTTCTTTCTGTTACTAATCAATTCTATGCAACTCTGGGCTTTTTTGGCATGGGCTGCCAAACAAATTCACAACCTGAGGCTGGGAGACTTGTCTAAGTGCTAGACAAGAATAATCAGAATTCTTGGCAAATTTCCGTTTCACTTCTGTGTCATATTGTTTGATCCACATATCAACAGCGTTAAAATCCCCAATGCCAGAAGTACTAATTATGTGGATGGTCTGACATTTAATTGAGTCTTTTTGTTTTGTTTTTTTTTGTCAGGTTTTTTGTTTTGTTTTTGTTTGTTTGTTTTTACCCGGCTGTAGCAGGCCTTCTGTGAAGCTCTGAGAAAGCTTCCAGGATTTAGTTTTGCACATAGGTATGAATGGGACAAAGAACCAATAAACTGAGATATATATGAGGCAAAAATCACTGCGTGAGTGTAGCTGCGAGCATCTATAGCTGTCCAACTCGCTTCCCTGGTAACATGTTCAGAGGTTGTGTAGGTCATTTTTCACGCTCGATGCAGTTGCACTAATAGGTGCTAAACGTGCTTGGATTTCTTATTCATTGGATTGTCTTGAGTTCTCACCAGAAAGCTGTAGAATGGAGTTTTGCACCTTGTAATTTTTTTAATTTATAATGGTTTGTGTTATGCTGAAGTATCTATTGCATCAGTGGATAAATTTTGTGTGCAGTGTGAGTATAAGCTGGTAACAATAAGAGGCACTGGTTTGTATATAAAGATATTTGGTTTATTTTGTATTTCTACCTTTTTCTTGTTTACTGTACTAATGCTAGCTAATGTACTCTGTAACTACGGAATAGAACATGCTATGTCCAAGCTTTTTTCCTTAACTACATACATTATCTCTATTGTTTAATACCAAAAAAAAAAAAATACTGTAACTCCATCAATATTAGATGCGTGGACATTGTGGTAGCATAGTTGCAGTGTGTATACTTTATGAATTGAAATATAAACTAGTAAAATTGTATAACTATTTTGTTGTTTCATTTCATTTTAACAGGAAATTAATTAAATATTTTGCAATATAAAACTAATTCTCCTCCTAAAGTAGAAGCAGTAGCATGTGCAAGCTTCTCTAAGACCGAAACTATCGTCATGCTGCAAAGGGCTTTGCTAAAAAAGACTGCATATTCTAAGTGTTGCCAACACTGCTTTATATAATAACATCTAGGGTTTGCTTTGAAAAAAAGAAACTACAAAAATGACCTTGTGCAGCTTGAGGCTTGTGACTCAGTATTTCTCAAACATGTCCAATTTAGAACGTTTTTTTTTTTCCCACGGCCCTCCAAATTCTGCTTGGATCTGCAAAATAAATGTAGGCTAGCTCTGCTTATCATCATCAGTAACAAATTCTGTGGGGTCAAGTGTCGTTCACGTCATCTTCACTAGGATCTTCTAGTCATAGCTGAACGTAGGGTTTAGCTGTGCAACTGGATGACTGCACTAATTGGGTCACAGTGCAGTGCAGGCTCCCCTAGCTGTGTGTCCTGCAGAGATAACAAGGAGTAAAAATGTATTTTTGTCACCAAAACGACCAAAGGTGACTCCGAAAGCAGCCCTGTTCTAGGAGGCTGTTACCATGCTGTCAGTTTTTTAACCATACTTTTGCTTTAAGAGAATGGCATGATAAGGTTGTGCATAGTCTTTGCTGCTTTGTCTTTCACAGAGGTGCATCCCTTGGTAACTTCAGCTCTGCAATTTCTCAATAATTACAACTTTTGGAGAAAGTTTGAAGGTAAATATGGGAAGGGGGAGCAGAGGGGAAGAAGGAACAACTCAAGCCCAAAGCACTTCATCCACTTATCTTCCCTAAAGGGACCGGGAATAGTCTAGCTTGCTCTTTCCTCCAAAAATGAGGTACTTAAAGGGAGGGGAAGAGTTGCTTTATTGTTCAGATCTCTTCCACTCTCTCTAAGTAAACACTTCAAAATTGCATGCAGCATAATCTCCCCATTTTAGTATGAACATGTAACATGCATAATGAGAAACTAATTTCTTCACAATGTTTTATAAGAAACATTTTATAGCCAGTTTCCAGTCATTATAGATTATTTTAGATACCTACCTGAAGGATTTTGATGCTGGAAAATAAGTATTACCAATGTAGTTCACATCTGACTCCATTTAAATATCCACAGCTAATTAAGAAAAATGGATCCTGTGCTGAGACGCACATCTTTTGAAGTGCAGTTACTTGTGAAACACAAGGAAGCAGGTCATTTTTAAGATGAGGAAGATGAATTTGCAGATGTTCAAGACTATGAATAAGCAAGGTAAAAAAAAAAAAAGGACATTGAGTCAGAGCTGCTGTAAGCACAAGTGTTTTACAGACCTGTAAGCAAAAAGGAATTAGTGTGTTTAGTAGCATTTTTGGCATTAATAAGATGGTTATTTGCTGGTAGTCAATCACCTTGGTGTTCACATATACCTCTCAGCTGGTTTTGTGCACTGAACTCAAGATAAGTGCCACTCTGCTGATGCTGGGTTTTAAATCTCATGTGCTCCAGGCTCCAACTTCCTAATGCTTTGCATGTTTGTGCTGCATCATTAAGTTCCTGTGGTCTCGTAGCGTGGTAGCTCTAGTGTTACGATCTCATTTTTGTTGCAGAACTTCTTGGCTGCTCAGGGTCTGCAGCTGGAAGTGGATATTCAAGATCTATCAGAAAGTTTTACCTTTAAGCATTGCTGGTAAGCCTTCTTGAAATTTATATAACCACCTCCATGACTTTTTTTAGCTGCCCTTCTTATCCGTGGCAGTGATATAAAGTTCCTGTTATCAAGAGGAGGATTTCACTCCATCTGTTCAACAGCTTGGCTTGCGTTCATCCAGCCTAACTTTAGACACTTCAGAGGTGCCTAACGTAAGAGCTTAATCTGGCGAGGTTTTTCAGCCCTCGGCGGGAGAGGGGATGGTGCTGCAGGGCGGGCGGCTTACCCTGGCTACCCACCTGCCCCGTGCCCTGATGGAGCAAGGAAGCTAGTGCGAGCCAACTAAATAAACTGAAGGTCCTTCTTAAATAAAAAAATAATGAAAATGTGGCGTCTGTGTGCACAGTGAGGATTGCTTTCTATTTTAAATTTTCCTCTTTCTCCCCCCCCTTTTTTTTTTAGCGTGCAGTGTTATTCCTTCTGTGTTACGAAAGGCAGTCAAGGATGCTGCATACAAAAACCTTCAAAACTTTGCTAGAATTTACTGCTGCATGTCCATAATGATTTTGAGGAATGAGGGTTTGATTTTGCTGCATTTTCTGCATGCTAATGAAATAGGACAAAGTGTAATCCTCTACTGAAGGCTTTTTCTTAGGATAATCTGGCCACACAGCTGCAGTCCAGTTACAGGAATGGCAGGAAAGCAAGGACTGTGAGAAAAGCATGATTGCCCGTGTTAAGAAACCATATTTGTTGCCTGACGTGGGTGTAACATTGAAAGTCAAATGTTTCCTCACACGAGACGAGTGCAACTGAGCTGACTTTGACGTTTAACATGCGGATGATTGTCTGAGATTGATTTAGTTGAGGAAGGGTAGTGCGGAGCACCCCGAATTCTTCAGGCCCCTCCT
This sequence comes from Ciconia boyciana, assembly GCF_034638445.1. Taxonomy (NCBI): domain Eukaryota; kingdom Metazoa; phylum Chordata; class Aves; order Ciconiiformes; family Ciconiidae; genus Ciconia; species Ciconia boyciana. The sequence goes on along the minus strand of NC_132951.1, from coordinate 2,082,117 downwards.
TGTCCGGCTGCAGAGAGGAAACCCCCGCCGGCTGCACCTCCGCGCCCCAGGTAAGCCGGGCCGCGGGGGCCGCTGCCTCAGCGGCTCTTATGGCTCCCTCCTCCTTCCTGAGGAGTAGGGGGCAGAGCCCGTGGGTCCCAGAGCGATCTCTGATAGGCTGGCGCACTGATTGGCAGCAGGAGTAGCCCTTGAGAGACAGCGGCTCGCGGAGCTGGCGTTGGACGTCGCCCACGGCGGCGTCTCCACGGCGCCATCTTGTTTGCCTTTAGCTTCGAGGTAGGTGAGGCACCGCGCCACGGTGGTGGGCGCCGCGCCGAGGGAAAGGGGCCATGGAGCAGAGCGGTGGCGAGAGGAAAGGCTGGGTCTGCCCGAGCGGGAAGGAGGGGCTGAGTGCGGACACCTGAGCAGCCTGCCCAGAGCTGCTGAGCCACCCATGATCCAGAGGCCTTGAGGGGAGCAGAGACCTTTCAGCGTGGCGGTTCCACAGGCGGTTCCCTCATTCCCCACGGGGCGCCTGTGGTGTCTGTGGGGGATCCCCTCAGCAGGCTGCTTTCTTTGAGCTCTCCCCGGCATTGGCAGTGCTATGTGCTGGTGTCAGGAAAGCACTAGGGTAGGGGAAGATGGCAGAGTTTTAAAAGAAAATGTTAATCGCCAGAGATTGATGATGCTTTGGGAGAAACCTATGCTGAATTTGGTAGTGTGTTAATGGTCTTTGTGGAGAAGGTGTAAAATTTTCTCTTCATTTGCATGGGATTTAAATTGCCTTGTCTTTTTTTTTTTTTTTTTGCCCTTTGCAGACAACACCATAGGTGTCTCAGGTTGAGGAAGGTGGTAAGTTCTCTTCCTGTGTAGCATCAGCACCTGCTGTTCTGGGTGGTTAATTTTTATGCCAGCTTGTCACAGTCATAGACAGGTTTGTTCCTTTCTTGTGCCAACTTTGCTGAGAGGTGAATTGAGGCCTCCTGAAGGGGAAGCTTTGAAATAGGATGTGAGAACTAATAAAGCACTGTGTGCTTGAACCATTTGATCTATAATGTGATGAGTGGCTGCCTTGTACTGTTTTCCCCATGGAGACCCTGCACAACAAGAAGCCAATCAAATCACTAACTGCTGAGCAGGTTAAGGCAGTTCATGGTTTCCTCCTCCCCGTTATAGGCTCTGCTGAATGTTGGTTGTATTCTGATGCTGGCAGTACAGAAAGCTCAAATAAGGAAAAAACCCCCTACTTCCGTAAATCTTAGAATCACTGAGGTAATGCTTGTGTAGATGTGTAAAAGGAAGCTATTTCTGTGCAGTACTAATGTGTGTAGAAAAAAAATTACTATAGCTTATGCGTTTACACATGTAATGCATACAAATGTATTTGTATAGGCTAAAAACTATTGTAAATAGAACTTTTCTGATTTCTCTTCCTGAAGTAATGGGAGGAGAATATGATTTATCTGATCTCCCCTGGAGGACTGCAGAAGCAGTTTGCTAACCAATTTTGTGAAATATCTTTTATTTTTAGTTGAGTAATTGTATTACAGGGTTTGGCCCAAATTGGCGTAGATGAAATTGCCGCAGATGGCACTGTAAAAGTCCTGGACCCTGCGAGACTTCTAAAGAGCAACATTAAATAGCAAGGTTCTTAACAGAAATCATCTTTGTTCAATGATCTTTTAATGTTAAATTAAATGTTCTCTATACTTTTAGGGAGCTAAAATCTATTTTGATAAAATTCAGCAATTAGGTAATTCAAGCAATGAACTAATAAAGACAGAATCTGTCAGGATGCCAAATAGCATCCAGCCAGAGATGCAGATTTCAAGATAACATTTCTCTTTGTACTGTCTTATCCTTCCTACGTGTATTATTGAGTCTGCTCGGCATGTCATATTAATTCTGCATATGTCAGAGGAGGGGTAAAGAAAGAAAACACTTGCAAGTGCTTTCTTGCAGGTGCCTTTCTCATGATGTACTTTTCATTTATTTGATTTTTTTGCCTAGGACACTCAAATATGTGGTGAGTTTATGCTTGTCTAATGATTAACTCTACAAGTCCTAAACCCTCAGTTTTGCTAAAAAGCATGCTCTCTGATGAATATTTTCCATCTTACTAGATGCAGACTTACAGTGTGATAGAACTGATGGAATGATCAGACTGCACTAAAAGGTCAGTCCTTCTCTCCCAACTGCACGTTCCTGCTGGCTTCCTGGTGACAACACTCACCCAGGCATACCAGTGCTAGCATGAGAGAGGGGACAGATCTATAGCCAGCCTGATGGTCATTTGCTATGGAGTCAAATCTTTAGTTTGCAGCAGCAGGGACAGAGCAGTTAAGTTTTAATGTATGCTTAGGCTCTTCTCAATCTGGGAGGATTAACTTGAGTATCTTAAAATGGTTTTGCAGTAAAGACATCCTGTAGCACTACCTTAGGACTCTTCTTTTTGCTATGGATAACTCTGGTGTTTTAATGCTGCTTTTCACTTTTTGTAGTGAAAAGTTTTTGTGATAAATGTGCCAGGAGCTTGATGTTCTGTAGGTAGGTGGTGTAGGAAAGATGCCAACTGTTTTTTTGGAGATAAACTTGCTGATTGAGCTTTTTCTAAGAGAAGGGTGTACCATAATCTCTGTACTAAAAGGTGCTCTGAACTAGATGTAGGTGACACATGACACATAATGTATCAGTCTGAACCAAATGTGTGTTCCAGATACGCTTCACAGTTTATTTTTTGTTTACAATTTTCCCTTGCTTCCAGATGGAAGAGAGAGGAGCGTATTCTAACATTCTGGATAGATGCTGTCTTCCAGATGCAGTGCCGACATCAGAGGTGTTTGCCCTCGGATGCCACTTGCTGTGGGCTGTCGGAATAATGACTCACACTGATTTGCCAGCAGAGCAGTTGGTAGTGTTTCATAATTTTCTTCTTACAAAATGAGCAGTGGTTAGTTCAGACCAGCAACAAAACTGCTTGAACTGACCCAGCTGGTTTTGCCTGGTACAGGTTGGGAGCACTTTGATGAACCATGCAGCTAGGAAGTCCGTGGCTGTGATAGTGTCTGGGAGGATGACAGTGACAAAGCTGCCAGGGGCAGGGACCTATTGCTTTGGCACAGCTGGATCTGGGAGACACATTCATGAAAACCTTCTGCTTTCAGCATGCGGACCCTTGTCACTAAACCTTACAGACTGTTGCTTGTTTGAATGAGTTGTTGAGAAACATTCAAATCATGAAGTCTGGAGTTTTCCAAGGAATCTAAAGATAGTTGGTGCCCAGCATGAGCAAAAACCTCTGTGTGAACCCTCATTTCCTTTTAGCCAATCCAAAATCTACAATCTGAGCGATAGCTGGAGTAGTTACAAGACTGGAACATTCCATATTATTATCTTATGAGTCTGTTCTGAAAGTTGCGTTATGTCCTTGTGTGAAAAGGATATGCTAGGAGGAAGTGTAGTAAAATTGAAGTGTGTTGGAAGTAAATCTATGGGATGTATTTCTAATACATCTTGAACTTGGCTTAGAGTACTGGTACTTAAAGTTTCTGTTACTCTCTTGCTTTACTAATACCGGTTGAGATATGAGGTATAGTAAACTTTATAGCAAAAGTTTATCACATAATAGTGAAAAGTTTTTCAGAATATGAAAAACTTAAATTTACCTTAATTAAAATGTTAGGGCAAAAGTATTTTTTAATCAGCTTTAGTGACCTGGAGGTGATGTGACCTTAGTTGTTTGCTTGCTATATCATGATCTTACCTTATGGGGCCTTTGGTGTGCAGCTTAACTCTGTGCATGCCTGTCTCTGGAGGTGATAACTATTCAAAGTACAGGTTGTTTTATAGAAGCGAGCACGCTGTTTTACTTACGGTGTTGCAGAGGTTTGCCTTGTATGACAAAAGTCATGATTTTTAGGAAGGTTCTACAGTGCTTCAGGTGGAATCACAGCCACCCTGGACTCTTAGACTCCAGAAGATGCAAAAGTGATGAGACTTGCAGGCTGCCAGATATGAGCGGAAGCCCTCATCATGTAGAGTGTACAGTTAGTGTATGCCATGAGTACATCAAAGCTGTGTGTTTAAACTCCCTGCTGTGAGCATCTGTTAATGCATGGAGTTGTCTGTGTGATCCAGGGTAAAGGGTAGCCTTAGAGCCACATTCATAAATTAATTTTGGGAGGTGACACTAGAATGACTCCTGATGGGGTTTTCTAATCTATCTGGCCAGTTTATCCCAGGTAGGGAAAAGAAAACTGCCATGCAGATTTCATTCAATTTCTGTGCCTGAGAAAAAGTAGTAAAATACTTGCTGAGACTAAGAGCTGTGCCACTGTCAGCTTTCATGATGTGAGCAAAGGGTTTTTAGCAGTTCTTTTAAGAATACCATAGAAAACCACTGTGGTTTTGGCACAGTTCTTGGCTGACAAGAGGTGACTTAATGTCTTCTGTGCCCTGAAGGCTTATGCTAGGTTAAAGAAGTGGTTTTATGGTAATTTAATACTGGTGCGCCAGAGTGAATGGATAGGAAAGAGGAAGAGGATGAAGGCTCGTTGCTTACAGAGTAGTGTATATCTGAGCTCCCCACCTACTCAGGGCATGGTGGGACTGCTGCATAATGCCACTGAGGATCACTTGTGGAACAAGATCTCATCTAGCATGGAGGGGAAAGGATAGTGTTTCTACGAGATGACGACTGTGCGTCTCCCTAAGGTGTTTCTTGCACGGTACGGTGAAAAACCCAGCGTGCCAGAGAGGCTATGGAAGCTTCTGCCAGACTTCTGTGAATTATGGATGAGATGTCTGCTGCTAGCACAGACACGAACAGCAAACTGTAGAGCTCCTGGGTGCCTTCAAGTCTCAGCATTACAGTAACAGACTGTTTTTAGGATCCACTAGCAACTCAACAGCCTGCTCTGATCTCTTAATGTCTTTAGAACTTACAGGTGCTGCTCATTTCTGTGGTTAGAACAGAGTGAGGAGGCCAGTAATAAGTAGTGTAACTGGGAAGTTCTAAATTTTGTCCAAGTCTTAATTCCTTTGTTCTCAGTGAGAATAATGTAACATACATGAATTTAGTTTATTCATCATCTTTCACCTGAATGCTGCTGCATTTTTCTAATCTGGGTATGTGCTAGTCTGCCCTTAGAGGCTTGTTTGGGTTTTTTGATTTTGTTATTTTTGCAAGGGAGGGTGTTGTCTTTTGCTTCAGCTGTGTAATTTTTAATTTGTTCCAGTATTAAAATAAGCCAGTTCATTGTCCCAGACAACCCTGAATAGTCCATGTGCCCTTTGTACATAGCAAGCAAGGTGAGAGATTAAATAGAGTATAAAATACCTTGAGATAGCTGCTTGGATGTGCAGCCTGATCTTGGTGGAACAGTTCTGTTGGGCTTCTGTCACATGCTGTAAACAGATGCCTCCTGTAAGGAGCTCTGTGTTTTTTACCCTCAGCTATATGCAGAACAAAGGATTGGAATAACGACAAAGAATCTGTGATAGTGCCCTTTCTGTACAGGTCAGCCAGAGCTGTGAGGGACAGATCCTTTTTCGTAACTGTGGCATCACTGGAGTGGTTTATTGACTATGTGCCTTCCATCTCCAAGTACAGAGCTGTTGTGCAGGAACAATCACACTCCTCAGCCAGGCAGGGTGCAGGCAGGACTCTGCCTTCACTATTGCCAAGATAAGATGAAATGGAATTGACTGGAATGAGGTCTGCCAGTTGAGGTTGAGGCTTGCAAACTGGCTCTTGGCTTTCTCTGCAAGAACACCTTTCTTCTCAGACTACATAGAAATGGAGCCCTCAAAGTCAGTTTGGAGCAGTTCCTTGCAATTTGGCTTAATTTTCTGGGGATTTAAGCCTTTAATCTTGCCCAGCGTAAGGAATATTTTTGGAATTACTGTATTAATAGAAGATGGAGAAAGCTCTCATCACCCTTCCTCCAGTCACTGGGATTTGGTCTCATCTTCATCTTCCAGGTTTGTTTATTCACAGCCTAAACTGAGGCACCCACAGATCTCTGCAGTTCCCTAGCTGCAGACATAGGAAGTTATGTGTCTTCAATGTGTACCAACATCTTTCTCAAAACCACATTGTTCATTAGAACCAGGATAACTGACCTGTAATTTGCAACTCAAATCCCTGTTCACATACTTGCTTTGTGCTGTATGCAAAAATCCTGTTTACCTCAAGACCTGCACTGTCAGTAATATAGGCGTTTGTGTGGAACTGCTTTGCAGGGCAACATAATTTGATTTACTGAGCTGTAGTTTGTCATCTTGCCCTGTTTTAGCCTTCTCTCTTCTGTTGTAATCAGAAGTTACCCAGATTTAAAAAAAAAAAATCCCTTTGAATAAATGATAACCAGCAGAGGGCTGAGTGTGCCTTTACTGCAAGCAGGAAATCCCATCTTTGGTATGTGTCAGCACCTAAGCAAAGGGTACGGGAGGGAAGTGTTATTTGTGCTAGGGTGACCCTTTTTTGAGATCCAAAGGCCTTTTTTGGTTTTTGCCCTGTGTTTGTGTCTGGAGCAAGAAAGGGCCTTTTTGTATTACTGTAACAAGAGTACACACAGGCTTTTTATAGCTTTGCAAATAAATGTGCTGGAATGTGTAGCCCAAAGTAAAGATGAATTCAAGGCCCTAAAAGTGTTAGCAGCCCCATTGGATTGGGCTGACAAAAGGGAAGGATCATTTACAGCTTAGCAAATGGGAAAGAGAAGAACTCTTTCTAGCTGACTTGCTGGAACTCAATCCTGCAGCAAATCACCAAAGTCAGCATTACGTCGTGAGCAATCAAGTGAGGTGACACTTCTATTCTTGCAGAAGGAGGGGTGCTGTTCATGAAGAATTTGTGCGAGCTTAGCAGAGGGGACGGTTCTGGTGAAGAAATTACTCTTATTGAAGGCTTGCCCTGTAAGGCTAGGTAATGCTCGAGTAAGTGTGAAGTGCCAGTAGGGAGTTCTGCAGCAGAGACGGAGATTCCTCTGGCATTGGGAAGACTAAGTGCTTGATGGAGGGACTGAAGGAGAGTGTGGTAGTTCTGTGGGACTTCGGTCTGAGGATGAAATTTAGAATGCTACAGCTGGCATCCAGTGGACGGCTTTGTAATCTGGCTTCTTATATGCTCTTTGTGGAACAATAGGAATTGATCCCATGCTTAAGTCTTTGCTGTGATACTGGTCCTGTGGCGAGTAGGGTGTGGCTCAGACTGTCACACACGTACGTTTTCAGAAACCTAAATGCTGAAATGAGTGCCTTCTGATTTTTTTTTTGCAAGGAAACCTGGAATCGTCAACTGTCTGGCAGCCTTGTGGAAGGTGTCTGTGAGCCTGGGGAACATAGGTGTCCTTGTTTGAGATACTATTAAGTATCCTACTTTTCTTTTGAAAGTAGACCTCTACTTTCACTCTGCATTAACTGTTTTTCCTTACCATTTTGCAGGTCTCTTAAAACAGATCAGCATCAAAGTAGACCAGCGTGAGGGATAGTGTAGTATTTGCTGTACACAGCCCGTGTGCTTTTAAGTAAATAGGAGCTTTTGCCAGCCCTCAGTGTCCCAAATGCCTGTTACAAAACCTTGCATTTGGGATCTGTTGTTTATTCATGAGAAAAGGGAACTGACATCTAGATACCTCAGGCTGCTGAAATTAAAGAGACAGTAGGACATGGAATTTCCATTGTTTGGTATTGTGTGTTCATTATAAAGTGAGACTAGAGCTAGTTCTCTGATTTTTTTTTTTGGGGGGGGGGGGTGGCAGGTTTATAGATGCAGCAGTTCTTGCAAGTGGAAGTGACAGGCTAGCTTGTTAGTTGCATGGACATCAGTCAATAAATAATTTTTTCCTGCTTCCTCTGTAATCAAATACACTTTTTCAAGGTGATGTTGATTGCAGCAAGATAAACAGGGCGTCCTGCTTGTTAAGGAGATGGTTCCTTCTGCATGGATTCCTTCAGTGCTGTGCCAGCAAGGGATGGGGCTAGAGTAGTCACGCAACATTGGGGAGGGCCTGAAAATGAGGAAGGAGCTTTCTGTTGCAGATTTCACTGCATGTGTTCATCTGCAGGTTGATAGTGAGAGACATTGCAGTACGCTGAGAAAAAGTAGAGAGACCTGGGTATTGCCTGTTGGTTTGGAGGGGGCGGGGGGGAGAGGTGGTAACAGTAATGAGTGCAAAGGGCCACTAATTGCTGCTTCCCTGTTCTCCCAAGCAAGGCGCTGTGTAACTGCCTGGGCAAGTTCAGGTTAGCTACAGCAGGACAGGAACAAAACTAAGTAGGAGATGTCAGGCAGTTCCACAGTGAAGAAAGAAGGACATGCCAGCCTCCTTTATCAGTCTAGACTCAGTATTGTACTACTCCTCCCACGCACCACTCCCTTATCTACCCCTTGTTTCATTGCTGCGAGGCCACAGAATGTCAGCCGGCTCCTGGAGTGGGCCCAGCTCATTTCATTAGCTGTCACTGACCGCAATTGCCAGGCTCCTGCTGAAGAGCTGTCAGCCTTCTCAGCACCTCCGAGATGATAATCCTGAGGTAGCTTTCTGAATGACCTCTTAATAAGCTAGCTAACATTAAGCATGTACATAGGTGTGGTTTTATGCTGATATATTGGGTAAAACTGACCTCAGTTTCAGCCAAGTGTTAATGATGTTTTCTTAACTGACTATGTTCAGTTCTTTATGGATCTTCCTTGCTAAATATTTGATGCAGCTCTGAATTTTAAGTGACGCATGGTTTAGTTGGTTTTGGTACAGTGGTCCCTCAGTAGCTCTTATGTGCATAACTGACTTGTTTGCCACACAACAGCAGACTCAGCTGGCTGCACACTGTTTTGTTGAGTGCAAAAGTCTCACGCCAAGTCTTATTCCAGTTGTCATATATGCTATGGGGTTCCATACATCTCATTTTATTAAGAGTAATCTCAATTTTAGTCAGCTCACAACAGTTTTTAATCCTTCCTCAAGGTTGATCTCCTCTGATTTGATTAATGACCTCTCCACTTAGACTTGAAATGCCGAATTAAAGACCAGAAAAAACACTTCTAAGAAAAGGTAAGAGCATATGATAAAATGACTTCTCTATCTTCCCTTCTAGAGTAAAACTCTGTTCTGTAACTCCAGGCAACTGGACATACTTGAATTACTTATTCCAATAAATTTTACCTTGAGTTGCAGCCTCAAGCAAACAACAACAGCCACACAATTCTCATGGTATCCTCAACTCCTGCCCTCAGTGGCTCTGGACAGGGAAATTGGTTGCATTTGCTTCAGACCTCAGAGGACAAACTGGGACCACAAGAATTTAATGTTTAGGAAATATAGTGAAATGAGAGAGGCAGGAGAGGAAAAAAGTTTGAGAAAGAACTTTACTCGTTCTTTATATATGTAATTTATCTTTTAAGAAAATAGACATCCAGTTTTTCTAATTAGCTAAATCCTAGGAAATGGCCACTTTTCATTCTGAAGTAAAACTTGCCTTCCTGGCTAGTCTCATCACAGCCTTCTCTGGGCTTTTCCGTTACTGCTTCCATTAGCTAACCCCCAGTGGTATTTGTGTGCAGCAGCCCTTGCACAATTTCAGTCCCATATACTCTATTAACTGTCACCTTTGTGAAGGAATGCATTCTGCTTGTTACAGCATAAATGTGCTTTATGTTTACATCTCAGAGTCACAACTTTGCTAATAATCATCTCTGATAAAACTGCAGCCTTAGGAAGCGCTGTCTCCCCTTTCTGCTGAGCCTGTTACCTGACTAAAGTGGAATGGACTTCTGTGGTTTGGCGTTCCAGGCTTCAAAAAACCTTAAAGCCAGTTTCCTCACTGTAAACAACAAACCCCAAACCAATCATAAGGCCGTAATTCCTGTTTACAGAGATAAGCCTTTATTGTATGCTATTGGAAGCAAATGGGACATGGTTACGGTTTTATATACAGAGAAGTCTGTAGCACTGGGTTACAATCAGTGGCAAATGAACTAAGATTACAGTGCAGATCTAAGTGTTGTGTACAGTTAATAACAGTGGCTGGCGTACAAACCACAACACAGAAGCCAAATGAAGCCACGTGTACAGGGTACAGCATCACGTGAGGAAGCAACTTAATGTAGAAAGAGCATTCCATTTACTTTACATTTGCAGGCTTTTTTGGCTAGTGAGTAGATACAGCTCAATTTAAAATTCAGTGTGCAGTTATTTTTCTTCCCACTCAACTGCTACCAAATTAAGACAATTTTAATGTTCAGGTTACATTTTTAATGCTAGAAATAGCTAAGGTTGTTGCCAAATTACTTTATTTGAAGTTGCTTTGTTTACAGTATAGTCAGGAATAGTTTAATCATCATTGTTCTCTACAGATTACAAATTGGGATAAATCTTAAATATTTCGAAAGTAGTCTGGAATTAGACCACAAGGATCTCTTGTACTTCATTTGGAAGTTTAATTCTGGGTAACCTCTTTTGAGAGAGAGCTTTATTGGGAAGAAAGACGGAATTGTCCACCATATTACTCATTTGTGGAATTTGTAGTACTTAAGGTTTAGATAGTTCAAAGGTCATATTTCTTTTTATTCAATGCCATATCCAATCTTAGTGTAAAAATAAACACTCTGTCCTCTGTGGATAAATAAATCCATCTGTTGGCTGCAGGTCAGACCTCTATTGGTGAAAGAGATTTAGAAAAATAGACCTTTTCTTTAATGTTTACTATGCTGACCCACAAAGGAAAAGTGAAATTTATTCAAGTCTAGAAACAGAAATACAGTACAAGTGATTTATAGAATTGCATTCCTTCCCTCTACAAACTTGCTGAGCATGAAACACTGCCCCAAAGCACTGCCTCTGTCTTTTCCTTGTCTTGTAGAAGTAATTGTCATCAGAAAAGTCACGTTATACTGCACTGCCAGATTTCCTGTCTGCCTTCCAGTGTGCAGACTCTTAGCAGGGCTCTGCTTCCTGAGGATTCTTTGCTTAAGAATTCTTTAGATGGATGGGTGGTGGTGGTTTGGGTTATACGAAGGGGGATGTTTTAGCCCAAATTAGCAGCAATTGTTTTAATTGATTTTACTGATGGTGATTTTTGGTGGGTGGAAACTCAATCATTTAAAAAAAAAAAAAAAAGCTTATGAGTTGGACTTGGAAAACACCGGCCTTTCCTCAAAATCTCCACTTCCGAGGCTGCTTCCCATAGATGTCCTTCTCATTGAGGGGCTGGTACATTTGGCAGTACAGGTTTCATGCTCAACTTTGTCACTAAGAACTGGACAGGACTTTAAAAAGCATACAGCCCACTGGGACTTGCTCTGCTGTAGTATTTCAGTGCTTTTGACAGTCCACCCACAGCAGTGTTGCTCTCTTAGAAGTTCAAATGTCCCAGAATGGCTCTAGGACAGCTGGAGGACGGGTGACATTCTGGAGTGGAAGTAGTAGTTAAGCACCAGTTGCTGGCCCCTGCAGAGGCTTGAGAGAACAGAATTGCTTCGTAGAGAGCCTGTCGACCTAAAAAGCTTAGTCAGTTTGATCAATAAATATTGACTTAGGGTTAGGATCAGAAATAAGACACTGCACTTTGGAATTGGAAGACAGAATCAACTTCCTCCCTTTTCTGTCCAAAAGGAGACTAGCTTTAAAACATTGATCCGTAAGGATCTTTGTGATGTCTGATGTGTAGCTCACGAAGCGTGTATTAATGTACCTGTCCCTTTTTCAGGGAAGAATAAATGCATGACTGGACAAAGCTTTGAGGCTTTTTTCTGTGGGTTTTTGTTTTTCTTTTTTTTTTTTTTAAACATCTGTTCTGTGTTGTGTTGTCCCTGAAGGCATATTTACCCACTCTTAAATTATGCAGCATTGCCCAGAGAATGGCTCTGTAGTTGAATATGCTCTCTGCAGTACAGCCTCCGTTTTCTTCCAGTATATGTATATTTCCATGCAATAGATGTTATTAGAAAACTACACTTGCCTTTATCCTGTTATTTTGAGCAGGGAAGCAGTGATACTAGTTTGAAAACACAGGAAATAACCTGTACAGCAAATGAGAATTTTCATAATTAAATTCATATAATCACTAACTTTTCAAAAGCTGTACTGCTCTGAATGCTGTTCTTCAGCCCACCATTATTCTGCTTTGAGCAGTATCACTTTACGTCTGCTTATGAACAGTTCTTTGTGGAAATAATGAAGGAAGAATACTCTCTCTCCTACACTGACTACATTTTACTTTGTTAGTTTACAGGATGCCCTTACAGAACTACAAGTTCTATTGGGAGTGCAGCAATACACACATTTCTGTATGCATAGATCATTAAATTGTAACAGTGCCAGCAGTAAAGCAAGACGTGCCAAGATGTTCTGTTCCTCTTATTTAAGCTTGATTTATATGTGCCTGTTGACTTAAGATGCAGTTAGTGTCCACTGCTGAGATGACACAGTACCCTGAGTAACTTTGTATTGATTACGCTTACAGAAGCTTGTGCTTTTCTAAGAACATAGAAATGAGCACAAAGAAAATAAGTACATCAGGTTGTTTCCATGGAACACTGTTAATCAACTTATTCATAGCAGCTTTGAAGTATGAAGTTAAAACTTACCTTCTGCTCTACTCTCTTTGAAACTGAGGAGTGCTATAGTTAACTCCTCTAGCTTAAAAAAATAGAAGGGGATAGAATGTCAAAATACACTTTTCTGGTAAGATGAACCTGCTACACCAATATCGGTGACCTGAAATATGTACATTACAACATGTAGTTGTGGAAGCAGTATATCTGCTTTCCCTTGTTGCCATGCTGTTCTGTGTAAAAGCAAGTTGTCTAGAATACTGTGGGCATTGTAGAAATAAGTTACTAGCGTTCCTTTAGGGGAAATTACTATTATTCCTTTCCCTCCCAAAATTCAGTTGCATGCCATATACACTGCCTGGAGCAGTCTCCCTATTTTGGATAGGGCTGCATCAGGAAATAGAATTTGTTCATTGGATCTCTCCTGTTCCTCTTCCTCCTCTGGAAAACCTTCCATCCTGGACTCGTTTACTGAACAGAAAAAAAAATTCATCTCCTGTAGCAACATCACTAGCAGCTTTTGGCCTGCTATATGGATAGCTTAAACCTCTTACCTAATGTCTTATAAAATATTGAAAAAACAGTACCATCTCCCCCTGCTCTTAGTATATGAAGGCTGCTGGTTTACCACAGTAGACGTAAACCTCCTGGTTTTACCACAGACTCTATTAATGGTCTTGGAAAAGGCAGTGCAACTTTCCCTCCAACTTCTATGATGCTCAATCTAAGACTGGAGAAGGGCATTCTAGCTTCATTTTTTTCTTTTCTCTCTCTCTCTTGCCTCAGTCCATTCTACCAGGACCAGATGCATTCAGCAAGTGTGTGTTCAAGTAGAAGCTGCACTACACCTTGTGAATGGCAAAGCAGCATAAGGCACCTGGAGCTTCTAGATCCAGGTAAGAGGCAGGAACAAGGCTTAAGTCCACATGCTATTTTGGAATTAAAAATTAACTGCAGCTCTTACTTGTTCCAGCTCCCCTGTACCAATGAATAAAGGATAGCCAATTACATTCAATTAATGCCTTTTAGAATTAGTGTAATTTGTTCTAGTAGAGATAACAGTCAGAGGTTTTCACAAACATGCACTTCTGGCTAGCTATAAAACATTTTGATGTTGTTTACTTACACAGCATAGAAAAACTGTACCTTTAATTATCTTATTGCCACAAACCTTTGAAGTTGGAAATGAGATAAATTCAGCCTCAATCTGTGGTTAAAATTTTTATATGCTCTTTAAATTCTTGCAACTCTTGTTTATCAATGGATTATTAATTAAACATGGAAGAGAACTCTCCCACTGAGAAGGCTTAAGTCTTTGCAACAGTTTCTGTAGACTAGGCTTGATGGGTTCTTTTAAAGTACACTTAACTATTAAACTACCTGTGGTACAGTATATATGACCTTAGATTGTACAGAGTTAAGGCACCAAATACAAGATAAAACAACATCCAAAATAAGAAATTTGCTTTACAACTGCACGTCTCCACATACCACTTTTGGACATTCAGCTCCTCTTAAACATCAAGGTAAACATGTGGTCTGAATGTTTCATGCAGCCACAGGAATTGGAGGAAAAAAACCCACTTTACTGAATTTAAATCTTATACTATGTTGAACTTTTCTCTTACAAAACTCACACAGCTACTTTTAGTAAGGCATTGCACTGCCTACACAGTATCAGACAGGCCTAGCAGAAAAAGCACCCCTTCTGTTTGAAGACCCCAGACTAGAGGAACAGACATGTGTGTCCTACTCATGCTTCTGTATTGTCTTAAACATCAGTTACAAATGAACAACTGAATCAGTCCCATTTCTATGAGCAGAATGGGAAAAAGGAAGATGTTTCAGGAGCACTAGAAAACCTGGACATAAATAGGTATGGATTTAGATGACACAAATAAAGCTAAGGAGACAAAACTTCTGGGGTTAAGTAATAAAACAGCTTTGTGATGACAATTCTCTTAAGCTCAAACACGTTATTACTAGCTTAAGCGGTTAATGTTCAAAAGAAAGTACGGGTGAAAACTGCTGCCATGATCCATAGGCATAGGACTTCAGTGCCGAGTTTCACCAGTGAATTGCTCTAAAATGACTATAACAGAATTTCCACTTTACACCAAGGATCAGATTCACAGCAAACTAGATGTGCTGAAACAGAAGAATGAAACCAATGAGCTATTAGACAAGCTGTCTCATATACTATAGATAGCGGATGCTACTACAGTATCCCTTTGCTTTGCTTTAAACGAGTCAATAAAGTATCTCATTTTTCAATAGATTTATTCAGCAGGAAGCCCGAGAGAGTCTGTGTCCTGAACATTCAAGCTGAGTTACTGGTTTTTAAGACAGTACAACTGTTCTTAACAGAACTCCTCAGCAAGTCCAGCAGAGAGCTAATTTTCATTCTTTTGATGCCAGAGAGGAGAGGTCTTAGTCAGCTTCATGATGGAGAACAACAATCTGAACTTCATATTTACATATCTCATCATGTATCCAAAAGAATCCACTGCAGCAGAATTCTTTTGCTGTTTCCCAGAGCCACCGGAAATAGTAGCTGTTTTTGTAAGCTGCTTCTGTGACTTGGAACTCATCTGAAGCTGGGACATATTTTTCTCTTGATTAAGTAAGAGGCAACTGTCTACAGAGAATTTAGCTAAAGGCAAGAAGTTCTAATACCGAATCATCATATCTTAGCCTACCAAGCAAACGAGGCAGAGGGAAACTTTCAATTTTGTCTGAGTAAAGACTGAAATACTACATTGTCTTCTTGCTCTTCACTTATACAGTTCTGGAGAGATGTTCAGGAATCCCACCTCTAGACTGTGATGATCTACGGGGCGCTCAGAAGTACAGATGCAGAATTACAAATGCAGCAAGGGACACCGTTTCTTTCAGGGGATTGGTGACTGAAAAGACGGGGACTGCCAGGCTTACTCTCCAAGGACGTTGCTGGGACTGGATCAGGGATGGTACGTTAAAGCTGCTCACATTTATTGCTATCTTGGAGTTTTAGAAGTGCCAAGAGATTGATGTGCCATAGTTGAACAGACAACAAAGAGATTTTTTTTCCTAGACCACTTGAAAAATCTTCATGCCACTCTTCCTTCATTTTCTACTTCCTAATAACATGAGGAACCTGTGGTCAGGGAAATTTTTCTCAATGGTTCAATGAAAGCAAAAAGCCTCAAATAATTTTAGATTTGTGCACTTTTCCCCAGTTAAGTTCCTTCAGTGGCTAGAGGGCATAGTCTTGTATTGAGTAAGACACACTTTAAATCTTTTTTCCTACCAGAAGGCAAGTGTTCTCAAAGAAAGAATCCTAGTCTCCAGAGATCAGAGATACCAGAGTAGTTTTCACAGATCTTTCTAACTTTGTAAATGAGTAGAAATAGTCCCTTGGTACATGAAGAAGTTGAAATATTGTAGGAGAACTTGTTTCTCTGAAGCTCTTCAAAGGCTGATTAAAAGCTTTTAAGAATCTAGAAAATTCTGTGTAACAATTCCATAATTTGAGAGAATCAGTTATTTACTGGGATGCTAGAAGGTGATCAGAAAAGGCAGGGAAGGAGGACAGAATTCATGGAAGCAAAGGTATTTAACTGCAGTGAAAGTCACAGCAGC
Organism: Ciconia boyciana; assembly: GCF_034638445.1. Classification (NCBI taxonomy): domain Eukaryota; kingdom Metazoa; phylum Chordata; class Aves; order Ciconiiformes; family Ciconiidae; genus Ciconia; species Ciconia boyciana. The sequence goes on along the minus strand of NC_132951.1, from coordinate 2,065,961 downwards.
AGGGTTTACAGCACATTTAAGTGGGAGTAAGTCATCACAATTGCTGACTCATCTAATTAACTCACACTGGCTACATGACAGCAAATTAGACAGATTAGGAACCACCCACCCAGGCACTAAATTGCCTTTGTGAGGATTGGATTGTGCACTGAGTCCAACAGAAATTGCTTGGGCAACAGAGGCGGCGTGTTACACATTCCCTTCATGAGTATAGGCTGGCCTCCCTCCATCCAAGTGGCACAACGCCCAGGAATAAGGTCACTGTGTTCCAACTCCTGAATATGTGCTTAAGGAAGACAGTGAGCACTGGCAGAGAGAGGACATGATGGCAGGAAGCAACATGTACCATGCTTTCAGCTAGCCAAGCCCTTCAAACCAATCTGGTTGTCTTAAAACCTTCTCTAGACAGAACATGCCTGGAGAAATTTTGTATGGCTGGCAAAGTAGGATTGAAGTCCTACTTTATTAAATAAGTTATTTCTTCAAAATTCACAGTTGTGTATCTGGGAAAATGACAAGCATTCCAGCTGCCACTCACTCATCAGGAGGACAAATGCTGAGGTATGGTTAGCAGTACACAGTACTTAAGGGTTTCCATCTGTAAAGGCTGCTGTTTAAAACTCAACTTCTACCAGTGCAGCTGGTGAAATGGAGGTGCCAGCTCCTTCCAGAGCTATGCACTTTTGGAGAAGAGATACCAGCTGATATGTATCATATGTATGATAACACCAGGTGTCTCCTGAAGTCATGTGCTGACAAACTTCTAAAAAAATGCTTCTGTCTAGCTTTCACCTATTTCAAAATAAAGGAAAACACTGCTTCTAGAATGTATGACCTCACAGCAAGGTCATACCAATGCTGCTCTTACACCAATGCTACAACTGTGTAAGAAGTCAACTGGGATTAAGTTCTCTGAAGAGGAGATGGGCCAGAGAGAATGGCTGTGCTGCACAGGCACTGCAGACAGCAGTAGGACAGTGCAGCAGGCTGGTTATAGATACATTTGGGTCCCATGAAACCCAAACTGGTAAAAAGGGAAAGCAAGTACCTGCCTGATTATGGGTTTGTATGCAAGAGTGGCTAAAGGCAAACAAATGCTTTTGTAACATTGCAACAGTCTGTATTTTATCCCCATTCTGTAAATAGCCTCACTTTCTTCAATGTTAACTGAGCATGCCACTGAAGCTCATAACTGTTCTTCCAAAGTCAATGGTAATGCCATCCACCTCCGATACAGATAATACATTAAACAGGTCCATTCTTTATTGTAAAGCTCTGGCTTCTTTTAGTCCTTTAAGTGCCAGACACCATCTCCCAAAATACACGCTGTCATCTGGTTAGCTAAAACTAGAGTTAAGGTGGGTAGTGTACAGGCACAGACTTTCCCTGGTATCCTATTTATATATGTACTATTCGAAAGGAACTTTTTCAAAATTCTCTTCCATGAACCAGAAATTCCAACTACAAAATAACATTTCTGCTTCACTGAAAAGGTACTACAAAATAGACAATGATACTAGCAGCTGCACATGGACAAAGCATATGGAACCAGGTTTACATATTTGTCTGTTGGGTATATCCAGAGGTACAAAGCTCAGTAGCCATAAAATAGACCTCTAATCTCACAGAAAAGGCATTTTAGACCATGCTCCTGTGAGGAGGCTTTTAAAAGGAAACATGCAAGTATTACGCAAAAGACCAGAGCTTCTAGTTCTGCCTTAGCAAAACTGTGCTTGTAGCAACATTGATCAAGCAGATGTTACCCAAACTACTCATCAGATAATAGCCTGTTATTTCAGTTAGGTTAAAACCTACTCTTAGAATTTAACTGCTCTTTCAAATGCCAATATATTACACCCTTCAGGAGCCTACATCCGTGACACTTCGATACACGGGAATGTTTTGCTCAAGTTCCGCTGCCAATGAGACAGGTTCCTAGGCAATCTTCCACCTTAAGATTTTATCACTGATTCCGAGTGGCTGCCAAAACCAGGATTTAGGAGTCTTAAGTACACTGTGTATTTTGCATGTCAGGCAATGGTGTCTGTCCTACTGAGAAGGGGTGCAGCAAAGGCAAGGGGACAAATTTCAGACCTAAGTACTTGCATTATGAACAAAAATGTATTAGAGAAATTTAGTATCTTTTCAGTGAAAGAGAGAAGTGCCAACAAAGCGAGAATTTTAAAAAAGCAGAAGAGTGGAATGCTTAGGACTGTAAGAGTTAAAAGGGCAATGACAGAAAAATACGGAAATTCACAGTCAGAGCAGTTCTGATGGAAACCAGTACAAATGGATTAAGCTGCCAAGTACAGTCCACAAAGAAACAGATCAAATAAGAGTCAGCAAGACATTTTATTAATCAGTCCTTGAACTGGACAGTGCTTGTCAGACTGACATCAGTTAAGCCTAGGAGAGGAATACTCAAGAGAAGTTCATTATAATGCACCTTAACATTGCCTTGACGCATATAAAATACTGTCTTCCGAAGGAAGCAGAGCAGCCTGCTGCTCCACTATCAGGACTGCTTAGCCTGACAGGCTGAAAGACTGAATTGAATTTTAAGTGAGCTTCAGACCAAGCCCCAGGTTTGCACCTTGAAGATAACAGCAGATGAAAATCTGCACCACCAAATGGGAGGGACATTCTGATGGCTCATCAATTGCACCTGCAAATGTAATCAAATGGTTATGTGCTTTCATGGGCAAGTCACTGGTACAGTTCCTTAAGTTCATTTCCCCAGGGGCACATATATAGGCCACTTGCAAGATCAGGTTTCTGCCAACAGTAGCAAAGCTAACAATATTTAACAGCTATTTTTCTATATCAGCCTATGAATTCTATCCAGACATCCTGAGTCATGGATAACCTACACATGCAGTTATTTACTGAATTTGATGGTTTCAATATTGAAATGAAATATAGTTTATTTTTGCTGTTATATTTTGATGCAAAACAACAAGCTTTGGGCCTGATATACTACTACATATTCCATAGCAAGTGTTTTCCTGTTTTACATCGGTATAAACTGTGATTAGTCAGGGGGTTTTTATGCTTTCATCTCTGAACTGAGACCCTAAAATGCTAATACATCATCATCAACTCCCTCCCTTTTTTTTTTTTTACCACCATTTTTATATAAAAAGTTGTTTCCAGCAACTTCAAGTACTGCAAGTACTGCAATTGTGCAGTACTGTACTATGCAACTTTGCATAACGCAAGGTTATATAAAGGCAAATTAAAAAAACCCTAATATTTTAAAACTACACATACCATGTGCACCATATAGGTCATAATCCAAAAGCATTTTAATCCAAGTAAAATATTTGTTAAAAACATTTACTACAGAACTGAAAAGAATTATTTATGGATGGCTGTATCCTACTTTCTAGCTTCAGAAAACCACAGCTAAGCAAATTATTAATGCAGAGTTAAATCACTGCCTGCCTGCCTTCCTCTCCTCCCACTGTACCCACAAGAGGAAAGCAAACCTGGCTGCTTCATGAATTAATTTGGCCTAATGTAATTTGATCTCTGCAGATATCTGTAATATCAGAACTGTAATATCATCGAAGTCTTTAATTCTTCATTTGTAGTTTAGCTTTAATAGTTCAGGGAAATAATTTCTCTCTGTATTAGTTAGATAATATCACGCATTCCACTTCTCATTTTTATTCCCCGTACCTATAACCATGCTATGGGCTTTCAGTGCAGGCCATGGCTTTGGTACCTACCCAAGGGTTTTCCACAGGTATGCAAGGAATGCAGTGCCTGACACAGCACTATCAATACAGCTTTTTATGCTACACAAGAGAAAAATACTTGAAGGAGAACAGTCTGTTGATAAAACCAAACAATTTCTTAAAACTGTTAAGTAACACTTTCTTTTTCAACTGAAACTGGAGTATTTGAAATGGCCTTGAAAAATACAAAGGTGGAATTCAGACCTATGTATTACCTGTTTAAACATTTAGTTAAACAAGACATAATAAAAACGTGCCATATACAAGATTGTCACAGGTATACGAGATTTTTAGAAAAAAAGCAATAAAAATATTCTTTAAGCTGAAAATAAAATCTCTTACCTTTTATATCACGATCTCAGCTTACAGTCACTACATTTCTGCTTATTTTATACAAGTGCATATGGCTATGAAGGTCCGGAGAGAATGAGAATAAAGTGGTATTAACCTGCTGAAAACTGCTTAAAAGTCTTAAACTGCAACATATAGATGTTCCAATACCATTTAAAAAAACATTCACCTTTCAGTTATTGCTGATTGCTGATTCACAATCTCAAAATATCAACATACAAATATTTAGGAGGAAAAAAACCCAGCGAATTTAGAGCAGCAGTTTTTTGAACTGGATGTTTACCAAATACTATGCTTTCCTGTCATTTGGTGATGATTTAAGAGACACAAAAGCAATCCATTTGAAAGTCAAGTTCAGGCCTACCCTTTTGTGCCTCATATTAATGATGTGGGGAAGAGACAGAGAGAGAGAGAGAGAATATATCATTTAGTTAGATTTTGGAAAAAATATATATTCTATTTTTTTCTCCTGCCTTTTTGCTACATTTCATGTCTGCTGACATGTACAATGGTACAAAGCACTACTGCTTCAAGAGTGACCATTGCAAGTCTTGTAGCAATTTTGAGAGGAAACATGCAAATACAGTCATAGTATTAAAATTCTGAAATACTTAAACAGTGAAAGTAAATGCAGGAGTCACTGCTTAAAGCAGGCACTCCGCTAGGTTTTGTTTCTTGTTTTGGTGTTTGGTTCCCCCCCCCCAACACACCAGTCTTTCCCTTCTAGTGTCAAGAAATAACCAGAAGTATATACACATCTATTGCTAGGTACCCAAAGAAAGGACTGTGGCTTGGAGTAAGTATTGCTTTTCATTAAATGGAACAAAGTTCAAGAAGTGAGAAAAACTTTAAAAAAAAAAAAGGAAAAAAGCTCAAATTCCATGTCTGAAGTTGAGAAACCTCAAAACGAGCCACGTTTGTTCTTGCTTTTAAGACATGTACAAAATGCCATTTCGAGCCACACAACCTGATGGTTCTAGAAGTCAGAGAAGAAATCTTGAGGGCCCAAGTGAATAATAAAAGGTGCGATGCTGAGAGGCTGGCAATAGGGACTGTCAATGAAAAAACCACCTACAGTGGGAAAAGAGCAGAGAAGCAAAAACTTCATGTTAATTTCAGAGTGACTGGCTGAAGCTAAAGCTCCATTTAAATTTCTCTGCTCTTTCAGCTGCAAGTGGAATTTTCATTGTAAAATGGGCACGTTTAATTCTTTGAAGGTATTGAAACATCTAACACTTCCAAGGTTACCACTTTCTGAACAAAGAACTGACAGCTCATTCATATTTTCAGTAAAGCAGAGAAATGTAAAATATGCAGCAAGGGGGCAAGTTTACAATGTGGTTAGTAACTCCCAACAAATGACAAAAAAATAAAAAATGACTTCTATAAATCATCTGAAATGACTGCCATCATGTTGGAAAAGAGCATAGCGCCCTCCTTGTTTTTGAAATAAGAACAAGTTATTTGGCTTACGAATGTTCATCGTATAGAATTGGTTCAGAGAATATTTTGTTTGAAATTTTACAAAGCTGGGGATTAAAAAAAAAAGAAACTACAAACAGTTGCCAATCAGGGGAACTCCAAAAGAGAAGGGGGGAAGGGGGAAACGTGTGCAGAGGAAAGATTCCTTTAATGAATATTTGATTAACAAAAATGGGCTCTTATCAGCCATGCTTTTTCTGCTCCGTGATGGCTTCCTTTCATCCATAGGCCAGCAAAATGTATCGGTGATTTATGAGCAATGCTCAATTTTACTACATCCCCAAGACCCTGCTCTGTATCTCAACACTAAGGCATGGATGACAACAGCAGGCTCACCACTACTTGTCAATAGATTGACATTATTTATTAAAGTACCACCAACACCAAACGAAAGCGAGAACTACGGCAGAAGAAAACCCATTTAAGATATAAACACATTCCTAAGCACAAATACTTCGCTTAAGAATAACAGCTGCAGTTAATTCCAAGAAAAGCAGCTTGTTATATAAGCCACCCCTTATTAAGCTTTTCTAATATTTCCTTCCCTATAACGGGGGGCATAGGGGAGGAGGAACTTTACATTGCTTTAAGCACCGTTCTTACACCCTCTTCATATATACAGCTCCCCCTGCCTCAGCAGTAGAGTCTGTTGGAGAACAGTGTATAAAGGCAATCTTTAAAAGAGCATGAGCTAAAGCAAACCTACTGAAAAGCAATGGGTGAGGTCTGAGTAGAGAAGTGCAGCCAACAATGCTGCTGCTTTTGTAGGGTGATACCTTAATAAAGACTACTCGAATCCCGCGTTAGAGCCCACAGCAGTTTTTACGCAGAAGTCTACAATGCGTGGAGAGAGCGTGGAGCTGGGGCCTGTCCTGGAATTTCAGACAGGTGCGCACACTCCTTAGCAGAAAGAAGATTCTTTCTGTTTGAGCACCAACTCTTAGAAAAGTACTGGCCTATGGCTGAAGTGTGTCACTTTTCACAGCAGCACTCAACAAGAACTGGGACAATTAAATAGCAAGTTTTCATGGGGACCTTGTTGCTGCTTTAGATTCTTATAAATGCCAGGGGGAAAAGGAGAACCCTTTGTTTTAATATACGATTGACAACTAAAATGCTTTCTGTAGAAATGGTGGATGGAAAATCAAGGGTGGGCAGACAATCTTAAAAGTGAAGAAGGCCACAAGAACAAGTGCAATTTATTTTTTTCTTTTTTTTTCTTTTTTTTTTCTTTCGTAAAAACAGAAAAGAAAGGAAAACAAGCAGCTTTTGAGCTCTAAAGAACCTGATTGTAACATAATTGTCGTCCTTTCTCTGGGCAATACGGACTTGACTGTGTATCCCTGTAATTACATAACGAGAGTCCTGTGGGAACTTTCTTCGTTTAATACCTGTTTCACAGAATGCAACCTAATACAGAGAGACAGCCTAAGATTAATTCCCTTTGTTTTGTCTGTTTTTCAGTAGCTTGTGTACAAGTGAAAAGCCTTCTTGGATAATTAAGACTGTGTCCAAAATCACAGTTACAGTATGCTGATCTTAAAGATTATAAGGAAACTCAGGTACTGATGCTTAACTATAAAAAATAAGATAAAACAATATTTTAACCCATATTTTACTAAGTTTATTACACACCATAATATTTACAAAGTTAAATGTTAACTGTAAAGTTTCTATTGTGTGAGGTTTTGGTTTTTTTTTTTTTTTAATTTTAATTTTTATTTTTTAAAGAACTATGCCCTGCGTTTAATAACCCTACAACAAGTACAGGTCATTAACTGAATCTGTGTGACTGCATTAGGAAACAGGCAGTACTCTTGTGTTACAACAAAACAGTTTATTTGTGATCAGTGTTTTATATTCTATACATCCTTCACAAATTTAATTTTACATAATCGGATACTTCATTTAAAACGTAAGATTTAAGCTTCTAGTTCTTCCCTATAACAGAAGGCTGGTATAAGTTATTTGAAAATGAGGTAACATTTCACAGAACATTTTTTTTCAAGTTTTAGAGAACTAAATTTGCATTTTGTTAAAATCAAAAAGTAGGAAAAAGATGTTTCTTTACAAATGACTTTGCTCAAGTATGTGTTCAAAGAAAACAGGATAAAAAGGCTTTTTTTCTTCTAACATTCTGTAACTGTACTGTGTTGTTCAATCAATAGGAATTAGCTTCTGCCATTTGCTAAAAGAATGAGTAGTGGGGAACAGGATAAGTTGGGAATTTCATAACTGGTAACAGAACCATTCTCTTGGGTAAACCTACAGAGAGAAGAAAGGGAGAGGACTCCAAATAAGTTCAGTGATCCAAGAAAGTCAGATACGAGCTTACAGTAGTGTTCTCATTAACCTTTTCCAGATCAGTCAATCAATGTGATTTTAGGGTGCAGAGTCCCATCAACAGTAACACTTCAACACTTTGCACTATTTCAAACAGATGGTTAGCTTAAAGTTTGCTGTTATTTTGGTCCTGGTATTTGGTAAAAATAAGTAAGCAAAATTAAAATTTGGTAAGCAATATTCTCAAAAGCAGAGTGTGTATTTGGACTTGAAGCTCTACTTCATAATCTTTATGATAATTAATCTCTACTATTATCTTGGTTCTATGTTCTGAGTTGATTTCACAGGCCAGTTACGATTGCAGATATTCTAGGCAGGCACTGCTGTGCTTAAGAGAACTCACAGGGAAACTGTTCAGCAGTTTTGATAAGCATCCAGGTAGGTCAGCCAAAAATCAAGCACCTACAGTAAATTCTGCATCTGCTTCATTATTCTGCATTTCCTCTCCTCTATTGAAGTGGCAAATCTGGAAAGATTAATATCTGCCTGATTTCATGATTATTACAGAGTTCTTGTGGCCTCACAAACTTCTGCACAATTAAATGTTTGTTTGTTTTTTTAATCTTTCCTATTTAAATTCTAGTATTTAACCTATGTATCCATTTAGAAATCACAAAGCAGCAACAGCAGGTATTCCAGAGCACCAGATGATCAAAGTGAAGTTTCCCAACATGCAACAGCTTACAAAGGCAAAGAGACATGTTTACCTTACAGCCAAAAAGCATTATCCCAGTACTTTGCATCACAATCATAAGACATTAAAAACAGAAACTCTTTATGTGAAAAATGGGGGCATTCAATTCCACAATGCTTTGAAGTCAGTGATATGTCACATATACACAGCTAAGTGATTAAAATCCAGCTCCCAAAATAGGCATCATGAGAAAAATCACACAACAGAAGAAAGGAATGAAAAAAGCAAGAAAAGCTGCAAGGAAAGTCGGTAACAATTGTATTCTTTTCTTCAGCAGGGAAAGGATTCCTCTTACGTCACCATGTGTCCCTGCTTGTAAAAATACATGCAGATACCACTCATCTCGGTTACAGTCCGTGACTATTGCTTGGAATGAACCAAAGGGATTTGTTAAAAATCCATGACCATGAAGTAAGCCCTAAACTAAACTTCATTTTTCCTTGAGAAAACATGTAGCTGTTCCTTGTGTAATACAACACAAAAGACAACACACAGAGCGCACTCAGTGGGCAGCACTGCTGTCGGCTGCCGTTCTGTCAGAGCACTTGGCCAGTCAGTCAGGCACAAGTTCCAAAACTAGAGTGGTTTGCTTTAATTTTGAAGGGAGAATGCCACAGTATAAGTGCAGCCCATGGGCCCGTTCTCCTTCCCCTTCCGCTGCAGGAGGGTGGAATAGGGCCAGCTGGTCTTAGTCAAGCAAAGTGAACACTTCCAATAAAGCAGCAGCATTCCTCCACTGTTTATAGCTCATACCTCTAAAAGAAAGTAATGAAATCAACATTTCAAAATATTTTTAACTTTTATAATGCTATCGGGGGAGTTGGTATTGCCCAAGCTATACAAATTTGAGAGGAACAAGTATTGAAAATGCTACAAAAGCTAGAAAATTAACAACAAATTGCAGGCTTAGTTTCCCATATGAAAAACCGCAGGCCTTGAAACGTACTCCACTTGTCATTTGAGTAGCAGGCTTTCACCCAGTCCCTGTGACAGGAGAGGACAGTGGGACTGGTTCTGGTGGGCTTGCTTTTTGTGTGCCAGGACATATCACTGACTCCAAAGTGCTTTGCTCCCATTGCCACATAAACCTCATTCAAAGTAACCAAAAGGGCCGGTTAGAGGTATGCGTTGTTAGTCTAGCGTAAAAAAGCCAGTGGGTAGGGAGAAGCTGAGTTAAGAAAAACCCTTCCATCGTAGCTCTCTGATTATTAGTTTATTTTACAATCTTCACAAAACCAGTGCTTTGCCAGCCTAATATCACTATGTTTCTTAGTAAAAAGCATTGTGGCAAATTACCATGTCCTAGCTTCCTTGCAGTCTGATTGCTAACGGTATCAGCTACACAGAAACCGTTCTGCTTGTCCCAAGCAGCTGTGTTTTAGCCTGTGGGGGCGGGTGGGGGTGGGTGTATATGCACACTCAGAGAGTTGACAGCATTAAGGGAGCTTTGTCCACAAGCCACTTACGCTTGGGGACAAACATTGTGCCAATGTTATTGTAACGCCATTTAGATAAATATTGGTCAGAGGTGCTGAAGTAGGCCCTTCGGTAGTCTTTGAATGGAGCACAGATTGGCTGTAAAAAGTAAGAAAACTACTTCAACTCAGTTTCAGTATGAAAGGGAACAGGCAATTAGAACAAGCAGTCCTTCCACAAATCAGGCAAAGCATAGGCAAAAAAGCTACTCCAACCAAAAAAGAACCACAAGGTTATGGCATAAAAGTGTTGTTGTTGTCATGGTTTAAGAGCTTTAATCTCTTTGAATTTCTCCTTGGACTGCCACATTTGGACTGCCACAACAGTTTCTGTATAATTTCTAATTTGTTAATTATTGGGCTATACATACCGTAAGCTGGTGCAGCTGTACTGTACCCATATGGTGCTCCATAGCCTGCAACATAAACAGATAAGGGATGGGTTTCATTTCCTACGGTATCTGAAGACAATTGGTGTTTGCACACCAACACACAGGGAGGGACCCTTTCGGGTACATGAAGCAGGACCGCAGAAAAAACAAACTCACACTAATACATATAAATCTTGCTGAAAACACTGAAATCCTTCTACATGGTGGCTTGAAGAACAAGCTACCCAATGACTTTCTTAAGCCTTAGCATCAAAGAGTTACATTCCGTATTTCATTTCCTGAGCATTTTCTTTCAGCTGAAGCCCTCAAGTCTGTATTGTCAGAGCATGGAGTTGGCATGATCCAGACATCCCCTATTTGCTTATGTTCTTCCTAAAATACAAATACAGTCTAACAGTCATTTTCCTCAACTTCCATTATAAAGGGGAATGCTGGATGCCTGAGGCAGATACCACATCACCGTCAGTAAAGCTCCCGTGAATTCTGCTTTCTCTGCCATTTCTAACAGACAAAGTTTCACAAAAGACATCTGAACACCTGGAGGCAAACAGAGAACAGTATCTTTTTTTCCAAAGAGCTAAGCATGACTCGAGTGAGACAATAAGCAACAGTGGTCACACCAATCTTGGTTACTACATCTCAGTTCATGAAGGCTTTACAGGTTTTTTTTCTGGTGGGATAGCTTGTGTCCGTCACAAAAAGCAAGGGATTTCTGAGAAGAATAGGGAATGAAGAGAAATGAAGGCCAAGGCCAATAAAAGCTTAACAACTAGAGCAACTGGGAAAGTAAACCTATTTCTGGAGTAATTCCATGCTGGCAAGAAGAATGTCCCTGGCAGGTTAAAGTGTCTCATAAATGACTCCTCGGGCAGAAAGACAGTTCCAAAAACAATGTTAACAGCCATTAAAAATGAATTACTGGTTTTTAATATTTATAATTACATCAACATACAGGAACAATGAAGACGACATGCTGTCGACTGTGCCAGGAAGCAAGTTACCAAAAAACAGGGCTATGCTATTAGCACGTGTGAACTGCTGAAGGGTGTAATTAGAACTCGTGCTGCAATCTGAAAACCTGAGCATGAGGAATATAAATTTTATTTCTTGGAAGCTACTGGATTTGCTTTGACTAAGGAATCTCCAGCATCTCATTCTTACAAATTTGTGGTTCTTATTCCAAGAAAAACCAATGTCTAGATTCCCTTCACATGTCACCTGCAAGCCTCAGACATGGTGTCAGAGTCACAAAGAGCAATGCACTTTGAAAAGGGGAATGAGAAGGGGAACATTTCATTAACATTTTCTTGCGTTTACATTTTAACAGCTTATACTCTATGTGCCTGTTGTATTAAAAACAACACAACACAACAAAAAATCCGACGCTATTTTGCACCAGCCAGGAGCAGCTGAGCACTTCAGCTCTTCAAGCGGGAATAGTTTTGCTTCTGATAGTTGCAAACCTGCCCTAAGGAATCGGCAATGAGATACCCTGACTAGTAACTCACCTACTCTGTACAGTGAACACCAAGGATAAATGTGAACCAGAAGGCCCCTGGATTTCAAAAGATGTTTCTGCTAATCAGAACAATGCAGCAGGGATGATGAATTAACATCAGCCAGAGTCTGAACGGAAATTATTTTATTTTTGTTTTTTTTGGCCACCACAGAAGCTACTAATGGATGCTGTGCTCATGTGTGTGATTCATGCAGGTGGTTTCTGGGAGCACAGTGACTCCTGAGCCTGCCAACTTCATCTCCACAAGGGTTTTCTGGGAAAGCCACTCCTAATGCTAAAGGGCACGTGATCCAGGAGGTTCTTAGCTAGGAAGACAGTTTGGGAATTGTGCCATGGCAGTGAACTATGAAGATGACATATAATAAAATAATAAAGCCAGGAAAGCCATTATACCCATAACTGTGTGTTCTGTGCATGCCGAGCTTCAAGTTGTACGCTCATAAAGGACAGGTACTGCCAGTTTTTCAGCTCTTTGATTTATTTAAAGCCCCATGAATTCTCCCTTCTGCTTCATCTCAAGATGATTAAAGCTGAAGAAATCACTTGCGTAGGTGACTGACACACACAGAAAAGAACACCCCAGCAGACAAAATTTAAACTATTAGTGTCATGCCTTACCTGGCGTTATGTATCCAGTAGCAGCAGCTGCCCCAACAAATGCCCCTCGTGTTAAAGCACCTCGTCCTCTGCCTCGAACAGCCTGGACTGCTGCAGAAACAGCTGTATTGACAACCCCTTTAGTCTGCCCAGAGTAATAAAAAATAGCAATTCAGAAAGTGAAAGCATTGCTGGAAATACAAGGGCATCTACATTCAATCACCACCTTTAAAAAATCTCTTTAAACATGTTTGATGCGCCAGTCTTGTTAAAGGCGGAATACAGACTGGAGAAGTACTGTCCTAAAGAATTTGACTGACAGAAACCAAGCAAGTCCCCTGCCAGGTCACTGACTGCAGCGCACACCGAGTCCAGGAGCACATTCACATCACTCAGATCTGGCAGGTGGTGTGGTCAGACTCTGCGTTATTTACCTCAGTTTTGGTCGCATGGGCATGAACAAACACTGGTGGGTTCTGACCCTTTCTTGCTGCTGTGCCTCGCTGCTGTCTTTCCCACTTCCTTACAAGCTTCCTCTCCTCGATGTACAACACCGTCTTTGCTTCTCTCCTACCATTCTGAACCCACATAACTTCAGCAGGGCCAGGATTTCAGCCCAAAGACAAACCACCACCTCATGACAACACTGGACTGCTCTGACCTAACTAACTTTCCTAGAATGCCACCTTCCTTTTCCCATTGTCACCACCTACAAGCGAAAGAACGGCAAGGAGGTTAGAGAAGCTGGTGTTGCTCAGTGCATCAGAGCACAGCTTTGCTGTGCTAGATGCCCCGACTGCCTGCTGAAAACAATAAAATCATGCAAATCCAGGTATTTCAAAGACAAGTTTGGCAATTATCACCATCACTGACCTACTGAAAAAAGAACACATCAACAACAACAACAAAAGAAAAATCAGAATTTAGGAAGTGCCTGAATCAGAGGTCATTTTTATACCTTAACTGTATGTGGAACATTTTTCTGTGAGGTGGTGGTGTTCTCATTTACTAGACTTTCAACACAGTAATGGAAACTGAAATACTCCTAACCAGAGGCCTTAGTGAAATGGAGAGGACTTATTTATTACAGAACAGAAACAAAAATAAGAGTTGACTGTTATCTTTTGTAAGTGTATTTTATGATACATTCTGCTCCAGGTGTGAAATGAGAAAACCCTAATTCTAATCTATTTGCACAAAAGAGACACAAATTGTAATCCTCGGGACCTAGTCCTCTGCAGTCTGCAGTCCTCTGGAGGAAGAACACTGTTGATTAGTTTCTGCTCTGTTCAACCTTTTTCTTAATAGATTTAAGAGATCATTGTGGCCATTAAACCTAATGGACAAGACCAAGCTTTTTATTATACAAGTCTTCCTCACCACACAAAATGGCTCATCTGAAAAGTTGAGAAGGTGCAAAAAAGGTGCAGAAAGCTCAGCTTACTCCAGAATCTTGGGTTAAGGCCTTTACCTGGCTATAAATGACTTATCCCCTAAGTCTATGCATCTTACATGATGAAGGAGCACACTATGGCTCTGGCCTGAAACACAAGAGACTTCCACATCATCACTGGTTGCACCACTGACCTTACTGTATCTCCTCCAGCTAATCAGCACCTCTCTTTCTTTGTGCCTCCTTGTCTACTATACTTCCCACAATATGGTCCCAACTATCAGATTATATTGTTGTACTACAATAATTATTATAGAAGAATGAAAATAGAAACCTTACACGTGTGCATAAAACAAAAGACTGAAATCAGTTGCTTCCTGTAGAAGTTCCTGTATCAAAAAACAACCCAGAGCTGTGATAACAGAGCGGTCCAAAAAGCAAATAAAAATTCTTACCTGAGGAAGAATCTTCTTTTTCTTGTTGTTTGCTGCATTAGGCCCAGAAAACAGTTTTTCAAGTGCTGCTAATGCAGCACTTGCTTTTGCTACTTTCTTATTTGGGCCTGCACCTCTGAACTTCTGCCCATCTACTTCTACCTGGAAATTGAGACATGAGTTTATGCCTAGTATTCATCCTTGGGAATACCATGCTGCACCCACTCATCATGATGTGCCATCCATAAAGAACTTCAATAGTAAAAAAAAAAAAAATCCTCAGTGCTTTATGTGACAAATTTCTATTGCTTCTAGATTATGAAGCTGATAAAGAATACCTAAGTGATCCTGTGAACCATTGTATCGCAGATATTAGGAATGTGGAAACTACAAGTGCAATTCAAAGAGGACCAGTATATCTATTTGATACTGAACTCAGCCAACATGCTTGAGCTTCTCAACACATGAATGATATTGCTAGGAAACGGGTTTTAGGAATCATTTGAGGCTCCCCTCATCTTTAGCAATGCCTTATATACCAACAACTTTGCCTACACTATACATACACTGTTTAACTGGGATGCTACCTCATACCACTTTAGAACCCAGTGCTCCTTCAGAGATAGCACAAGTAGATGAAGATATCAAATGAGTTTACCCTCAGCTACAGTCATTCCAAATACCCCTGGTAAGCTGGCAGTAGGAGATTCAAATCGGGTCACCGACGTGGGGTTACCAGGTATGTTTGCAAAATTTGCAAATCGGGTATTTTTGTCAAGCTGTGGACCTTCTACTTCTCTCCTCCTCCTCATGTCAAGACACAATGTAGTTTGGGGCTGTCAGAATCCAGTTTTAATTCTCATGGTATTTTCCTAAAGTATAGACATTCCTTTCTCCAGTCTAATCATCACAGCAGCAGTAAGAGGTACAAAAACCTGAAAACATCACCACCACACATGTGCACCGCAAAAAGCAAAATACAAAAAAAATCTGATCTTTAGCAGCAAGCAACTCCAAAGACTGAAGCACTGTTATTAAAACCACCTACCAACTCTGTAACTCTGCTTCACTCACCTCCATCACAAAGCGCTTGTCATGGCTTCCACCTGTTTCAGAGATGAGCTCATACTTCAGACCTCTTCTTTTTTCATTGAGCTCCATCACCGGGTTTTTGCCACTTGCTGTGAGTATAGGACCCTGAGTTCTTACCTAGAGAGACATTTATGGTGTTGCGTTACAGCCTTTCTCTCTTCAAAAGGCAGACAAACATCTACAGCATTGTGGCTTACAGTGCCACACAGCCAGCCATGTAGAGAATGCCAGCATTATCACTGTGTCAAGCCTCTGCAACAGCTTGTTCTTCCCAACACATAGATCTCAGCAGGCTTCCCAGGAATGGACCTGTATCAAAGATGACACTGCCTTGGCTTCAGTATAACATCATGCTGCACTAGAACAGCAGACAGAAAGTCTCTTCCCTAAAGAATGGCAGGGGGACAAACAATACTGTAAAAGAAGTCACACCCTCTTTATTTCTGTTGGTGAGAGCTACCGTCCTTGTAGCCTGGTCTGGTGTCTACACAAACTGAACGCTATACCAGCTGCACTTGGAATTTCAACCCTGAAGGTATCCAAAGCTGAAGCTAAGGCCATGGTGTCAAATTCCTTGAAATCCTTTATCACTGAAAGGAGAGATTAGCCTTCCCAACCTTGCACACATCTCTGCTGCTCAATCTAATTACGTCCTGGCGCTACTGAGCTCTGACTGAAGAAGTCTTGTATCCCAGGTCACATGTTTCACCAGAAATATCTGTAACTGTTCGGAAAGCAAGGAAGGTAAAGCTGAGATCTCGGTGCCCCAGCATACCAGCCTGCATTAGAGTGTGCTCAGCTACAGATACAAACAACTGCTCACTAATGAAGAAAAAGATGATTAAGGGATCAAAACAATGTTTTCCAAAGCAACTTCTTATTTTGGATAAAGATCGGGAGTCCTAGTACCAGGACCTGCCCTTTGAAAGTAAAGTGTCTCAAAAGTGTCAACATGGAAACCCAAAGTCATGTAGCTTGGGAAATATCTTGGTCATCTTAAAATATTACCCACTTCTGTGATAAAATATAATAAATTTTAAAGGAAAATTAACAGGTCAGTTTGTTGAGTATAAAATACCCCCATTTCCTTTCCCTGGAAATGTCTCAGTGGACTAAGTATATGTGTGAATTGAGTTGCCCGTGATTACACACTGTCTGGAAATTAAGTGGCTTCCAACTGAAGAAATTCATGTTTTAACACCTTGGTAAGTATTTGAAGAACAGAACAATTACTTATATTTACAACACAAACCACCCATAGTTCTGGAAAAAAGCATTATAACGAAAAAGCAAGCAGGGATCTACAGTGGTTTATCAGTACAGCCTCCAGAGAGCTTGCCACAGAGCTATCAGGCAGTCAAACAAAGATACAAATTAAAGCTGTTACTCAGTCTTTACACAGGACGCTTCTCCAAAATCCCTGGTGGCAATTACAAACAGTGGTCAAGGAAACCAGGAAGAGAAGGGTGAAAGGGATGACATCTAAGCATGAGTTTAAAATCTCCTGGTTTATCAATAGTGAAAAGAAACAAATACCAGAAATACTTCAAGAAAATACCTAATTAATGTACTACAGATCTGTCACAGCTTGATTCCTGGGGACATTCAGCCAAAGTTACTAAAGTTACTGGAATTTTGTCCTTTGAGGAATACTCTTATTTCCCACAACTTCAGTGAGAAAACAAGCACAGTATGCTCCTTATAGCACCTGACTTCAGCTACAAGTGCCAAAGTTAAAGTACATTATATTGAAACTGGAGCATTTTCAATGCAGCATTTTCTAGTCCATTCAATATGCATAGAGGTATTAGGTTTTACATTTCTTAACATCTCCTAATGAATTTTCATATTTTCATTGGTCTTCATGTGTATCAGTTTAAAATACTGTCTATGTAAGTACACCTTTTTGACAAACCCACTATTGTGAAATTTGCATTACTAAAGCCCAAAGGCACCAAACAAGACGGAGCTGTCCCAATCACAAGGCCATATGTAAGCTAAGTAGAAGAGACAACACCTGTCTCAAAGAGTTCATGGTCTTATGAGGACAAGATGGCTACCCCACCTTAAACTTGAGGAAAGGAGGCACAAAGATCAGTTATTTGTCCACAGTGACACAAAGCCTATGGCAGATCCGAGACTGGAAACTCTCTCTTAATTCCTCATCCACCACCCTAACTAAAACGCCATCCTCTTCTGGGAGAAAAGAAAAAAAACACAAAAACCAAAACCCACACCTCTCCATCACTTGTACTTTTTAATGCGATACTCACCTCTAGGGTAGCGGAGGTGTCAGCTGTGGAATTTCCAGTATTATTGCTTGAGATTGAAGACATTGTTTCATTTTTACCTTCAGTATCTGATTTTTCATCAGAACTCATACACTCCACATCCGCATCAAAACCAGTTGGATACCCCATCGCTTGTAAAACCTACAACAAAGCCACATGAAATGAACTGTAAAATAGGTGGCAGTACAGAAACAAATACAAAGCTGACCACAACGCAAAAGAATGTCCACCATACACTTAATAAAGGCAGATTGCTTAGAAATACATTTTCTTCTGTGTTGAAATGGAGAAAAACACAATGGGGAAAATAGTTCCAGGTTTCCAGAAGTGGAATCAACACAAACAGAATTTTAGTCTCAAAGATAGCAATTACTCATGAGCGTCATTCATCATCTCGAGAATTCCTTGTGAAATAGTAGATTAAAATTCAGAAGTGTATTCACTGCATGACATTGCTTAACAGTATGATAAAGGAGATTGTTTTGCACACCATTTTCCCCCTCTCTCTGTGTATATGGACAGATGAAGAGATTGACTGTAGGGCAAACAAACAGTCTGATGAGAATTAAAGCACTGTACTTCTACAAGATGGTACTTCTGGAGTTTCCTAGGACACCGCAGGTGACAGCCAGTAGGTACCCAAGTGGTACACAAAACATGTCCCTGAAGCTAGACGATGGATACCACCTCCCTTGCTTGCATCTTTCAGGAACACCAGAGGGTAGATGCTTCCAAAGCAGGTGTACAGGGAGCAAATTCCTGTATCAAGATGTGAGGTGAAGGAACACCCGGCTAGCAGAGGAACAAACTGTCTGCAGTAAGCCTGCCTCTTGGTGAGCCACGTCACAACTTCCAAGCTTTCTCCATGCTGCTTACAACCAGCAGCTGTACAGCAAATGAAATTTGACTGATCAAGGTACTATTCACTTCCTTCAAAAACATCCTCCACCAGCAAGGCCAGCCTCTCCTTTAACCAGCTACCTAACCTAGTTGTACGGAGGTACCAGACACAGGCCCAAAAGAACCTGAAAAGAACTTGAAGCTCCACTGAAAATTTAGTCCCAAGAACAAAGTTTGCAAAAATCACTATGTTCCAACACTGAATTAAGAACTGCATGAGTAACTCCAGGCTCAGCTCCCATACAGTCGTGGTACATTTGGCTGCATTTTCAGAGCTTCTAAATTTTAAAAAGGTCAGATCTAGAAACTGAAATGGTCACATTATTCCCTCTTACAAGTCTGGGAAAGCAGGCCCCGGATCTGCTAGGAAAAAAAAAAGAAGAAAAAAAAAAAGCTAGTCTCTACCACACCACCCATTTCCTCTTGGCTTGAATCATGGATGTTTTGAAGTGTAGCCCAGGATTTGTATATGTGTAAATTTAGAGAAAACAGAGCTGGGTAGGCACCAGCACAGCTCTGGCTGACGCAGAGAGGTTCAAGGGCAGAGAAGTCACAGCTTTTCAGGGCAAGTTTCCTTTTTGTTAAAACAACTGCAGGGAGGGGGAGGGACACACATGCAGAGAGCTACTTTTCCTGGAGGAACAAGACATTCCCTCAGATACTTCTGGACACTTTGAACTTGAAAGCACATGGGACAATGGGATTTTCAAAACTGAAATCAAAGGAAAGCAGAGAAAGTTGCCAGATGAAGCTTCTGAAAAGGAAATTCTTGTTCAAAACAAAATGAAGCACAGAATGACAGATGGGCTTGTTCCTATCAGAAGTGCAGTTCTATTAAAAGAGGTTCTGTTTCACATGAACTGTCTGTAGGAAACTTTTATTTCTTCCCAGAAACCCAGCAGGCTCGGTCTGCTTTAGCAGTTTGGACTGTCCTCATGCAATACAACAAGAACGTTCATGTTACGTGTTCCAGTCTATCCCTGCTTTACAGACCTAAGCTCTGCCATGTACAGCACCTACAAGAAGCAACAGTAGGTTGAGTAGTACCTGAATGATACTAGTCTCTTACTGAAAAATTGACTGGAAACCAATTGTTCCTGTACACTGTTTATCCCAGTGCACAAAGGTACTCTTCAGACACTGGAGATGGGAAACAACTCCATGTTTCCAGGAGCTCACAACCCAGGAATGGACACAGAGAGGAAAGGGGAGAAAGAGGAGCCACCGACATGCGGTTTTCAAACCAAGAGGAGGAAGGAGTAGAACAGAACAAAACTGAACCCCTCCAGTCCAGAACTTAAACACCGCATTCAGATTGAATTGATTGAGGTAAACACCTGCAGAGCCCTGGGAAGTTCTCCCTCCCCACTGCTAGTATAAAACTAGTGATGCTTTTTGAACCATGCCCAGCTGTGCTTAGACTACATAGGTAGTAGCTCAGCTTCATCCAAATTTTTTTAATTTTGAGGTTGCATATTACTAGTTCTAACCATATTTCATACTCTATGTTCCAAGATCTGGGGTTAGCAGATTACTTCAGGCTGCCTTACCTTCACTGCCACATGGAGCTTGGCTGTTTTCTTAGAAGGTCCTGATGCTTCATATGTCGTACCATCAACATCTACAGACATTGTGAAGACTGGGGCATGGACTGGACCAGACTGTGACAGCAGCTTATACTGAAGCCCTGGCCTGATTTGGTTCAGCCTCATCAGAGCATTCATGAGATCTATTGCTTTACTATCTAGTACTAGTACAAGATAGTAGAAAGGGGAGGGGGAAGGGAAAATGAACAAAACAAGATGAAGAGAAAAATGAAACAGTTTGCATTTCAGTGCCTTCTGTCTGTATAAAGGAGCAAAACAACCCCTCAGCCTCTCAGAGGTTGAGGATAGCCATAACGCTGTTAAGTCTGTAATAAGCCATTCTACTTTTGGGTAACAACTATAATTACCCATTTTTTAAATATTGTTAACACAATTCTTTTGCAGCTAGCTATATTATTCCGGGCTGCTATAAAAGGAGTGACAACATTTGTAGGTAGTGAGGAACCAGATCCAGAACTGGCACCAAAGTAGCACAATGAAAATAGCCCCCAGAACTGACTGGATCCCAGTGATGCCAAGAGACTTCTCGTCTGTGCATATATGCAATGTCAATGTTTTGCAGATTAAGCATTTTATTTTTCTTGTGGGAGGTCTTGAAAGACCAACGTCTAGCTGAAAAAGAGGAAGAATGCAAAACAGCAAATCTTCACGCAGCAAAGTCACTGCAGTATTTTGAAAAAAAAAAAAACAAACCCCACAGTACAGGGACATATCAATAAAATACCTCAGCTGCATGGGCAACTTAAATTCTACTGTAACTTGATGGGTAATCCCATTTAAAATGCAAATCATTCAGTTAGTAAAACATGTCAGGGGAAATTCAGATGCACAGTAAGAGATGTGTTTGACATTCTGAACGTGGAGTGATAAACAACATTTTTTGCTCCAAAGACTTCTTCCTGTTGTCCATATCAACACAGAGAAGCTTTTAAACCAGCTCCCACTGTACAATCGATCTTTGAAAACAGAATGGAGAAATGTTGCACTTACTTTTCCTCAGATTACGCTTCATCTTTTTATTTGGATCTTTATCATCCCCAACATTATCTTCCAGTGGTCTCTTAAGAGCAGATGAGCCTGTACCTAGGGTATAAATTTCCTTGTAATATGGATATGCTATTAAAAAACAAAATTCCACAGCAGGAGTCTGATTAGTCCCTTACTGTTCCTTGCATGTTTATAGTGAAAAGTACGCAACCATCAGTCAAAGCTATCTTATTACTACGCATAAGCAAATATTAGCTTATTACTCGCTGTAGCACGCCATGCAAGATGTCCATTTCCAATACCAGGTGTGATATAAGTAGTGTAATTCTGCAGTGTTGTGTTTTACAGTTAGTCTAAGGCAAGAACTCTAGTAGTATTGTTTTTACAAAAAATATACACGGAAATTTATTTTTATTAGATGTATATTGTTTTCTAGGAAGAATTCTTGAGTAATTCTTATTACGGACACTCATTATCTGCTTTTTGACCAGTCTACAGTCTCTCCTTCCCCAGCATAAGAATCATAAACACTACTTTTACTCTTCAGACCCCAAAGGATTTTGTGCTTAAAGAAAATCATCGGCTATATTCTAGCTGTACTGCTGCTCCTCTGTTTGTACTTCTAGAGAACAGAACTTCCAGATTTTCTCCTAACAATGAAACATTTTAAAAAAAACCCCAAAACCAACCAAACAAACAACAAACTGCACACATTTAACAACAAAGAAAAGCCTTTACCTTGCATTCACAGCATATAATTCAGGAATTTCACCCATTCTAAATTAACCCCTAGTTTACTGCCCAATTAGTGATTTTTGGAGCAAACAATACCTACCTTCTTTGTCAGTTACTGACCAGGAATATTTCTGAAATGACTTATTCGATGGGAGGGGATCCATTTCCAAAACCTTATAGATCTGACCAAAGGCTGATAATCTGAGGGCATGCTATAAGGTGACAGTAGAAATGTAAGTTACATCACAGCACTACTTTACCTCGGTTGTCTAAGTTTCTAAATAAGTTTGTAGACACAAAACCACTTCTTCTATGAGAAGACAGCTTCTACAGCTATCTTCTGTGACAGCTGTAGAAAATGCCAATGTCTAAAAATTTAAAACTCATTAATTTCTATAATACGAAGTGCAGGGCACATTGACAGGGAGCCTGCTCAAGGGCTCTGTGCCAGAAGCACTTGAGGTGGGATGCAAGTGGTGCACAGACCTTAGACTGCCTTTTGTAAGGATTAGATTTTATACACATTTAACTCTTGCAGTCATGAACTATCATTTAATCTTTCCAGGGTAGTGCACCGGAAGAACTGTCAGGACTGCCATTAAAATAAGCTATCCTGGCAGAGAATAAATTGTATTCATGAGCTGAAATCTTCACTGTTGTAGTATCTAGCTCCTCAGACGTTCGAGTTTTCTACCTGAGCACTGTGCGTAATGGCTTCTTTTTGCTGAACTGTCATATAAGACAAAGCATCTGTTGGCTCTCGTTCACAGGGGTCATGCAGACCAGGGCCTCCTAGGAGGGAAAGAGGCAAAGCAGATTATTGAGAGTAAATGAGAAGCAACATGAAAATGGGGACTGATGGATATTGCAACAGCTAGTCTCAGTCTTCAGCAGAGTGGGAAGCGCACCTTTTCCAGTAAGGGATTCAAACATCAGACAAAGCAAGCTAACCCCAAGATTTTACTCCCTTGCAGTGATGGCCACAGAACGTATCAGGGTTAACACTGCTCATGTGTAATAGCGTGAACTAAAAGCAGTAGATTTAAAAAAAACCAAGTAATTTGGATAGATATGTAGATTTTGATGAATCTATAGAACACAGATGGTCATTAAGGCTATTTATTTGTTTGCAACCCCTTAATGAGATAGGGGTTAATTTATAAACAAACCTAACATTCCCCATTAACTTCTACTGCATTGGAAGTACTCATTCAAACCGTTACAACCATGCAACCTCCTTTTTTAAATTTTCTTTTAATTTTAAACAAGAAACCATTCATTTAGCTCCACTGCAGGTTAGGAATTCAAGGCAGGCATTTTTCATCTAATCATACAGCAACAGCAACACATTAAGGCTGTCTGATCAACCTTTTGTGTTCCTGAAGTTAATTTGGCCCCTTACCGGGAAGCAGAATTCCAGATGCCAAACACTCCATCACTCGTCGCAATGCTTCCCCAGCGCCCAAAGGTCTATTACAAGTACCTATAGATTTTTCACATATAAGCTCGAGTGGCTAGAAGACATTAAATTACGATTAGTATGGACACAAGGGTAACTGTAACTGCAGTTAAATATGGAGGGGTAGAGGGGAAGAATATTCACATCAGCTTACTTCATTTTTAATCCACTACAGGCCTAACTGACAGAGACATCCATCCCAGAGGACTGCTCATGGCCCGTGTATTTGTTCCCTGCTCTGAGTCACCTTTTGAGGAAACCAACTGCTCTCCATTAACTGCTCAGGAAGTCTAAAAGGAGAAGCCTTCTAAAGCCGAGTCATCTGAATATTCTCCTCTCAAAGGGTCACCAGTTCTACATGAGAGCAAACACTGCCTCCGCTGACCTACAAAGTGTTCCTCTCTGGCTATGCAGAGCACTTGGCCCTCCCCAAACCTGCTAACGTGAAATGGTATCCTCTGGTAAGAGCAGCACTGTCATGGTAGCAGGATATTTTTGAAAAGCTAAACTTGGAGGCAACAAGTAGGATTCCACTGCAAATCCCTGAGGATGTGCAAGGCCCACAACATTACGTCTCTTTCCGTGGTATCTGTACGTCTTACAGGCTGAACAAATACTTGCGTTCCCTTTCCCTCCTACAAGCGCTTTTCTACACAGGTAACAGCAGGGAGTAAAGGGAAGGAGGGTTTAAGGAGGAGTTTCCTACAATGCACAGTTTTCTCCAATCCGGACACTGCTACAATCCTCAAGAGATCTGAGACCTGACCTTGTGGACTTCAACTCTTTCTGTACTTACCCATCCTTTCAATGGTGCCCATGTGGGGACTCTGTTGCACAAATCCCGCAGAATACGAAGGACAATTACACATGATTTTAGTCCATTTGCCCTGGCCTAAAACAAACAAAATGATTCCAGTACACCTGCAGAAACCTGGCCTTCAATTTTGCTTTTCTTTTTAAATGCACAGAGTCCTGGGATACATTTTTTAATTATCGTTACTTAATACTTAATCAGCTTCATGCAAAATAAAAACAATTACATAAAAGTAAAATACTTCTATTTAGAGAGACATATAAAAAAGGAAGCAAAATGTCAAGATTGCTTTCGTAGCCTCATGACAACTCTAGACCAGCTGGCTGTCTACCTGTCACGTTTGCCCTTGTACAGTACAGCACTGAATTCGGAATTCTAGACCTTTGCTCTATTAGGGACTAGTCAGAAATTAAAGAGGCATTAAAATTAAAACTGTCTCAAATTAAACCTCGTAAGGCTACAATAACAACAAGGTAAGAACAAATAGCCAACCTGAAACCATTTGGCGTGCCGCAGAGACGCCAAGGCCTCCAGGCATTTCTGCCTGTCCAATAAGTCCGGAGGATCTTTCATCGCAACATTATCTACTGGTAAAAATGGGATAAAAAGAGACAGATACAATTTGACCAAGGGGTTTCTGTCACAATACAAAAAGAGCGGCAGCATCTCAATGAGATAATAAGACTCCCAGAATTTAAGTGCACTGTGTTATTTAATTTAAACAAGCCATTAAAGGTAGTAAATGTGCACATGTGCAACAGAAGCAAAGGCATTCACTCCTTGTAAAGTAACAGTAATAATAAAGATGGCCACTGCTACAGACAATCTGGGATCTTATTAAAAATGTAGAACACATTTCAGGGCAGAAAATAGCTATATAGCACTTTTTTTTTTTGGTTGTTGGGTTGTATTAGGCTTTTCTTTCCCCTCTTCTTTCCCTTCTTTGTGACTTTTATTCCAAGTGCACAGAAATGGCACAGAATTTCAGAGAGACAAGCTTCTTTTGACAAGAGGAAGATATTCTTGGGGGGTATAAAGAAAATTGTAATAGGTAGAAAGTGAAGTTATGTCCATGCAACTGTTGAGAATTCAAAAGAAAAACAATGAATATATTTGAAATACTATTGCATGAACAATACTAGCCAATATAATTCCATGAAAGAAATATATAAGAAATGCTAGTAAGGAATTTTACAGTTTGATTAGTCTTTCATGTAACCAGAACATATGAAAGAAGTGAGTAAGTCTAGTGACTTTCAGATTATTAACGTATTGGGGAGGTAATCCCCTCTTGTAAAAACCTCCTCTTCCCAACAGCAACTGACATCAACAGAGGAAATTCAAAGAAGGATTTGAGAGACAAGACACTGATATCTTCTGTGGAGGTTTACACTTTTTTCTTTTTTTTTCCCCGCCCTTTCTCTTTTTTTTATCCAGCATGAAAACTGCTTTTAGCAGTCACATCCAATTCTATATTGAGGGACATTACGCGTCAGTCCTTTCTTCCCTGATTTTTTTTTTTTTTTTAATCCTAAGGAGTTATTAGCATCCAGATTCTCTGGAAACTCTGTACAAATGACAGATTTTGCATATCTGTGAAATTAGGTCAAAAAGATTTTAGTTTTTAGCTGACATGAGAAGAACATATTGGAAGAACTAAACGAATTCATGGCTCAACTAAAACCTTGAATATGTTATCTTCCTATGAATACACAATTACTCTTTATTTCAAAATAATTAATTTGGAAATATAGTATTTTCATTATTCATAATGGTCAATTCTCCAGGTCTTGAGAGAGACCTATGCAGGTCTGAATGAAATACAATATCCATTCCAAACTGAAGACTATGCTAGATAAGCAAAATCCAGCAAGACATTTAAAATATGAGGACAAGTTAGGAGAAAAAAGTACCATCAGTTTGTAGTACAATTTTAGTAACATCTCAAAGTACGTTTTCATAGGTTACTTTGGATAGTATTGGTTGCACGTGCAATTGCATCTTTAATGTTAAAGTTGCTTCACCTCCTGTGCCATTCAATGGGAAAGTTACTCTGGTAAAAGCACATTATGTTATGATGGATAAAAGAGCCCAAAGCCAAAAAAAAAAAAAAGTGTAAAACTGAACAGAACCAGGTATCTTGTCTGACAGTTCATAGTTGCAGTTCGCACCTGCTAGCTCTGCTGTCAGCAGAAGACTTAAGTGCTATAAGCTTATTTTCTAACCCCAATGAACTTCGCAGCAGATATTTGCATTGTTTCTAACTGCCCTCATCAACAGTATTACAATAGTGGGATGAATCACTCCTCTTGCCTGTTTTCCAAATAAAAGCTGCAAAGTCTCAAGGCATTGGATTTCTATGAGCAGAAAAGGTCATTTTGGAACACCAGATTTGCTTCTCAATTTCCTTTGCAGTTTCATTATTTTCAGGAGTAACGTTTTGTGGCACACAATTACTAAATGTACGTCTATGTAGTTCTGTAAGAAAACTTTGCTGTGGACAATATAAACATCTGCTTAAAGCTCATGTATTGTATAAAACAACTACTGTCAATGAATGATCAGAATCTTATTTTAAAACGTTAGAAATGGCAAAGGTGACTGATTGCAAAATCATTAATTTTTGGCAATGAACTGGATCTTTAAATCCCTAGGGACTTTTACTTAGTATTGTACAAGGCTTTGCTAAAGTGCATTGCAGCCATTGACAACGTACATTAATTCTTCCTTTAAACTACAAAACATAAACAGAATATGTGTCATCTGTCATTCAGGTGAATGAAAAGGCTTTTCTAGTCTCATAAGATAATTTGTTTTCAACAAGTTAGAATCTTACTTCTTCCTACAGGATTAAGGCTCTTTCCAAAGGTCTAAATTACAAATATCTGGGAGAATTTTGCCAATCGCAAATTCAGCACTAGTGTCCTGAGCACCTTTCGCAGATGTTGCAGTCAGCCAGCTTTTGGGTGCAAGATTCTATTAAACAGAAAGATGAAGAGAACAGGCAGTGGAGAGGGCGAGCGGCTTGCAGCAGGCTCCCTTTCGACACCCTCAGGAGAATGGCATGTTTCTTCATGCTCTGCCAGTCAGGAAAGTGAGACCCAATCAAAATTTTCAAATGTGATTGCAAAGCTTTACTTTTTTTTCTTGTGGTTTTAACAAGGGCAATGATACAAGGAGTTTAACAAACAGTTAATAATAAAGCCCTGACATTAGCTCACACTATGCAACACAGAACCAATCCTTCAGTAATTCTCTCCCCACTTGCTGTATGTATTCTCTTCACACAGTAGCTGCCGGCTTCATTCATTTGCAGCCAGCCATACGAGGAGCGTTGTCTTCTCCGTAGAGGCAAGGTAAACCTGTGGCTTGTTGCCCCTTCAAAGGCACTCGGCACCTTTGGAGCATCACTGGCTGCGCCTGCCCAGCAAAGGCGGCAGCAGAGGCAGACTGTTTAGGCAGTAGTTGCTCACAGAGCAAGGCTGGTTTCAGCCCCACTGTGGTAAATGCACGTGTTTAATATTACATAAGCTTGTTGGTACTGTACGCTCAGTAACAACAACTGATTTGCAAGCTACAAGGTTCTGGTCTGGAAAGCCCAATTTATATTTGATGCTACGACTAAAAATTCAGTTTCTTAAGAAGTTTTAAAATTTAACTGATGCAAAATGCAGGAATTTTAGATGCTTGACTTCTCAACTCGACATGAGAAAGCAGAGCTTTATGGATAGCCATTTGTGAGAAACACTGAAATGCACACACACACTGGTCCACTATTTATTTTTGCTAACGAGCAGCAAAAACAAATAGGACGAACACCACGTCTTAAACATGAACACTTTTCCAAAGAGGTGGGGACTGAAGAGAAATCCAGGAATGTTTTTCGATACATTCTGACATCAGGGCATGAAGGCACACACAGCATTCCTACAGAACAAATGGGAGCACTGGTAACGAGGTCCGTTGTGCCTAACCTTGCCGGTTTGGTTAGAGGACAGATTAGTGCTAATCACACCGAACCCGAAACCTTGGTCAGTTTCGCGCAGCCTCCGCTCCCGGCAGCGGCGCCGGGGCAAACCGGCGCCAGCGCCTGGAACCCCGTGGCCCATCTTACATGTAAGATGAAAGGCAAGTTGACAAGCATTTTGAGCTCCTTCGTTCAAAAGAATGTACGGAATACACTCCAAACAGTTTTTAAAACTGCATAGAAAGGAGATTCGCATTTGGTTGGCATTATTCAGGAGTATTGAAAAAAATACAGCAGAACTTTCTTTGGGGATCAAGGTATTTTCTTTCACCAGACAGTTTCTCTGAGTATTTTCCCTTGATATTGGATATGAAACTTTTCTGGTCTGAATCTAAGTGAAAGTGACCTACATATGGTTAGAAATATTATGGAAAAAAGTATCCCTCCCGCCTTTCAGTTTACTTGGTGACATCTGCACGTTTCACATACCTTTGAAAAGGAACATGATAAATGTCTCTGTTCATTTGTGATGAATCAATGTCAAAGAACCTGAGCTTTAAAACAAGATCCATTACCCTATTAACTGTCCTCATCAGCTGTTTAGAAGTGACAGCATAACACCACTCTACGAGAGGTAGTGAAACCATTTTAAGTTTTTAAAAAAATTAGTACAGAATTTTGAAAATATTTTAAGATACTGAAAACAAAATAGAACACCTACATTTTAAATATAGGAAAGCATAAAAATTCAACTCCTCATTTAGTCCGAGATGAACTCAGGAGTCCCTAGAATTTACTGCGCAAGGGCACCACTTTTTGCAAGAAAATACTGGGACGGAAGCCCTTGTGCAAAACTGTGTCCCCTTGTGAGAATCTTGCAAATCCTTTACCATTACAATTTGTTCTGCACTTTGTGCTCTCTCTCACAAACGTGCATCAGCTGCAACAACTACAGGGCTGATCTCAGCATCTGATGGGAAGCTGAAGAACAACAAGTAATATGCAGTTTATTTTTAATGGTCTTGCAAAAGAGCGTGGTCACTAATTGGAGAATAAACAGACATTGCAATTAGGAAATCTTTGCCATTCATCTGTTTTGTAAGATTTTTTTCTGCATCCCACTGCTGCCAAAGTGTTGCATTTCATTTGCGAAGGGATCCTTCCTGCCATTGCCTCAAACAAAAACGAAGAGAAACTGACCAACATTTCTCATTGTGTCGGTATTTCATGTGGGAGAAGGGAGGAAGCAAAGGGCTTGTGGCAAGTCTAGAAATGGGAAGAGCGCGACAGGGAGTTCCCTAGCCCACATGGGCCCAGCTGCCTCAGTTGTCATGACAGAGAGTGGCCAGTTGGTCAAAGGTCTGACATCATCCAGTGGCAAAGTTTCTAGGGATAGGTTTGGGAAGCGGAAGCAGAAATTACTGGCAAGATTTTAAAAATAAAACAAAGTATGGCTACATTTGCTCTTCTCTATTGCTCCTGGTTTGTTTCCAACCTCGTTGATACTACCAGTCAACGTTCTGTTAACAAGGGGCAGATAACTACATTGGACATCACGCAGTTAGGGAGAAGGAACAGAAAGAAACTAAGTTACAGTCTTCTATATCTAGTTTGCTCTAAGGACATGAGGTACAATGTTCAATTCGGAAGCAAGAGTGCTGTATTATAGCACTGTAACTTCAACTGTATCCCAGTTCGGAAATTCTTAAAGCTAGAAACATACACATATGTATCATCAATTAATAAAAATTGAGGGCCAGCTTGACATACTTGCGAGCTTTGCAGGAGAGTTTTTTTTAATGTAAAAAGAGAAACAATTTTATGAGTTTTTCAAGATACTATGAACCAATCCCACTTGACTGACTTAATTTGAAAACAAGACTGTGCAGCGCTGGGGTGCTCAAGAATTAACTAGCAAGTCTGAAAGAAAGGAGAACTAAGACCTAATTGTATGTCAAAGTTAACACTGTAGCAATATTGCTTGCAAATGAAACCTATGCATATTTACATGAAAATTAAGTGACCATTGTCTTTTTAAGGCACAAATAATGTAACCTATTGTGGCAATAGCCAGTCTAGTTAGTACACGATGCAAAATTAAAAACCTACTTCCCAATTAACCCTGTGCTGCACAGTCAGGGCATTTAGATAGAACAGTCTTAAAAACAAGTTAAAACGCTCTGTGTACCTCCTTCCTTCTTCTCTGCTTCATCTCGAATGAGAGGGGATGTAAGTATCACCTTCAAAGTTAGCTTGGGCTCCTTTGTGTTACGAATAATAATAGCTGCCTCATTTACATGCTCCTCCACGAGATACTTCTCTTCTGTAAGTTTCTGAAAGTCACCAAGAAAGATTTCAAGAATCTCCCAATCAACTGAAAAACTGCAGAATCTCTATATGTGCACATGCCTCTTAACTAATGAGAAGCCTACAAGACATTGCAATAACAAATAAGGCCTTGCCTCCCTCATTAAAAACAAACAGAAAAAACCCAGTAACATGCTTAAGAAAAAGAAGGTCTGCAACAAATTTAATGAGAATACTAAGTAGTCCCACTGTATTATCACTTTTTTTTTTTTAAATGAAGACAGAAGCTGACTTTCATGGCTGCTAGTGTGCAAAATACCACCAGCAACATTTTTTCTTAGTAAGTACACACTTCTCCAGTAACGCTGCCTCTAAAGGTAAAAGCTCTCATATGCAGTACGACCAACACAGCCATAACTCAGTGCAGAGGGACGACAGATTCCAGCGCAGAAGCTGCACCAGCTCGCCTAGCCCATGTACCTGCCATGAGGTATGACCAAACATACCTTGGCCATCTCTTACCAAGCCTAAGATATCCTTCAGATGCCCTAGCAACAGAGATTTTGCCTCCTCTCCAAATAGTCTATTCTGATTCTTAGCCACACATATAATTTACATGACCTATTTTGCAATAGAATTGCCCCTTGCTACAGTTCCAATTACTTCTCATCGTACCTTTGGTAGCCACGCGAGATACTGAATCACTGTCCCTTTATAAATAACCATTAATGTCTTAAAACTTACACCTGCATTTGGTCTTGACTTTTTCCAAACCAGATAACTTTCATTACGTGGTTTTCTAGGTGCTCATTCTCACTCGTCTGATTTTCTCCAACTTGTCCGTCCATCTCTCTCACTCCCTTTCCACACAGCACTTGAAACTGGACGCAAGACCCCACTGTCACCCACTTCATCCATTAACACCAGCCCCAGGAGAGATCCCTGACAACGCCTGGAAAACCTGACCTTCCTCTCCTGACAGCACACCAATAAATAGAGTGTTCTTTAAATTGTTTTCACTAAACTCTGTATTTCTTGCTTAGATTTCTTTCATAGATAATACCACAAACTGCCTTGTAATTTGTTGCATTACCGTGCATTGTGTCAGAGTTATCTCAAGTGATCTGTACCTGCAGGTCTTTCGGTAGTCCTTTGGGACCTCTCTCAACCTCCAAAGTGCAAAGATAACCACAGACGGTTCAGAGTCCTAAAGCTATTCCTTGTGTTAGTGCGCTTGTTTCAGCAAGACCATACGGTTAGAACATACCTAACATATATTCTAACTTCCTTCCTTGTTGCAACCTGCACTCCTCCAGCTCCTTTATTGTTGGGATGAAAATGTTTACGCATCTGCTCACTACTAGCCTTCAAAGCAGAAGCTGTTAACATCTCTGCATCTCATTTCCTCTTGTTGTCCACTAATGGGCCTACCCCTTCCTTCTCCCTCCCGCATCTGATGCGTCTGCAGAACCTCTCATTGTCTTTTATGCCCATGACAGTTGTAGCTTGTTTCATGAGTGAGATTCCTCTTGCCTCATGTTTTCCATAATCCCTTCCCTCACAATGCTTCCCCATAGGATCTTACCTAGTTGTCCCTTGAATTTATTGCAGTCTTCGCATCTTTTAATTACGTCTGTGCTGCCATTCTCACTTTTTTTGAAGCATATGCTAACTTTTCTTACCACTTTCAACCCTTCTCATCTCATGCCTCACTACAAACAAGTGAAATTTACTCTTTACTACTTGATACATCCCTATAATTTTCAAACAAGTAAAATATACTCTTTACTGCTCAATAGTTCCTTAGCATTTTCAGCTATGGATAGAGCCACATCTGCGGGCACATTACCTCATTAAAACAAGCCCTTTATGTGAACAAATGAACAGCGAGAACAAACAGCTGTCAAGAATGGTAAAACACATACTGTCTGCGTGGAAATAAACACAAGGCAGAAAAGCAGACCAGGAGAAAAGCAGATCAAGTTTGGACATAGTCTGGAGAGAGGCGCTTGCAGTGGAATACTTCAGGGAACAGTTTCTCGGCAACAGTGTATGTCAGTCTGGAAGCTGGACTGATTATTCAGACTCAGAACTCTGTCCAAAAGGTATTATCCCTAGTTGCTTTAAAGAGACCAATATTAGCTGCAAGCACTGCCTACTGGATGCCAACATCAGAATTAAATAGCCATAAATAAAAAGAATTATGAGCTCATGATTAACATGAGCTAAAATGACTGGCCACCTAAAGTGACTTGTTCTCACTTCAGAAGTACAGAGGCCTTTATCTCGGAACAGCCCAAGCAAAGCAAAGCAGCTGCAATGTCGAACTTAAGGCTCAGGCAGGGGACAGGGGACAACAATACAGACCCATTCACATGCTCAAGCAGGGAAGATTTCTGGGACTGCAATTTAGCTCATGTTAGTGGTTGGACCAGAGAGCAAAAATCAGCTGGGTTAGTTACCAAATAGAAAGGTTAGCTGTCATCATAGGAAAACTGACATCACAAATAGGGATTAGGCAACGACAGGAATATGACGTTAAATTTTGTGAATAGCTACTTCATGTCACCACATTAAAACGTGTCACACACCCTAGATGTCATCCTAGATTCAAAGCGTATTTCTTTAATCTCTATCACTTGTCTTTTTTCCTGGAACAAATTCCAGCCTTTACCCAGGTACACCGTGCAGTGCTATCAGCCACTGTTAGAGGACTACCCTGAATTAACTCACCTGAATTTGAGCTGGGAGATTGTCTTTAACTATACATAACAAGGTCTTTGTGGGTTTTTCTTTGCACATGAGAACCAGCTCCAGATCCATATCATCTTTTATCAGCAAGCCCTTCGCAACCAAGCCAATTCTCATAACACCACACAACGTCCGACCACCTTGATCCCTGGAAATGAAACAATTTGGAGTAATTAAAATGGTATTTTCACACATTCAAAATACTTGTATTATCCTATCACAGTGAGGAGATAAACGGATGGGACTGATGACTGTGAAGTGGCGTATCACTGATCAGAAAATGAAAAGTGTAGACTTTTTATGCAAGTAGCTCCTATGAAAAAATTAATTAACTGAAGCACTGGTTTGCGATTCACACGAACGCAGAAGTTGCCTAGCTCAAGTCACAAAGCTTCACAAAGCTCAAAAAAGCCCAAATTCACTATCTGCAGATCTACCAAAATAATTAGTAGAATAATTAATCTAGAGGAGCTCTCTGACAGAAATCCTGTTTTCAGAAGTGATCCGAGTTGTCTTTTAGTGACACTCCAACTTTAAACACAGCCACACACCTTTTCAATGTTTCTTTCAGTTGATCCAGGCATTCAAATCTCTATCTTTATAATTGTACAACCAACTTCTGAAGTTTTAGCCCGTACTACAAACCGACATTTCAGGAAAGCTTCTAATTTCAAAAAGTCTTCCAGGCACAATTCCTTCGATAAGTCTTACCACT
The DNA here is from genome assembly GCF_034638445.1 of Ciconia boyciana. NCBI lineage: Eukaryota > Metazoa > Chordata > Aves > Ciconiiformes > Ciconiidae > Ciconia > Ciconia boyciana. The sequence goes on along the minus strand of NC_132951.1, from coordinate 2,031,916 downwards.
GAAACCTACAGGAATAGAGGTCTGACTACTAGTTTTTACTCTCCAGCTAAAGTTTAGGGGAACATTTAAGAGCCACAGTAAACATAACTTTCAAAGCAACATAAGAACACTTTAGTTTTGAATACTGAGAGAAAGACTGCAACAAAAAACAGTTTAGTAGACTAGGATTGCTTAAAAACATCAAGAAAAATGCAAGAAATGCATCTTTGACAGTTCAACACCAGCTATTGCCACACGATGCATCTCACTAGTGGCACATCACCGTTATAAAACCTGCAGAAAGCACGTAATCAGTAAAGGTGGTTAAACCACCTCAGCCAGAAAGGCAGCATCCCTGCTTACAGCATTCCTACCATCCAGAGGGATGGACTGGACATAAACCAAACCTCCCCCCCCCCAACAAACCAAAAAAACCCCAAACCAGTCACACTGTGACCGAAGGTCATCACATAGATCCTAAGTGTCCCTCAGAAGTATCTTCATCTAATAATTGTACTGTCTTTGTGTGTTTTAAATGGAAAGGCAGGAACAGGCACTTAAACAACGGACAGAAGAAAAGAAGGAATGACACAGAAAACACAGTGGCAATCTCAAACTAGTTACTATCCTTGGAATAGCCAGAAGCAAGCTAACAAAAACTGCTACAAAAGTCAACATCATCTCAACTGCCACCCTGGAACTATGCCACTTTAACAGTACCTGGATGCAAACCTGTGAGAAAACACCAAACAACTCCTTTAGATATGGTCTGTAACTAGCATAAAGATTTTTCAAGTTATGTATTTTTCTACAATGTAAGCCCCTTTTAGCTTGTGAAGTGATTAGTAAAATAATTTGTCCCAAACAAATGCATAAATACACAAACTATTCTATATAAATAATACACTGATGTTTACAAAAACTGTACTCTAAATTTATAACAGAGCACAAGTATGAAAAATCCTGCACACACACACACGTGAAAGCAAGGCTGTCCAACTGTCTCAAAAGTATTTACTGCAGGCTTGGATTTTTTTAAGAAAAATCTATTTTTTTTAAGAATCCATTCTGCACCCATTTTACCTGCATCAGAAGACACCTATAAATGTCGCCAGTAGTGCTGGGAAGTCACCAACAAAACATACAGCACACTGTGTATCAAGAAACTGTTCTTCAGCAAAACACTGAGCTTAAATACCTTCCTTGAGAAGATGACAAAACTTAATTGTCCATCTGTGGAGAAGCAGCCTATCAATCCACTACAATTATTCTCTGGTGTCAATATGATCATGGTCTCTTAAACCAATTTATATGTTAATTTATGTAAAAATATTCATGATTTTAAGTGTTTTGCTATTTCTATTTGAATACATTTCAAACCAAAAAAAGTGACATATCACAGCTCGGCCTTACACAAAAATGGCAGTGATCAGACTTGTGTCTGTTAAATATTTATTAGGGAACACAGAAAGCCACAGGCATCAAAATGAGGGACCATTTGTGTATTTACTTTTCCAAGGCCATCACACAATGGTCTTCATGCGGCTGCACATTTCCTATGTGGATCAGTGTATTCTGAGTAGGTGGTGCTGCATATAAACTTCACGCAGAGCAAGCAGTTTCTTTCAATAGTTCCCAAGCCCACAACCTGATCTTAGAGGTAATCAAAGACAAGCTTAAATGTTAAGAAAGAAACCTGTGGAAAAACACTACTAATGCTTGAGGAATTTTCTGTAGAATCCACAACACTGTTGGGAAACCAGATCAAGTCATGAATGCTTTCTGCTCCTCCCAGCCATACAAATTTCCTCAGTTAACAGAGCACGTTTCTTGTCTCTAAACTGAAGCACATCCAGACAGCGAGGTACAGCAGGGCTTCATACCTTATTTCCTGAATGCTACTCCAAAAATTTAGGAGACACTTGGAAATAACTAGGAACCACATTATTATGATAGACTAGGAAGCAATATTTCAATTCTGAATTTTCAGACATATGCCATTATGCATTTAGGAATAACTGATAAATACAATGGTGAACACTGTCTCTCATACTAAGCCAGTAAACTGTATTTTCAGTTTAAAAACCTGATCCAGTCTTCCTGATTTAGAGTTAGATCTTCCTCCATTACCTGCACTGAACTGTATCTTACTCCAGAAGTATACAAAGTACAGGGTCTGTATTTCCATCTGTTACTGCTAGAGTAGGCTATACTTCCACCATCCCAAAATGTAAACAACTTAATATATATTATTTACCAGGACACCAAATATTAAAAAAGGCCTCACAATAAACCTTTCATTGCCATAAAAGGTGTCAGAAAACAAATACATATGAAAAAGAATATACTTTATCGGTTTTAATATCAGAACTTCCTGGGCAAAGCCCATGTAGCAGCAGACTTTCTTAATATTCCATGCATCATCAGAAAGGAAATGGCAAGAGTTCTTTGACTACATCTCTAGTGCAGGTTACGCTACAGATGTAACCAGATTAAGTCCCAAGAAGTTCAGTGGAGAAGCGTTATATCACAGGAAGAGCTGAGAACTGGAAGTCGAGTTTGTCAAGTCATGACAAATTGGCTGTTGGTCTCCTGGTGCTTCACCTCCTCATCTGTAACCTGGATACTTACCCGAGTTGGAGAGCATGCGAAACGTTATCCAGAAAGCACTGAAGAGCCAGCAGTGCCCAAGATAAAAAGTTTTACACTAAGAAACTTAAAAAAAAAAAAAAAAGAAAAAAAGCAAGCCAGTTGTTCCTGCTTCTTCCTCTACTACTGGAGTTATGCTAGAACAACAAAACTAGGCACCCTGTCAGGGAGTAGACTGGGACATAGGGCACACAGATGCTTCACTCAGTAGAGAACTACACAATTGTGCTGGTTTTGGCTGGGATAGAGTTAATTTTCTTTATAGTTGCTAGTATGGGGCTGTGCTTTGGATTTGTGCTGGAAACAGTGTTGATAACCCGTGGGTGTGTTCGTCCCTGCTGAGCAGTGCTGACACGCAGTCAAGGCCTTTTCTGCCCTCACCCCACCCCACCAGCGAGGGGGCTGGGGGGCACAAGGGGCTGGGAGGGGACACGGCTGGGAGAGCTGACCCCAGCTGCCCAGAGGGCTGTCCCACACCATAGGGCGTCACGCTCGGCGTATAAAGCTGGGGCGTTTGGAGCGATGGCGTTTGTGTTCCCACGTCACCGTTACGCGTGATGGAGCCCTGCTGTCCTGGAGATGGCTGAACACCTGCCTGCCATGGGAAGGAGTGAATGGATTCCTTGCTTTGCTTTGCTTGCGTGCGCGGCTTTTGCTTTCCCTGTTAAACTGTCTTTATCTCAACCCAGGAGTTTTCTCACTTTTACCCTTCCCATTCTCTCCCCCATCCCACCCGGGGGGGAGTGAGCGAGCGGCTGGGTGGGGCTGAGTTGCCTGTTGCAGTTTAACTGCAACAATAATAGAAGGTAATGGATCCTTAGAAAAGTTAGTTTGCTGGATAAACAATAGAATGTTATAAAAATATTTTTTGTGTGTCTTAAACTGAAGGAGCCCCTAAGCTACATGGCTGTGAATTTGCATGTGTGTGTTACAGGGACATAAATTCACTGATAATTGCTGAAAAGTTTGTCTGCTAAATGCAACTTCACAACATCACAGTAAAATAAGTAACGAAATAGAGCAACTGCTGCCCACATTGGGCTTATTACTATTCCCTCACTCACCCTATGTGCTCCCACCTCAAAAAGTCCAAATATATCCACTTCCTCCTATGAACATTCGTATGCAACAGAATCAAGTAACACTACGACTCTTATTTAGAAGGAAAGGAACCCATTCAGAGCAGTACAGTAACACATTATGAGGCTCAACTCACTCACTTGGCATTGCTTTCTGCAGCTTCCTCTTTTGCTTCCACATCACCCTCACATTTTGTGGACTTGTTCTTTTCATCCATCCAGTCAGAGACATGTTTAAGGGCACATTCTACTGTTGATACCATGTTCTGGACAGCTTCAAGTTCCTCTGGAGATGGATAAATGGTTGAATGTTTCACCATAACATGGCGGTCATCATTAGCAAAAGATCGGATAGATCTCTGTTATGAAGTGGGAAACAGGGGGGGGAAAAAAGAACAGAGTTATTGGATTATCAATAGAAGGACATTGCCTGAATGGGAATCCTCCCTGACAGACGTAGGAAAGTGTTTTATTATGACCATTGCTTATAATCATGCAGGAGTGACTTCTTATCTTTATTTAAATAAATTAAAAAAAGAAAGAAACCCAATACCAGTGCAAAATCAGCATTAAGCTGGTAAAACATGTAAGACCTTGGGCGGGTTTTATGGCACCTAGTATTTGATGCCTAAATTCAACTCTTCTAGAATCCTTTTATTGGCTACTAGGAGGAATAGGCACTTGTGGAGCACAGTTCATGTTTATGTCTACCAGGCACATCTGGAGCAGAGTTTGTCTACTTTAGGATGAGATAAATTGTGCTTTAGAGGTACATTTTGCCACCCACCCACATGTGACCTCAAAGCCTAGACTACCACATCAGATTAGCTGCTACAGACATCTAAAAATTAAGCAAGCTGAATTTCATCTTTTGTCTGCTATGTCCATTATAAGTGGAAGTTGTGACACTGCGTGTGCTAGCCACAAATCAGAAAAAGGGAGAACTTAGGTCTAGGACTAGACAAATCTCCATACTCCCATGTACAGCTACGATGGATACAAAGTAGGGTCAAGACCTGTAGTATGCATTACTCTGCTTGCAACGGCTAGAAATTGAGTTTCTACATCTTATCTCCTTTCATAACTTCCCCCGCCCTTTTCTTTTTTCTCATTTTCATTGGTTTTCTCACTTCTCCCTGCCCTCCCTCCCAAGCTTCTCTTTGAGAAGAGGGCATGATCTGGCTGGCTAAGTATAAGGTTAGAGTGCTGAAACAGGGGACCAAAAAACCCTGAGTTTCACTCCCAGCTTTGCAACAGACAATCCAGCATCTTGGGCAACTCATTTCACCATTAAGTGTCTCTGACTTCCCTCATCTTTGACTAGCTTGTTTATTTAGATTAAGCTTTCAAAGTCAGTGAGAAATCACTTAGGCCCTGATCTTGCCTGAAGGACCTACACCTCATGGAGATACAAGCTGTGAGCAATAGTCCTGAAAGAAAGAGGGGCTTCCCTACCCTGGAATACTTGCAGGAATTAAGGAGTTCCTAAATTCCAGCGATCTTTGTTGGCTTGTGTCAGCCTTCAGCAGCTGGAGAGCTCAGAGCAAAGAGAAAAGCCAGGGTCCTTATCCCAAAAGGTAACCTCATTTCAAGGTAGGGAAATCTAGAACATAAGTATTCCAGGGTGAGAGCTGACTGAGTAAAGCATGTAGAAAGGAGGGCAGACAAGGAGAACACAAAGAAGATTCCTGTTTTGTAAAAGGCATTTATAGTCTCCAAATACAACTGTGCATATTCTGGAAGTGCTGAGTGCAGCCGTCTCCTCAATTTATGCTAGAGACAATGGCAACACACCTTAGAACAAGACAATTAAATAGCCATTCCCTTATGGTTTTGTTACTGCTGCAGATGAAGTCATAGGCAATACATATTGCCGTGAGAAGCTTAGCAAACTGCACAGGGATTTACAAAGGCATGAATGAAGATGAGGATAGAGATAAACCAGTAAGAAAAGACAAAAATAATTTCTTAAAAAAAATTAAAGAATAGGAAGATATTAGAGTGCTAATTAAAAGAGTTTGCAGTGAAACTCAAAGTCCTGAGTCATATTGTTGAGGAAGGTAAACTTGAGTGGTTGGGTAACTTGTGCTAGGAAGCTACGGTTTGTCACACGCTATCCAGATGAGACTTGCTTGATCTAAACAGTGACCCGGACCAGCTGTGATCACAGCACAGACCTCTGGCAAGAGCAGCTCTAAGTCCTGCTCTCTACAGACACATCAATCACTGCTGAAAGCCTCCCAGAACTTGGAATCAGCCACCGAAAGTCTCTGTTCCTCCTACACATTAAATACCTTAAGTAGGTTTCATGTTCACCCCAACTTCATGGGTTTGTAACAGTACACACTCTTAGGGACAAAAAGGGCCTTTGAAGGATCTCAAAGGCCTCTGGGATGAATCCTTGTTAAGGAACTGGTCGTGTTTTCCTGGCTCATTGCATTCACTAGGTCCCTTCCATCGGAAGTCGATGGGACATCGTTCCTTTCCTAACCTTTGTGCTCCTACCCAGATGGACAATTCGGGTAGTCAAAGAAACTCATCCGTTGGGGTCTGGTATTATCCCCAGTACTTTCACAGGTTGCACAATGCTTCCAGGAGGTCCCTCTTGTGGCTTATCCGCAACATGGATACAGAAAGAAGCTGCAGTTCAGCAGTGAAAACTGACAAGCTGGATTTATTAGTTCATCCCCACCACCTCTATCTCATGAAATATCAATTAGGAAAAACAGTCAAACAGGAACAAATTAGTAACTCCTAAATTAGAAGACATTTGTTTTCTTTTCCAGTGAAGAGGTACTGACAAGATCAATTCTTCATTATAATTTAGGCCAAAAATAATAGCAAAATGGTACGCTATTTAAAATACAATATATTGCCAACTCTGCTTTGTCAAGTGTTCTTCCTCCCTTTGTGCTCTGTAACAGGTAGAAGTCTCATCTTAGGTCTTTTTTTTAATATATAAATATAAACACACAGCCTATCAGCAGCAATCAGCTACACAAATGTTAGAGAACTGTATTTAAAATTTATTGCATTTATTCTCACTTCCATTCTCTCAGTAATAACCTTAGAGGACTTAGAAATATACCAATACGCTTAAACTGCTCTCCACAGATATTTTTCAGAACTGGGTAGGTTTATTGCCTTTTTGTGAACACTTCAGAATCTTACCATCACAATACTTCATACCTGCACAGCTTTACAAATTCAACATCTCAGGCATTCCCAATTTGCAACCAATACCAGGCAGATTAGAAATAACTCCTCACTTAAACAATGTACACCAAGTACATTTGACTACACACATTTCATCTACACTATTAACAGAGTGTGCGTAGAACCACATTCAATCACATGCACACAGATATGAATAATCAACACTTGCTTTTGCGAGGAAGAGGTGGAAGGGGAATATCAGCATTTGGTTATGCAATCTGCAAGTTCAAGGTCACCCATGCTGTTTGCTACAGCTTGCTAATGCCAGTTTTATTAGAATACCTTATGAGCATCCCCTTTGTTCATATTTAATAATTCATGTAATGCAGGCTCACAAGACAACTCTCTGGTTTTAAGAGGCTGACAATATATCAAACCTCATTTGCTTTGCTCAAAGCATGCAGTACCATCTCCAATTTAGTGCAAGGTCAGACAATCCCCTTCCTCTGGTTTTATCAGGCCCCACGCAAGACTGTCAGCAGAGAATATTTTTAATACAACCCTATGAAAGATGGCAAATACCTACCATGGTTTGTTAGTGTTTCAGCTCTCTCTCCCTCCCTTTCTCCTTTTCCCTCCTCCTCGGTGTCTTGGCTAAGCACTGTTTTGCCTGACAGAACCTCTTCATAAGCCTCTCAGTCCCTTGACAGCTCAAGAGTTCATACAGCCAAGATGCTCTGGGAGTCACTTTCTGTAATTCACCTGCAAAAAGAGAGAAACAACTTGAAACCAGAAGAAACAGCATGTTAATTCCAATAAGTGTTCAATGCAGCACATCAAGTCAAACCACTCATTAAAGCAAGCAGGCTTCAAGATGGGGAGGCAGTCACTGAACCATTTATTCCTGAACAACAAGCAGATGTCACTGTGGAAAGCAACTTTTTGTAACGTGCCCACACATATGTAACGACTTTCCCATGCCAGTTAGAGCTTATCTCAGTGTGGTTTGTCAGCCACCTGGCAATCTAAGGGTCTGATATAAGGAAGACGGGAAATCCAACATCTCAAATATGCTCCACATGAAACCAGCTCAAGAAGTCTCTATTTTTGTCGCATGCGCATTAGGAATCAAACACACTATATTTAATTATCAAAAAGTAATTATCTGTTGAAATCCCCAGTGCAGCCCTCGATCCTGAACGTGCCAGATGCTGTACAAGAACCAAGACTTCAGGTGACGATAACTGTAAGTTGTTACTTAAAAAAAAGACAAGCACATTATAACAAACTGAAGATGTAAGACTTGTGAGAACATTCAGCTGAAATCATCCACACCGCCTTTTCTGCCCTTGCGCTGCTTTTCACAGCACACAACATTTAGAAGATCCTGCAAGAGCAGCCCTCTTGTACTAAACTAGGAAACAAACACCAGCACTGGCAGCATAAGGAACTGCAAATAAACGCTCTGTAAGACAAGAGAAGAGCAGAGTAACAGAGCAGGTAATGAGAGAGAGGAAAGCATAAGCTCATTGCATAGCAAAACACTCTAGTCCTTGCAGAAAATTCTTGTTTTCCTTTCACTGCACATATTGTTGCATCAGCTTTTCAGCAACATTTTGAAGCAATTGGAAACCCAGTCAGTAAATTTCTGCAGATTGACACACACACACTGAAATGTTTTTCCTTTTCTCCGGTATGTCGATCCTCCTTCTCTAGCAATATGTTGTGTATTGTCTGTCAGAGAATCCTGACATTGTTAGAGATTAAAAGCATGTTTGCCAACAGCAGAGGGATAGGCGAGATTACTTGAAAGCCTTGTAGACGCTTAAACCTCAGGGGTGTGACAGGGAATAATTAAAATGTTGCATCCTATAGAGATTTGAACATGCCAGGGAAAAGGCAACACAAATCCTGCTTCACTATTTTCCTAGTTAAGAAGAAATGAAGGGGGTTTACAGGACCAATAGCTTTAAGCAGCAAGTGCCTAATAGTTGTTTCTATCTCACACCACTGAATTTAGGATGTAGAATTGGGTAAAACAAAAAGCAGCCAGACAAGAATACTGTGCAGGGGCCTGTCTGCTCCAGCAGCTAAACGTTGCCAAGGAAGAAACCCCAAGAGAGTTAAATGCAGTCATACTAAAAATACTTGGGAAAAGCAAGCTAATGAAAACCCTGAAGGACCTCACTTCTTATCACAAAGGCTATAATACCCTACCAAGGCATATTAACACTCTACCAAATTGCTTCCCAGAAGCGATCAAGGAAGGCGATGTTCTTTCATAGGACCAGATTCTTCTCTTAAGAGATCCTGAAAGCCAAGCAGGGGCAGGTGGGAGGAAAAATAAGCAAAGATTACTGCTTTGACACTATTTATTCTATGAGCTGGTCATAAGCTCTTCCACACTTAGTAGCCTTTCACCATCTCCAGAAGCAACCAGACTCTTTACGAGCTCTTTTTGTTTTGCTTTTCTGTAATAATAATATGCTTTTTGAGTCAGCAGATGGCAAGCTAGAGAGACTTTCATGAGACATGTTTCCAGATCATCTATCTATTTCAAATTAGTTCTCTCTTCAAACTAAACTCCAGCTATCTTCACATACTCTTCTTCCCTGTGACTCCTACATTTCACATTTTCAGTTTGCTATCTTCTCTGGTAACTGTAACTTGGCAATTCCAGGCAGAGAGAAGGGCACTGGAATGTGTTGCTGACTTCAGCATATGCCCAGTACAATGTCTCTAGACTCCAAGCAACACTCCAGCCTGGCCTCCCTCCGAAGACTGCTGCAAGCTGTTGCTTATCAGCTTGTACAGTGTATTGAAAGCAGATGGACAAAGATAGCTGGCTGAGCAAATTCTGGTGCTTCAGTAAATTGCTGAGCAACTGTTGTCTAGAGGGCAAGTCTGCAAACTACCTCACAAGCTCTGGAAAGAGACATACCTCAGGGTGCAATTCTGGATGTGCTGAGTGCTTTTCAGCGTTCTTTGAAAATCTGAAACAGACCGAAAATAAATGTTTCACAGCTACGATGAGGGTTAATCTTCTACTGGACAGATGAAGCAAAACCACCAACACCTCTCAATACTCTGCCTTAAGCGGGTAGTAACCATCTTGTTTTCAAGACAGGTTCAAGTTTCAGTGACAAGTGAAACTTGTTGGACAAAGGTATTTACGAGTTCGATTCTACCTGCCCTTTTTCTCAGCAGTGAATGGCTGAGGTCAGGGCATATACAGCTGAATTACGAAGGGATCTTCAGTATAAAACTCAGAAAGCTGGGAAAAAAAAGTCCCGAAAGTTGAGTTGAAGCTGATAGACGATGTCTTTCAAGTCATTAACATCCTAAGAATCTTTCACAGAAATGCGCACAGGAGTGAAAACCCAATATAGTTCAGACTTTGAGAGAAAATTTTCAATAAAAGCACTAAACAGGAGGGAGTTTACTATAAAAGTGCAGACACAATATACAGAACAAAGTACATCTGACAGCATGCAGAATTAAATTAAGGAAAACTAAAATCAAATCTGCTCCAACCATATGGACTAAGGCAGCAGAACATAGCTCAGCACCAAACACATCAGAAAGTATTATGTGAAGTGAGCAGCAATTCCATAAATCCAACAGCCTCATTTTACTACCAGGCTATAGCAGGATATTTGTCCCTGCATCCTCAGGGAAGTAACAGCTGATGCCCACACTACAAAGCACGATATTAAAATGCATGGTTGTCTTACCCAGGGGCTGCCACCCACACTTGCAAGAAAATTTCTAGGAAAAGCTACTAGCACGACCAAGACCTTGGTGACCTTGACAAAGTCACTTTACCTCTGCATCATGTGGCCCTAAAGTGTAAAACAAGACTAAATACTGTCTCCAAACCAGGTCACAGAGGAGCCGAGTAGAGTCTGCAGTGTGGTTTGAAGTCACTGGGGATTTGACACATTAGAAATGTTATTAAAACACCATGACAGTCTAAAAATGTTTCCATTAAACATCTCATCCTTCACAGAGGAAGTTTATGCTTTGGCACAAGACAAACAAGGAAAAGAATTTCAGATGAGGCCTTTGTAGTAGGATATATTCCTGCATCTGGCAGTTGTGTTCCCAAGAGACAGACATTTAAACAGCCAGAAGTAATGAATATGCTTAGCTACCTTTGAGTGCTTGTGAACGGAAAAGTGAAAAAGCAGGAGAAACGGGTACTTGCACTCCACGGGGACTGACATGTAATGTCAGAATCAGGGAGCTGTAAGCTTCTAGAAAGGAGACATGAACTACGTTTGGCATCCTGGCATCCCCTCGCAGCACAGAGCGGTACCTTGTACGGAAGTGCTACTGGTGCAGTAGGAAACCAGGGTCACTGGACTCCAGTCCTCCAAACCCTCACTTCAATGAGCTGCTCTTTAGGCACCTGGCCAGGCCAAGTAGAATACCATGAAAATTGGGTTTTAAATGCTACATCAAGAAGGCACATGCCAACAGTATCTAGCTGAAGCATTAAAAACACCCTCCACCCTCCTAATCTACCCTTATACCAGTATCTGCCCATGATAACTCCAGTTTACAGTGTACACCACCCTGAGATCATGCAAAGTTTATGTTAACAGAGCAGCAGGGACAACTTAAGGTTGCTAATAACAAACCAGTGAGTATCTAACACAGCCTGAGGTGTATCAGACAGTAACAGAAGAGAACTGGAATTTATATTCTTTTTTGTTGCTTTTAAAAGTCAGAATAAGAGGCTTGCAACTTTAAATTGCAAGTTTATTTTAACTTCTGCTTTGCATTCAGGAGACAGGTAATTTTTCGTCACACCGTATAAAGTGCTGCTGAAAATATGTTGTGTTTTTCTGCAGTATAATTTTATTGCTGGCCTTCTGCCAAGAGTCTTTCTGGCAGCATCTCCCACAGTTGGAAACTGTGTATCTGGGTCAGAAAAGACAAGCGGCTTTTCAGAACAGCTCAATACATTTGGCAGAGATGCTGATATTATAATTGAACTCTTTCAGCAACTCTTTTTATGATGTACCCAGACACCAAACAAAACAAGATCTGCAATGTTGATTAATGTCAAAATAACTGACAGAGAAATATCAAAATAGTTTTCCCTCATGTTAAAAGTATCAACAAACTGAGGGGAACAGATAAGAAATACAATTCATGAGGATTCAGTGAGGAGCACAGGGCAGAGAAATCTGCAAAGTATGACTGACCTTCTACTTGTGCAGATATTTGCTATTTTAAATCCAAACTCCCTGTACGCTGTACAGAACTGGTTTCTTCATTCTTCACCACCATATGAAGAGAAAGCCTTGCCACTCACAACCATATAAGCATTCTGTAAAGAAGTGCAATTGTAACACTGGGATACATGTTTAATAAGACTCAGACTCCTTCTAACAATATGCTCAGCGTTCAATTTCACCTGGAGACTGTATATTCATAGCAGTTTTATTATTTTCCAAGTAATGCAATTCCTGGCAAAGCTGCATCTGGGTTAGCCTTTAGAAGCCTGGAATTTTCCAGCCAAATGAATAATTACAAAGCAACACTACAGTTAAAAGCTGGAAAGGTACTTCCTCTGGCAAATTCTTACACTTCATACAACAAATACTTGAGTCTAATATTACTCCTGCCTGTTCAGTTCTCACAACATTTTGAGAAAAGGCTCCTGTGCTCAGAAACCTCTTTGGAGTGGCCTCTGTCAGGTAGCCCCAACACCCAGATTTAAGGAGTGCCAAAGAGAGGGTAGGCACATACTTGGTAACAGATCTGGAATCATGGCACCTGTGATCACCAGAATGGATGAATCAAAGTCATCTTCCAGGGTCTAGAGCTCTGACAATGCTCACCGTGCAAGGAAAGCAGCAGCCCGCTTCCGTGGAGGAAACTACTGAAAGAGCTCCTAGAGAGAATTCAGCTGTGCCAAGGAGGGCAGGCATGGACAGAGAACTTGGTGACCCTTGGTTCAAAGATGCAACGAAGCACTTGCAACTGAAAATGGGTGAACACATGGATTCCCCTCCAAGTGGTAGAGCAAGGAATGAAAAAACAGCCAAAATAAATCACACTGGTAAAGGAATTAAAGTTGAAGAATTAAAGCCAAACAATCAGTTAATCTGGATTAATTTATTAAGGTAAAAGGGAACAGGGATGTGCAGAGCATACCTCGTATTTTTAGCTCCTGGAAAGAGGGTAAAGAAAAGATGGTCTAAGGGGAAATCATCACTAGCCTAACAGGAAGGTTAAAAAAAGAACAGAGGCACAGTGTGAGCATATATACAATCATTTGAAGAAGAAAATGCTGTATTTTATATAGGACCACACCATCCAATCTCAGGAAGAAATACATTAGTAGAAATAACTACAGATCTCAAATTATAATGTATAACAAAGAAAAATAGTTTTGGAAGGGATATAAATCCTTCTCCTTTAGGATTTAAGCTACTGTTGAGTACTGAGGACAGGAAGATATACCACCGAACTCACTAAGTGGTGTTCAGAGCAGCACACCAGTTACAGTCCTCAAGGTATTTTTTACATATAACTCTCTCTCCAGATTTTTGTATGGCCTCATGTTCCCTGGCACCTGCACAATACCCAGCGCACCAGTCACAGCTAGTGCTACAAAGGCTCTCTAATGAAATAATTTTGAAAATCCCTTCATCTCTTGGTATGGGTGTCAAGATGCAGGACTGAGTAGAGACAGACCAAGTGCAAAAAAGAATTAAAAACTGGCTGTTGACACTTAAATAACAAATGGACACATGAACATTAATATAGTTTAACGTACTTCCTGCTCAACCCGTCAGAAACATCCCAAACAGAATTGCCTGTAAAGCTGAGCACTACAGAAAACAACACATCTTAAAGGGAGAACTTCCTGGCAGGTATCTTAAAATAAATTTTTTAAAAAATTAAAATAAAAAAAATCACAGATTAGATAGTACATAAATAATGAATAGCAAAGTATTCATTTGAGACAAGGCAGAAGCCACCACCAGATTCTCAATGTCTGTGAAACGTCAGAGTGACTTCTGACTTCCCACATCCTAACGTAGGCATTCCTGCTCTTCTGGCTAAACTGGACAATGGAAACCTGATGCTACTTTGCAGTACACACCCGTTTGTGAAGCAGTCATAATTCGACATCCACATTCAAAATCATCTGAAATTCATAACACAGAATACATTCAATTACAGTTGAATAATTAATTAATAAAAAGGATTACATTACACTGAAATGACACTCACCATCTGCAATGTCATTTTTCCAGAGACAGAGCTGGTTTAAGCAAAATTCTGGATCTATGCCTGAAATGACATCACATTCTCCAAAACAGAATCACAGTTCTACCTCCTCAACCACACAGTGCGGTTTAGTGCCATGCTGGGCTTCTCACCACCCAAGCCTTGTCCTGCACTCGCATCCCAACACTAAAGCCTTCAAACTCCATTATATTTTCCACGTCCATATCATTTGTGTCCACTTCCTTACCTGTGAGGCTTGCTTTGCTCCAGAACCACAGTGGGAAGCAGCCCCAATGTTGAAGAGATTAAGAACAGGGACATTCCTTCTCTAGCACCCTTCAGCTTAACTGAAATAGCAGGAAAGAAACTGGGGCACTGCAGCTATGATTCATATCCCATAGACTGCAGATTGACCTACGCTGCAGCCTACCAACTAACTACATTTGACACACACAACCAGCATGGGGAAAAGGCCACCAAGATGTCACTCTTCCACCAGGAAGAATGTGTCTTCTACAGAACTGTGCGGCCAACGGCATACACATGGGAAAGGCATAAACAGCACATGCTCCAGCCTGCAAACTGGAAATCACAGCATTCCCTATGTTGGCAATAGGGAGAAAGAGGAAAACAAACTGTCCTACAGTAAAACTAGATCTGCCTGTATTGGTGGTTTGCATGTTTCATCAATTGCATGAGGCAACAGCAAAACACGTTTGCTCTACTAGCTGTTCCCTGTTCTGTGCCTCAAGCTAGTACATAATCTTGGTAATTATTAAGATGAAAGAGAAAAGCAATGTGGATCCTAAACCTCTGTGTTATAAATAAAACAAATTTAGTAATTCTTTCTTACAAGTAATACAATGTAAATACTATATTTGAGATTCACTTTTTTCTAATGTTTACATGAAGTTTCAATTTCAAAGTATTACGATTTTTTTAAGAATAAATGCTATCCTTCTGTCTCAAATTGCAGCAACCCTCAATGGCGAAATTTAAGCAACAGTTTCTCCCCTAGAATTTCTCCCTTGATGTCAGTACGTAAAGAAGCTGGCATTTTCAATATTGCAAATCCACACTGGCTACTGTGCACATCTGCTTTTCAGCCAGTTTAAACATTCATGACTCTCCACTTAAATGCATTTTCTACTATGTCAGTCTTGCTTCTTCAGTGACTTTTTTTTTAATTAAAGAGAGAAGATTTAAAAGGATTTGGAAGAGAAGACCACTAGACTCTGCAAGTATTGTGCAAAGAGCTCTTGTGCTCTCAGCCAATACACATCCTCCATTGACTTTTACCATATTTTAGCTCCACTATGACTACTGAGCAAGTTCAGGTTAAGTTTCTACTTCCTGTCCAATTGGCTATTTTGTCAAAGAACATCTTGTCATGGTTCTAGGTTACTAAAAGCTTCTTTAAGGGTTTTTTTTTTTGCCATCTCTCATCCATCCATCCCACCCTGTTATTTTCAGTTTGTTTCTCTCCTTCTCCCGTGTCTTAGATTATTATTTCCGGGAAGTCTGAAGCTCAATGTCACAACATGTAATACCACAGAAACATCTGAAAAAAAATCTGTAATCATGATCTTAGGATGTTTCAGAAACAAAAGCCTCCTCTTTTGAAACACTCTTCCTTCACAGTGCTGCAGATCTGACCCGTACAGTCTCAGCAGCCCAGAGGAGCAGAATCCTGTCTGTTGGCTGCTGCACCATTCAGTCCCGCTGGGCTGCAGGGCTCACTGCAGCCCTCGGCTACAACAAAACGGAACCTCCAGTTTAATTAACGAATTTCTTCCACATGAATGACTTGAAATTGATTTTATAAGTCATTCACACAAAAAAAGAGGGGAAAGGGGGATTTTTAGTAGAATTGTTTCTAAAATGCACATGTTCCAAAAGAACAGTATTCAAAGCCAATGAATCAGTATTATTAATGGAAGCATTTGGAGCAAGAAGAATGGTAGGAATACTATCTGCCAGGCAGAAGCTACCAAATTTGATTCAGAATATAGTGCAAGAAGCCCTACAACAGAAAAAACAGGGATATCTCTCTAGGGAAGAGTACCCTGGCTGCCATCGATTTTCAGCCTCAGAACACAATTACTTACTTCAAATGCAGATAACCCTACCAAAACATTTGAATTAGTTTATTTAGGCATGAAAGCTAGCAACAATATCCATCATGAAAGTAAAAAACAACGCCACACCAATGTGTTAGATGGTAGAGAAAGAACTGTCGGTCTGACATTAGTGACTTACGTCCACTATTTGTGTCTTGGACAAGATTTTGTCATAGGAAGTCCTACCTTAGCTAACAGGAAGAAAAAAAGTCGCAAACATATTTGGAGATTTACAAAACTAATATAAAAAAATCCTTATTTCTCTAGAAAACCACAAGAGTCTAAAAATATTTTAAATTGGCTTAATCCAGCATCTTCTTGCCTCAGCAGATCTACCCTGCATGCATGTGCTGTCAGATCTGCCAACTTCAGTTGCAAAACTCATCTATTATTCTTCTCTCCAGTTAGCACAGCACAGCTCTGTAAAAGGAAAAAAAAGACAACTTTAGCAGGGACCATCAGTGGTGGCAATGCTCAGTTTGAAGACCACAAGCTAGGTTGCAAAATTAATTTCTCAGTGTAAGTTACATCTGTCAGTCTCATTCTTAGGAATTTCCTGAGATGAGTAATGAATTCCACAGCCTTTTTTGTTTGCTTATTTTTAATATGATATTGAAATAAAAAAAGTTAGCAAAATCATGTTTAGGTGTCTGTAGCACTATATTCTCCCATCTCTTTGGAGAACACAGCTGTGCAAGTAATTGATCTTGAACTTGAGAAGCTACATTCAATCTTTTTTTTTTTTATTTTGAATTCCAAATAAAATCTGGGGGAAAAAAGAAGCTATCAGTATTAATCTGCCAATGCCACCTGGATGTCATTTTTAAGAACATGGACACAACTTTGCTGGTTTGGTCTCTTTTCTTTAAATTTCATATAGGACTAGGAATTAGTTTAATGTCTCTTCATAGATAACGATGTCATCTCTAGTGTCCCACTTCACTCACAACAGCATGAAAGACACTTCCAGTTCTTCATTTGTTAATAGAAGGCTTCCTCAGTTTTTGCCATTCACCACTGTTTTCTTTAGATCAAGTAATCAACAACATACCTCATTCTCCCTGTCAACATTAAGCAACACACCTCTGAACAGCAAAATACAAGGCTACGACCAACATCAGTGTCTTAGAGGCAACATGCTTGCCACAAGCCACAGGAACCTGCTTTTTAGTGAGCTTGTGGAGGTTAATAACATGACATCCAGGTTAGGAAACAAGTGCGTGATAGCAAGCTGCTGCAACTCCAGTGTAAAAGATGGTGCATACCCATTTTTCTCTGAGGGAAGCAAACAGACTGTGCAATCAATAGCAGCATTCAAAATGCTCTCAGCTTTGCACAGAGATCGATTTACAACAACAAAAATCTCACTCTCTCAGCAAAGCTCACTTCATACACCATAGTTGCTAAAAGTAACACTTGAAATTACTATCAGGGGAAAGACTAGAGAAAAACAATCTAAGCTAGTTTATTTTGGGCCATTACCTGCATTTTGTGTCTAGCCACTTCAGTTCCCCCGATAACAGGAAACCTGCTCATCCTAAAAGCAACATTGATGGGATTTATCTTACTCTGTTTTTCAAAAGAAGGTGCACTTGGAAATCCACAACGTGTCAGGGTAGGAGTGTGCACAGTTCAACATGCAGAGGGCAGGATCAAAACCAGAATTAAAAAACAGCTACTATATAAATAGACGGTATTCACCTAAGCTGGGCAATAGGATATAAAACCTCTCATCCCTCAGTGAGAAGTTATGAGGAAGCTAGATTAGAGACTTAACGTTTTTATTGCCTGCTTAGCCACCTATGTAAATCTGTGTCCATGTCACACCACCATCATTGTTACAGGATACCACAGCAAGAACAAGAACCAAAGAGACAGCAACATTGAACTCTGCTCTTGTTGGCACAAAAAACCTGCTTGGTTTTCACAGTCTAAAACTATACTTTTAGTGGTAAAAGAATGTCAGATTATAACGCCATCAATCTAGCTTATTCCACAGTTCAAACAAAATTCAACTCTAAAACCTGAAACTTTTGTGTTAATGAGAAAAATCCTCCCCCCCCCCAAAAAAAAACCATAGATGTGTTGCTTTGTGCACTGAAAGAGCACTTGCTTCTGCTGTTTTATGAGTTCTTCTATTCACTTTGCATGGCTCCTCTATTGTGGAAACTAGTCTCTGTATTGGGTCTCCTCAGTGATATTTAGAAACTGCTACACTTACTGCAACAGAGCGTTCAGAGGCCAGTAAGAACCATTTTTAAAAGTTAGTTCATCATTAATTAACTGCAGAAACACATTAAAAAAAACAATAACAAGGTGAAAGAACGTTCTTCCAAAGGCTTTTTGCCTGTTTTGAGAGAAATAAAAAGGAAGTAATTAAACCTAGCTAACACTTTTTCACTTAGCATTTTGCTCTAAAGCATTTGGAACTCATACACTGCAGGACCAGGAAAAGAATGCCAGAACCACCAGTGCAGAACTCTCAACACAAGAAAAGGTTGTCCCTGAAATTCAGTGGACAAATACTACCAGACGGTTTCATGCTTTACTGAGACAAAATCCACAAGTTAAATTTAGAATGATGACTTCTGCAGGCACTCAGATGTTTCTGTTCTAAATTTTCTAGAAATTGCAAATTAGAACTTGGCAGACTTTAAACTGACCCAGCATGTGTCTTCTGTAATCCAAATCATATTCTGTCCTATTACTCTGCAAAACTGTTAGGAAAAAAAATCATGCCTTTCAACACATGGTTTCAGACAAGTGACAGAGACATTCCATTTATCTTTGTGCTAAGAACAAAACTTAAGTAGTGTTTTTTTCTTCTTGGAATATCGCCATGAAAATTAAAAGCTAATAGAGGAATCAAAGTTATCTCCATTGGAGAATAAGCATAGTTTGCTGAATAACACTACTTACATAACTGTATTAATTCAAAGTGGTTGTGGTAATTTTTTTCCATTTACCACGGAGAGAATATATCGCATTTCTAGACTCTCTGATCTCATTCTTAAATACTGCAACTAGATACTCACCAAAGCATGCAGGTGTCACCAAGCCATTTTGTGGAAGCAACTGGCAGCCCCTGCAAGTTCACTAGCACTGTCTCTGCCACCAATCAAGAGATTAAGGTTTTTTGCAACACCATGAACAATAAATTGAATGAAACAGCTCAGAGGTTACAAACCAAAGAAATCTGGGAAACTACTTCTCCATCTACCGGTAAACAGACAGTACTACCCAATGTTCCACTGCTAACCTGTGGGAGACAGCAATCTTCAGGCTGGACTTAACAGCAGAAACTAAAAAAACCATTACTCGGTCTCTCCCATTTTGATCGCAGAATCAAGCTCCAATGTCCTTTTATTAGCAAAAAACTATCAGACCTCAGCTATACACACAAGAATTTCACAACACTTCATGAACATTACTTCTCCAATTGCTGTAATAGGTGTAAATGTTATGCTGTTTGCATTTAGAAGAGACCTCATTGCCCAACGACTTAAGTGACTTGCCCAATGCTGTAGTAAATCAGCGGTAGACTTGGAAAAGTAGTTAGGTTTTCATTTACTACACACACTAAGCATAGAGGATGCTCTCTTCCCCCTGTTCTAGCTTTCCACCCTTTACTTAGGCTTCTTTAGTTTAATTTGACCAGACACTGCGTTGCTGGCTGCTTTTGCTATTCAATCTCTCCCTTATAGGACCACAGCCATCCTTCACAGGCCAGCTTGGCAAACTGTCATAGTAAATGTCTGACAACAATTACCTGTAGATTCATGAGATTCAAATTAGCAATTCAATATCTGAATATGGTGTGATTAAACTCAGGAATCCCATTCAGAATGTGCCCTATTTTCAGGCATCACATTTTTTGAGCACTCCACTCTTTTGAAAGTCAAACTGATGTGGACTCAGGAACCTTATGTGTCTTTTTGAAAGGAGGACAATGGAGTCCCTCTTTTGTTACGCAGCAGGACACACACAGTCTGGTCTCAGGAAGAACAGGAGCCAGGAAAACAAGAACATTTCAGGACACTAGCAAGGGACCTGAGCCGTTCTGCAAGGTAAGGGGAAGCTTTACGGCCCCACTCTATAAAGCAGCCCACTCCTCAGCATGGAGCATCTCACTCTGTACACCAAATTCTAGCGTATCATTTGGTTTTGAAGAAAAAAAACCAAAGGCAGTTGTCTTTGCCACTTGGCATTTCTAAAGGTCTACGTGGCATAGGAGCAGACTATGGAGGATAAGAGAGTTAATTCTTCTCTCTTAAAAAACAAACAAACAAAAAAATCAACCACTCAAAAAAACCAGCCTTCATGCTAGATACTAGGTAGTCATCTAAAACACCCAAAACCAAATTAAAAGGATGGAGGGTCTGACGGCATCTCTTACAAATCAGAAAAGAAATTGGCAACTCCTGGATGACCAGGAGTGCATATGTCACCACTTCCCCTGCCCATACCTAAATCACAGACCTCAAACAGTATCTCCTCAATCCTCTCCACACTAAGCTCCAGCCATCTAATAGCCATTTATAAGTTCTGTAAGTTCATTCAGGATGGCTACTCTGACCCCAGATCTGTCGACAAGGAGACTATAGAGTGCATACTTCAATATGATGACCCCTACAACAAGCCCAACTCTGCCAAAAGGCCACTTTTCATCCCTATTGATGTGACTTCCTCCTCCTCCTAACCCCAGCTTCTCTTAGGCTCCTAAGAAACAAACAAAAGAAAAGGAAATGCACACATGTAACAAACATGTACTGCTTCCCTTGGGCTTCATGCATTCTGGATATTTGGATCTCTGGGCAAGCAATTTTGTCTCCTGTACAGCAAACACAGAGAGGTCTAAAAGCTACTGGCTCTTCTCCTTCTCTCCACACTAGTCTTAACAGCTACCCTGCTTAATCGTTTCTGTGCTGGCATATCTGCAAGCTGTTCTTGTGCTGCAGCACCCAACTGCTACAGAGAGACTGGCAAGAGGAAACCCAGTTTTGCGCTACTGCAGACTGGAAGCACTGCAACAGAAGGCCCTATCGACCAACCCTGCGTGACTTTTGCCTGCTCTCCCTTTTCCCTCCGGCCTCCCCATTCTTTATGTAATCGGGAAGAGAACAGCAAGTTTTTGCAACTTCATGACAAACTTAGAAGATATTTTTCTTTCTCAAGAGCAGCAGTCAAAAAACATTTTTCAATCTTTTCCACACCAAGAACCTTCTCTCTACACACTTCTATGAATGAGCACTACAGAGTCCTTTTACAGTATATAGACTGTCAAGTTTTCTGATCTGTTCCATTCTGAAATATGAAGAAAACTTTAGACTATATTTTGTGCATGCGTATTACCAAACTACTATCCAATCTATGAACACAAATGCTACACATGTACACAAAGGGTCTTTTCAGGAGATATTCCAAACTTCGTTAGAATAGAATATTTTCAGTTGGAAGGGACCTACAACGATCATCTAGTCCAACTGCAGCACAGGAGGAGCACAAATAATGGAAACGGAGCAAGGAAAAGTGAAGCGAGGGGAAGTACAGCAAACCCCTGTACTCCTCAGCTCCCGGCCAAAATTCAATCTTCTACGTACTGCGCATAAGACTTGCTACTGTACTGTGTGAGGAGGGTAAAGAGAACTCATTGAGACAAGGTGCACCTGCTAAAACTGGCAGTAAAACCAGTCGACTACTGCAAATCAGTAGTGCCCAGTGCAAACAGAAAGCAAGTCTTTGTTCTTCTGGCACAAGAGAACTCCTGTACTGCAAGTACCACATATAGATCAAACATTTACAAGCAAAAGAAAAGAAGCTAGCCAAGGGATTTATATTAAAATAAAGATTACAGATCGCAGTGTGAAAGAAAACAATAAACGTACCATTGAGTCCCATGCCCAGACAAGCTCTCCTCGAGCAGTTCTTCCTCTGAAGGAGAACTGCAAGGAGACAGCCCGAGCCAACAGTTTCTACAGCAACTGCAGAAGCACCAGTACAGTGATATTCAAACCCTGCAGTAACTGCAGGAGCATCAGTAAATGGACACTCCGAATACCGAAGGAACGTTTGACAGTTTCACCTGGACTCTCTACACCTCATTGGGCAATTCATTGATCCCAATCCGCTTAGCTCAACTCTGTATTTGCCTGTTCCTCTGCAAACTCTTCTGAATCCTCTTCACCCTTAACATTCTTTCAGTACACTTGTTCCCCTCCAAAATTTCACGGAACTCAACACAGCCATCAAAGTTTTGTAGACACGGTGCTGGAAGGATGACTGACATCATCTTGTAAGGGAGAGACCAACTGCATCTTCGTATGGTGCTGCTGCAACTTCTCACTGAGGGTGGAATGCTGTTATGACAATGACACTATGCTTATGTTGCATTACTAAAAGCACGCTTGGAAGCATCTCAACAGGAACCAAAACAAAGGTATGTTACTACCGAACTACACAGAAAAAGCAGATCCATTTGTAACATACGGTTATTTTAACACTAATGCAGAATCCATATTAAGGAACACAAAATAGTGCACCTATGCACTTGGTAAGTTTTTCAACTAAGAACTGGAATTTACTGAAGAATGTTTAGGGCAGACCATACCTCATTTCCCTTCCAAGAATCTGCTTTAATAAGTCACAGTGCCTCAGTCGCAGCTTTATCAGTAGTTCCACATAAGCACTCTCTGCAAGAGTTTTTTCTTAACTCTGCAGTCTTACTTTGTTTCACACTGAAACTTGGCATGAAGCTCACACTCCTGACCCATAGCAAGAAGTTAAACAGCATGGCTCGTTTGTTTTTAAAAGGGTCAGGAAGTCTCCTGTTTCAGGTTCTTCAGTGTTCAAGGTGGAGGGGAGCAATATATACCAGTCACAATTCAGGAACATTCAGTATTCAACTCCTGTCTGCAAAGAACGGGGTTTAATCAGAGAGCTGTCAAAGATGCACCTTGTAAACTGCTCTTGTTATTGGTTTATTACATGAGGCCACATCCACAAAAACAGATTTTTGGTCAAGAGTTCACTACTTACATAATGCTGACTCCCAGCTACCTGCTTTAAACAATACCCTTTATCTCACGGGCTAACAAAAGGAAAGTGACTGAATTCCCCCAAAAGATAAAGCAGACTTTATGGAAATAATCAACCCACAAAATAAAATCTTATTCCCACAATAATGTTAGTAGAAAAGAAACATAAAGACAAAAATATTTTGTTTATATTTTCATGCCTTTTATCATGATTGATTCAAATAGTACCATCACTATTTAGACAGTGACAGTTGTTTTTTCTAAAACGTGAAGTACTATGAAATCTAAAGTGGAAAAGTATCTTATAAGTTGCTAAAGCATAAGCATGCAAAGAAGACTTCTAGATCAAATTTATTCCTTAGCAGGCTAGTTTTGAAGGAATAAAGAGAACAGTTCCAGCCGACCATCTCTTAATACAAAGTAATATAAAAAAATAGCAACTACGAACAGTGTCAGGTTTCACATCATTTGCTAAGACCAAAAATTCAACCAAATTTTTTATATTGTCGAAAATACCCCAGTTACAGGAGGTTCTTGTTCGCCTCCAAGGTGGGAGTCATGATTCTTTTCTCTTACACAAATTTAGACAACTGTGTTCTCTCTTCAGCCTCCTGGCCATCTGTAGAGATGAGGAGGTGTGTACAGATGTGGGCTCAGAGCAGAACAAGCTACTTCTCTGAGCTCATATTTTTGGCAGTCACCAACTTCACCCTCACCCACCAGAAGCAAAGAAGTTATCAGCCTTGTTTCCCCCCACTTTCCCAGTATTTGCCTTTCTTCCTGGCTTTTCTAGAACACTTGTCACCATATCTACCAGAATACATTTATTACTGTTTTTAAAATAACAGGTTTTGTAAGAGAGGGAGACATTTCAGGTCTTTTTAGAGGAACTTCAGACATGAAGAAATGGAATTGTGCGGTAAATCAGAGGCAGAACTTGAAAAGGGGCCAAATGCTCCCCTAATCAATACTTTCAGTTTAATCACCAGACCTTCTTCACTGGATCACAGTGTTGCTCTGTGCCTGGTATTGAAGAGTTTACTTACTGGGCTTTTTACCAGTTTCCACTTTTAGAAGGAATGCTCACAATTATTCTGGGCTTGACTGTGATGCACACAACATAACATCCCCGGCTACCATGCATAAGACTACATTTCAAGTCTACAGAGGCCCTGCGATACACCCACCCCTCTTTAAGGTCATCCAAGTGGCATAGCTGACGGCTGTAAAGAAACAAATTAAGTCTCTATATGATTAAAGACTTGGACAGCATGACCGGGTAACCAAAGAAGCCCTGATCTATTTGTTAAGTCCAATTATCTAGACATCAAATCAAGAGATCATGAAGCATTAGGACACTGAATAGCTGCTTACTAAACACTTTTAGCTCTCTGGAAAGATGACAATCACTAAGAACCTATGACATGGAAAAGGCTTTCTTCAAAGCAGAGATGGGGAGAAATCAGTTCTTGGGCATTTATGTTTTCCTCTCATCTTCTGTAGAGCTAAACCAGCTATCAGAGTAAAGGGAAAGCGATTAGGATTGGAAGTGGAAGAGGAGTAGAAATCCAATGTTCTAAGTCTCTGTACCGTATGCATTTACAAAATAATTGGAGCAGATATCTGAGATCTCATTCCTCAGTCTAGCAATGTCAGAAGTCTTTGTGAGGCAAATAAGATGAGCCCAAGCTCCTTCACTTTAGTTAGAGTCCAGCTGCCATCTCCAATAGGTTCCCAGGTAGGATTTCAGTCTAGTTTACTTAAGGAAACAAAAAAAAATCTCCAGCTCTCACTGCACTTATTGTTCAGGAAAGGAACTGCAGAAGCCAAGAACTGAGGCCATACAAATTCTTCTTTCTCTTTGTTTCAGGGTGAGGAGTTACATAACTAACATTCATCTACAGTATTGCTAATTTACACTAACAGAAGACCCCCACCTAGGCACACTTTTTATGTCTCTATATAAAAAGGAAAATAAAAAAAAGTAGCCAGTCAGATCTGTAGAATCCACTACAATCCAACCTGAAATTTCTCTTACTAATCTACTCTAAAGTCAGTCCAGGCTGGCTCTGGGGTGCGCAACTACCACAATATATGATATTACAGGGCTAAACACTTCCTAGATTTTTATGGGTATCTCCCAATCCTCAATTTTCTCTACAAGCACTTTATAGTCTTCCATATCGTCCTTTATGGATTCCTTGCAGCCCCTTCCTTTCAACTATCTTACTTGGAGCTCCATGTTCCCTACTTGTCCCATCATACCGCAGCTTTCCGGTGGCTGTGTGTGTTCTCATGTACTTCACTCCCTGAAGACACATGCTGTACACCTACAACTCCCCCTTCTATTCCAGAGTCTTTTCCATTAAAGCAAATATTCAAAAATTGTTGTATTATACATAGGGAAATCAAGCAAAGTGGGTAAGGAAAGTAGAAAAGTACGAAGCACACAGAAGGTCAGAGAGCAAACTACAGCACCCCATAACCAGAGAAAAAGAGCAAGTTTCCACATGCAAAGAGCTGCCCCTTCAGCACAGAAGTATCAAAATATAGGAATAAATGATTAATTTTTCTTCTTGTCTTCATACTGGAAAACTGATGTCTTCACCCAGATTCAGCATCAGTTACACACCTACCAGAGCATCACACAGCTTCCTCACAACATAGCCAGAAAAACCAGCCATGCAGGTTGGGCTGACTGCTACCACTCCCCACGGGCTCAGAGCTGCAGAAGCGCCACAGCCAGCCTGCACTTCTCACCAGTTCCTTGCCATTCCCAGGACCGGATAATTAACACCACATAAATAGCTGTTATTTAAATTCAACTCCAAAATTGATTAAATGTTAACACACATTAGTCAGCACTTTCAGATCCACTGATAACATGCTATTTGTTTCTATGGTTAACAAAAACATCCGCAACCCAATCCCATTCATCTTATCTACATAAGGTTACACCGTTGGACCCTTTATGATCGTGCTACATGCTATAACAGAAACACAGCACCAGTTTCACTCTTGATAGCTGACCCCCATAGGGCAGAGAACTCAAATACCTTTTTTTTCTCCTTTTTAATACAAGCTGTAATCTGTTTTTTAAATCGACTGATTTGTACCATCTTAACTGTACGCCTTCACCCAGTCTCCAGGTGATATGTTTAGTACAACCATTCAATGCCTTGCTAAGCAGGCTGTAAAGAGACCGTTTAAGTTAAATACCTTCTTTGTTCAGGTATATACCAGCTAGCAATTTTAAGACAGTCACCTATTTCAACAATGGCAACTAAATTCAGTGGGGTGCAAAATGCTGGCTTGTTTCCTTGCTGAGTTTTGTACTCTCTTTTTAAAGAGCAAGATTGAGAACATTCAAGAGAGCTATCACGTTTATGGAAAGGGTTAAACAGGCTCGCAGTTACAATGCTTTGACTGCTACACCATAACAAAAAACAAAGCCACGCAATGCCCTGCAACAAGTAATTAAAATTTTTATGTCTCCTCCAAGATTAACCATGACTTATCACAATCCACTGTTACAGGACCCGCCCCCTTTAAAATATAGAATAAAAAAGGCATATCAATTTCACAGCATCACTGGCACTAGGATAAACGATTTTGTGGCAAAATCTCACTGGGGAAAATCAGCAGCGCTGTTTGCCCAAGAAGATCCTGCTCCCAAGCCTCAAGTCTTCTCAGCCTCCATGGCGATTGCTTTGGCAAAGCTCGTTTCTAAAAACACGCAACACTTGTTTCCAAACCAGCTTCAAAGAGCTGGTGGGCCTGGGCTTCACACACACCTGTAGGCTGTTCATGCTTTTCCAGGAAGGCAGGTACTGCCAGCTGAGAAATGCTATTAGGGGAAGATTCTGTTTAGGGTCATCATCAACTGAATTAATCCAATCGCTTGGGAGAAACATTTCCACATTAACATCATACCTGTGTCTCAGAGAATACTAAAGACACTTTAGGGCCCAATACTTAAAACACTATGCTAACACTCAAATTTGCTGTTTGTATTACAAGTCAAATTTGTATTACAAGTCAAACAAGAAATGTGTTTAATGAAAGCATCTCCTCCCCGCCCCTGAATCAGAGGAAATAGAGAAGTAAAGGCCTGTAAAATCAACTTGCCCTTTTCTGCTCCTACTACGGGGCAATTTCTAAGAGGCAACATCAGTTTCTCACCACTGAGTTCATTTACTGTCAAGCCAAATGCCAAGTTCTGCTTCAATTGTTGTTTCACTTCTTCAGCACTCACTACATCAAAATTTAAGATCTAAAGATTATGTTCTAAGATTTCTTCAAGATCTGTGACATTGTAGTCAACCAAATTCAGCATTGTACAAGTACATACGGAGGATCGGTCTGGCCTAGGCGCTTGGCTATGATGAGCGCTCTAAAGATAATGGAAGGCTGAGACATACGTAAAGTTGATAAGGGGAATTCATACTGGAACGTGGAACATCTAATCAAGAATTGCTGTCCTTGGGAGTGAAACACATCCTGGAGAAATATCTAAGCTAATTAAGATGTTTTGGGAACAATCTGAAACTACTAGTAGAAGCGTGATAAGAAGCACCCTCACGTGAACTGTCCTCATTGTAATACTGAAAGTCACACCCCTTGAGCTGGAGACCCTGGCCCAAGCACAGACCCCTCACCTTTGGGCATGCACAGAATATTAAAGTAGTACTGTAGCTTTAAGAGTAAGACAAGAAAATGTAGACAATAGAAAACTGCTCTGCGTAATTACTTCTGCATATGTATAACTACTGTACACATACTGCACCTGTATGGACAAGCGGTGTGCTAGCTTGGTGGAGCTGCCACCTAGCACCCAGTCTTGCGCAAAACTTGAAATAAACTGATATCTCGGCTCTGTGTGCATATTGGGTGTTGCACACTGGGTAACAAACTCCCTGTGTCAGACAAGAACATCTCATGATTACCCACTAGTAAGAGTGTTCTTCCCAATCAGATATTCAAACATTTTTCAATAACTTCAATTTAAAGTAAATGCACAAAAAAATAAGCAGCAAAATTTAATTTACTGTGATAACCAGACACACACCAATTATATTTTATTTTTAAGCACACAATTAAAGTAATTTAATTCCCCTATGTAGATATTACATGAAAGAGAAACATTACTGTAAGAAGAGCTTAGTACTATTGGTACACAAACCTTACGACAGATAAATTAGAGCCTGTAAAACAGCATATAATTTACATTCTGTTATGTCAATCACAAGTAGCATCTTGAGGCTCTTAAATAGTATACCAAACCACAACATAAGAGAACTAATTTAAATCAACCCATGTGGCAGGATCACTTAAGTTTCCACAATCCAAGAGATCCCCTAAAATGAGTTAGCAATTGGATTTCACAAGATTATTCCTCAACATCCATTTACACCTTTTAAATTACCAGCATGTTATGAAAATATTTTACTACCAAAGAGTTATAAAGTTTTGCATAGTTATAGAAAAATCAATGAAATAAAGCAACAAGGGCATGGGTTTTAATAATCCATGGCCTTTACCACCTGAGAAGCCAATCAGCAAATGTGCAAGTGGCCCAGGAATACAGCAGCCCTGCTCAGCTGCATGGAAAATCCACACACTGGATTAGTCTCCAAGTTCTTGGTTTTCAGCAGCAGAGAAGGAGGGACACAGCAGCCCAGTACCATGCTTTACATACCCTTCAGTAACAGCAGAACAAATGACATATCCTGAATTTTTTCTTATGCTTCTCCTATAACCAGCACCTCGTCTACATTCCTGTACCACATAGGTAATTAACAGAAAGGTCAGTATATGCTTTGCAAAGCAAAAGTATGAACACAAGGCAACAGACCAACATGGAGTGGGGTCCAAGAATTCTCTCAGTCCTCTTCCATTCCACGATGTTTAAAGTGAGAGGACCAGAAACATAAGGTAATTTAGCTACAAAATAAAGTCCAAAAATCCAAAGTGCAAGAAGTTTATGTTAACTCCCTCATATAATAAGAATTCCTATGCATGCTTTTTCTTAAAGGGACATGAATTAAAGTTTTCAAAAAAGTTAAATAGAAACACTACCCCTCTGTGAGTTCACACAGCGTATGTGCCACTATCTATGTTTTCTGTTGTCATTGCTCAGTGGAACACTTGCACATAAGAAGGAAAAACTACATGAGTGCCAAGAAATGCCCAAGTACAACTGAAAAAATATTGTCTCTGGTCTGGTAGCTTGCATCAATTATCACTTTTAATAAAAAATATAAGCAAATATTTCAGGTAGGGCAGCTTAGGCTTCCGTTTCCTTAAGTATGAAGTACAAAGTTTCTATTTGTCAAATCACGCTGCAAGTACAATAAATGTACTCAAACTATGGTTTCTACAGAAATGTTTGAGACTTGCATTTTTCTGCTATTTAAATCTGTAACTGTTTTTCATGTTGCTTTAAACAGGAATTTTCCTTTTGATTTCATCACAGCAGCTTATACAGCAGTAAAGCAATCTTTACTTGCCAATATTGCTCAGTTTATAGCAAATCCAGGACGCTACATCAGCCAAGTGCTCCTCATGTGCATGTTGTTAGAACAGAAAAGTCCTCCCTCCCCCAACCTCGCTGCAAAGTAAGTTACAGAAATCCAAACGCTATGCTAAAGTCCTCTGTTGGCATGGCTAGACTTACCGTAAATCCTAACTCGCCAAGAGCTGAAAGTTAGCCTAGTGAGGTGTAGATTGAACCTCCGCGTTCTCACTCACCTAGCATCTCCCTCAGATAACCAACACATTCCCGGGGACCTTCCTCTCAACTGCCCCGAGTACTCTCCCTCACCCAGCCCAGTCTGCAGAAATACACAAACTCCCACTTTTTTTACTATTTCATATTTACACTTAGACATGTTGGCCACTTCTAGGTGTACGTACACCACCACAACCAAGGACAAGACTCTGCAAACTTCTCTTCTATGTTTTAACAGATACTTCAACAAGCATGCTCACAGCAGCTTTTTACACACTCAAAAGCTTGTTAACCAGCCAGGGCATTTCGCTCTCCCCTTTTTCCAGCCATGGACATGCTCTTCACAGAGCTCTATTTACATGCCAAGTTACAAAGTTCAGCTGCTTCCAAAGCAACGTGGAAAAAGTGCAGCTTTTATGACTCTACAGTGAGGTTTTTCACAACATGAAGCAGCTTCTTAGACTACTTTTTTTTTTTATTTCCAAACAGGATTTCACAGTTCAAGAAAAAAATAATATCTCAGTCCACCCACAGGCCTTTGAAGAACATTAACTGAGGGGCTTCAAAAGAAGAGAGCTCTGCAACCTTAAGCTTCATGTTACTGAATGAGCATCCACAGAAAAAACTGCTTACGAGTCAGAAACAAGGGTCACCGAAATCTGCGTATCCCCCAGAGCTTAAACTATTTCTCTGATGTTTAGGCATGGCATGCCTTTCGCCATCTTCTGTTACATCCTTCCATTTGCTTACTCTTTCTTCTCATTTGCTTCCGAACCTCTGGTATGAAATCAATTGTGTCTGAAATTCCTTCTTCTGTGACAAACCACAAGGCTGGATTCGGTCACTTCCTCAGCAACATTCATACCAGCTATCACCTGGGGCTTCCCTCAGCCCCCAACATACAGCTATTTCTAGACAGAAGCTTCCTCCAGTTCCCCAAGAAATTAAGTCCCAGATTTCTACCTTGCATTTAGCCTGCGAACCACTTGGAGCAAAACTGGCACTTCATCAGCATCTTCGTTGTGGAGAGATGACAATATTGTCAATAGTTCAATAATAATGATTAGTTTGGATGAACAGCCTACACAAATAAAACCCCTTCACAAAATCAGGAATAAGAAAATTAGCAAGGACTAAAGATTCTACTAGGAATGCCAAAGCAGCACTAGGCTTGCACCATCAATGGCAACATTCTGAGAATCAGAAAACTGGAAATATTAAAACCTTACTACTAGCAATCCTTGCCCACTCTTTTCCCCATCTCTCCCTTCATTCTACACCAACATGAAGCAGAGGAAAATTATTGGAAAGTTCCAGACAGAAGAAAATGACACATGCCGTGAACTTCCAGCGGCAAGTCCAACTTCCTAAAAATGACCAGGAATTTAGTAGAAGCTACAGCCAGCTGCAGTCTGCTGACATGGATTTCTTCTTCCTCTCTACACTGGCAGGAAATAACTACAACCTCTCTTCTACAAATTTTTGATGGCCCATCTAAGAGGTGGACTACTTAAATTCTTGGAAAACACTTTTGCTTTTCAGAGACTACAAGCAACCACCTCGCGCAGATAAAGGAGTACAGCAATACAACCTCTGTAGAGACACTGTCAGGCCTTCCTCCGCTCCTGGCCCAAAAGTTTTGTTTTTAAGGTCTCCCCTCCAAGTGCAGACAGCACTTTTCTATCTTCCTTCCTGCCAACACTAGGCCCTCTCTGCCTCCACAGTTGCTTCCTTTGGGTCTCTCAAAAATGGTTACCATATCTTTAAAAATAAAATAAAAGAAGACCAAGTTTTGCAAACAGTCCTTCCTTCTCCATTCTTTCCAAGGACGTTACATTATTCTGCATAAATGAAGGAAATATTTTAATTTTCTGTCTTCACCCTAGAAGACCAGGTTTCAAATGCTCACTAGAACACACAGCTATTTTAATTTAAGTTAAATAGCCCAGCTATTTTAATTTAAGTTAAATAGCCCAGCTATTTTAATTTAAGTTAAAGTTGCACACACATTTTTTGGAACTGGAAAGTTGAAATACCTTATGATCCTGACAACAATGCCCACTTAAGTCTTTACTTTAACCACACTTAGAATTTCTAAGTTTTCAGGACAAAGTATGATAACACTTTTAAAAAAAATGTTAACAAACTATAGTACACAGCTAGAGGAAAAAAAAAATAATTTAGACATATCCAGGACCTCCCATTTTACAAGTTTTTTGTGCTGCCGTATTCTGTGCACGAGCTATTTGGAATGCACGCTCTCCGGAGCAGGACATTTTCTTCTTTCTTTCTGTAAATCACGCGGCACCATTTTCAGAGACATGTAAATAAATAATAAGACATTTAGCTAGATAATGCATGTTTCTATTTTGATTCAAAACCCAAGTTTTACTCTACTCAGTAGTCTGCATGCGACTCCCCAGTTATCCCTTTCATGTTCTCACTTCCAGAAAAAAATAGTGTGTCAATGATTAACAAAACCCGGTGCGAAGCAAATCCAGAATGAAAGAGGAGAAAAAAAAAGAAAAAAAAAAAACAAACCATGAACCAAAACACTGACGATCTTTTCCTCAAAGCCAGGAAGCCGGTACAGGTACCGGAGGGACGCGGGTCTCCGGGGCACCGCGCAGCAGCTGCCGGGCTACCGCGAACATCGCCGCTTCCCAGAGCGGGTCAGAGGAGCGGACGGTGCGACGCGCCGCAGCGACCGAGCCAGAGCAAACTTTTGACGGTGAGCCATGGCCGCCGTGCAGCCGGCCTGCCGGAGGAGCCCCGGCTCGCCTCACGCACCTCCCCTCTCACGGCACCTGGCCGCAGCGCGGGCGGGCGATGGCCGGCTGTCAGGGACGGGACCGCTCGCTCCGCCCGGCCGGGGGGGACCATCGCGCACCGGGCAAGTTCCCCCCGCACCCCGCCCCGCCCCGGCCGCGCCGTCCTGACCCGGCCGCAGCTCCAGCTCGCCCGCCCGCGGGCACCTGCGCGCCCGCGGCCAGGTACGCGCCGCGCAGCCGGCGGAAGGGCGCCCGCCTGCGCGCACCGCGGCGCCGAGCCCCTCACTCCGCCCCCGCCCCCGCCCGCGGGCTGGCGGCCCCTCAGGGCGCGGAGACCCCCCCCCCCCCCCCGCCCCAACGGCCGCCGCGCGCCGCGCCCTCCGCGCGCGCAGCAGCGCCCCCTTCACGCACCGCCTCCCATCCCCCGCGCCGCCCCCCGCGCCGTGTCCTGCCCTTGCCTCCTGCCCGCAGTGCCCGGTGCAGTGGGAGGAGCGGTGCCCGGCGCCCGCCTCCCCTCAGGGGCGCGCGGGGAGGGCTGCCTGCCGCCCCGACCCCTCCCCGCCGCCAGCCCCGCCGCTCGGCCGCCTCACCCCGCTCGCCGCCGGCCCCGGCGCAGCCCCCCGGCCCCGTCCCGGCTCCGTGGCCCCGTCCAGCTCCTCCGGCTCCGCAGCGGCGAGCGGGGCTCCGGCACGTGACAGCGCCCAGCGCCCCCATAGGCTGGGGCTGCCGGGCAACGTGAGCCCGCCCCCTCCCTGCACCTGAGAGAGAGCCTTACGCCATCTGCGTAGGGGGATGCCGGGCCGCCGCGCCAATTCCGTAGTGGCGCGGAACCAGCCGTTTCCTCCCTCCTCGCGGCAGGCCGGCGCAACCTTACGGAATTGACGTAAAACTTCTCGGCTCGGCCCGTCCGGTTTCCTATGTGGGGCCGCTACTCTTTGCGTAAACTGCGTAATCCCACCCGCCGCCCGGGGAGCGGGCTCTCTGCAGTTCAGAGAGCTCCTGCAGCTACGTAGGTTAGGAGCGGCCAAGCCTGCACCTAGGAACGCCACTTACGTAAAGCCCCTCAAAGAGGTTAGTGTTTCTTACGAACTCTCCGTAACGTCGTCAACGCGGGCGCTGCACCTGAGAGGGCTCCCGTTGCGCAAATGCCGTAGGTGCTAGCGTGTCGGGCGCAGAGTGCGTAAGCGGCGCGGTAGGGTGCTCCCCATCCCTGGCTGAGGGGCGGCCGGGCCCGGTGGCGCGGCGGGAGGCAGGTGTGTGCGGGGAGGATCGTCCCTGCCCCGTCTCCACTCAGGGCGGGGAGGAGCCGCCGCTGCCGCCCCCGCGCCGGGGCACCTCGGCCGAGACTGGGCGTGGGGTTTCACCGTCACCCGGCCCCGCTCGCAGCGGCCCAGGGCCGTGAGTGTAAATACTCACCACAGGCGGACCCGTTCCCGCCGGCTGAAGGGGCAGGGAGGTGCTGGGCTGGCGGGCGCGGACAGGGCCTGGACGCTGGGCCTGGAGCGCAGCCCGCGGGCCGGAGGGCGGGATGGGGCAAGGCTGAGTGAGGGGAGGGGGCGACAGCAGGGGTGAGGTGTGAGGCAGGGCCCTGGCAGCCCTTACCCAGGCAGTGCACATCCTTGATGGATTTTATATCCCACTGCAAAATCTAAAGCAGTACAGAAAGAGAGCAGTTTCCTAAATTGAGCTGAGAAGTAGTCTTTCCATGTGAGTAGTTGTTCTCTGTATGGAATCCTCAGTGGTTGTCTGAGGACATTACAATCAAGGCAGCGTTGTGGTGTGTTTAGGCAGGTCGGGTTGCACAAGGAATACGGCATTCAATGATCTCCATCTTTCTCTTCTAGAAATCAAGACAAATGGGTTCAAGTTAGCTTTCAGCTGCCCTGCGATAATTCTTCCTAATCCCAAACATCTGAGACTCTTCTAGAGCAGATGGGCACTACAGTGAAGTTGAAGAGAGCGCTCCAAGTACTGTTGTTCATCAAACTCTTCAGAGAAGCGTTAGCATGCCAAAACCTTTAGGTACGAGGAGGGAGGGTTGAGTCTGGTGGGGTTTTTCTTCTTTGGATGTACGTTCCATACAACCTTCATGGTTTTGCTTCAACATTCAAATGACCAACATCTTCACGTGAGCGCTTCAAAATTTCTGCCAGGTTTTCTAGGTTAAGTCCCTTTTCAAACTCAGCTTTCAACATATAAGTCCATGGCAATTGTATTTAATATCACTTTTTACCCTTTTCAAAACTAATTTTATATAGGCTGTAAAGATAAAAGACAGTTGACTGAGGAGCTCTATGCCAAAGTAATCAGTACACAACATGCTGTGCTGAAGCAGCCTATGAGGGAACTTTGGCAAACGGCAGTAGGATCAGGAGATTTGCAGTGCTGAAGTGAAACAGTGACTTTCATTCAAAAGAGTGATTTGCAGCATTAGAGGGGAAGTAGAAAACACGTGTGCATTAATAACTTTGCATGTAGTGAGAGGTCCAGCTTGTTCAAATTAAACGTACATTTTGTATACTTCGCAAGCCTGTGGCTAAAGTGTCACCCTAGTTCTGAACAGTCAGGCATAGCTCTACTTTTGTAACAAACTTCCCTCTTATGACGTTTAAAGATTGAAAGGAGAAACAAACCTGAGGAATCTTAATTACTGCTTTCGAGTCTAGAATCGAGAGATTTCAAAGCAATGAATGAGTTTAGCCAAATCTCCTGTGTGGCCTTAAAATATTAGTGTAGGCCTTGAGAAGGGGCGAGAAGATAATAGCTAGAAAATCAAGGACTGGTCCAAGGACTTAATGTGAGAACATTTTTATGTGAAATTGATTACAGCAAATAGAGACACAGTACAAATATAGCCCAGAGGAAGGCTGCTGGAGGAGATAGTGGAATGGGAAGGGGCAGCTGTGAAAATTAGTGGCTGTGCAGTGAAGCTGGAAATGTAGTAAGGACAGAAAAATATGCAAGAGATGGCATCTCAGATAGTGAAGCTTTTGCAGAGGCAGAAGAAAGATATTTTCAGCTGTGGTCTGAGTGAAATCTTGAATTTTTCTCTTGAGTTCTCCCTTGGGCTAATGATTTGCCAAGGGCAAAAACACAGAGGCAAGGGGATTGATGGATTAATTTAGAATACAGGGGATTGGAAGAGCTTTGCCGCTGCAGTACAAGGATATAAATTTAACAAGGAAAAGAACATCTGAGGTTTGGGAAAAAAGTTTAATATCTGTCTTTAGGCTTCATGGAATAAAAAGGAAGAAAATTGAATTTATAGCTCTAAGTATACTCAGTAAGAGATGGGGACTTGAATTGTGTGAAAAGCAACATGGAATTAGAGTTATCTTGATGAAAGTTAAAGTAATTAACAATAACTATGCTCTTTCTTGGGACAAAATACTGGCATAGAAAGATTATTTTTTTTTTTAATATATAATGATGAATGAAATGATGTGTTTCCTGCAGATCTTTCCATAGAAATATTTAAGACGTTGTCATGTATTCTTGAATGTTACCAGCATCCCCTAGACAACTGAGGGAATCACAAAGGCAGTAGAGATGCAGAGACCAAGTTAGGTGAAACACTTTGCCGGACGTCACACATACAACAAGTAGCATAGTCCAGATTAGAGTTCCAAGCCTTGTGCTCATTCCAGTAGGCTGTCCTCACAGTTGCGAGCAGAAGCAAATCTAAAGGGTGATGTTATATTTGAAAATACAGAGTATATGTCATTAGAGTGTAACTTGGAGATTTTTTTTTTTTTTTGAAAGAGGTTGATGATCTAAATTATTCTGGCAAATCTAAACTTTCTAGGAAAAGTGAGTGTGGAAAGGCAACTCACAGTTACCTTCTGAATACCGCACAGTGGCTTGTCCTGTCTTTTTCTGTCTCCCGACTGGCCAGATTAGGTTAAGATGGTCTGATTTTAAGTACTATGTAGGTTTTGTGCTGTTTCAAGCGTATATAATGGAATAAAACCAATCATATGAGAACAGTATACAGATCTGAGGTGTTAATGCAGAGAACAGTCGGGGTGACTGAAGTCTTCTAAGGCTATTTCACTGATGTTTACTGACACAATAATTGTAGAATTAGTTTGTAAAAAAAATCTCTGTTACTGGACTGATTTTCCTGCTTGTAGGTCTCATACCTGATTAGGCTGTATTCTATAAATGTGATAAAGAAATTTTATTACCAGTATTAAATAAAAAATAGGGGCAAGGCAGGAGCTAGTATATATGACCAGCATGTGAAAGCAGTTTTCCTGAGGACGAAAAAACTCCAGAAAAACAGAGGGACCCTTTACAAAAAGTTGTTGATAGCTACCAGTTTTAAGCTTGGAGTGAACCAGGCACTGAAATCTGCAGTGAGGCAGCCCCACAGGATGGTGTACTTGGATGATCAGCATCCGCTACAAATACTACGTTAGGGACTAAATGGCTATTAGCTATAGTAAAGGGAAAAATCCTAAGTGAGCAAGGATGAAATGTAACCTATCAAATTTCAAGTGTTTTGGTATTGTTTACAGACAAATGGGAATGTTCACATAGTGCCTGAGGGAAGAGGTATTTTTCTCTTGTTATAACTCAGAAAAGAAGTCTCTGTTTGAGACTTACCATTGTCCAGTGACCCAGTTCTTTACAGGTTTCAAATTCTGCCTTTAGACATGTACTAAAGTTAATGGGATTTGTGCAAAGATATCTGAGGACAGACTTTGAATTGGAAAAAAATAACTCTGTATGAGGTGTGTATTTTAAAAACCTTCATAGAAAAAGCTATCTTTACATGTGAAATTAGTCTCATAAGCTTTGCAAGAACTCAAAAATAACAAAAAATTGGACAATTTGAAAAGGAACTTGTTTGAATATACATCTTTTTAATCTATAAAAACAAATAATTGCATGTGCTTAACTTTAATTTCAGTGGGACTAATCACACATTTAATGTGGCTGTTTGCATGCTTTGAAGTTTGGCAGTGTTTGAATACTTTCCACGCAGGAGGCTTGGATTTAGAAAGCTGATAAGCTAAGAAGATGGCTTGCAAATGTGAGGTGTTTTGAAGAAAACCTTGAAGTTCGAAAAAGCAACTTATCTTTAATGATAAGAATGAAGTCGGAAACAATTTCATACAACATAAAACAGTGACCAGAGCCACTCTTCTGTCTTGCTGTATTTGCTTGTGTGGAGAGAAGTCACGAGAAAAGAAGGGAGGTAGAATGCCAAAGGATACAGAGAACAAAGTGGAAAGTCATGATGTCATCTGGCTTCTACAAAAACAACCAACAACATAGAGAGCAGAAGGTGAAATTTGAAAGGTTACAATATAAGCAGCATAAAAATAGATGTTGAGCGGATTAAAGCTTCATTCAGAAAGGGTAAACATTTTTTTTTAAATCCCCTATCTTTGCAATACTTGCAAATACTGTGCAAGTATTAAAACCCAGAGTAAATAAAAATATTTCTGCATATCTGCATTAAAATCAAAGGCTAAATATCTGAGTAGTCAATTGCTGGGAGTGGTCTGGGGGCGCAGGAAGGGAAATCAACAGTGAAAACTTGGCAGATTTTAATTGAATCTGTTTCTCTGCAGGATGTGGGCAGAAGATTCACAGTGCGGGAAAAGAAACGTGAGATGCTATCAGTACTAGAATAGTCTTTGCTAGGGTAGATAAGCATTGCTTGTGGTAGGTGTAACTGTGTGTGGGTATTGATCTTCTGAAAGCATATCCAAGGCTTAACCAAGCAACTCTCCTTACACCCTGTTTATGCTGGGACTGATGTGACCTAAGCCTGGGTTCTCACCACATAGCTAGGAGTGCGAGTACTGTTGAGTTTTACTTTAACATGGGCTCTAACATGTCTGTTTCCTAGTGAGGATCCTGCAAAAGTTCATTAACTGAGTTCATGTTTGGTAGTTCTCAAATGCCATCTTGTTGTTCCTTGAGCATGCCACCTTGTTCCTAGGTGTCAGAATTTACCTTGTTTTGTGTATACTTGATCTCAGCTTTTATTGCTTCATTTCGTTCCATTCTACCTTTGTTTTTGCTTGGCCCACAGCTACTAGCTGATTATCTGTGGCATGATGTAGCGAAGAGTGGCCCACAGCTACTGGCTGGTTAATCTGTGGCATGATGTAGCAAAGAGTTTTATTCTGAAAAATGCTTACAAGATCTGTATTCATTTTTTAAAAAAAGTATATCTTGGGCATAAAAGGGAGAGAATCAAGTAGATGACTATCCACTGTAGAGGGTACTTAAAAATCTAGAATCTGTGCTGCAAAACATAAGATGGCATGCATAAATCTGGCAGTTCTTTGTGTACCTAACTCATTATTAAGAGTTTTACAGGGTACTTGCTAATACTTGGTGCAATCCTGAATGATAGTTGTTTGACTTTGGACTGGAGCAAAGGAGATAAAATGGTACTGGAGGAAAATTAGACACTAAAAGATGAGGAATCACGCTATGAAATGTACCACAGTGCTCTTCAAGTCCCAGAGCAGGCTCCGTGGGGTAACATTTCAGAGATCTTTTTAGTGATAGGGACGGGGATCAGCTTGAAAAGCAAGCAAAACGGGAACGAAGTAAGTGGGAAATACTTTCAGGTTATGACTAATGCAATTATTAGAGAGGCTACTGCATGCACTGTGGTGGATTTAGCTTCAAATAAGAACAGAAGTTATGCCATGTGTGATTGATTCCAGGTTGGGTTACAATTTAGAAGTGCGATTAGTGAGTCATTTGCTACTTTATATCAATTATTAAAAACAACAAAGGTCTAGGTTAAAAAAAAAGTGCATATCTCAGTATGTGCTGCTCTACTTGTTAATCTTCTCATTTCACGTTTTTGTTTGATGTGTCTTAGCTTTGCTGAGCGTCGTGGTACAGAGTGTTCCTTATGCTAGCAAGTGAATTGCTATGCACTGTACCGACACTCGGCATGGCAGTCCCTTTGGTATGACCCTGTCACTGCATCCCTTCCTTACTGTGTTCAGCTAGAACCAGCCCAAGTGAAGCTGTCTGTAGTGAACCTGCAAATCGGCAGCTTCCTGAACCATTTGTAAACGGAAGTGCTTTAATCTTATTTTTGTAGGTGCTGTTTAGGGCACAGCGCAATGTAGCTAGCCTCAGTCATCCTAACATCTAAATTGTTTTGTAGACTGTGCTGCCTTCAGTCCACTAGTTGTATTCTCACCCCCATCTGGCAACTGCTGAATGTATAATTAAAGCTTTTCCACTAGTGGCCATGATAATACTCATAGCAGTGAAGAGGCTTCTTCAAAATGTGAGTGTGCATGTGCAGACATGTTTTCAGCTGAGATTATTTCATTGTCACATGTGTCCCAGGAGTGTTTCCTGAGAAATTAAAACTTTGTAGTTAATTTAATGTTTTTTTTCAAAATACAGATTGCATCACCCAAATGGGAAAGAGGATGAACTCTTTCAAAAGACTGCTGCCATATTGCTCATCACTGACATAGGAGAGGGCACATGATCACTCCTGTCAGCGTGGAGGAAAAAAAAGTAGTTTTAATTCCCGTCTCACAGTGTTTCTGCAGGTTGGTGGAATCTAACAAACTCTTGTTGATGGTAAGATGTCAGTCCCTACAGAAAGGGAAGTGAGACAAAGCAGTAGTCACTGACTTCACACCCGCTAACATCACTAACACAACAATTGCGGACCCTGGGGAAGAACAGAGAGAGCAGACTGTGGGACGTGCCCAGGCTCACAGGCTTTCTCAAAGTGGTATCTCCTGTTGCTGCTTTCAGAGGCACGATACCAGGCTGCACAGGAGCATTGATCTGACCCAATAGAGCATTCCTTATGCAATAGGAAGGCCTGGAAACAAATAATATTGCCAACATTCAATGAGTGTTTAATTAAAATTTCTAATAAAAGTGGGGCCCATAACGATTGTCTGGTGTCTTCTGATCCTTAACATTTCTCCTTTGGGAAGTGGGGTGTTGATATATCATCTGGACTTCAACATGTTTCTTTTCTTGTGAATGGAAGTGCTTTCCCGTGTTGTGCACATGGGACTGAGGGACTGCTGCTGGTTACAGGGCAGCTCTGCCTCTATGGTCTGTGCAAGGAAAGGTGGCAGAAAGAAGGTTCTACAGTCATGTTGTAGCTGAGCATGGGGGGCTGGCAGTGTCTTAGGCAGCAGGTTTCTCGTTGCAATTTAATGGTATAAAGTTCCAAAAATTGACCGTTGGTCTGCAGCTCTCCTCCCTAGAGAAGCCTGGACTGTATGAACAGACATCCAAAGTAGGACTGAACTTCACAGAGGTGTCCACAGTTTTCAGTCTTAATACTTTATAATACACATTTGAGATTTGATCCTGTGATTGCTTAACCCTCACAATGATTGTGGTTGATGTGGTTAGCACTTACATATCACTGGGATTGTAGACATGATGAACCACTCTGGAAATCAGCTGTTTTTTCCATTGTGTGGGTAAGATATGATGCATGTTTATCTCATATCAATATGAGATAAGTATTTTCATATATATCAGTGGCAAGTAGATAAATATTTGGGGGAATATGTGTGTCCTTTCTAGAAAAACGATGATACATTTGTAAAGGTTATTGTTTTAGGGAAGAGTGTGATTGGACCAGATAAGGGAAGACAGGAGTTTAGTGCAGGTCCTTAGATAGATATATTCGGGGTTTCTTTTCCTTTTCCTTTGAAGTTTAGGATTGAAAACCTGCCATCATTCCAAAGTAGAAACAACTTGGGTGGCCTTTTTATCACTAATAGGCAGAGTAACTAGGCAGGACTGTGACTCCACTGAAAGGCTCTGTCATACAAGAGGTTTTCCAGGTCAAGATTAAAAGCAAAATATCTCTCATCACACGAGCCTTTGTACTGCACCCATATTTTCTAAATGCTTTTGGCTTATCTTTAATGTTTATGCTGCTATCAAAAATAAACCCAGCTTCCATCTCTGCGGGTGTTGTATTTAACATCAGCAGTGAATAGGCTTTTTCATTCCTAAATGTTAATTTTCTTTCTGTTTTCAATCTGTTTCTGGTACAAAAAGTCTTTGTTTTCAATGGTGGGTTGTTTTTTTTCTCTTTGGTTTTTTAACTGCATGTTTTCTCCTTCCCATCTCTGTTTTTGTCTATGGCAATCTGTATTTTTTTGATGGAACCAATAGCTGACTGTCTATCGATGGCCCTGAAGCCTAGAACTTGAATCAGAGTTTGTCCGAGTGCAGCTGGCAGTACAGTCGTAATAATAATTTTAAAAAAGCTTTACCAAGATTCATTTTCATCAACTCAGTTCTCAGTGGAGAACTCTTAGGCATAATAGTAATTGTTAGATAGAAATAAAATGCTTTGAACTGTGGTCAGAAATCTGGTCTAAAAATCTTGCTATAATGAGAATTTTGGTTATAATTAAGTAGTTTTGTAACTTCATTAAAAATTTTGTGAGACTACAGCCAGAATTCAATGGCATTTGGAAAATGTTCACAAGCTGTACCCTTGGGATAAAACAGTGACCTTGTTGAAGCTGGTGTGTTTCCTGAATGTACTGGTACCCAAACCCAGTATCACAACTTGGGGTCAGAGCAGTTTGTAATTCTGATGTCTGTTCATCTCGAAGTAGTTGAAGTTCTAGGGCAAACAGATATGGTCCAGTACACTAAAACCTAGATCTGACAAATGGGTGTTGGCACGTCCCTCTAACCAGAATCACAGTAGAAGGCTTACTCTTTGAAATCTGTTTTGTCTCTTCTGTGATAATGTGCTGTGTTCCTTGCATTGCATAAACTAGAAGTAACCTTTCAGTATCTGAGACTCTTTGCTCCATGTACCCAGTATAATGCTGCTTAACTAATCAGTATTGTCATCTAAAGTGATAAATGGCAAACAGATCTGCAACAGATACAGGTCATATTCCAGACATTACGTGTGTACCTCAAAATTTCATAAACTTTGATATGCCAAGATGTTATCTAAATGTAGGATATTTAGTAGCTGGAGATTTCAGTAAGCCATAACTAGCAAATGTGTCGTGTTTGCTGCTGAAACACTGCGCAAGATTTGTGTGTCTGTGTCATATGAGGTATGTAGACTGAAATGCTATCAATTTTGAAGTATATGAGACTTCCCCTTTAAGGGAAAATTGAGCCCAGTCTGTAAAGATGGTCCCCTGGACACCCCAAGTGTTTGGCAGAATAGATATCCTTGTGATGACCATAGACCAGGAAAGAATCTCCCAGGGTTTACTTGCCCAAGTGCAAGTCTGAAATGGTCAGATTAGGTGGTAGTTTCTGAAGACTGTAATCAGCTATAATTTAGAGAGTCTTTCACCCAAATATGGTAAGGAAGGTAGCAAACTTTATTCCCATAATCCATTTTGAGGAAGCAGGAGCCTATACAGATCTGGAGGGTGGAGCCATTCTGTAATATGTAAGGTTCAGTAGGGGTCTAGAAATGAATAAATGAAATGCTTGAAAATTTAGAAAGCTGATCTCCATGCCAAGACTGAGGGAGCCGCAGGTTGGAGGCCTCCTTGAGAAGAGATGGCAAACGATTTTAAAGTAAGGCAACAAGTGGTCTTTATAATGGGGTAAGGCAGGAGAAAGGTGCCTACACTAGGTATGACAGGGTATTGTGCTGGAGTAGAGTAGATGTGGCAACACAGATTAAGCCTCAGGCATTTGAAAAGAAATATACCTGTATTTTCGGGAGGGTATATTTACATACATTTTCTTATGTTTAGTGTAACACATCTGTGAGTGTAGAAATGCCTCATTCTGTGTGTTGTCTTTGCGTCATGCCTTAGATTAGAAAGTTCCCTTCGAATTTTTGATCTAAATTCGCTTGCATTAGGAGTGGGAAGTTGAAGGCTGTTGATGTATCTTTTTTCTTTCTTTATTAACCTGCCAAATAATTTTAATGCAGGTATGTATTGTTATCCTATTTTGCTTTCCTAATATAGATGCTATTCAGCAATTCTGCCTCTTATGCTTTGGTGTGCAGCCTTTCTATCATTTAACTTGACGAATAAATATAAAAATTCTGTTAAATGCAGGTGTTCATGGAGCTATGACTTTTTATTTATCCCACTTGCTAGTTGATGACCTAAATGATTTCAGCTCTTCTAATTACTTATTTAAGGACTATTGATCTCTCGGGTTTCTTCTGGGAGGCCTTACGGAATAGTATATCACACAAATAGCATTATA
The DNA here is from genome assembly GCF_034638445.1 of Ciconia boyciana. NCBI lineage: Eukaryota > Metazoa > Chordata > Aves > Ciconiiformes > Ciconiidae > Ciconia > Ciconia boyciana. The sequence continues at coordinate 1,987,954 of NC_132951.1, read as the reverse complement.
GTTGCCTGCAAATTAAGGCAAGCAGGCAGACTGTTGGTAACATTGTAGTAACCAGGCAGGTGGCTTATTTTAGGCTAAATTCTCTGTGAAATATTTATGTACTGATTTAAATACTAAAGAGCTAGAGTTCACGCAATACTGAGAATACAGCTATATGTCAGTCAGCAGTTGAATCTTCCTAGCAGAAAGCCCCGCAATTATGTTCTAAAGACATTCAGCAGTTGGAGCCCTTTGCTAGGAACCACAGAGGTCTGAGTCACTGTCCTTGGCTTTCCATTCCTGGAGTGCCAGCATAGTCACAGGAGAAAGATAACAAGAAGGCTGTGAAATTTAGGAGATACAGAAGAGTTGTAGCATTGAGAATTAACATGTGATCATCATAATTCATTGTGCTTCCTGATAACTTTTTCAGGATAGTGTTTAAAATGCTCATATTTAAAATTAAGAAAACCTAATATATATGGTTCTGTAGGGCTGATCTTTGAAATTTTCCTGCTCCATGTCCCAAAGCATTCTGTGTTTTATGTCAACAGCCAGCTTTTGCAGATAGTGCTACATGACCCCCGTCCAGTCTCTAATAAGGTGCTGTGAAACGATTTTACTGAGACTGAGTGTTGGGATGTTCCTGCTGACTTGCAAATAGGTCCTCTTTCCTTGACAAGAGACAAGTGGCTAATTTGATTTGTTTCTGAACACCGTGAGGGTCACTGGAAATGGGGACTGAAATACATAAATAAGTGTTCCTGATGTCCCCTGGGGGGAGGCTTTCTTCTGAAGTTCTGTTTACATCACTTGATCTAATAGACAAGTTAAGTTAGAACTTACAAGTTTGATAGTTTTATTATTCAAGTCACTGCTCTGTGGTCCAGGTAAAGTGTACTGCAGGGTGTGAGATGGAGACCAGTAACTAATAATTTGATCAAGATCTGGGGGAGATGAGATCTCATTGCATGGGTTAAACAATTTCAGTAGTCTTCCAAAATACCAACTACCATTTTCCCTACCTCCTGACTCTTGTAAAAGTCTCTTTTCTTTTATGTTTTATTTCACCTTTTACTTTGGCATAGAAGGACAAGCCAGACAAATTAGGTAGCAGTAGCTTTTGGTAGATGCAGAGATGGCACCTAACTCCTGAAATTCCAAATTCTCTATGTTAGTCTTCTGTGTGAAAGAGAAAATAGAGATTGCAGTGTGTGCAAGAACTTTGAAAGACAAAGTCTGGAAAGAGTTGTGTATCATTGGGGACAGCAGAGGGTACACGTTGCTGCTTCTCTGGAGGTGTCAGGAAGGAAGGAAGGACACTATCCTCTCTGGTAACTTGTGTGGTAGTTCAGATATGCAACTGGAAGTTAAGGTACTGGGGCTATTATCCTTCTCTGTCACTGTAGTTTGGTGTAACAACTACACAAGTAAAATTTTACTCTACACAAGTAAAATTTTACGCAAGTAAAATCTCCAAATTCTTCTGTATTTTGATTCACCCTGTGTATGAAATGGGGGATAGTGGTGATTGAGTGTTTATGGAGCTTGCTTATAAATGCTTGCTGTTCCTCTTTGAGTAACGTATTCCCAACCAGTCTGTATCATAGAGAAGAATAATGATCTGTCTAGTTTCAGGACTTCAGTACTGCTGGTACAAACTACTTTCTATCTTCTTTTTTTTTTTCCCCTCTAAGAAATTCCACCCTCTGTACTCAGTTTCCCTTTCAAGGAAAAGCAACATGCTTTTCTAAGGTATGTTGAAGATGTGTAAATGTTACTGATGTTGTTTCCCTTGCTTTGCTAATAAAAGCCGGGAAACCTTTTCTGAGATTCAGTAAAGGTTTCTTTTAATTTATTTTGCATATTCCCAATTAATCTTTACAGATAAACTTTTCCCAACTTTGATAAGTGATTAAATGGGATATGTGAAGGGTATGCAGTATTTTTAAAGGATAATTTCCTATAGGACACTTCAGTAGGAAGAGTACTAATGAATGCTCATAATTTATGTTTGAAGCCAGCGTGGTGTATTTGTTGTAGATATCATTTAGTGTAATAAGGTTTCACTGAGTGCAAAATTAAAATGTTTTTAAATTACTGGAAAATTTTAAATGTGGAAGTCAAAGGAAAAAGGAGGTTTTCCTGTTTCCGTGCAGTTCTGCTGCATTGTGCATCTTGCAGTTAGTAACCAACCTGCATATCAGCACTCCCACTGGATAACAATCTTCCAGGCTTATGCTGCTTGTACCCTGAAGCACAGCTGCTCTTCCCAAGGGACGGGCAGAATGCAGTCAACGCTGCTTCTCTATTCTGTACTCACTAATTGATCTCTGGCTTGGTGACTTCCAGCAAGGTCATAGAATTGGCAGCTACAAAAACAGTGTTCTGTGGAAAATTTAAAGGGGAAGAGTAGAAGTACCTAGCATGGGATGTTTTATTTTTTTTAAATTCATAAAGATTTTTATTTGTCGGATCTTCTATTTTGCTTTTGCAGAAGTCTAAAACTTGGAAAGAACTGATACCAGAAGTTTGTCCATCGTGACCTGTTCCTTCAGTTTGTGAGTAATGCCCTATCCCGAAAATTGTTCTGTTCTCTCTTTGTAATTCTACTTCTGTCTCTATTATAATGGGGCATCAGCATTCTAATTATAGTTCAGATCCTGTAAAGGCAAAATGATTTCTAAGCAAGTACAGTGTGATCTTCTCAAATTTCTTTCTTTACGGAAGACTTGTCATGCTGGCCATGAAAGGCATCCATGTGGTTTTTTTGCAAAAGGGCTTGAAATCATATATGCTGCTTTCTCAGAACTGACTCTCTGATAAATTCAGGCGCTTCATTATTTGAAAGGTGATGGAAATTTGGGGTTGAAAAAACCCAACAACAAACAAACCTAAACTGACAGTCTCCAAATGCCATGGTCTGTGTTGCTCATTAAACACTATGCAAGTAGCGCTCACTGTCTTTGTCATTGTTACAGTAATGCCCTTTTTATAATGCTCTGAATGCTGGCGGCTGTGCTCAGCAGGTAGCATTACAATGAGCATGGCCTCTGTTCCAGGGCCACATGCTGTCTGTTAGCTATTCTAGTTGAGCCATTCTAAGGATATTTACATGCTTTTTTTAAAGCTGTGTAGTGTGCTGCATGTGTCTAGTCTAGTAAAAACATGTGAGAACTGCAAATAAAAAGATGCATTAGCAAAGCTTAAGTGCTTAAATACTTGAAAAGCAGAAGAGTCTGCAGTGTTTGAATAAAGGAAATCGTCCAAACTTTATGAATGCAAGACTGGAATACTGAGGGCAGAATTAAGCTGTACTGTGTTATAAGGGGTCTCATGAATGGTGTGGCAGAGACTGGAAAAGGGGGTTAGTTGACCTGGGGAGACTTGTGTAATCTAGAAATACAGGGACCTTCCCAAAATTTTGTGAAGGTACAGATCTGTTATAGGAAGAAGCTGGAGCAACTGACAAAGGAAGGTTGACAGATGGCCGCTGTTTCTGGATCTTTGGATGGATGCAGAGGTCAATGCTGTTGTCATCATTTCTTAAGAGCCTGAATACCCTGATGCTAAGAGCCATAAAATACTTAATAAGCATTATAAAACATTTGCTTCCTATGAAATCATGCATGCAAATTTTTGTTCTTACCTGAACTTTTCCAAAAGAAGGATTTGCAGAAGTTTGGCAAGTACCAGGTTTATCGTATTAAATTTGTACACGTGTATTTTTCCAGGCCTCATGCCCAATAATGAAGCAAAAGAGAAAGGTGCACTTTCCGACTAACTCGTGCAGCCCTTAAGGCACCAAATATGCAATATACAAGTCTAAAACTAGACATGTTTCAAGAAAGAAAGGAGTACACCTATGGAATGGGAAACTCAAATATAAATAGGTCTAGGTATAATAGGGGGATACCAGTTATGGTAACTCCTCACCGATGCTGAAATAGGAGGCAAATGGAGATTTTGCAACTCTAACAGCTGTGACTTGCGTTTGGAAAATATTAATGTAGTGGATGAAAAAATAATATTCTAAGTGACATAGTTCTGAATTAATGGAAATTTGGTAGATAGGATATTCAGTCTCTGCAGTAACCACTTCTGTTGCGAATTTGTAAATTACGTTAAATAGTTGGTTTCTGTCTTACACATACACAGTTACTGCCTGCTCTGATTTTAACCCATGTTTGTTTCTTCATGGAAAGTTAACAAATCTTCAGTAGCAGTAATAACTAGATCCTGAATGTTACCACTACCGAAACATCTTGGTGTATTTATGCTTACTCTCTGTCTTCATTTAGAGTGTTGGAAGAGGTCCACAATATTTGGATAAATGCATACTTTGTAAATAGCGCACTCCTATTTGATGAAGTGCAGCTGGTGTTCATAGAGCCAGCTTGGCTAACCTGGTAAATTGGCTAGATGAATTTCCGTTAATTGAAGTTTTATGAAATGGTTGATACTAAGATGATCTTTAATTATGTCAGTGTTTCTAGATTAGAGTTTTCTTGTGTGGACAAAACAAACGGTTATTATTAGGTGAAATTATCATTATTTGGAGGGTTCGTGATATTTATTTCTGAGGTTAAATGCCTGTGGTTTATAAACTCCGTCCTGAACTTCAACTTGTACAGTCTGTCCAAAGTTTCCTGTCAGAAGAAACAGTTGATAAAAGTTACTTGTCCTTAAAGAGCCTTTTTCCTAATCCTGCTTTACTAACTATTGTATAATTGGAAGCATTCTGGCTTGGAGCATGTCAGCAGTGATGTTCTGTAACTTTGTGTGTAACTTACTCTGAATGGTGTTATGGAGTTGGAGGCTTGGGTACAGAGAAGTAAAGGCTGGGGACCAAATTCGTAGGGAGCAGAAAGAGTCCGTATGCCCAATGTTAGGCATAAAATTAGCTCACAGTGTTCAGCTCAATCCTTCTGTAAAAGTCCTGCAAATGTGAAATTGTCAGTTCCCTTTAATTTTTTTATAGCTCAAATGAATAATTACTGCTGTTGTATTTATGAGGTTCATAATGTCATGAAGGTTTTAAAAAGACCGTGAAACAAAAAGTGGAGAGTATAAATGCAATTTGCGTAGGTCCCCTTGACTTAAAAGATTTTTCTTGCGGCTAGACCTTGTGGCTTGCTGCTGTGTTGGGCAAAGCTGCTGAAGTCATGGGACTGCCCCTCTCATGGGATGAAAGGTTGTGGCCATAGAATCAGAGCTGTTGCAGCATCTTTAAGGAGTAAAATATGCAGCTTCCTCAGAAGTGGAATGATAAGCAAGGGTTCATGAAGTAGACATTCAGAAGCGTCTGTTTGTAGAATATTGTTTATTCATGTTGTGAACCAAATCGCAGGAAGTAAGTACCATATACTGTGTTTATAGTTGCTCTCAATAAGCTAGTAATTGAATTATCAGCTAAAGACTTAAAGATTAGACATGATGTCTTTGGAAGAGGGGTGTAGAAGCAAGCGTAATTTGATTATTGCAGCAAATCTGTTTTCTGTTCATTGTGAGCTGAAGCAAGTAGTTCGATGGTTCAGAACTTACACTCTTTCTGTTGGTGGTGTTTGATGTTTTAACTCTTGTGTGAGGTGTGATACCACGGAGAGGAAACAGAAAATGAATGTGTTAAATTGTCATGAACCCCTGAGCTAATGAATTGATTTGATACTGTTTATTCTACTAGAACTCAAAGTGATTAATTGAATAAATGTTTAAGTTTGAATGTTTAATTTGTCTATAAATATGTATAGTAATTAATGAGGAGGCAAGAAATAATCTTGAGAGTCACCTTGGGCAGAGAATAAGCATGCATGATGCATTCTTGGGAACCAGAAACGTAATTATGGTATCTAACCTCTGCCACCAAGTGGCAGTTAGATTTCACTGCCTATCGTTGGCCCCATCCGGAGGAGGTCTGGCTGCAAAGCTGCACTGCTTATCAGCAGGCCAACATTGTCCCTGTTTCAAGGGAAGGTCATTGTACCTAAGGAAAAGACAAAAGCACAAATATTCCTTATGCAAAATTAGACCTGGAGTTTCAGAAGTTTTTCCAGCACAAAACAAACATCAGCTGCATGTGTGGCTCTGTATCTGAAGTCGACAGCTACTGTTTTCTGCTTGAAACTTAGCTTTGGGGAACAGTGTGTAGTATTTTGCCCAGTGCAAGGTACAGAGCCAGTCTAAAGAGGTGGTGGAGTGGAGGTGGAAGAATGTTTCTTGTTGATGTCTGACTATTGAAATGGATAAGGACAGACTAACCTGTAAAACTGTCTCAGAGGATTAATCATTTATCTACTGCCACTTCTCTAAGAAGTCTTTATTTATTTATGTATAATACACAACTATGTGTTTAAAATGAAGAACATAGAAAACAAAAGCAAATGGAAAGAAGAGAATGGAATTAAGGATATAACACAGGAGTTGTTACGCTAAGGGATCATTTGTATATGTATGCATTTATTATAGATCCACTATAGGTAGCAGTGGCAGAACTTGATATAATGGTTAATGTAGGTGTTGTCACCACTATGTGTCTAGTCGTAGCATGACAACACTAAAAAAAATAAAGTTTACTTTTGTTTCAAAGTGACATTACAGCTAGATTATATGACATTACAAGAGTTGATTCATTTCTGTCCTTCACAAAAACAGTGGAGATGTAAATATTGAATTAGAGTAGCAAAAACAGTTGTACTTTTCAACAGAACAGTAAAATTGCTGATTAGTTCAGAATAATCTGAACAATTCTGGGACTTGCCAGACATTACAAAACCACTGACTAATATGAAAGGCATGATGTATATTCTGTATTTAAACACTTCACATTAAGTCAGTTAGGTCTTACAGGCTTATAGGTGTAAAGTACCTGTGTGTTTCGTTATTCTTCAACAGTATTTGGGCTAAATGAGAGTACAGCAGGATCTAGGAGAAAGTTTTTGCTCACTAGCAATGTAAATGCATTCTTCTGAGGGGGCTACAGGGAATTTCTTAGGCACATGGGACAGCTTCTTGCAGTGAGAATGTGTGTGCAGATTCTCTGGGAATTATAGGATTCCATTAAACTGGAGCAAACCTGTTGTAGGGCACATTCATGTCTTATCCTGGGTGAGGAAATACTATTGCACAGTGCTGCTTCTTTCCACCAGAATTCCTGTATGCCCTCTGTTCCATACATAATTCAGATGCAATACATAATTAAAGGACTATAAAGCCACACTTACTTTCGTATATTTAAATTACTCGGTGAGGCAGAGATGGTGTTTGCCTTGTCTGTGCTTTTGCTTTGCCTTTTTCTATAGTTTGTTGAAACAGTGGGGACCACAGCCTGATCAGTCAGAAGCTATTGAGAACGACTACCAGAATGCTAATCAGTACCAACTGATTGTCAGGATTAGTATTACATTAGAAAAAAGTATAACTATATAACGAAGTCTAATTAATTTGCAGTTGATACTAGAAAATATCAGTTGTGTTCTGCAGATATTCATTTCCTTGTGTTAGCAACATCTTTGTAAAGTATAGCCTTTTCAAAGGAAAAAACCCTAACTTGTTTTCCTCTTGAAGCATACGGATCTGATGGTAGCAGTAAAAAAACTCTGCATTGAATTGCCTAGACTAGCACGTTTCCTAGGAATAGTATCTGTGTAGCAAATGGGTGTGTATAACATCTGTTTTCTCATACAGGTCTATGACAAAGACTGGGTTACACATGGAATAAAAAGGAAAAAAATTAGTCTTACATCTTGAACTTTCTCACTGTTCCATTCTGTTCTGGATTTGTTTTCTTTAGAGCAATAGTTTGTGACTGGATCACGTGGTAGTATTTCCAGCACTTCCAGTGCTATAATGAGGTCTGTGTGGAAAGCATTTCTTAGGTGCCCTGGGCTTTTTTGTTTCAAACATTGGACGTGTAATATTTTATATGTTTAATCACCATCAAGCAGAGTGTTTGGATACAAGCTATTTAGAGCGACTGTCTGTGCTATTGCAACCCACGCAGGGCCCTGAGGGAGACCTACAGACAAAAAGAAGTCTCAGATTTCTTTGAGCAATTCGGTATTGCCAAATAATTTGGTTTGTTATGGCTGCTGGGTTATGGGATGGAGAAGTATTGGGAAGATTGTTCGGAGAACATTGTGTTTAAAATGATCTGTTTAGAGATTCAGGAAAAATATAGAGGAAGGTGCTGCTTCTCTCTGGTCTGAGCACCAGAACTGTGAAGAAAACATAACTTATGTTGAGTATGAGGTAGAAATCAATATCTGAAACATCCTTCAAAAACAGAATTGAAAACTAACGTCCTTTTACAGCTCATGGCAGAAAGAGCCTCCTCTTTAGTTGAACAAGTTACCATTTACAGCACTTTTAATAAAGGACCTCCTGGTAAAAAGACTAAATCTCCAGACCTTCTTTTTATAGATAAAACAGTGTGTCCCTCAAAGTCCATGCTGCTCAGTTAAACCTTGCTAGCATGTTTTGTGATGGGGATACTTGGTCTTTGATAGTCCACGTTAAGCCTTTTCCATTATATGTTGATAACATTTAGTTCCTTTTGTTTTCCTGGATTTTTTCTTTTCTGTACTTTCCACCTCTTTTTTTTTCCCCCTTTCCACCCACTTGTGGAAACAAGCAACCAAAAGCATTACTCTGTCACTTGACACCTCTCAAGAGCTCCACTAAGAATTTGCATGAATACTCCTGTAAACAGTATCATGCCAGGGTTGATTACACTAAGCCGTCAGTCTGGTATACAGGCTGCTGTTGTACTGCATGCAGTTGTCCGCCTGCCCAGTTCTGTGGCCTGCCTTGCTTTATGGTGTGGATAACCAGTCCATCCTTGGGGACCTTCTGTCTCTGAGGTTAAGTACCTATGCTTATCCCACTGCTTATCCCAACCTGTAGTAACAGAGGCATTTTTCTGACAGGCCATTCAAACAGGATTTCACAGCATGATCATCTCCAGCAGAGGCACTCTTACTTTATTCTTTTTTTTTTTTCTTTTTCACACTTTGCTGATGACACCTCCATCTGTTTGGTGTTCTGTGCTTGTATTGTTGCTGTGAAAAAATAAAATGCAACCACATCTTTTCTTCTCTCTAAAGACAGAACAGATGACATAAAAGTTCCCTCAAAGCTTGCATCATCTAGTGTTTTTAACTCATTGGACAGATGTTATTCAGGACTTACTCCCTCTCTCCATAGTTTTTCTGACCTTTGGCAAGTTTTTCTGACCTTTGATCATGGTCATCACAATCTGCTGAAATGTGGAAGGACTGAGCTTCCTAGCAGCACGCTCTCTGTGGGCCTGAAGCAAAGCCTACTGTAATTGCTAGCTCTCTTTAATTACTTCATTGGGCTTTGAGTCAGATGGTAAGTGTGGAAGACACATAGTAACTAGCAATCTCCCTGGCTTCTCCTGGCACTTTGACTTCTACCTGTTGTCCCATGAATACCTCAAAATTTCTTTGTTACTTTTCTTTTAATCTTTCCATTTTAATATCTGCTTTATGTTGCACAAGCTAAAGCTGCAAAAACCTCTTTGATGTGATTTCTGTATGCCCCAACCCTTTCCCTTGCTCTCCACAGAAATTCTGTCTCCACTGGGCTCCATGCAGAATGTGAGCACAGGAAATCCTGGCTGGGCTTGGAACTTCGGGGGCTCACTTATAGGTGCTGAAATTACAGGTTCGTTCACTCTGAACGGAAGAACTGGGTTGGCCTTCTCACACACACACAAATAAATAACATATCTAACTACATGGAGTCCCAAACCTGCTTTTGAATGGTTTCTTTTTCCTTCATCCCCACTTCTTTCTTTCCTGTTCCATCTCACCACTGGGAGAGCATATTGTAGTGTTTATCCTGGTACTGCATTAGGGAGCTAGGGAAGAAGAGTGCCATGCTTCTATGATTAATCTTTAGTGACTGAAGATTGGAGGTGACTCTAAGTACTTCTTTCCTCCTCTTTCCTCCCCCCCCCGTAAACAATAACTGCTGTGGTATTGCTTTTCAGGCAGGGAAGCCACTATTGCCCAGCCTTTGAACTGGGATTAATTAATCTGCTTCTCTGCTCCCTCATTGTATTTCTCCATGAATTGATGCTTGCATGTTATGATACCAACATTGTATAATGCAGGGAAAGCCTGGAGTTGGGAAAATGTGCGATCTGACAAGAAAGTTGTCAGAAAGCCTTCCAAGATGTTGCCGTACTTTAGCCACTACCTCTGCTTTAGGAACAGTTGTCCTGTAGAGAAACAAGCTGGGTAGCACCAAGAAAATGCACAGGCTGAGTGCTTCTCTTCTGTCAGCAGGTTATTTTTCTCTTAAGTGTTTGTTTTACTTTTTGTGTTTAAGTAAGATCCCTTGCAGATGAAAGATACAGTATTCAGAAATTGAGAGACTGAAGAATATACAGAAAAAGCTCTTTCTATATCCATGAATTTGTACCGCCTTTCCCTGTGTCTCAATTCTTCAGCAGCAGGGACTAATCTTAATAATTCTGCACTGATGGAGAATTTTGAGTATGTATTCTGTTTTCCGAACAGCATTCTTAAAGAGTGTGATGTGAATTGTGGAATGTTTTACTTTTCATGTAGCTGCATGTAATTGTTCTTGAGCTGCCTTTTACCTAAGCAATTCACATTAGTTTAAGCACTTGCAATTGCTGAGTTAATATTCTTGATCATGTTAACAACATCTGTTTTGGGAGTTATTGCATTTGCAGTTACGCATGCAAAGCAGAGGGGGAGTACTCTCTTGTGGAACTGTGCTGATCAGTAATTGGGTAGCAGCAGTAACCTGTTAACCCTGTGGAAATGCAAGCACAACAGCATGCCTAATCATGTACTCTTCTAAGTGAGCTTGTGTGACATGAATTAAGGTTTTGTGGTGAGGGACGGGTGTTTCTGTTATGTTTAGCACAGGGTAGTCTACATCCTCCTCCTCAACACTTTGGTTTGTAAAAAATTGTGACTTTTTCTTGTCATAATTGCTTTTGTGCCTTATTAACTGTGATTCTCTATGCCAGTACACACAATGCCTGTCCTCTATTGTGCTCAACGTTATCTGTGTTTTGGTTTGATTTTCAGGATATGAATATATTTTCTTTTCCATATAATGTGGTATAGTGGGCCACAAAGGGGAGGGGTCATTTAGGGCTGAGTCAATATATCTTTTTGCATAAATTGTTACCTAGTTACATGTGCTATAGCTGTTGATCTCCTAGGCTAGTCCTGAAGCAGGGTCTTCTGGAAAGGCACTATGTTAGGAAAGGAGGTGCCGTGTTTTCTATCTGTATTACCTTGAAAGGAGTACATTGCCATTACGTTGCTGTAGAGCAGCATAATTCAGAGCATTATATGAGAAGTGTAATGGTCAGAGGAGACACAATAACAACTCCATCAAATATTGATAAAGTAGGATTATTAATTAGAGCAGGGGTGTAGGATTAAAATGTCCCTTGAGTTTCATTCCCTGTTTGATGCGAGAGTGCGGTTTTGCGGTCAGAGAATGGGAAGCTCAGGACAACTGGAATCTCTTCTCATCTCTTCAATGTGTTTGCTTAATGTCCTTAGTGGTTCAGTGGATATATAATACTATTGACCGGAGTTCATAGAATTATGATATGCTCCTATGGTGGCACTGCTGAGAGTGAACTTTACAGTGACCTTTCTGTTAGTGTAGCTTAGTCTGATTTGTACCTCATAATAAAGAAAAACACCTCTAAACAGGCTGATAATTTGCAGTCCTGTTGCCCTGGAGTCTCGTCCTCCTTCAAAGAGCTACGTGCTTTTGTGAGATGGTGAAAACACTGGATCGGTACCATGGAGCAGAGAGCATATGCCATTGGACCGCTTGGCCCTCTAGTGCAGAGTGGAGGATAACATTTTGCTTTTGATGGTGTGTATAGTGCTGAACTAAATAGATATCAAAGCAAAGAGAATGAATTGAATTTCCCAGTTACACAGCCCTTGTTTAAAAAGGAGCTTTCAAATGTCTCACACTTGAAAAAGACACTGCAGGTTAGAAATGAGATTTCCTTTTAGAACAAAGCCCTGATCTGCATTACTAACAACAGCTGAGGTCATTAAAATAGAAAGAATTTCTCTTTGAATTTCTTTCGAACAGTATTTGCATTCTCTGCATCACTGGTGTTAGCTTTTCTTTTCCCACAGTTTTGATCCACCAGGACAGTGCAGTAAGGATTTGTTTTCCTCTTTAGGTTCTTCCTGGTTCTAATATCCTACTAGAAAAAGTGTTTTAGACCTGTTATAATCATACAAGTTCTGTGAATTCATTCTTCCATTCCTATGTACAAAGTGTGCATTCTTGGCATCCCTCAGTATGTCTGTATGTGCAGTAGCATTTTAACATTCCCTGTGTGCCCCAAGGCTTTTTTAACTGATAAAACTCTCCAGTCTAAAGTATCTTCTCTTGTTCTTTTTCTTTTTTTTTCCCTTTTGAGTGTTTCCCTGCTCTCTCTAGAGCTGTTAGATGTTCTGACTATGCACTTCAGGAGATCAATATGCTTTTGGTATTTAGAGGCATTATCATTCTGAGGCTGTACGACTACTATGTATTCATCCTATTAACATCTGCTCAAAATTCCCAACATCCCACCACAGCTAACAGAGAATGACCGTTTTGTCCTTGGTCAGGCTCTGTGGATCAGGCGCCTGACACCTGGCTTATTGTCGGACAGATTCCATTTCACTCTTTACTTTGTTTTGACCTTATTTCACCCCTGGAAGCTCAGTTTCAGCTGAAGATGGATGAATGAATTGGGAAGCATTGTGTCTATTGCTGCTGTGGCAATTCCTGTGTGTACTGCCCAAATAAGTTACTTGGTTCCTAAATTGTAGGAACCTGTTCTGACCAACAGTGAGATTCTATCAGCCCACAAGGATGTGATTGTAACTGAAGTACCAGTTCTGTGAAGCAATAGAAAAAGACAAGAGATCAAGTCCTCTGCTGGGCAGAATCAGCAAATCACTGTCCTTACTGGCTAATTTAATGGAGGATTATGAGCTTTAAGGTCATGGAAAGAGGATGAACTGTGGCTTTGACTTCAGTGTTAACTCCAGTGGATATTTGGTGGTGGGAATACAAAGTGTCAGCTTTATGGTTTTAACAGAAATTGCCAATAGGGTTAAGTTACTGAGGGGAAATAAACAAGGCAAGGGGAGTTAAGTATATATCAGTGTTGAAGTTAATTGCCAAGAGTGGACTCACTATTTTAAAATTGTGTCTGAAGGACTTAACCTCTTACTGAAGGGGAAGAAACTGTTTCAAGGCAGAAAAACAATGTGTTAACATTCGTGGCTTTCTCCTGTGTGTTTTGGTTGCTTTCATTTTCTCATTCATGTACTCCTGAAAGTAGGTTGCTGTAATAAGAGGTGCTGGATCATTCACAGGTAGTGTGCACTCTTGAAGGCTACTTAGGGTTGACTCTGACTAACAAAGAAAAATTCAAAGTAATCATTAGCTCATTCAAGATTTCAGGGAAATGGCTGTATGATTCCCCACGTTATAAGAGGAAATGTTATAACAGCTCATACAGTTGACACTATTGCAGGTTGACTTTTTACCTTTCTAAGTGAAATGAAGCTGTGAAATCTCAGAAATACTGGGTGCTGTGTAGTGATTAATCTCCATGTTACATTGTCTGGCCTGAATCAAAGGAAATGCAGAAGCAAAGGCAACCTATGTTTTAACAAGCTTTACAGAGAGGTAGAAATGGAATTGAAGAAGTTTTCATTTAGTCTCATATAGTACAAGTGACAGTGGTTTGTCATTTTCTCAGAGCACACGCATCTAAAGAGATTGTCTCCTTGCTTCTTGGATTCCGTTTTCTCCAGAGTGGTTGCCCTACTGACCTTCTGGGAAGTGAGACTAGCAGAAATATGCAAAGTCCCTTGGTTCAGAGTCATGCATTAAAAAGGCTTTAGGATCAAATGGAGTTTAAATCTTCAGCCAAAGATTATTTTTTTTTTTTAAAAAAAGCACTGATAGATGTTTGCTCATGAAACATCTGTGACTCACTGAACCTACAGGTTTAGCAAAGCTAAAGAGCCAGAGATCAATTCATACACCATGGAGTGAAATTAAATTTCTGGACCTGTTCTACTATTACAGGAAACTCAGCCATCTATACTTGGGCTTGCCTTCTGGTCACAGATAGAGTAAAGGAAATTTTTCTGAAGTCATGTCCTGTAATAGAAAGAGGAGGACCTAAAGCTGAGTTGGAAGCAGAAAGATTCATCATTTGCCCAGATAGTATAGTTAGGCTGGCATACACGCTCACTCCCAAAGCAAATGAGAATTAAATTGTCACGTTTGTGACTTCTGTCTCATAAAGCATTCAAGCATAATAAATGATGCTGAGAAACTGGCCTTGGCATGGAAAACTTCTTTAAAGATACAAGCTGCTGCTTCTTACTGGGGTATATATAGGGTTGACTTAGTTGCAATGGAGTTTCTCAGGGATAAAATCGATAGTGTTCCAATAAGCTGTTAATTATCATGTTTCTTTCCAGAAATGATATGTATAATTGGTGAATGGCAAGGCTGGATTGGCATTAGACATCTGATTTAAAGTATTAGAATTCTTTCCGTGTTTCTTCCCATAGTTCTTGGGAAGTTTCTAGATCCATCCACTTGAATATTTTGTATACCACCTCATAAGAAGCCTTATATGCCTCTCATCAGAGAGAGATGCTTTGGTGCTTATTCTTGCTCTTACCAAAACAATCGTAATCATTTCATAAACCATTGTGCTTTTACCAGGATTTACTGGTGCTCTATTCCTATCGTTGTGTTCAGAAGTAGGTTGGAAAAGTTTAAAACAGTTCCCCATGTGTTTGCTTCAATCTGCGGAGGTCACTTTCTACTGCAAGTTTTTGAGTGCTCGTGTGAATATGAATTCTTCTGCCTCAGACTTTGTTGCTGCTGTTTCCCCTTCCCACACCTGAGGCCTTTGGCAATGCGGTTACAGGACTGATTGCTCTTGAATTCCAGCATGAACAACAGAGGCCCTCAGCTTAAAAATGCTCCATATAGTAAAGTGCACAGTCAAACACCTAGAACTGCACCATTCCCACTGATTCAGTGCGTTGTCATCACAGTTGATGTAATGCGCAGCCAGACTTGGGTTTCACATCTGCTTTTGCCCATTGTAGTAAGAAAGCCATAATGACCTTGTGCAATGCGATGTATTTTGTATATGAAAGTTGATTTTTATCATAGTTGGACTTCTTGATTATAAATCAAGATTATAGACTGCATTTTAATTCATCATGCTATAAAAGCTTAATTATTTTTTTTTTCAGAGGCCTTCGGACAGATTTTGTTTCAGACATATTGATGAACTCCTGTGCACATTCAGCACACCAGTTAGCAGAGCTAAAGATTCAAATGCCTGTGTTGCAGATCAGTATCACCTTTTGCAGAAGCTCAGCAGGAGCTTGGTTTGCCTGCTGTTGCAAGACATGAAGTAGAAAATGCGCATAAACCATGCTCCCTAAGAGAAGTGGAACAAACTAGAGCTTCCCTCAGGGCAGAGAGAAGTGCTGAAGCCCTAAAAACCTCTACCTACCCTTGTCTCTGGTCCAGTTATGCAGTTAGAAGCAAACAGGAATATTTTTCAGAAGCAGATGTGAGGGATTAGGCCTGATTTAAGTCTGCAAGGATCATAGAATTAAGGTGGGCATATCTTTTATTTTTTACCATGTCTTTGAAATAAAGTTTGATTTGAGATTATTGATATCTTAAGACCTGTAACTGATCACTCATAAACCTTCACTGGTCTGAGGTTAGGAAAATGCTTTGTATATTGGTACAATTCACCTGTTGTATTTATCGTAACTGATGTTGAGCTGTCTTTGGCAGGGAATGTATATTTCCATAACATCTAATTGTATAGGTCCCTAGTCCTTGATTTTAGTTTGCAGTAATGCAGCAGTACTAACAGAGAATGAGAGCATTAACTAAATGTGGGATCGTGTCTCAGCTCAGATTTGTTCTGATCTGACGTTAGTGTTGCCAAAGTAGTAGTAATGTAGTTGGTCATCATCAAAACCTTTCTATGCCAGAAGGAAACAGTCAGGAGCACAAGTATATATGCTTATTAAGTTAAGTTTGCTGATTTATGTGATATTTTATTTTCTTAAAGAGAGGTCTACACCTACAGAGCAGGTCTGGAAGAATTGTTGCCAGTGTGGTGAGAAGTTAGTTATTCAAGTCCTAATTATGAAACAAATTCAGTGTTATTGACACTGGGATGAAGCACCATTTGAAGACCATGAGAACAAGCTTGAATGCTGTTAACAGTTATGTAAAGATCTGTATTTGTCGTTCTTAAAGGCTTGTTAAGCAATCTGACAAATGGATGGCGATGGAAACCACAGGATTTAGCATCTCAGCAAAACGAAATGTCTGCCCACATGCCAGCGCATGCTGCAGTAATCCTTGCAAAGCTGCCAGACCCTCTTATCCAAGTGATAGCACATCCAGCAACTTTTGCACACCCAGTTTAGGTAAGGTCATTATTCTGGGGCATCTGTGAAGAAGTAGTAATTGACTCACATGGGAGCTTCAGTCTGAAATATTCTTAGAAAAGAAGTTAACTTAGAAGATGTTTGCTGCTCTCTGTCACTGTGGCACAGTCAGTGGTTATGCTAATATTGGTGGACACATGGCCTAGAAAGTCATGACTGTGCAAGCCTAAGATACTGAAAGTAGCTGGACAATATGCCCATCTTGAGAGTCAGGAAATTGAACATAAGGCTGTTTCTGTACAGTTGTCTGTTGCCTTCGTATAGACAAATGTGTCTGTTTAGTTACCTGGATCAGATCTGGCAGTACTAACAGTATTTCTTGAATGGAGTTTTCATTAAGGTGCAAATGCACAAAAGCGAGCCCCATATCTTTGGCTCCTTGGAGAAAATTACTCATTCCTCAACATTTGGCACATCTGTGGTCTGCATCCAGTTTACTTCCTGCCACCTACTGTGGTAAGAATGTCCAGTTTTTCCCAGAGGCCTCATTAGAGAGCAGACTGTGTGCATGAAGAGAGACTAGAGAGATTACATCTGGAAGGAAAACAAGGCAGAGCTTGCTGATTTATGCAGTATTCCAGGGTGTCATTTCCATGGCAGAGGTAGATGTCATATACAGGACTTCGAGGCTAGATTCTGCTTCAGAATACACAGCTCACATGGTGCAGCTAGATGTGATTGTTTTTCAGGTCCAGCTGGGGGCTTTTCCAAAATTCCCTTTTCCCCATCCCTGTGTTTGGCCTTCACAAGAGTGCAAGTTTTGCATTACAAGGTTCCTTTAACCCAGGCTCTGCTGCAGGGCATAGCTCCCTTACTTTGGTTCTGATTGTAGGTTGCTTTGGTTCTGGCTGAGCATTTAGCTTTTCCCCTGAAGCCTGCTAAGCGCCCTAGGCACCAGCATGACTCCAGGGTTGCCAGCAATGCAGACATGTGCAACAAACATATGCTAATTCAGAAGGTTGCCTTTCAAAGCTGTTTTTAGGCTGGTGGATCAGAAAACCACCCAGCACTGCCCTCCAGTGGCGTGATGGGCTCCCTCTAAGCAGTGATACTCATAGTGAAAAGGGGTATTTGCAAGTATGTTGAATCATTTTGACAAAAACAGCAACAAAAAGGCCTCTAGCCTTTTTGCCAAAAAGCAAATAGACAACACAACTTCAAAACACTCTTAGATCCAGGCAATGTATTGGACACATCCTTCTTCCTGCTATAACATTTTACTGCAGAAAATCTTGCCTGAGACCTTTTTTACACTGTTAGCTGCTTCCTGTTAGCTGATCAACATTCTCATCTTCCCATCTGCCAAGAGAGGCCTCTTGGAAGGGATTCACCTCCACCCAGGCAGCTGTAAGCAGGGGAAGAGGATCAAAGGGGCTTAAGGTTGACCTGCAGAACTCCAGCAGGGTCTCACATAGATCAAAGGGTACATAGATGGTTAGAGCCTGACTTCTGTAACTTCCTTTAGAGATAACCTGGCAGAAGTACGGCCCTGTCTTTACTATGGCCTAGTCTGCCTATGTTGTGAATGGGCTTATACGCTGGAGAGGAAGCTATAGGTGCTATGCATGTATTGGATATCCTTGTTACGGTTCTTACAATTTGTTCTTTTTTGGAATGAGGCATATAATGAAGATCTCTGCACAAGCAGCAAATAATGCAAGGCAGAGTAGGTGATTTCAGGCTTCAGGCAAATCTACTTCAATTTTGTCGCCTCAGATCTGAACCCTAGACCTCCCATAGTCTGCAGACAAATACAGGAGTCTTCTGAGAAATTGCTGGTGATACTGATTAGAAAAAGTTCTGCTTAAGATGTCATTTCTCTGAAGAAGTGATTCTTTTAAGAGGACCTGGTGTTGTCCCAGTTTCTCACTTAAGGCAGGATTTCACTGAGGTTTTGTTGGCTGTTTGTAGCTGTATGACTGACATAAATCATGCATTTGAGCCCGGCCACTGGTGCATCACAAGAGTTAGTGTCCACTGCCACAGGATGGCGCCTGATGGCCAGGCTTGCAGGGCTGCATGTATGGGAAGAGTTAGACCCCAAACCTACACGTATGGGATACGTATGCCATATTCAGTCTTAATCCACACAGATATTTCCTATGAAATTCTCATAAATAAATGTTCATTCTGCCTTTGTCCTACTGGACTGCAAACCCTCTTCTTCCTCAACACTACCATTTTATCTGAAATTGATTATTGTGCTCCAGAAAAGTGAGACTGGGTCAGAACTCTGACCATCCGTTACATTACTCTGTCAAGTTACCGCATAGCAAGAAATAGCAACCTTTTCACTATTTCTTGTCATGACGATTTTTTCATTGCTGTTACCTAGGACTGACCAGTGTCGTGTGCCTAATACTCTTATCAGGCAGTGTGATTTACTTGCTGGCAGTTCTGATTAGCAATGATAGGAAACTGAGCTTACTGTGTCTAAAAAATGCAATTGGGATGTCTTGAGACTGGAAATTTTGTGTGATTTTGCGAAGTTTTAGTAGCAACTTTTAAGTTTTGACTCACAAACAAAACTCTTCCTTGGCTCTTCTGATGTGTGGATCTTGCAGTAGGTCTCATAGTGTTCAGTGTGCTGCTTGGCACAGTCTTACAGCATTTCAGGATGTGTCTAGTTGCATTCATTTGGCAGCACTGGTGATACATGAATTTCTTGTTAACGCCTGGTTTCACACAAAGGCCTTTGCTTGAATTTGTGCAGTGCAGAAGGGACATCTAGCGACCAGAAGGAGAAGTGGTGACAATGCATGTGAAGAGCAATAACTTCCGATTATTACAGGAAAGAGCAAATTTAAAGTTAGAGATTGGACCCCGGAGGACCCTCAAGCATTACATCACCAAACTGCATTTGAACTGTTCTATTTACAGAACTGGCCTGTGAGTCTGTAGGCTTGAAATTCCAAATCCTGAGCTTTTTAAAAATATACCTGGCACTTTTCAACAGTGATTGAGAGCAGAAGAGTGTACTGAAGCAGTCACTTTTGCACACTGTGTTTGACACACAGTGGAACTGGAAGTTTGTTTCTTAACTAGCTCAACCTCCCAAGTTCTAAGTCTGCAGCCACTGTTAATATGGGCTCCTTTGTTTATGGTTGTGCCTAGTAACCCTCAGAGGATGAAGCTGGGGAAAAAATCAGAAGATTTTGATGCTGTTAGCTTGCACTGTTCAATTCAGAAAAGTAGATTTGTATTTGGTGGTGAGGTTCCAGAACTGTAAGGAGGGAAGGTGAGGCGCTCTCCTCTGAGGCAGGTACAATATATGCATATGGCAGGAGTTAAGAATGCCTTTATTCTTGCCAGCTTCTGTGGTGATATTGGCTGTCATATCACATATCTAAGCTCTAGTATCCAGTCTGTAATATTAGGATTATTTTAAGCCCTGTGTGAGGAAAGATGGTGAAACTCATGCAAACATACATTGTTCTTTGAACGGAAAGCGCAGACTGTTTGCTTAGGTACTTTGCTGCGCAGTTCATTCTGAACTGTTTGTAGAAAGATGTATAGGATTGTTTTGTGAAAAGTATACAAAAAAGTATAGAATAAGAGGACAGAAAGGCTCTGCTGAGTACCCCAGACCTACTCTCTCCCTTTTCTTTTAATCCAGCTTGCCTACTGCTGCCCCATTTTCATGGCATGCGTTTCCGGCTTGCAAAGTTTCCTACCTACTGGCTGAGAATAGAAGCCTTGCTGTTGTGCTGTCCTTAAGTCTCTTGTAATGAGTGTTACACAGACGAAAGCAGCTGTGTCCTTTGGCTCTGGTTTTAATACTATGTTAAAGAGCAGATTATACTGACGTTGGACTGAAGCGATGCGGAGGTAGCACAAACCATGGCTAGTTTGAGGAAGGCTTTAGCAAGGATGACTAAGGACTTGGAGCTTATGCTTTAGGTAACAAATCCATCCAATTGTGCTCCTTCTTTGGAAATGTAGTCAAGCCTAACAAATCAGGGCCTTAACAGAGTTGCATTAGGGTCCTTTAATTGGACTAAGCTGGTTAATACCCACATTGGCTTTTGTATGCCCAGGGGTCCAGCACAGAAGTAGTCTGCCATTTATGCTGGCAAAATTTCATAAAATTGCAACCGTGAATGTTGAAAAAATTAAATTCTAATATCCTCACAGGTAGATACTGGATTAAGGTATTTTGATTATTATAAGGAAATTGGATGTCTTGACCTATTGCAGGCTTCGTTAGCTTGGGTTTTGAGCGACACTAAATGAGCCTTAAGTCCCGGCAGACCACTTGGATGTGCTATCAGTTAACAGTGGTCATAGAGAACAAAGGAACACTTTTTTCAAGAGGATCATCTTTCGAAACCTGCTCCAACCCCAGAACTCACGATACATGTGTCCTGGCAGTGGTACAGGCATGAGAGTCTCACGTCTGTGGAAGATTCTGGCTGAGAACCATATACTACCATTTCCCAGGTTGCTTAAGTCCAAACCCTGTTGTGACGAATGCATGAAATGGTACCTTCAAAAAGGTACCATTCATAGCACTCCTGCATGTGTAATATTATTGATATATTGGCCATGTTAGCAGTTCAGTTCGAACCCATCAACATTAACTTGACAGAAAGACCAAATGGAGACTCCAGAGTAAAACTCAGTCACTAGCACAAGAAGCTACTGCTTGAGACACACCAAGAATGTTCCTCTCTGGAGCTTTTTAATTGTTCAGCCTCTGCTAAACTGTTTTGCTCTCTTCTGAGTCTAGCTAGCGTGTAACAAGTCTTTCGTAGCTAATGGTTCTTACCAGGGTATGAGGTGCCACAGGCCACACAGCACAGCAGTAGCAGCAGAGCTGCACGAGACCTAAGCCTCTTTGGGAGGACCTCCACTTTCTTATGTGTGGGGATTTGTTACACTAATTCTGTTTTATGAAAGCTGAGCATGTCCTTCAGGTAGACATATGAGCCATAAATTACTACGGGTAGTATTATTTCCCAAGTGTTGTGAAGTATTGCATTAGTTGACTTACATAAGTGGCTGTATTCAGTCGAGGAAGGATGGTGGTTGCTTGCAGTGTTAATTGTGCAATGGATTCATACGTAATTGCTTTGATTTGGAAAAGGTGAGTTGTTAGGAGGATAATTCATGCAGGTGAGGCAAAATATTTCTGAGCAGAAAGATTCTGCACATGTCAACGTTTGGTTAAGTCCCCTGACAGCAAAATGAGAGTCTAAAGAGAGAGAAATGAGTTCCAGATGGTTGTGGTAACTGGCAAGAAACTAATACTGAGGCTGATCTTGAGAAAACAGACTGAAGACACCAGAGATGAAAGTGGGGGCAGGGTGGTCCAGATAAGGTTGATAACACATGATATATCATCTTTGGAGCATTCCAAGGCAGGATAGTGAGATGAACCATTTGTTCCTGAATTGCAGTGTTTTGGTGGTGAAAACAGTCTTGCTGTGACTGTTCTGCTTTCTGCACTGAAGGTAAAAACAGTGCAGTAAATATCCCATTTTCCTGCACGTGGCCCATCAGCCTTTGTCCGCTCTGCAAGGATGCTGAGATAATATAAATTACTCATTGTGGGATTGCTGTTGTTTTCATCATGTGCAGCCTAGGCTTGTCTGCACCAATTCCTTGCTATCTTGCATATTTCTTCTTTAAACTGGGAATTTATACAGCATCTTACCTGCCTTCTATTTTTAGTTGTCAGTGGAAGGGTGAGACAATGTAGGTAATTCTCATTACGGTTAATTTAATCCAATTATGATGTGGATTTAGAGGTACTTAGGTCACAACTGAGTTTGGACTCTGTCTTTTTCCAGGTACTCTCATAAAACAATGGGCACTGATAATTTTTTCTGCTTCTAAAACTAAACACATGCATCTAAAGGTGGTGATGTGATTTGGTGCTTGTGTTATCCAGATAGTTCTCCTGTTGATCTCTATAACTGTTCCTTAATTGGGAAAAGAGGGTTCATGTACATTTTGTGGGTTCATATGTCTTGTGGGTTCACACATTTCATGATGCATGAGAGACAGCAGTAAAGACTGATGTGGAATACGTCTGCTCTTTGGGATTAACAGTGTGCTTTTTGTGTCTTTTGTCTTATTTTCTCTTTGAACAAGGCAGCCTCTATCAGAAAATTGTGATTGATCCTCGTCTGGAATTTGTTTGTAAATACAAACTGATACAGAAGCCTGCATCCTAGAAACGACCCCCAGCCACCTCAGTCCCCAAGCCAGTTCTGAGCTCCTGTCACAGCTATGGAGGAGACACAAGGTTCGTTTTCTTCATTATATAGGGGGAGTTCAAAAAACAGAAAGCACAAAACCACACAGGGTCGTCCTTCCTTTTTGCCTTGTACTGTGAATCCCGCAGTTCTTCAATTTCTCACTTCCTTTGACAGCCTAGGCTTTTGTCAGCCCTCCGGCTGCTGTGCCTGTAAATCCGGCTTGCTTTGCCCTGTGCAGTTCAATCCGTGTGATCCAGGCAGCGTTTTCTCTTTGTTCCAGGAACATGAGTGAAGCATTTGAGAGTGGACAGGGACTCTGTCCACTGTGTTAGTGCTAGTCCCCAATTCGGCAGAGCATGGAGCGAGTGCCTCTAGTAGAGAAAATTCGCCAAAGTCCGTGATGTGGGGAGAGCTGGTATTTGCTAGCTTCCAACTACTGTTTCTCCCCTGAGGTTTTTAGAACAGCCACCCTTAGACTTGTCATGGAATTAAAGAAAACTACATCCAGGGCGTACAATGCTGCTCTCCTGCTGCCACTTTTCCTCTTATTTTGGGGTAAGTTTTTGTCTTCTGTGCCTGATTCTTGCCCAGCTACTATGCAGTAACTTTGGATCAAATCTGTGATCTGCCCTTGTATTGCAAAGGTAACTGAACAAAATGTCACTCTCACTGTTAGATTTGAAGTCTGAAAACTTCTTGTCTGGAAGATAAACAGGCATTTCATTCTAGATATGTTTTTCCTTCTATTTATTTCTTGCCTGCTTTCGTCTTTCTCCCTGTGCACATGTATGTATGCATTTATCCACAAGAGCTACAAGTGTGTGCACTTTCATGCAATTAAGTATTCAGCTATTACAGTAACCATTTTCTCCATTGAAAAGTTCTAAATTTTACAGTTGTGCCCATACAGAAGAAACGCAGAGCTTTATTTCCATTCTATATGCTTTAGAAATACATTTAGGCAAAAGAGGAGTGTACCTAGGGGAGTATACTAATATATTGAAGTGCCAGATACCTCTGGTACAAAATGTGGAGGAAGAAGACAGTACATGAATATTCTCATGTAGAAATTTTGAAGAAAGCAGATCCATCCTGAAAGTGCAAGAAGTGATGAGGTAACAAAAGAGTCTATCGCACTGATGGAGGGTTTGGTTTTGTTTTGTTTTTTTCTACATTGAAAACTTATTTTATAGCCAAAGAATATACTTGAGTGTGCTGGCATTCTTCAAGTTCACATGAACATGTCTTTGGGCTCCAAAAGTCACCTTGTATACAATTTCTTATACCCCCTGAAAAATAGATTTCTCTGTTGCTTCTGGAATGGGTGCCTGGAGATCTGCTGGGCCTAGACATCTGTTTTAGTCATCTAGGGATTATAAGGTCATGTCAGGAACATGTCCAACCTTTTACTGGAAAGTATGATTGGGATTGAACTGGCCTCCTTATCCTCTCCTCGGCACTGCCAGGCCAGTATCTGTATGTAAAAGCCCTGTTTGGTTTCCACTGAGCTAGGACAGGAATGATCCATGACATGAAGAAGTGGAGGTAAAATATGGAGAACATGCAGAAAATACAGTCAAAGTGCCTTTTCTCTGCTAATACCTGCTGAACACTGCATTTGGCATTTTCTCACATTAGTGGGTGATGTTTATGTACTTTTTGAGAGTTGGAGAAAGTTTTCAGTTTTTCCTTTGGTTCCCCAACAGTCTGTTTTTTTCCCTCTGGACCCTCCCTAAATTTCCTTTGCTCTGATCACCTCAGACTATGAATATGAAAGTCAAAATATGTTTTGATTTTTGTCCGATTTCCCCCTCTTCCCCCCCCCCCCCCAGCTTCTTTGTCTGGTGCATTCACTCCAAGTGCCTGGAATTCCTCTGGCCACAGGAAAGCAGCAGGACTGTCTTTTGTATCTAGTAACCATAGCTACTGGTTTGGAGTGTGAAGCTATTATGGTGACTTTGTATTGTGCAGAAAGAAGGCCCATTGCATATACGGTATTGCTCACTATGTGGCTGCCAGAGAGCTGGCATGTTTCTGGGGATTTGTGCTGTTTGACCATTGCACTGATAGCTTTTCACTCTTGGGTAAAGCTCTTTTCTGGAACAGTGATTTACTGAGAACGCTGTTTTCTTTTGGAGTGCAGGTGGATGACACATCTCGATATAGCCAGGAAAGCTCAAGGGAAGCGGTAATTTCCATCGTCTTTCCACCTGCTCCTATTTTGCAAGGGGAATTCTGCCAGATTTTAACTGTAGTGAATGGTGGTGTTTATGTAGCACTTGTAGAATTTTAAGGCCATAAGGAAATGCATTTTCTTGCCCTTGTGAGGCATATGACTACTTTTATTTTATTTCTAGTTGACTGAGTCTAAATATCATTGAAGCACAGAGCAGCTAAGTTACTTGTTCAAAATTTTTGGGAAAATTCTGATTATCCAAATGGCCTGTTGCAAGCTGTAACTATAAGACCATCCTGCAGCCAGATCCACACTATCTCCAGTTGTTTAAAGTAAACTCCAGAGGGACAGTGGTACAGACTCTGCATGTGACTCCAGGCTGCTGTCTGTGTAATGGGCAGAATAGCTCTCAGCTTAATTTGTTGTGCTCTAAAGGAGGTTCTGGAGGGCAGAATGAGTGTCTACTCATTTCTGTTCCCACAACTCTAGCCAGCAATGAGCACAGTAATTCACATACCCTTGGCCTGGAAAATGCTTTGGACACCTATTGAGAGAGAACATGTGCAGACAAACCTTTTTTCTGGCAGTTTGCTATCTGCTCTAATGCAAGCTCTTGAGATTAGCTTGGACATACGGACAGTTTAAATCTTACTCGCTTCAAAATGTGGAAACAAAGAAATACAATCTTTTCAGCTGTTTTGTTGATTGTCAGTATATTTAAATAAGAATTGGAAATTAAAGCTTGTGACTCAATCTGATTAACTGAATACACAGGAAACCCCCTGTCTCAGTGTTTGATCTGTGGAAATGGCTGAGAGATCAGAGAATGTGTAAACTATGAAGGTCAGCTTGGAGGAGTGTGTTTTAAGGGAAAATACTGGAGTGTCATAAGCACAGAAGATCAAAGAGTTACTGTGGCAATATATGCAATACTATCATAAACCATGGATTTATAGCTCCTGTCTTTCTCCAAGTTCTAGAAGCATGATAATAGGAGTTACATCTTCAAATCTACATTAAAACAGTGAACAGATAATGAAAACAAGCTAGCTGGCTACTTGTTCCCTGTTCAGAGCAAGTTTAATTCTCTGAAGTGGTATTTCTGATTAATGCTGTTAATGCCTCTGACCATAATATTGGCACTGCTCAGCCCTATGGATTGCTGCCCACCATTTGGCACCATTCAGCAATTCACTGGGCAAGCTGGGTGGGAGAGAGCCAGGAATCAGCATTCTGCTGCTTTGAGGTGGTAAATATCCTGCATATTTCACAAGGGGAAACTGAGCCACATCATCTTACGCCTGTATTACTGAAAGTCTAGTGGTCTAGGCCTTTATAAATTCTTTAGAAATATTTTACACTAGTAGACTGTGTACATATCTCTGGCACAAAAAAGTTCTGTCACATCAAAAACCTAGCATCCAAATGTTGTGGTCTGGAACTTGTTGGTTTCCAGTAACAAAGAAAAACAACGTAAGAAGTAGGCTGGGAAGTGATGAGCGCACAATATCCATCTAAAACTCTGGATAGGAAAAACTGGAATCTGAACTGTGTGCAGGGACTTCACTAGCGGTCTTTAAATTAGTATCCTAACTGGCAGTTGGATAAGATACCAGGCTTGTGTGCTTAGTCTACCAAAACTCTACAAGATATATCAAAAGCTTGAATAGTAAGGGTTTTTTTAAATGACTCTTCTAAAAGATGCTATAGGCATTGCTAGGATCCCTAGCGTCATGCTGGGCCATTTATTCAGTATTGTCTTAGAGGTACAATTGCTGATTGCCAACATTGCTTTTTGATTATCTGATCTTTATTTTGAGAGGGTTTTTTTGTCATAGTGTCATGCCTTGCTTCACAGAGATTGTCAGATCTGATAAGCTGTTAACCTGAGATGATAATAGTGATGTTTAGATTCAGCCAGCAGATAGTATCTCAGCCTGCGTTTTCACTGAAGTATCATTTCTTCCTTTTATACTATTTGTGCAACAATAAAAAAAATTAAATAGTTGCTATGGAAAAATCGAGAGGAAGAACTTGACTCTGGGCACCAGGATCTTGCGGGGAATTGAATATACCTGATCCTAATGGTGACATCACCTGAGGATGAGACCAGGAAATTCAGATGAAAGCTGATGGGAAGTGGCTGGGGGGAGAGGGAGCAGCTGGTAGGTGGGTGCAAGCTACTTCAACAGAGCTTCTCCTGATGGCTGGCAGAGGTGGTGAGCTGCTGCAGCTCAGAGGCTTAGTAGTTGTGATCAAACATTGGTATTTTGCAAAGTTTCCCATGCCCACATCCGATTTGTCTAATGTTGAATAGAAAAGTCCACTGTTAAAGCGGCTGCTGAAAGATGCCTGTTACCATGTTAAACAGGACAAGGAATACAGGTTATGGAATATTTTAGGCTAGGTGAAAAATCAGTGCCGATTATTAGCATTTAAAGAGCTTGTCATTAGTCTCAGAGAATTTCAGGGTCTTGTTTCTGATGCTAATATTACTAGGAGCAGGTGCTTTGCTGAGGTCAGGAAAGAAAGGGTTTAATATCTCTGTGTCAAGAAGGAAGTGGGGCTTGTAAAACCCTAGGATGCATAAGGCCACCTAAACAGGCCTTGTACATTCCCTGGACAAGTACACTGAAGGCACTTCCTAAAGAAGGATTTGATTTTATTCTGCCATTACCTTCCATAGCAGATATGCTATCCTTCCAAAGTTAGCAAGGGTGGGGGAGAGAGAGGGTGAACAGCATGAAAGCCCCTTTTCAGGCCTGCCCAGTCTTCCTTCCTGGTGTGTGGATCCTGGGAACAGGCCATAGTGTGTACCCTTTCACTAATCCTTTACACTGACCAGGATAGGGAAAGATCAGCAGAGGTCAGCAGGGATTTACTAATATAAGCACATGCCTTCCTGTTGTCATGGAGACAGAACTATTTCCATTCCTTTATTCAGAGTTTATTTAGTAGTTGTGTTACGCTGATACTTGAGGTGGAGAGGTTCCCTTTCTACCCTTGGCCTCAGCATCTTTCTCTAGCGGAAAATGTGCTGGGGTTGATCAGCAGGAGCACAGCCTGACTAGTAAGAATTGCATCAGGCTGGGGTTTTGAGCATTCACGGTTTAGGCACTTGAAGATTCCTCTAGCTCTATTATTGTGATGCAGTTGGGAGGCTGCTGCTGGGAAGCCTGCTGTTCTCACCTCTCAGTTGTAAATTGTCTTTTTTCCAGTTGTTGTAGCGAGTAGGGCAGGCAAAATACACCTGAAGGAAGCCTCTTTCTCCACAAGCCTGCAGTGCTTTTTTCTAAAAGATTATAGTCATAGGGAGCAAGATTTAAAATAGCATGGATGTCAAGGAACCCAACAACAAATCCAGGCACAAAAGGTACTTCATACATCATGAATGGGTCATAATTTTGGAAACATAAATAAATACTTGTAAGCAGGAAGCAGTCTTTTCCAAAAGTATATCACTAAAACAAGAGGAGAATATGCCTGAGTCCTGTTTGTTGCAACTTGTTTAACAGAGAAGTGCTACACTAGGAGATGCAGTGTGTAAACTCTTTTCTTGTCCGTTTGGGAATTCTTCACAGTAATAGGTCCTTGAGGAGAAGAGTGAACATTCCCTTACTCTGCTCGGTTCATGTCATGGGGAAACGCTGTTGGGCATACGTGTAGCCTGGTTACCTCTTAAAAGCACTGCAGCTTCAGTCTGGTATTTTACATCCTCTGTTCTTCTGTCTTTTTTTTTTAATCTGGACTGTGGGTAATGTGAATTGTGCTGACTTTCTGGGAGAGAGAAGCTGAAGGGATGAGAAAAGTTGGACCTATGCAGACTTCACTCTCATCCTTTTGTCATCCTTTTGTCTCAGAAAGCCCAACTTCTGATTGACCCAAAGATAGGAAAGACACAATTCCTTTTATCATTAATGTTCCCATAATTAGTCTGGGTAAACTGCCCAATCTGACATCCTGTATGACTTTACAGCCTACCTTCTCCCGTTAGGTATTCTCTGCTTCCTGAGATGATTCAGGCATCTAGGAATGATCAAAGACACAGCTGAAATGTGTAAAATTGGGCAAGTTTTCAGAGCCTGGAACTTGTGGAAATATATTTCATATTGTCGGTGTGAATCCAGGAATAAAATATACCCTTTTCTTTGATTGTCTTTCCTTTTGCTAGACAGTTGTAATATTTATATTATGTGGTGACATAAAACACCTCCATGTTATAGAGACTGGAAAAATCTAACTGTCTAATTCTGTAATACCTCTAATGTAAAGTATTAAAGGTTTCGAATAATTTCATCTTACAGGACACTTGTGAAAATATGTACATGTAACTATTTTTTAAGTTGAGCAAACAGATACACAAAGTGGAACTGGCTCGCCTAAGCTCATGTTAAGTTTTTGCCAGGCTAGGAAATAATATTATGGCATCCTGACTCTTCTGGCCTTTGTGTCTGTGATTATGAGCATTTTGCTGAGAGATTGTACACAGGAGATAGTGAAAAGATGAAAATGTACTCTGAGTGCAGTGCACATGCACGAACAGATATTTAGAGATGGGTATTTTCAGTAAGTACCACGGACTGTGCTTAGAATTTTTGTGTGCATGTTGAGATTATATTGTTCCATTTGAATAACACATTAAGTATAATATAAAAAAAACCCCAAAAACATTAATCACTTGTCAAAATTGTCCTTCAGTATGAAGGAAACAAGGTAGTCTGTGAGCTGATAACCCCAATGCTGCCACTTCCTTGTTGGAATTTTAAGTGACCATTAAGAGCACCTTTAAGGTAGTTACCGGTGAAGCAGTGCGAGGATATAGAAACTTCAGGTACCATGTGCATGGATAGGGTGACAGTTAAGGGGACCTTGGGAATCAACAACTTAAGCTGCTAAAATTCAAG
Source organism: Ciconia boyciana (assembly GCF_034638445.1). Classification (NCBI taxonomy): domain Eukaryota; kingdom Metazoa; phylum Chordata; class Aves; order Ciconiiformes; family Ciconiidae; genus Ciconia; species Ciconia boyciana. The sequence goes on along the minus strand of NC_132951.1, from coordinate 1,958,139 downwards.
TGAGAGAGAGGTTCATGAAGATGTGGCACTGAGCATCTTCCATGAGGTCAGGTGCGTCCCCAGCTTCAGGGCATCCATCATCTCTCATAGTTTCCCAAGACTTTGAAAAAACAAACTTGTGAAAAGCAAAAACAAAAAATAAAAGCCAGTGAGTAATGCTACAGCAGCATCTCACAAGCAGTGAAGTAATCAAATGACTGAAGCTCCTTGGCCTGTGTATTGTCTTAGCAACTCATAGTTGGTCTCTAATAAAACCTTCTGCCAGCAGTGCTAACATAATGTCAGGATGGAGAGGGGAGGCTGTGAAAGAAGTTACTTGAATGCAACTCGTGTTGTGGGGGAAATTACCACTGAGATCTGACAACATGTATGAGATGATGGAGAACAGACAAAGTTGAGGGGTTTTGTTTGTTTTTTAAAGAAAAGGACAGAAGCCTTGCTACAGCTCTTTGAGACCCTCCTCCTCCTGCACCGTCTTTATCAGTCCCCACAACTCTCTTTGCCAGTGCAGTGCAACAGCAGCTTGTCCCAGTTTACTGAAATAAGAGATTCCTCGGGACTCTCTGGGAGAGAGACAGTGAACTACTACCAGGGGGATCTCAGATTGCCCAGCATCTCATGAACTTCTGATTTCTCTTTTTATGGCTAGAAAACTCGCTGTTGCAACTGCCCTTTGACAAGATCATTTAGTAAAGGTATAAAGTATAAAATTATTAAAGCCAATTATTAAAACAAAGCCTGGCAATGCACCTTGTTTGCCTTAAAGTGATACAAACCTCATCTTAAAGGTCACAAACCTCATCTTTTAGGGAAAACCTTTGTCAGCTACCTTTAAAGTGTAAAACCAGACCTGTCCTGACAGAGCTCAATGAATGCTTTTTATGCAACTCTGTTAGCCTTTGAAGTTCCTCCTAATCCACCCCTAAATGCCTGGAACATATTCTTCAAAGAAACTGTAGTCTTCTCCAGTTTCATTTCAGAGTAGGGTTACAGGATGGTATGACTAATAATTTTTTTTTATGTTTTTTTCCCTTACAAACATCACTGATTCGTATTCTTCTTTTGAAATGTAAAGGAAAAATCCTGAATGTCATTGTTAATTCAGCAACAACTACTTTTGTGGCAAGCTATAAGCTCTTGTCATTCAACGACTTCTTTGATCTGATTTTCACCATTTTCATGAAACAGCATAGTCTGAATTACATGTTTTCACGGTTGGTATATAGTGCAGCAGGAAAAACTAATTTATTCATTATGCTTATTAGCATTTGGTGCATATTCATATGCTATCTACTTTCATATAATGATCTATTCCAAAATTGAGAGGAATTATTGCATGCCCTAGGACTGATGGATGAAAATAACAAAACCAGAGCTAAAAACCGTCATACATATTCTTTGTCAAGCTAGGTGGTAGTCGAAGTCTTTGATATTCATTTAGTACACTGAATTCTGGCAGACTGCATTTAACTTCCTGGCGACGTCACAAGTGTTGTATTCACTTCTCACTGCTGAAATCCTCCTTTCTGACGTCACTCTGTAACAAATTCTGTTTTGAATTAGTATCTCATCTGTGGCAAATTATTTGGCCGGAAGTTTAGCACTGCCACTGAATGAATATTAAGGTCACACTAAATTTACACAGAGGCATGTTTTGTCCTTGGGAAATATTCCAGTATTAGTATAGGCGTGCTATACACAGGGGAGTATATGATATAATCTTGGAGTTAGTGTTGTTAATATACCTGTAACCTCTACTGAGTAGGGCAGACACATGGGTAATTTTCTGCAATCTGTAGTTCACACAATAATTTGAAGTTATTTAAATATTGTTTCATTCCTTGTGACATAAGTTGCAGTCTTCTCAGCCTGCTCCATGCATGCCTCATAAGCAATGCTGCATTACTTCAGGATATTTGTTCCAAAAATGTTCCAAAAAATGTTCCATTTTCCTCCAAAATGAGGTCCTGCTGAAGTCATCATTTTTAGACATAACTAAAGTAACATTTGGTCACAGAAAGTAGCTAAAACTAGTACAGTAACAATGCAGGAATTCAACTTTTCTGTATGCAGTCCTGTATATAACTAGTTACTCACCATAGATTATGAGTACATGTAACTAGTCAACCACTGCTATTGTTCATGATCACAGTGAGCTTAGAGAAGGTTGGAATTCTCCCTATTACTTTACTGCTGTTCCTTGGTAAACCAAGAGGGCCTTTTGACTTTTTAGTGAAGCTTTGTGTTTGCTTGACTTGGTAACTGTCTGTAGTTCTGCCCTGTTGAGTCTGCAAGTTTGTGTGTGACTATGGGGACATATATTTGTCACCAAATCGTGTTGTATTGGACAGACATTAATGACTAACACAGATTATTGAGCATTGCAGTCGTATGATGAACCAAAATAGAGAAGGTACAAAAAGGTATGTCTGTTGTGAAAGAACTTTGTGCAAGATGACAGGAAATAGCAAAGGGATTTGATGTTTATCTTTATTTGCAAGAAGCATTTAGACTGTCTACTTATAATGGAAGCAGAAAACTATGCGTGTAGCCTTTGAAATGACTTCAGCCTGTCTACACTAGCAATGCTTGGTGATTCTGTTGAAATGTGAATCTCTTTGCAGATGGAGTCTGCTGCAAATCGGAGAAGTCGTTCTGAGCATGCAGTGGTCTCTTTTTTTGTATCACAGACTGTACTCCTGGCCTGTGGAAAGTGCAGGCTGGGACTGGTTACTCATTAAGCGTACAAAGACTCATATCTCCTGCCTAGTAAAGCTCTTCTGCGAATAGTTTCCTGGGCTCCCACTCTAATTGCTACAGAGATTCCAGGCAGATTCCATCATCCTTGTTTTCTGCCTGACTGGGAATCTGAGAATAAAAGGGTTGATGGCAGAATAATGAGATTGCTGGACAGTGCAATGCTCAGCAACTCTCCCCAGCATCACATGAGAGATGAAGGGAGGGGTGGGCCATAGAGATGATGCTGGGAAGAGAAAGGGCTGTCTAAATCCCTGAGCACCCTCCCTTCCCCATCAACACTGCCTCTTAAAAGAAGACTTAAAAACACTACAGTCTTTTGGTGGGAGGAATTTTGGGGAGGTCAGGGCAGGGGCAGGCTTTTGTAAACCAGTCTCCTATAAATCCCTTTCAGGCCCTGAAGTCGGATGCCTCTACCTTCAGGTACAAAGAGACCGAGGAGCTGATGGGGCAGCAAGCTGATAGAAAACCACTGACACAGATTAACTACTGGGTGTGTAGAAGGTGCACCAGAGCAAGGCAAACATGACTAAAAATGGGCTGGGATAATGATGGCATCAATGAGAGAATGTGTAAGGTCAGCTGAGAAGTGATGCTGTGGTATGTGATCCTGGCAAATCCTTAGCATGGAGCATGGCACATTAATACAACATTTCTCAACTAGCAGTAAGGCAGTGAGGGCCAAGGGTGGTGAGCTGTGGGTAGTGTCAGAGTAACTGCCCATTCTCCACCTGCAGTTTTGTGGAGTTTCCCAGAGACTGATTCCTGTTGCTAGCTGGCCCACAGTTACAGAGGGCAGCAAAAAGGGCAAAGAGCTGCTTACACAGTGGCATCTAAAACCAAGGTTAAATGCTAGTGATTGCTTGACTTCCAATGCTAGGCAAAGTCAGGATTGTCTCATCACAAGTAGTAGCTATTTCTCAGATACCATTTGCTATTTCATGAGCTTTACCTCTGCTTTGTGGCCATCTTTCATAAACATTTTCAAAACATCTGCTATATAGTTGTTTGCAGAGTTACTTCCAAGTTTGGATGTTTCCTAACACTTATGCAGGAATCAATCTGGGGTATCTCTACCCCACAGCTTCTCTCCTATGTATCCTGGAATGGAGCAGAACAAAAAACTCTGATATCAGAAAGCCACAGTGGGATGGGGGGCTAATGACTGCTGCCTTTGCAAAGGCAGAAGTTCTCTGTTTGCATTGCCTTTGTCCCTTTGTACTATTTGTTTTTTTTTTTTTTCTTCAGAAAGTGTATATAATTGTGTCATTGAGTTCAGGGCATATATCCTAATTCTAATATCAAGGCAACTATCTCCTGTCCCCTGGGCTGTTCTGCCCTTTGACCACATTGTTTCACAAACTGAATTTGAAATTTCTTTTGGAAAAGAAATGAGGATTCCTCCTATTCTTCCATTCTGCTCCATTTCTGCTCCTCTCACAAATATCTAAACTGAACATTTTTTGTTTTTTATATCATGTATCCTGTATGATCTCATTTATATGAGTTGAATTTGCAGTCCCATGGGCATGTCCCATCACATTTCTGGATGGTGGAATTGCTTAATGGGGCAGGAGCCTTTTAAACACTGCCATTTTGGGGACAGCAAGGCATTGTGGCTGGGTGTGAATAAATTGATCACATCCAAATGCTCCCAGATTTAGGGGAATCTGGTCTCAACATTAGTTGCTGGTATCTGGATTTCAGACTGGTGTTTTGGGTCTACAGATACTAAGAGTTTGGATCTAAAATGCCATCAGTACAGTGAATCTCATCAGTCTCTGCTCTTCTTTGCTGTTCTTATAACACCTAAAAATTCCCGCTGTGTAAATGTACACATCTAACCTATGGGGAGAGGGTGCCTGGCCAGCGATTATCAACCTTTGAGCTGTTCCATGTAATCAGAGACTGTGTGAAGTGTGCCAGTTTGGAGTTTGGGTTGCACTGTTTATGGCAGCATCTTCAAATCACTGGTGGATTAGCTGAGAAAAACTCATATCCCCAGAAGGAGCAGCTGGGACATTAAGAGCTACAGCCAATATCTTAAAACATACCATCTGCCTCTCTGGATTTCAAAGCGCGAGTCCTGTGCCCTACTGGTGAAAGGGGTCATTGAATTTTACACAAAGTTCATCTTGTGAATGGATTTAAGGTGATATGTTTCACTGCTCTCAAAGTGACTCAGAGATGCATAAGCACAAATATAATGGTTGGTTTGTGAGTGCCTCCTAAAAAACAGGCATCTAGTCACCTGACTTAGCAAGAAATTCCTGATTGCCATCATATGAAGGCGTGTTGTGTTGTCTTCTTTATAGTAAATGTTTGATTCTCCAGTATCCTTCTCAGCTAATGGCTAGAACATCTCTTTGCAGTGTGGAATTTAGGTGGGCAGTCTCTGAGTTGTATGTGGTGATCAGCAGAAGAACTTTCTTCTTTAGGGCTACAAATGCTGACTAACAAAAAGTCTCTTTTCTCAACAGGAACTTCATACTCTGAAAATTATAGCAGCTGTTCCTCATCCCCATGTGAAAATGGTGGGAGCTGTAAGGATTTGGAAGTGGGTTACCAGTGCACCTGCCCCGTGGAGCCTGTAGCCTACACGGGCATAAACTGTGAACTCCTCTATGAAGCATGCACTAAACACAAGTGTCCAGCCCATAGCATTTGCAATGGGACTCCAGGACTCCTGGAATATGAATGCATCTGTATGCCTGGCTTCACAGGTATTGATTGTAACATTAATATTAATGAGTGTGAGAGCAACCCTTGTAAAGATCCACGTTTTGAATGTGTAGATAGTGTAAATGGATACACCTGTAAATGCCAAACAGGACTGAATGGAGAAGGCTGCCAAACAGAAAGCTCTGTGTGCGCTAGCCACCCCTGCCTAAATAACGGGACATGTGTCGAGGGTCCTGGGGACTATACCTGCATCTGCCAGCCTGGCTTCACCGGGGCCAACTGCAGCGACAACATTGATGAGTGCACCTCCAACCCCTGCCAGAACGGAGCCATCTGCCGAGACAGGGTGAATGAGTATAGCTGTTTCTGTGTGCCTGGGTTCCAAGGATACAACTGTGAAATAGACATCAACGAGTGTGCGTCCCGGCCCTGTAAAAACAATGGCACCTGCCTGAATGAGATGGATCACTATTTGTGCAAGTGCGTCCCTGGCTACACAGGTACCTTTCATGCTCATGTACTCGCCGGGTGGTTGGGTTACATCTCACTGTTCATGTAGTTCCACAACTTGCCTGCTGATGACATGTCTTGTAGTGTTAGTAGCTGTTCTGAGAAGCTGTTGTTTTACAGCTATGAGACTAAATCTCTGTTGCACAACTCATATTTCTGGAGTGTTTGGTACTGTGTGTGAATAATGGTGTAGGGCTGCTTGTTGCGGCTTCCGGGCAATAGTTGAGGCTTTGATTTCCATGGATGGTGTGGATGTTGAGAGACATAGATCTAAAAGTGGAAGTGGGTGGACTGAGACCTGAGTACTAGATACAAAGTAGATGTGATTAGCTCTCAGTATGAAATTAAGGGAGATATACAAGCAAAGAGATTTATTATCAGGAAATGTATACTTAGTGTTTCCAGGTATAACTTATCTCTGCCTATCTGGCCTGTAGTTCTTTGTCTTGTCCTGCTGGATTTTTCTGAGGGAAGTAGTCTTTTTGGAATAAAGTGGCTTTTAGTTGGAGATTTCTTTTCCAATTCTTTCAGGCCCAGCGAATGTGTTTTTGGCATGTGATGTAAGTATCTCTTTTTTTTTTTTTTTTTTTTTTTGTGCATCTGTGCTATTGGTGACTCAGAGAGTAATCTACACCTGTGAGTTATCTGTGAGGGAGGCAGTGGGGGGTTCTCCTTTCTCCAGCGCTGCTTATCGGAGTGGAATGCAATTGTACTGCGCCCATGTCTGCCTGGTACCACCTAGCACATGAACTTTCTCAGCCTTCCTCGTTGTCACAGACTGAAGTGTTTAAAGAGTTAGGTTGCTGTGAAGGAATGCTGCTGATTACCAGTGGAATGAGGAGAAGTTACAACATCAGGGATGCAGTCCCTGATGCTGACTCACTCTGATAAAAATGAACAGAGATGAAGGAGAAAAAAAGCAGAATTTCTGTGTAGGCCTTAGGATTACTACTGATTTTGAGTATCAAGCATAATTCTGTCTTTGCAAATCAGTTTCTTTTTTATCTTTATGCTGAATCCTCAATTCAGGATTGTGGGATTCCCCTGCCAAGGAAGTGATAAAATGACCCAGACAGCTGGAGAAGCTTGCTGTGCTCCAAGTTATTCTGATGTCAAATATGAGGCTTTGCCTTATGATCTAGTGCCTTATGATCTTCAACCAGAGGTTCTAGCACCATTGGCTAGCAAGGCCAGGTTGTTTCCTGGTGCTTGCAGCTGGAATTTGGGTGAAGGAAGTTTTGCGTGGGTATTGACGGGTTTGAACCAGCAGATTAGGGGGCCCACATTCCGTCGGGATTAGGATGGCCATGTCCACTATGTGGTGAGCCTTTGCCAAGAAGGGGAGATTAGATGGATTGGCAGGTGCCACTGTAATGACTAAGGTTTGGAGGTGATGCCAGGCCACGGACAACTCAAAGAGGTGGAATATAGTATGATAAGACAGTCGCATAGAAGTTGCGCAGGAGGTCTTATTCTGTCAGGGAAAGTTGAGACTTTGGACCAAAAATGCGTGACTTGCTGTTATTCTTGACTAGTAGTATTGGAGCTAACACCTGATTTTAAATAGCATTTCATAATAAAATTACTTACTAATATATAGTATCACTGTAATTAGCATTTTGCACTGCTTTAATGCTTTTTTCCTAGGTATCTCAAAGCAAGTTACAAATATTATTTAGACAAATGGAACAATCTTTTGGACAAGCAGGTAGAGATCACTTTTCCCATACACAAAATGCAACTGCTTCTAATGGATCTGATTAATAGCAATGCAACACAAGTGAGAATACTATGTCTAACTAAAACTGTAAGAGCTGTATCGTATATAAAAGTTTAAATAACACTGACTAGCAGTGTGATTCTTCTCTTCCCATCCCTGTCGTCCCTGCTCTCAAAGGATCCCAAACCAAAACAGCTATCACTAGATTTTTAAGAGCTGTATGTAAGATCAAGATTTTATGGCTTACTCAGAAAATGGATGTTATTTGTGAAGTGCTGACTGATTGGCTACTTCAACAAACCTGAATGAAAGAGACTAAAGCTTCACAAATACTGGAAACTATATTTAGTTTTGATAGAAGACTACAATCCAAAAGTCTAGACAAAATAATTTTGCTTGCAAATAAAAATTAAAGGTCCTTAACTTGTCAGAATCACATACTGTTCATGAGCTCCCAGTGTTCTTACGGCAAGATTAGAACAGATCACTATGCTAGCCAGTTTGGGTTGACAACATGGCTTTTGTGATCGCAGCTCAGAAGTCCGGGCAGCACAGATACACTTTTCTGGATTTGTGACACAGATATTTCTCTGTTTTGTAACAAAGGTATGAACTGTGATGCTGAAATAGATGAATGTGATTCAGACCCTTGCCAGAATGGGGCCCTGTGCAATGATCATGTTGGGTTCTACACCTGCACCTGTGCACCAGGTTACCAAGGAATCCAATGTGAGGTGGACATCAATGAATGTGTGAGCCAGCCATGCCAGCACAATGGGACATGTCATGACCTCATTAACAGGTGAGAAATCAGTGTTGACTGGGCAATTAGATACCAGGACTGATCTGAAGGTCTACTTAGTGTAACCTGTGAAAATTAGAGTGGAAATCTGTGGGGGGAATTGGATTTAGTGTTCTGTACATCCCAGTGGCAGTAACAGTGATTTATGACAATAACTGAGAAGGCCCCTTCCAGCAGCAGAATTCCTAGGATGCTTAAAGGAAGGTAGGAAAAGATTCCTGCTATTGCTTCCAGCTGACATATTGGATACAAAGGGAAGAGATTTGCAGAGCATGAACAGGAAAGGCAACTGCTGAGGCCATACCTGTGTGTCTAAATTTACCTTTTCAGGGGTAGGGTATGAACTCAGAGGCTGCTGAGGGTTGTCTGCTCTGTCATTAGTGTGCCCTGTTTGTGCAGATGGAACTGTCTTTTTCCTCTGCACCACAAGTGGGTGTGAGGACTGACAGCTTAGCTCCATTTGCTCTTTCCTCATACTGGGGAAGCATTTGACACTGTCCTGCACGACATCCTTGTCTCTAAATTGGAGAGAATTGGATTTGACGAATGGACCACTTGGTGGATAAGGAATTGGCTGGATGGTCACTCTCAAAGAGTTGCGGTCAACGGCTCAGCTCGATGTCCAAGGGGAGACCAGTGACGAGTGGTGTTCCTCAGGGGTCAGTATTGGGACCAGTGCTGTTTAACATCTTTGTCGGTGACACAGACAGTGGGACTTAGTGCACCCTCAGCAAGTTTGCCAACAACACTAAGCTGTGTGGTGTGGTCAACACGCTGGAGGGAAGGGATGCCATCCAGAGGGACCTTGACAGGCTTGAGAGGTGGGCCCGTGTGAACCTCATGAAGTTCAGCAAGGCCAAGTGCAAGGTCGTGCACATGGGTCGGGGCAATCCCAAGCACAAATACAGGCTGGGCGGAGAATGGGTTGAGAGCAGCCCTGAGGAGAAGGACTTGGGGGTGTTGGTTGATGAGAAGCTCAGCGTGACCCAGCAGTGTGTGCTTGCAGCCCAGAAAGCCAACTGTATCCTGGGCTGCATCAAAAGGTTATGAGCAGGTCGAGGGAGGTGATTCTCCCCCTCTATTCCACTCTCGTGAGACCCCACCTGGAGCACTGCATTCGGCTCTGGGGCCCGCAACATAAGAAGGACATGGACCTGTTGGAGTGGGTCCAGAGGAGGGCCAAGAAGATGATCAGAGGGCTGGAGCACCTCTCCTGTGAAGACAGGCTGAAAGAGTTGTTCAGCCTGGAAAAGAGAAGGCTCTGGGGAGACCTTATAGCAGCCTTCCAGTACCTGAGGGGGCCTACAGGAAAGCTAGAGAGGGACCTTTTACAAGGGCATGTAGTGATAAGGCAAGGGGTAATGGCTTTAAACTGAAAGAGGGTAGATTTAGACTAGATGTAAGGAAGAAATTCTTCACTATGAGGGTGGTGAGGCACTGCAACAGGTTGCCCAGAGTTGTGGATGCTGCATCCCTAGAAGTGTTCGAGGCCAGGCTGGATGGGGCTTTGAGCAACCTGATCTAGTGGAAGGTGTCCCTGCCCATGGCAGGGGGTTTGGACCTAGATGATCTTTAAGGGCCCTTCCAACCCAAACCATTCTATGATTCTATGTTTCTATGGGCTTTGCAGTCAAATTAAGAGCTTATGCATTCCTCTGTTTTGCTGCCCTACAGCTACCATTGTGACTGCAGTGACACAGGCTTCGAGGGGGACCACTGTGAGTTGGATATCCTGGAGTGTGCCTCTGAACCCTGTCTGAACAGTGCCACATGCATGGAGGGAATCAAAAACTACAGCTGTGCCTGCTGGCCAGGTAGGTTAGAAATCTATTTTGCTATGCTGGCATGTAGGCACATTGCAGTGGAGAGCACATGCTAAATTGGCATGTTGTAGAAGTAAAGAATTAATGATCATACTGCATGGTCCAGTGTGATTTTTCATTGTCTGAAACAGTGAGGCTGCCATTGCTGCCCTTTACAGGTCATCCCAAAATCCAGTTGACCTCATTGCTGGGAAATGCACCCTCATTCTCAAACATAAAATTTTCTTTCTCTTTTCTGCCGTTTTCCATCATGTGTTTTTCTATCATGAGGTAATGCTTTCCTGAAAATTGTTTATTTGGCTCCTGTGTTTGACATAGTGGAGAAAGTGGAGGGCCCTGGGACTCCGTACTAGACAACCTGCAGTGTCTTCTGGGTCTTATTCTCACCTTCAAGGCAGCCACAGAGACTAGTTCCAGTGAAGTTGTGCGTGATGTTGACACTGATGTCTCCTGGCAGGTTACACAGGGCAGCACTGTGAAGAGGATGTGGATGAGTGTGCGACAGATCCCTGTCACAACGGAGGTGTGTGCTTTGAGCGATCCAACCAAGCCTATTATGGAACACGACCTGACTTCCCCAGTAATTTCAGCTACAGCCAAGCAGCTGGTTTCCTCTGTTCGTGCCAGCCAGGCTTTGCAGGTGAGCTATGCAGTAAAGGTTCATCCTGTCTGCACGTGATAGATGCTGCATGGTTTGAGTAGATAGGAATGGAGCAATGTTATCTGTGCAACAAAAATCACTTAACAACTGGTACTTTAGAGGGGTTGGCAGCCTGATGCATCAGGAGCATGCTTCTGTTCACATACTGTATGAATATATTGCAGACAGCTGTCTGAATGTCATTCTCTGTCCAGCAAGCCTGTCTCAAGGCTGAGGCAAGAGCCTATGCACTTTCCAAGTGCTTTGATGAATGCCCTCTGGCTGTGCAGATGCCAAGGTGGTTTCTCTTTGTCAGTCTGTCATGCATATGGCAGAATTTATCCCTACAGGATATCTGTGAAACTCCTCATCAGAGGAAACTAATTCCCTGGAGTCCCAGATAACTATTCTAGGTGTTTCTTTGGTGAGACTACTCTCATGACAGCAACTGTATAACCAGAGTGGGTAGGAGAAGAGGGGGTCTTGATATCTTGCTCTTGGAGCTAGAAGCTCTGTGGATGTTCAACTGAAATATCACCCTTTCCCTGGTTTATAGATATGTATAAAAGGCTGGATTTAACAGCTGGGGAAATTCCCTGGTAGGACAGGCTAAACAATAATACTTTATTCTTTTTTGAAAGAAAAATGAGAGTTTGGCCTACTATTGCACAGATGGGAATGGTTCAGAAGTTCTGATTCTGCCACTGCTCCCTTTCATGACACTGGAAAATCATTTGACCTTTCTGTACTTAATTTTCCCTAATTGTTTCAGTGATAGTATCTATTTGCCAGAGTGTCCGGAGAGATATGCTACAGTTCAATAAATTATTTTGCATTTTTAGATGACAGAAAAGTGCAAAAAATTATGAATGCAGTTGCCATTCATATTCTTTCCTTCACTGATGCACGTGTGCACTTAAGATGCCTATTTGTGCTTTCACTTTAAAGGGGAGACCTGCTTTACTAACATTGATGAGTGCGAGTCCCAGCCGTGTCAGAATGGAGGGCTCTGCGTGGACCTTATCAATGGCTTCCTTTGTCACTGCCTGCCAGGTTATTCAGGTAATGCTGGTGAAGGGGAGGGGGGGCTGGAATCAGGTCCTTCTGGTGAACTAATGCTGAGTTGCTGCATTACTGCCAGGCTGCAGGACTGTATTCCAGCGCTGGGTAGCCCAGGCTGCTGACCAGGACTGAGATGAACTGTGGGGAGTGCAGTAGTGGTGCAGTGGGATGTCTGCAGTTCAGTGCTCAAATGCCATGGGCAAGCTATGTGATTTTGGTCAAGTAAGTTGATAGCCTGTGAACTAGATTTTGAGACATAAGATCAACTATGTAGAAGAGTCGAAGATCAGAATATCTAGGGGATCTGTATCCTGGAGTGAAAGTTCACTGGGAGAACTGTGGGGTTTTTTTTAATACATGTACCATGAAGGTGAACAAAACCAGCCTTCAAATAAAAAAAGGGGTGCTTAACATTATAGTTATCACAAGCTATTGACTGTAGCAGATTGGATCACCAGCACATAAAACATCTGTAAAACATCTCCATCCCCATCACCCCTGGATGATAAGATTTTTGTCTGAAGGCAGTAATCTGCTATGTTAGGAGGTCAAAAGGTCTTTGTGATGTGAGCAAAGGAAGCCTTCTCCGTTTACAAGGGAATGGGGAGTCTGGATTCTTACACAAATGCCCTGCCTGACCCTAATGGGTCTCAGTTTTCTAGCTGAGAAACTAGGGGATAGTGAATATTGCATATCAGTTCTGTTGGGAAGGTACGCTGCTAACGGATACTAATCCTCATTTTAGTTTAAAATATTCGTTCTTAGTCTTCTGCATCTTTAAATTCCATGTGTACTCTCTGTTTTGAGCAATTTAACACCAAAAAGTAGTTTATAAGAAAGGTGGTCCCCAGCACAATCTTTATTTATGTATTTTTAAGGTGGATGTAACCTTTCCGCAGTGTTACTAGGCTGCCATCTCGTGGGAAAAAGAAAACCTTGAAGACAGAAGAAAACCTTCTCTCTTTAACTTCTTGCAACAGCAGGTAGCAGCATTCCAGAGACTGTCTTAGGCCTTTATTGCATGGGAAAGTTTTCTGTTTTCCTTCTGTGGCCATAGTGGCTGAGCTATGTTGGTGTAACTCTGTCCAGCTCTTTCCTGAGAAGACCCGTTACACAGGTACTTTCACTCCCAGAAGCTCAAATCAACTCCTAGTTAACACCTTCTGTAACTGGGCTGAAATCTTTGTGGGGTTTTCTGGCCTATCTCATTTGCTTTGGATTCCTATTTTAGGCTAGGCCAAGAAAAATTTGCTTTTGTAGGTGAGGTCTTTGAAAATAGGCTTTCATCTAAGCTCTTTATTGCTACTTTCTTGGGTAGGTACAATGCTGTACTCATGAACTGAGATCTTGTCCAAAGAGATGGTTTAAAGTTTACACATATGTGCCCTGTTCCCTTTCCCTCCTTCAGTGCCCCAGCACCCTCACAGAGTTCAGAATTTCATTGTGCTTTGCCAAACTGCAGATCTGTTTAATCCTTTCCAATTCTTAGCATGCTCATGGGCAGAAAGGCTGACAGAAACACAGGATGATGGGCAAAGGAGTGCTAGAGTTCATTCTGTTGTATCAAATTTGGGTTCATTAGTACTTGAAGGGGATTAGAAGCAGGTTGCTCTTCTGGATATTGCTTTTGGTAAAGGACTTTGTCTCAGCTGAGGTAGTTCTGACACATTAACACAGTGAAAGGCTGGGAGCAGTCTGTGAGATCAGTGAGTGTGTGTGGAGGAGTGAAGCTGACAGGGAAATAATAGCAATTAATCTCCCCTCCTTTGTCAATTAATCCCAGTACAGTCATGCTGGGTAAACAGCTTATTACTTCATATTAGGATCACAGAACAACTTTGTGAAGCTTCCCATAATGTTTCTGTTCAAAACACATTTCTGTGGCAGCTTAGATCTGCCATGAACTTGGGTTTAAGCTGCCTCTGCTGATTAAAGTGAACTTGCTACTCTGATGAAGAATGCTTTCTTGGGGCGGCAGGGGGTTCTTTCTGTATTTTTTTTCTTCAGTCTGAGGAATTTGGGGAGTGCTGGGATAACAATGTGAGTCAGGAGGAATTCTTTCTTTGCAAATTAACTGCCTCACTGCTGTCTCAGGCTACAGCAGTGCAGGGAGATGAGCCAGCTCTCTCTGAAATGTGGTTGTTGCAAAAGCGGTGCCTCATTCCTGAGAGAACTACATACTAGGTCCTGAAGAGTCTGTTCAGTGTGTCAGGTTGTGCTTTAGTAGAGGATGGATACTAAAGGAAGTGAGAAGGAGAATTCATCTTGCAAGGTCTTGGAAATTATGTCAACTGTGGCCAAGAGAAAAAACATATTAGGAAAAGTCTGTCTTTTAGGGGAAAAAAAAAAAAAAAACAAAATGAATTCTTTATAGGAATGGTTTTGGTCCATCATGTATGTACTAGGCAATAGTTCAGGCCAGGACATGAAAAAGACAGGTACCCTCATTTGGAATGGGAACCGATTTTTAACCTGCAAGAATGTAATAATTGAAGTGGAATTTGGCTCATTCATTCTTTACAAACTTTTAAACAGCCTGAGCGCTTCCACTCCTGCTAAAGTTGCCTTTAGAAAGGCAGTGTCCTAAAACACAGCGCTGTGGCACTGGTCAACCTGAATGAGAGGGGAAGAGCACCATCGTTTCAATTGCAGACATCCCTTGGCAGTGGCACCTTGTGATCACGGTAGAATTCTGAGCTTTTTTACACATGGCTGAGGAATGCTTCTACTTTCATGAGAAATCAGAAGGTGATGTGGTGGTAAATTTGGGAGGGATTGTGATTGTGAATGTGTCTCAATATAATTGGAGTGCTTGTTGACCATTTTACTTTGTTCAGCCATAATGTCTTTGTCAATTGTCCTTAAAGAAGTAGGATACCTTCTGTGTAGCTAGCTATAAGTGGTTACTCCGTAAGAGTGCTAGCCTAGATCAAATAGGCTTGAATTCCTGGGTCGTGGGTCATGAAATAAATGGGAGATGCTTCTTCCTTCTAACCACCTTTGGGTAGATTTAATTTTTTCGTGCAGGTATTTCTTGATGTCATATTTGTTTTAGAGATGTAGCCTCTACAGAAAGGGTGGCTAAAAGGTTAAGAGAGTAAAGAGATTAGAGCACTGTTACCCCTTCAACAGAATCCCTTTTGGTAAATATAGCTGAAGGGAGCTAGGGAACACTTTGTGAGACACCCCCCTCCGCTTCCCTTCCATTCCACATTGCATCTCCCTTCTGGATCATAGCTCCATGGTTGATCAGACCTTTTGACTTTCCTGTCATCTGATCAGAATGCTGCAAGAGCATGTGCTTCAGTCTAGATCCTGCTTGTGTCTAGGTGTCAGCTGAGTTTTGATCAAAAGCGTCCTCTGAGATTCTGATGCTTGTGACTACACAGTCTGTTTTGAACTAGCCCTTTGCATAGATTTTCTGACTACGGACAGCCTGAGATATGCCAGCTTACCATGGTTAAAGACTTTTGAGAGAATTATTAGTGGTGGAGCAACTCTGAATTAAATTTTACTTCCTTACTAATCAAAATGGGTGAAGCCCAGCTTAATGTCATCTTTAGAATCAGGCCAGGCAAGTACTTGGGCAGAGCAGTGTCCCAGAGAGACAGAAGAATTCTCTTGTGCATAGGTATGGCGAGATGGCTGTCTTCTAATGGTGTCTACCAGGAGAGATGACTTCAAGATGTCAGATATTAGACTAGATTCAGTGTGTTGATTTTCACATAAAATGCTTATCAGCAATGTTTATTACTTTTGGTGATAATGGATTTGCTTGCCAGGAGGCTACCGCTCGCAGTATGTGAACTGCCATGTATACTTCAGGTGGACCCCTTCTCTCCCCTCCTTTAGGATGAGTGTGTCTGAAGTCTGGAAAGAAATTCCTAAATTTCTGGGACTCATTTACCAATGGAAGTTGCTTATCTCTATCTAAAGAACATGTGTGAAATTTGGAAATTTCTATCCAAAGTTCACTCTCCATTTTGTGACATTTTTCTGCTAAGAACCCTCTGACATATTTAGTGTTCTTTATCTTGACCTTCACCAAGAAGTTTTACAAATTATTAGGAACAAAATAATTCTCTGAATTTAAACCTCATGACTGAATCTTGTAACTTGCATGATTGCCAGTGTGTAAGAATGGGGAATTAAAACCTCTAGAAAACTAATAATCTGATCCTTTTAATTTATTTAGAATCTTCCAGTTTCAAAGAACCTAAGCAGTTATTCCTCAGTTGCGTGTAGTTTGAAACAGATGTTCAGTCATCGACCATTTTGGCTTATAAGAGGTCTTATTTAAGTATTTTATCTTGCATATATATGTACTATTGGAATTGTCATGATGGTGTATTTCTCCATCCTCATTCTGTTTCTCTAAGAGAACCCTAGTCTGTATATATCCTTAAACTGATCCTGGGAAAAGAAGCAATCACAGTATCTAATTAGCAATATTTCATATAAGGAATTTGAAAAGATGTAGTGACTAGTAGGTGATCAGAATCTGTGCTGACTTATGCCACATGGATTTGGGTACAATATATTTCCAATCAGCAGTATACAGATAGAATCTCTGTGTGTATGTGTATGTAAATATTTACGTGTGTGTGTATAAATAAAAATATAATCTTTTTGAAGGGATTTAACGTTCTCCAGTCTTCACAGTTGTTATACTTTATTGTTGCAGTAGGAGGTTGAATGGGCACAAGCTACCCATTTGTTTTCTCTTGAACAATAACAGCAGGGTCATACTAGCTAATACAGATTGTATTTAAAATCTGTGCTAGAATAGGTCTATGCATGCATAGGACCCAGATGTGACTATCTCAGAAGTTTTGACTCCAAACAAACACTCACCATATCCCTCCCACTTAAAATATCTGTAAATTGACTGGCATGTTTGGATTGAGTAAAATGAAGAAAGTAAAATAGCTACAAGAGTTGCTGGAATGCTTTCATTTAATATCTTAAAGTGATACTGCTAAAAGAGATTCCAGACTCTGACGTGGGAGTTTTTGTTTGCTTGGACCTAACATTGATACTAATAGAGACTCCAAGTTTGGGGAAAAGCTCCCAGATAACATTTCTTCACAGAAATAAGAACCTTCTCTGGGTTCCTTACAACACAAAAGTACAATTCTGCCTCCAGGAACTTCACAATATGAAAATAACCACATTTAAAAAAAAAAAAAAAATCAGAACCACAGAGAAAAAAATGCGATTGCAGCAGCTAATTTTATAAGGTTGCTAATGAGGAAAGAGAGGGTTTTGATTCTGCAGTCCCATGTTTGAACCAGTACAGTCAGCATAATGCAGGGAATTTCCTTCCATTCAGTTTGACTTCAGAGAAACAGATCATGGTAGTTAAAAGATCATGGTAGAAACAGATCATGGTAGTTAAAAGAGACTTTTCTTCGTCGATATTGCAGAGTGAAAATGCTCGTGCTTACATATGCACAGAACAGGGCACATGGAGCAAGGGAACTACATGAAGTGCTGGTCCCTGATTAAGTCAGTATTGAATGTACAGCAGGGCCCAGGTTGCACTCCGCATTTGGAACTCTCCTTATTCATGTGGTTTGGATATTACACAGTGGTGGAAATGCAGCTTTTTGGCTTAGCCTATGAAAAGAAAAATCCGTATTTTGGCCTTATTCATGGAATTTGGCAGATTCACCTGGGAGGCGGCAAGGGCAAGAGATTGTCTGTTGACTTTTTACTGTTGGAGCTACTGCTGTGGATGCTGCAGGGTATTACTGTAATGCACTGAGTGCGAATACACTGTGAGTACGCATTCTTCATGTCAGCACTGACAGAGGCCAGCTGGGGAGGTTTAGAGTAGGGCTGGATTAGATCTCACTACAGCGCAGGTCTCTTCTATATTGGCTAGTTTCATCTCCAATCCCTTTTTGTCTGACTGGCATCAGGGAGCGCTTACACACATTCTGCTGTTTCAGTCCAGCCTTTTTTGTCATTCCTCCCCCCCTTTCCCCCCAGTTTTTTTCCCTTTACTGTCACAAATGTCCACAAGGAGTTGGCCATGAAATCTGTGCTGACTGGCGTGATCCTGAAGGGAATTTTTCTGCTAGCAGGTAATGAGATCTATACAGTAATTGCAATGTGTCCTGAATGTTTGCGTGCCTGCCCAGGGCAGGGAGCTGGTTGTGCGATTAGTGGTAGCTGGAGGCATGGGAAGGAACAAGAATTGACTAGAAGGGAAGAATGTTTTTATTTTGAAGAGACCTAAAGTTTTGTTTTGGAAACTTTAGGGCAAGGAATTTCCTTGTTGCCACAAGATGAATGCAGAGCTGTCGGCATGCTCTGTGTGCATCTTTGCTACAATCCTGCCTTGCTCTGTGCAGCAATCAAATCCGGGGTGTTCCAAGGCATGGGTCCCTGTTTTGTACTCAGGTGTACTGTGTAAACACACAGCTGTCTCCCTGTTAGTTCTGTGAAACGTTAGTTTTGCTTTTTACAGATGTTTTTGCAATTTCCCTTTTTCTTTTAATGATTTAAAACTCCTTTATTGAGAAGTCGGTTTTGTTTTAACTCGGAGGACAGACCCTTTGCTGGCCTATGCACTTCTCCATCTCCTCCCCCACCGTCTCCTTGAGTAGTAGTGCACGGTGGGAGAGAGGTCAAAGCAGTGTGTTGCCATGGAAATGGCAGTAATTGTGCAAATATAATTGTGTCGGGGTCCTGTTTGTTGCGGCTAATTCTTTCTCTCCCCCCTCTCTCCCTCCCCTCCTTTTTTTCTTTTGATAATAATAATACAAACCCTAATTACGATGCACCAGGGAAGGGTTGCTAGGAATTCAGCTGTCGTAGGGGAGAGGGCAAGCCAGTGCTGGCCGGGAAGCCCCACTGAACTCGCATGTTTCAAGACTGGGCCCATGAATAGACCTTGCCTTCAAGTTTTCTTGGTATATGACAGCTAAATTATTTTAAAATCTCTCTTTATGTGTGCTTATTCTTTTAGCATATTATGTATCTGTTGAAGTATATGATTCTTACGCTGTATACAATGAATCTTTGCTTATTAATAGCAGTCAGTAAATCATTACCTTCATTCAGGAATGGGGAGCTGTATGGATTTTAATAACACTTGCATCTATGAAACAAGACTATTCTCACCACATCGGTAACACTTTAGAATCTAGTGAATAGATTTGTATTTGAAAATAGTGCAGGCTGTTAAAGCTCAGCGACTTCTGAGTGTCTGTTTCTGACCTAGCGCCTCTGGGTTGTTCGCTTAGGACTGTTAGCTTAAACACTGCTAAATTAACTGGAATGTTTGAAAATACTTGTCTCCAGATAGCAGCCTTTTAAATAACACTTGTCTGATTTTCAGATAACAAGTTCCACTGATTTGCGTTTGTTAGTCTTTAACTAGATAAGAAACTCATGAAACATTGTAATGTCCCTAATGATGTAATGAATGAGATTGGTAACATTGCTCTTACTATTGATAGTTCAAATAATAGTAAACATTTGAGCCTCTAAGAAATTTAGAGGGAACAGAAAAGACTACATGAGAGTAACTTGTTTTTGTCAAATGGAGTCATCCCCCCCTTTTATTTTATTTTTTAATATACCTGAAAAGGGATGCCTAAGCTTCTCTTAGAGAAACAAATTAGTTCTGAACTTCTTAATACCCACTTTCCAGTGGGTTTGCAAAGACACAACTGTCCATGTCTTGGAGAAGATTGGAATAATGGATATCCAGGAAATGATCTGTACTTCTGGATACTGTAATGGCCTATGGCAAAAATCATATTTTTTCTGAAGTAGGGAAAAGTTCCTTTACTCTGCTGGCATCCCCTTCTTCATTTACACTCTGTCATCTGAGGCTGAAGCCCAAAGTTACAGACCCCTCTGCTACACTGAAATCAGCATCTAGGAAGCAATATGCAACAGAAATCTCCTCCTTCTGCCTTGTTTTGGTGTAACTGAAGAATTTGACAAACCAGAGATGTTCAAACAGAGTTGACAAAAATCATTGGTGATAATGGAGGAGGAGAGAGGGCAAGACAGCTGGCCGATGAAGGGTATGGTCACTGTAACGCATATAAGGAGTTAGTGTTGTAGCACTGGGTAACTGTTCAGCAAGGGGTGACATTGGCTTCCAGGAAAAAAGTGTTGTTAGCCAGATTTTTAGAACTCTTGCACAGTCTCCTCTCTTACCAGTTTGTTTTCAAAAACTGCTCCAAATTCAAATCTGGCACTGCACTGGCTTCTAGGAGGGCAAGAATACATTGGGTGTTGCTTTAGAGGCCCTTTCCTTCTCCTGCTTTAGTCCTGTGAAGGCTGGCTGTTTGCTGGCAGAAACAATGACAGCGATAAAGATGATGCTTGTGTGTTTTGGTTCCTCTAGAAAGAGTTGCCCTCCTCTCTTTCTGCTGCTGAACATTTCCTTTGCCTGTTTGTAAGCCGTGGGGTTAGACCATGTGTAAAGACCTGAAGTGTCAGCTTATTCTTTTCACCCATTTCAAACAAATAATCTGAGAAATCAAACCAGCTGCGTCCCATGGGAAAGCTTGGTGTTTAATTAGCCACCAGCCTGGGGTTGTGCACTCACCGTAGGGACTAATTTGCCACCTGGTGTGAAGCAGTCACCCCACAGGTGTCAGCTGGGAGGCTGGGGAACAGCCTAGGCAGGTGTTCCTGCTGCTGCTCAATGGAGAGAGCACACTGCCTGGAGGAGATGCCATACGGAAAATGGGGCTCTCCACCCTGCCTCCCAGCCTCCTCAGGAATGCAAAAATTCATGGCATCTCTCCTTTTGTTATCCAAACCAATGCTATCTTCTCCTCATTGCCCTGGTAAATATCAACAGCTCTGATCTGAAATGAGCAGCATCTCAAGGATTTGTGACTATACCAAACCTATCTTTCTGATGCCATTCAACAGCCTCTCCCCTTAAATCTGGCTGCAAACTTGCCTCTTACAGTTTTGAGAGCCCTCCAATCCACTGATAACTCAGAAAACCCACTCCACATGGTTCCACTGCTCTACTGATTTTACTTAATTACAGTTGAAGTCTTCCCGTCTTCTCCCAGACTGGGATTCTCCAGGCCCAGAGATGTCCATTATATTCTATATATTCCAACACATTTCCTTCAAGTGTGGCCATAGCTTTGTGCTGAAATCTTAATTCTATCCTTGCTGCTTCCTTTATAGTTAAGATCACACCCCAGGTTCTGTGTGCTGAGCAAGCCCGGCATTAATAGCTGGAGAAAAAAGGCTGTGCTGAGGTAGTATTAGCAACTCTGAATCTGTCCATCAGCCAAGCTCTTCTTCAGGGCAGACGTTATTGGCCAAATTCAGTGCTTTTCCACAGGCACTACACAGAGCAGTTCTAGTTTATGTCAGTAGAGAGCTATGTCCTAGAGGAATCCTGAGGTAATGTTGCCTACAGAACAGCTCTAGCATAGCTGGAAAGTGCAGAATTACCAGAGCCTTCCATTTCTCTTTCAGTGCTTCTCAGAGCTCCATACGTGTTATGTTCCTACACTGACACAAACCGACATTTTGGAGCTGGAAGCTGGTGTTGGGTCTTCGCCTATCTGCAGAGATAGCACTGGTAACAGCAACTAAACACTGGGTCTGAAAAGAGTAAAGCAACTTGGTTAGACAGCAGGGTACCAGAAGTTTGTGCAAGACTGCCTGTGAGGCATTGCTGGGGCATGAAAGGGGACAAACCATCAACGCATATATTCAAGAAGCCTGTATCTTTGCTAAGTTTTTTTTTTATCACACATCAAGTCCAGCTCCAGTGCTCCTAATGCCCCATCTCCCCTCATCTCTTTCCCTCAGGCAACTCTCTAATCTCTTTGACATGCACATTCTGTCTAGTGGCTTTTCTTTACAAATGTCTTTTGTGTTTTGATTCCCCTCCTTTGTGTGTGAATTCCTTCTTTTTCTTTCTGCTGTCCGCGTTGTGCTTGCTAGCTAGATTCGGCGTGTAATGCTATTAGATTGGGATAATCCGTGCTTGGTTTATCTGTGTGACTGTCTTTGAAGATTAGTGAAAACCAGTGTTACAGGCTAGATAAAGTGAACTGGTTCAGAAGGGCTCTTCTGTCAGTCTGGAGATGCTCAGGAAAATGACAGCAGATTTTCATTAACCAGATTTGAGTGTAATGTCTTGTAATTTACTTGAGCCCTGTTGGGATACATGTGCCTCGTGGAGACAGCTGCAATGCAGTACTTTTTACCCAGTTCACTTCTGCAGGGCTGGACAGAACTGAAGTCAGCTTAGTGCAAGTATGGCAAAGTGCCTGTGGAGCATGTTTTGTTTGTTGTTTGGTAATGAATTGCGTTTCGTGAGTGTTTTACAACTGCAGGGTTGTCTGGGAATTTGAATTTTCTTAACCAAGGCTTTCTGATAACTTCCTGGGCTAGTGATCCGTTTTGATGCTGTCTGCAGCAACGGTGCCTGGAACATGCTGCAGTCAGCTCTATAGACTTAATTTGAGTTTCAACGTACCCAATCTATGTATGAAAGAAGCATAAAATCCTTGTCTGTGCTTTAATATCCTCTGCTTGCTCTCCTTGTGTGTTGATTACCTGTGGCGTTTGAGATTGTCTGGGAGAGGACAGTAGAGTCTGTTGGATGATGTAGGCTGCCTGGCTGAAGCTCTATAATTAGCACCTTCTTTGCAGCATCTGGGAGGACAGTACAGAAGTATGTTTTTCTTGCTCTTATGTTAGTGGTAGGCCACTCAGTAGTGAGCGTGGGGCTTCTTGCTGGCAACCCTTGGTTTTTTGGTGGTTTCCTGAAGAGAATGGCTTAGAGAGCGGCAGTGCTGGGGAGGGCGGCCTGTGCCTAGCAGGCTTGCTCTGGGGAAGGGAGTCGCAATCCCCTGCAGTGAGATCCCATTTCTAAATCTCTTTCGCAGGTGTGGAATGTGCTGTTAACATCAATGAGTGTGAGGAGGGTCCCTGCAAGAATGGAGCTGTCTGTGAGGATGGCATTGCTGACTATACCTGCCACTGTGCCCCTAGCCAGGATGGCATTATATGGGGAGGGAAGAACTGCTCTGTCAAGCTCACTGGGTGCCAGACGCACGACTGCCAAAATGAGGCCTTGTGCATCCCAACTTACCAAGCTGAGAGCCACGGCCACCTGTGCCAGTGCCAGCCTGGTTTCTATGATGCCACATGCTCAACACCAACAACGTTTTCCTTTGCTTCCAGAGGGTATCTCCTCATTGAGCTGCCCATGAACAATCAGAGCAGGAGGGACGTAGCAGGAGATCAGCTTGCCAGCGTGTCCCTCCGGTTCCGAACCACCTTGCCCAGCGCTATCCTTTTTTACCGAGGCCATGAAGCTGAATACTTGTTCCTGGAGCTCTTTGATGGCATTCTGCATGCAGGACTGAAGAGGGAGGATGTTGAGTACCTGCTGCTCCTGGAGGGGCTGAGAGTTGATGATGGCCAGTGGCATAAAGTTGAAGTTGTTCTGCACAGCACTGTGCAGCTAAAGCTCTGGCATGACTCTTGTGATGCAGGTGTCTGCCTGCAGAGCTCTCCTGTCCCACATGGCACTGCTTTGATCCTGCATGCCTTTCTGAACATGTACATTGGAGGTGCTGAGGATCCAATGGCCAACAACACACAGAGCCAGCAAGGCTTTGTTGGCTGCCTGGAAGACTTTCAGGTAGATGCTGAAGCTGTGCTCCCGGTGGATCTGCCTGTGGGTGAGTCCTCCGCAGTGAAGCAGGGCTGCGACCGGACAGAGTGGTGCCTCTCCCAGCCCTGCTTTCATGGCGGGCTGTGTGTGGACCTTTGGGTAACCTTCAGGTGTGACTGTTCTAGGCCTTACGGAGGCCCAGCTTGCTCATACGGTAAGTGCCACGTGATTTACATCTGCCAGCTCCTCTGTCAGTCGGTGCTTCAAAGATACTAGAGAAGCATTGATGCTAGCTCTGGAAGCAGTATTTTCTACTTGACCAGTGAGAATACTAAAGCAAAACCCTCTGTAAATAAAATTCTCACTGATCTCTTTCCTGTCACCTGTTCCTGCAGGACTGATTGTCGGTTTTGTGGTGCAGATATTATTTCTTGTTGAGCCAGAGGCTCTGACTTCATCTTTGTATCAGATCTATGTGACTGCAGGAGGGCAGGGAAGTTGCGTTACTGTGAAAAGTTGATCTTGAGCTTCTGAGTTAAGGATGAACAGGAATGTATTGCTTTATAGATAAAACACAAAGTGTTGAAGGAAGCTCTTTGACAATTTTTATTTAAAATCATATCTACTTGCATTTTTTCATTCCTGCAAGGCTCATATTAATATATTTTTCCAGTTTTCTGTTTCACTCCTGAGCCCTAAACATGGGAAGTACAAAGTTGTTCTGCTGTTACCCCCCAAATTTACAAATTTTAAAAGCAACTTTGTAGCTTAAAAGTCCTCGAGTAAATCTGCTAGGTGGCAAGGTCTCTGCTAGACCTGTTTTTCCCTCTTCTGCTACTTGGGTGCTTGAATTCACGCCCTCCAGAGAAAGCATGGACCTACTTCTTAATTTCACAGACCTGTGTGGGGAGAGAGATAATTACCCTGATGCATGTTGAAAATGTTGGGAAGAAAGGTCTTGCCCCATTCATGAGGAGTTGCAGCTTAGAATATCCCTGTGCCAGCTGCAGTTCCCCTTGTCACTGAGCTGATGTGTGTTTCTTTTCTTTTCCAGAGCGCCCAGCAGCAACATTTGGCCTAGAGAATTCCACCAGCTTTGCCTCTTTCACCCTTTCTGATAGCCTTGGTGCAAACTTCAACATCTCCTTTTTCATTCGTAGTCGGAAACCTAACGGTTTGCTATTGCAAATCAGCAATGAAACTGACCCCTGCCTCACCATATACCTGAAGAACGGCAAGTTGAAGATAGAGATGTTATCTACAGATACTGTGACGTTTCCAGAAAATTTAGTTGATGGGAGAAGACATTTGGTAGCTCTGTCTTTCCAAGGAGGAATTGTTGGTGCTCACCAATCAGACACATATCTGGAGCTAGGACAGCTTGTAGCAAGACCTCTTTTAGCTGGTTATGAAGTGTATATCGGTGGACATCCTAACCCAGACAGCGTTGAAATGTGGGGAGGCTATTTTAAAGGCTGTTTGCAAGACATCCAACTGAACAGCCACCAAATACAGTTTTTTCGCGTTGAGAACTACAGTCTGCCACAGGAACTCAATAGGACTCAAAATGGTAATCTTGTGAATGGTTGCATCTCTGATAACACCTGCAAGGTATGATGTCTCTCGTTTGTCTCTACATGTGTGCAGTTGTTTATTATAGTTCTGTGATTACAGAAGAGTTTGACTGTTGCTGATATCAGGAAGATTAGAACATTTTTTTTAAGTATTGAAGGACACGTGGTTCCATATGCTCCTATGTCACTCAATATACTACGTACAATTTAAGCACTAAGTTTTCTCTAGCTCCCCTGTAGTTTTTGTAATATGTAGAACTTGGGCAGCCTGGCTCTTGTGCTGCCCACCTCCATTTTGCTGAGCCCACACACGCATTCCAGACTCCACTCTCTAACCAGTAACCTTTCCAGCTGCTCCCTTCGTCCTGTTTCAGTTGCACAACAACTTTGTCCCCCAGGAATTTGTTGCTTCAGCAACAACAGTTCAAGGAACTGTCTCCATGGTGCCTTTAGATCAGAAGCTGTCTCTCCTTTATGCCACACGTGAAGATGGGGAGGCCATACTCCCTAATTTTGCCCTTCTTGGTATTGTCACTCCTCTGGTATTAGGTGTGTCCTTCTAGTGACAGAACTTTGTGAGGTTTTCCAGAGCATTGCAGCTTGTTTCATCTGTTCCTCACCTTTGCTTTTGTGCTTTGTTCTTTTCCAAATTGAGGGAGCTCTGCCTCAGGAGTTTATGTTGATCAGCAGTGCGCACAGGGAGAGGCAGGGTCTCAGGAATTTCTTGTACAGAGACCCTTGTGCTTCCTTCACTGCTGTTGAGTCACTATTTTAATTACCCTTCTTTCTTGATTCAAGCGCTGCTCGTACTAATCTTTGTTGTCACATTTCCTTCTACCAAATTCTCTGAGATCCAAAGATGAATTACGCTGCTCCTGAATTCTGCTATTTTGTTTTTCAGTCTGAACCATGTCAGAATGGTGGCAGATGCATTGTCACTTGGAATGATTTCCATTGCAGCTGTCCAGCAAATTTCACTGGCAAATTTTGTGAAGAGAGAGTCTGGTGTGAAAGTGACCCATGTCCTGAAGCTACCACCTGTATAGATGTTGTAGCAGGATATGTGTGTAAGTACTGTTCCCCGCTTATGTGTTGGTAAAATCCTTAATGTTCGCTGTTCATAAGCAGTATTCTTAGTTTGTGCTGTTGCAATAAATATGAACACATGCTGCAAAAAGGAAACCGAGAATGATGCCCAGGTACCCATTCTTGCAGGCAGCATGCACTTTATGGATTTACCACCAGGTTCTGATAGAGCAAAGATATGGTACTCAGAGGTGTTTTCTTCTGTTACGTTGACTTGATCAGGGAGGAACCTGCCTGCTTTTGTGGAGTCATTGCCTACTTTATTATCATTGCAGTGCAGGGACTGTCCTGCTCTCTGTAATGTTCAGCCATTTCTAGAGTCTCAGGTTATTTCACCAAGTAGGACCCAATTAAGTATTGCAAATGCAAATGTCTCAGTTTTCTCCTAAGACAGAACCATGGAGAAAGAAGAATAGTTTAGCTTAATCATTTAGTTAGCTAAGGATGCCCTGATGTGGAGGGAGTGTTGTCTAGTGGCTAGAATGTGTCCTGGAACTCAGGATGTTGGTGTGTTCCCAGCTCTGCCACTGGCCACCTCAGCAGCTTTGGATGTATTATTACTTTCCTGACTTACGTTCTAGTTTTTCTAGCAGTAAAAGGGGAATAGTTGTATTTTTGTGCAGTGCTGTGAGACTGATTGAGTAAAAATTGCTACACAAGAGCTGGATGATATTATTAGAGGTAAATTGTAAGCAGGAAGAGCTTTAAGGATGCCAGCAGCTAGGCCTGTAATCTTACTCACACTAAGCTTACATGATTCTTAAGGGAGAGAACCTGCCAGGAGTTTGCCATTGGTCTGTCTCAAATGTGACACCAACTGTCTTTCAAATCCTTCATGCTCTACCCCTTTATTTATAGGTCTGGCTAATGCAACATTTAATAGTTATGCTGCCATTGAATTTACCACCAATACATCAGTGACTAGAACTCTGAGCAGCCTCCACGTGGATTTCAGAACCAGGGATGAAGATGCTGTTTTGCTTCGGGCTGTGGAAGAAGTGGATTCCCTCCAGATAGCCATTAAGAACTCCTCCCTGCTTGTTGACATCAGGAGTGGGAATAGCATCGAAGGCGTCACCTTCCTGAGTCAGAAGTCTGTCACGGACGGTGCCTGGCATACCATCTCTGTGTCTATGGAAGAGCCATCTGCGCTTTCTTCCAGATGGCTGGTTCGTTTGGATGGGTCTGTTAATGTGACTCTGCAGGGAAATGCTGGGAACTTGGACTTCCTGAAGAACAATGCACTGATTGTTGTAGCTGAAAATTTCACTGGCTGCCTAGGACAAGTGAAGATAGGGGGGATCTACCTGCCGTTCACTGCCCATCTCTCGTACCCCCAGCCAGAGCAGTTCCAGCAGTCCAGCAGAAGGTCCATCCAGCTGGGCTGCACCGGGGCTGATGTTTGCATTTCTAACCCTTGCCTCAATGCTGGCACCTGCGAGGACTTGTTCAATTCCTTCAGCTGTGCCTGCAGTGCTGGCTGGGAGGGGCTGCTGTGTGAGTCTAACATTGATGACTGCCAGTCAAGCCCATGTGTTCATGGGGACTGTGTTGATGCAGTAGCAGATTTTCAGTGTGAATGCTTCCGGGGGTACATTGGGAAGAAGTGTGACATCAACGTCGATGACTGTGTGCGGCACCAGTGCCTAAATGGAGCCACCTGCATTGATGGGGTGTATGGCTACTCCTGCAAGTGCCCTCCTCACTATTCGGGACCTCGCTGCGAGTAAGTGCCTTGGTTGATTTGATGCAGAGGTCAGAGGAGCCCCCAGATAAATTGGACTTTTGCTTTGGGACAGTTTGGGAAAATTTTTCAGTGCAAGTATCTGGTAGGTAAAGCACCTAAGCTCTGCTGTGAGTTGGGAGGTGTTGTCCAGGTCCAAATCCTCACTGACAGGTGCTCAGCCTTATACAGGATAAGGATCCTTCCTTTTCATGTGGGTTATCCCCATGCTACATTTCAGAGCTGTTTAAAGTGCAAGTTCTGCAGCCCGTTGTCACTTCCCTCTTGCATTCCCTAAGAAATGCATCTTCTCCAGGCTTTGACTCCCCTCTGGTATATTCCTATATTGATTTAAAACAAAACAGAACAAACAAAAAAACCCCGCTGGCCTGCTTCCGAAATGAAAGGAACCTCCCAGCCCGTGGAGGATGGAGCAGGCCATGTTCTAAAGTTTCAGGTGGACTGAATGTCCTGGAGTGATAGAAATGGTCCCGGTGAGGATGTGTTCCTGGGCAGAGTGCAGAAGAGGGACAATCTAATCTCTGCTGAGAATGCTGTTTTTTATAAACCTTTGACACTGGGTTTATAGAGATTACCTGTAGCAGGAGCTCCTAACTGCAGTTATTTTTGTTACTAGTGGTACACAGCCAACTTTCAAGTGATACTTGGCCTGCCTGTGAGCAGAAAGCTGCCAGTGCTAATGAAGGTGCCCATTACTACTACTTCTGCAAAAACAAGCCTTACCCTGACAAGTATTTTCCTATAAAATTATAGATAAAAATATGTATGTGCTCCTAGACTGATTAACAGCATTCCTTCAACCAAGGGCTTGGTTGTATTTTGTGTCATTGGTCCTAAGACTAAGGGCATTTTTTCTGTGTATTGGTTAAAAAAATGTCTCTTTGAGTATCCTGCTCCTTATCGACTGTGTACTGGGAGAAAAAAGTTTCTTCACCTGTCACCTTACTGCCTGTACTGCTTAGCAGTGTGCATTTTGTGATCCCTCCATGGAGCTCATGTAAAATTTGATGGGAAATTGGTATGGAGTCAGGAGGAGGGATGAGGTTTTTTGATAAGGTCTATATTTATAGCATTTGTATTAGTTTGGAAAAAATCCAGCATATTTTAGTCACAAAGGTACATCTCCTATCAGTAAAGTAAGTAGGAATCAACATGTTACTTAGACTTCCATCTACTTGTGCCTGTTCAGATTGAACACTGAGATAAATACTTAACGTGGCTGAGCTTCAGTTATCTAATCTACCCCGGTCCAATTTCCTGTTGTTCTTACTTCACGCTGGTGTAAACAGTTACCTAGTACTTGCATTATCCTTTTTGTGGCCTAGCTGTGCTGCAGTTCGGTATTCCAACAGCATCCTCTCTCTGTTTATATTTTCATCAGCAAGAATAGGCAACTATGTGAAAAAAGTCCTAGTACTGGTACAGCTCCTGCATATTCTCTGGGCTTGCTCAAAGTAATACTCTGATATTATGGGTGATTTCTGAGACTGTTCCCTTCTCCACTTGTGCCAAACTACTTCCTAGAAATACCAATGACTGTGTTTATGACCCTCGCCAGCCCAGTCTCCACTGAGCCTGAGTACACTTCCACCTTCCCCAAAAACTGATTGCTTTAAAGCTGTCTCTTGCTTTTCCCAGATGGCCGTTCCCACCTGAGCAATGTGGCAAGAACTTCACCTGTCTGAACGGTGGCAAGTGCATCAGCGAGAGCTGGGGAGCCAACTGCACTTGCAAGCCAGGTTTCACTGGAAGGAAGTAAGTGCTTGTTTTCTGATGCCTGCAGAGGAGCTAGTGCTCTGATTCTTACATCAGTGGGATAGCTGAGCAGGTTCAAATCATCCTCTTGTATATTCTTTTGCCATTCAAACAACTGCTCCAAAACTGTAAACTAGCTGTTATTTTTAGAAGAGGCAGGCTTGATAATGATCCTGCTGACAATACCAATTTTTGCAGCGTGAACTGCTTCCAAGTAGTTCTGGGCCTCATGAGAATTCATTAACTGTGCTAGAGACCCATACTGGCTTCAATCGTACAGAAATGACAAAGGGAGGGTTGGTATGAATGGGTAAAACTTTCGTGTTGTTGGACCCTGGAGAAAGCACCTGGAAAAGATGCAACAGGAACTTTTCAAATAAATGAGGCTTTTGTATGATCTTGTGTTCTATGGCACAAGAACACAGGTGAGAAATTTAATGTAATTCTAATACACTTTTCCTTTCCAGTTGTCAAATTAATATAAACGAGTGTGATCCAAACCCTTGCCAGAATGGAGGTACATGTCAAGACTCTGAGAACAAATACGAGTGTTTGTGCAGTGCCAGCTACACAGGAGAGCGCTGTGACATTAATGTAAGCACTTCCCTTCGCTCGTGGAAGCTCCTGGCTATTCTTCCAACCTGTGCGTTGTGAGGAGCAGCAGAAGTAGGCTCAGCAGAGTCCTTGGGTACAGGGGTATTAGTGAGACTGCCTGTGTGTTGCACGGTCCCCTGCATGTGTCTTGGCTAAAGCACACTGGTAAGCACACTTAGGAAACCAGCTGGTACCAAAGAAACCTGAAGTGGGAAATTATTTTTTCTTTGCAGTGCTGTTGCATGTTAGTCTCCAGCATATAACCAACTGCAGGAAATCTTTTCAGTATCTGCATGGGCTGCCATATGGTTTTTCAGGGCTGTCTCTGCAACTTTCCTTAGATTTTTCGACTCCTTGGACAGTAATAAAACTACTGCAGTTGGACCTGTAGAAAGGAGATATTACTTATATCTCCCCCACAGTTTCCTGGCAAATGGAATTTCAGCTGGCATTTTATCTTGGATGAGACAGTTACAAAGCACCTTCCCTCTCCAAAGATCATCCGGGTAGAAATGGATGTGTTTGGAGAAGGGAAGTCAGATGAAGTCAAGCTAACAGTGATTCAAGTACAAGTAAAAAAGTAGCATCCTTTGTCTGCCAAGTCTGCTTCTGACCGGATGGGCCTGGTGGATGGGCGGTCTCAGCAATGCTTTTCCTTTTCTGCATAAGCAAAGCATCGCTGTTGGAGGCTGAAATCCTTCCTGTGTGGAAGCTGTTAAATCGCACACTTGCTTTTTCTCTGTAAAGCTATTGCATGGACAGGTAGCTTGTCTGGTAACCTGGGAATGTACTAACCCACACTGCATGGAAAAGGCTGTGCGCCGAGGTGGGGTTTGCTGCTGTTGCTGTTACTAAGGGTTCTGTAATGCACGTGCCACGAGGTTGCTCCTGACACTTCCAGTTTGCATGCATAGACTCCTCAGGCATCTCTCTCCTCTGTCCCAGGACATTTCTTGTAGATTCCTTGTATTCATTTTCATCATCCCCTTTACTTTTTGCAGAACTGTCTCTCTTTTCCCTCTTAAAAGGCCAGTGCCTGTGGTGGGGGGCAGGGAGGAGGACAAGGTATGGCTGTGTTTGCTGTTGATGATCGTTGTAGAAGTGAAGGGCTGTTAGCTGCGCTCTCTTGCTCTCTCTCCTGCCCACCAACAGTAGCAACTAAAGAGCGTGTGAGAGGCAGGGGGGTGGACTGCTAAAAACTCCTGTAGTGTTGGTACTGTGTGACTAATCTGCATGCTGTGCAACACTAGAACTAACCCCTAGCACACCGCTCGAGGTTTGGCAGGCTCAGAGAAGCAACTTGAACTTCAGTTATTTGAAAATGGCAGAAGGACTTCCAGGTACTCTGTGAATATTCCTTCTGTGCTGCATTGCTTTGTGACATTGTTTACAGCTTTTGGATGCCACACAGTCTAAGCCAATCAAGCTTGAATTCTTTTGTTTTTATCTGTAAGGTGGCAGATACTGGTTTTAGCAGTAAGAAATATTTCTTATTTTTAGGCTTATTGTAATTTCAAAGCTTTCTTTAATGACAAAAATTCCACGATTTTTTAAATTCTTTGTTGCTGTGTTCCATAGTATCCTTAATTCCACCAGAATCTAAAGAATACTCATTCGGCTACATTTCCCTCCTCAGTACTTGGACCTTTTACTGTCTCCATCTCCCACCCATGTCCTGACCTTTTTAACATCCTCCCCTTCCTGCTGCAAGTTGTCTTCAAGTCTGTTCCATAGCATTTTTATACAGTGTGGACATTAAAGTATGTACCTTCGTAACTTAAAAGTTTTGAGCTACGAATTCAATGGATCTAGTAGTCACCATAAATTCACTATTTAAATGATTTTAAATCTTTTGCCCTAGGATTTCATAAAGTTCCTGCAAGGTATGTCAGTTCTTGGTTTTGTATCCTAGTCTTTCCACTGGCTTTGAGATTTGTTAACTGTTAAGCCTGAAACTTACTACACCTCCCTGTCCCAAGATCTTCAAGGAAGCGCTGAAACACAAGTCTGCATATAATCTTGTTGCGATGGGTAGTTTAATAGCTGAATAAATTCTCTACCTTGCCATCAGAGGCATCATTGAACTTTTTTTTAGTATCGTTCCCCTCCTCGGGGAAATTTTCTGGGGTTACTGAAAATTCACATTACTCTGCATTAACTCTTCAGTTTTAAATATTTTTTGCAATGTTGATTAGATCTTTCCAAGTGACACCTATGTATTTTAGTCTGATATTGGTAAGGAGGCCCCTATTGGTAAGGAGGCCCCCAGTACATTCCACTGTGGATGCTGAATGTACTGGCATTTAAACCTTAAGGGGCTGTCCTGCTGTGAAAAACCATAAGCAAAGAGGAGAATAGGGAGCGTGTGATATTATTTGGACAGTTTCACCTCATCTAAAAATGTCCAAAGAGTTGCTCAGACTCTTCACTGCTGCTGTTCTAACCGTAGCAAACAGCTGTGCATGATCTTCATTAGCAAGTGGTGTGCACGGGACAGCTTTCTTTGTAGCAATGTTATAGCTCCAGGATTGGTCCCATAAATTGTCTGCATTTAGTTTTGCAGTCTCCATGCCGGTTAGCTGCCCGGCTCAGTAAATCCTCTATTTTCTTCCTTGTGATAATTCTGTCCATGTGCCCTGCATGAATTATTGTAATGGTATTAACTGTTCCATAAGTGAATCTCTGTTTATAACTCTGCCCTGTTGCAATCAGCTTTGCCAAAGCTGCCAGCGAAAGAGTGTCATTGATGAACGTCACTAGTTTTGAATTGGAAAGAAAAATTCAGGAGGTGTTACTGTCTTTGTAGTAAAAATAGTCCATTTAAAAAAATAAGTTTGAATGTGTTTTGCTGAGAGATTAAAGAGTGAACATGAGCATTCTCTGTGCAGGTGCCCTCGCCCTGTACCTTGGTCCTTGCTTGCCCTTTTCCATTCAGGTACAGAGCTTCTGCTTTTCTAAAAAAATTTTCCTCTCTAATCTGACCATTTTGGGTTCTTCGACTTCAGTTATTGTAACCACTGGAGTTTCATTGTTTCTCCATTAATTTCTTTTACAGAAAGGGACTCCAGGTGCTCTCTTCCCCTCCCCACTAATTGAAGTAGCTGTCCCTGTAGCCTGTGGCTCTTTACTGCTACTCAGTATTGGTCTCATATTCATGATTCTCACTGCAAGGAAGAGGCGCCAATCAGAGGGAACCTACAGTCCAAGTCAGCAAGAAGTGGCAGGAGCTCGGTTGGAGATGGACAGTGTCCTAAAAGTGCCACCTGAAGAGCGGTTAATATAGGCACTACCATGACAAGGAGTTGCACCTGCAAGGTCTGCTTTGACCTTGATCTCTTTCCAGCACTTGCAGCAGCAGATCCGCCCTATCTCAGTTTCCTTAAGGCATGGCAATGAAGACATGGACTTAGAAGTACAAGGCAGACTGTGTATGCAATAGCTGTTCCAGCTGGTTTCAGTTAATGGAGTCAATTGCACACCCCTGGCTCACAGTGAGCCTCTTGACTCCCTTCTTTCCTGCCCCATGGACTGTCCCATACGTTCACCTTGGCAGGAGCTGTTGAGGTGCACCTGCTTTGAAGTTGCTCTGTCTCCATTCCACCTTTCAGGCAGCAATGGCATAGTTAAATCTGCTTTAAAAGGCAGGGTTAAACTAGGCACTAATTTACAGATTAAGATCTATATATATATATACTTTTAAGGAGTGTTGTATAGAGGGTATTTATGATTGGTTTGTATATACTGTTCTGTTTTTGTCAACAACTGAAATGCACTCAAAGCTTTTTCAGCTCAGGTGTATGAGGTTTCACAAGCAGTCACTCTTCAACAGCAACAGCAGCTGTGAACTCCTGCCCTGTGACAGCCACAGTGTCACAGGGCATTGTCAGGAATTACTGAAATCAAACCATTGTACAAACCATTGTTTCATGGAGTGGTCTCTGTTAGACATTCCCATGGGTACCGCACAGGAAAGGTGCACTCAGAACTTCGTGGGTTTGTGGGCAAGTGCTGGAGCTATCAGCAGTACCTGTTGCCAAATGCTGAACTTACGCCTTGAATGGGGGGGAAGAGGTGAGCAGGAAAAGGGCCACCAGACTGCTTCTGTATTCCCTGGATGCTTGTGTGACAGGGAGGGGACAGTGAAAGGGGGGAAGCTCCTGTCTAGCACTGCTGTTGGCACAGTGCAGCTTAGAGAGAGGTGCTGGGGATGGGGATGAGGGATGTGAAATGCAGCACTGTCCACGTGGAAGCTCTGAGTAACACCCTGTTCTACCGCAGCAGCCAGTGTGGGCGCATCTTAGCAACTCCTCCGTTGTGGGCGCAGTCGGGGCTGCAGGGGCTGCCCTTCTCCTTGCAGTTGTTGCAGCCACGGCGATTGCCATGAAGAGGAGGAGAGCAACTCAGGGAACATACAGCCCAAGCCGCCAAGAAAAAGATGGGGCTCGAGTGGAAATGTGGAACGTAATCAAGATGCCACCGACCGAGAGGCTGATATAAGAACTGGGGTCACACAACAGGTGCTGTCGTCCTTCAAGAGTCATGGAACTGCTGCAGCATCTCTGTCTTAGGTCTCGAGATGTGTTTTTGTAGGACAGGTCTGTACTGCTTTAAGCTACTTCATAGGCTACAGGCAACGGCCTGCTGTTACTTGGCAGTAAGATTCAACTGCTTGAACAAGCTTGGTTATTGCAGCTCATCCCAAAATGATTTGTATAAAATCGGTCTGCCAGCAAGAGCAGTAAAGTCTGGGAGGGGAAAAAAAGTTCTGGAGGGGCCAGTGGAGGAAAGGAAGGAAGCAGGGCTGTGGCAGCAGAGGGGAGGCCACACAGAACCGCTAACGATGCGATACCGTGTGTCACCAGCAAGAGAGAGGTCCGTGCACTGCTCAGCCTTACCGCTGCTGCTGCCTCTCCCTCAGTCATGCAAGGGCTCATAGCCCTAGTAACTGTCACTGCCCTGCAGTCAACGTGCATGGCCTCGTGTAAGTAAGTGAGGCGGGTCGAATTAATGGGAATTAAACTCCTGTATTAAGAAATAATGTGAATAATGTGGTTGTTTCCAAAAAGATGTGCCTGTGCCTCCCCTGCAAAGCTAAGACAGGTGACTGACTGATGGGAGGTATTTCCTAGAGCTGCTGCTGTCCTCCCGTAGCATTACATTACCAGAAAATAAGTATCATCAGACACTTCTACTAAATCTATTCCTAAGACTAGACTAAACCACGGGAACATTTTAAGTGCCTTCCCGAGACTGAGTTGCCAGTTACAGTATTAACTTTCTTGAAAGGAGGATGTTTAGATGTAGAAAAAACTGATCGCTTTGGAACAAGGTTGATGTGAGCAGGCTGGCCCTTTTCCCCGTCTGGTCATAGCTGTAGTGTCTGCCATCCCCCAGAGCAGGCTGGCTCGAGGGCAG
Organism: Ciconia boyciana; assembly: GCF_034638445.1. Taxonomy (NCBI): domain Eukaryota; kingdom Metazoa; phylum Chordata; class Aves; order Ciconiiformes; family Ciconiidae; genus Ciconia; species Ciconia boyciana. The sequence goes on along the minus strand of NC_132951.1, from coordinate 1,922,343 downwards.
GACTTGGCACTAAGCAGCAGGACCACAGAACAGACCTTAGGAAGAGACTTAGTGTTTGAACATCAAGGGATACTTGCTCGTGTGAGGAGGGGAGGAGGAGATATTTCAAGACCTGCACCTCTCAGGACAGACAGGTTTGGGCTTGTCTGTACAGAAGAGTGGAATTTAGTTAACTAACATAGTGACCTTTAACACAAAACCAGCGTTTGTGTTGCAGTGAGACATTTTGTGAATGCCGTGAGCATTCATTTTCCACATTGCCCTAAAAAGGATATTTATGTTGTGGCTTTACTTCTCTGTTGTTACTGTTTTAGCTGTTGAGTGAGTGTGCTATTTCTTCTTTAGCATAACATGGCAGAGCCTGTGGAAAGAAATGCAGCAGAGCAGGCCAAATAAGGTCTAAAATCATTAGCACTTCAGGATAATTACTACAGCTATCAATGAGAGCTATTTTAGAAAACAGTATCTGCTTTTTAATCTCCAAAATACTATTAATAAGCAGGGCATGAAGCTGCCCACCATAGCTCATCGCCACCGGAAGAAAATGCTGTTCTGTTTTGCTCTTGGATTTTTGTTGTTGTTGTTGTTTACTGTAGCTGCAACTTTTTCTGTAATTCTAAGGAAAGGGAAGAGTACAAAACTACTGATCAGGTCTGTCCATGTAAGAACAGGTCTTCTGCACACATGCAACTGCTGATACAAGATGAAGAATGAGAATTTTGGAAAACAGAAAAAAACCAAACCATTGGGAGATGAGACAACATTTTGTGTGTAAGATAAGATCACTTTCCCTCTAATACTGAGGAAAAGCTGGAAGAGCAAGTGGTGATCCCACCCTGGCTCTGGTTTGGAAAGCAGTTGGACATAGTACTGGCAAAGAAAGAAATGACCTAACTGCAGTCTGGTGAGCTTGCTAGCGCTTTTATTTATTGAGTAGTAGTAACACTGCTGTTACTTCTAGCATGACTGATCTGCTCTGTGTATTTTCCCGATGCTCTTTAGGAAGGTCTAAGACACTTTCAGACTAGAGACAGTTCCACTGCCCAGTCACCTCACTGCAGTGGAACCAGTTAAACTGCACACCTTAGGAAAGAGGTGAGTGTAGTTTTGCTCAGCAGCATTTGTGCAACAGGAGAATAAACAAACGAAGCAGGCAGCGCTTCTCTGGGAGAGCAGGTCTGAAGGGGCAGGCCCCACCTGCTGAGCCGGTTACTGTCTCTCTGGAGAAACAAACCTTCACCCTTGGTCTGCGTCTGTCCCTGTCTTAAGGGTTGGGGTTATCTCCTGGTGCGAAAGGACTCGCAGACCCCAGGGCAGCACCAGTGGGCTGGTCCAGAAGCCTGGGGCAGAGCACCTGTGTCCTTCAGAGCCCTGCTGTGTAGCCTTTACTTAAACGCAAAGGTAGGTGTGCTTTTCTTCATCCCATAATGACTTGTCATAAACCTACAGCAAGCTTAGAATATGCTTTGGGTTTCTGAAAACTCAGACCTGATTAACCTCCAGGTCGTTACTTTTTAGTCCACTCCATTTTTTGTGTTTAAATTGTAGAAAAGGTGGCAGCAACAGGATCTAAATGAACCAATATTACTCCAGCCTGTATTACTTTGAGAAGAAAACCAGAATTGTGTTATAAGAACTGACTGTTACTAAGCTGCTGAAATATCCTCAAAGGCAACAAGAAGCTACAAAACCCACAACAGTAAAGACATCTAAAACCAGCAAACGGCAAGCAGTGAGTCTGTCTGCATCCCCTGCTGTTCCTGGGTAGTCAGCAGGAGGGCTCCTGCTCAGTCGCTGTACAGGATTAGCAGAGCAGATGTTTTTATTTCAAGCACCCAAAGCCAGTACTAGAAAAGTGTTAAAATACTTTGTCAGTGTCTTGAGCATTTCTGCAAAATAATTTATGAAAGTTTTTTTTCAATAATGAACTTAACTTTCTTTTGATATTTAATTTTTGAATATATTTTTTCACAAAACTGGATTTGCTGTAGTTAATGATCATGATCCTGATTTCTTTTGTAATTGTAAATTTTATAATTTGTAAAAAATTAGAATGTCCTTCAAAAGAAATTTACAATAAAATTTGGTTAAAAATAGACCTAGTTACCTTGACTTGTGATTTTTTTTTTTTCCCTAAAGAGTAACTTGATGGCTGATTTTGGTCTGTAACACAGTTTGCACAGCTGCAAACCTCAATGCCTCTTTTACAGTTAACATTTATTAAATTTCTGATTATTTTTTGTCACATACCAGAGCTCTAAGCATAGACCCGAACGAAGCACATCTGCACAGCAACCAGCAAAGATCTGTGGTAGAAACGTAGAAGGGGGCTGTTGAAACCTGCTGCATGTTCTGTTCACCTGCACTGAAGCGTGTGCTGCTACATTTTACCACTAATCCCTTATTTGATGAGCGAAGAGGCGAAAATCAGATTGTGGTTAGAGCCATGAAATACCTAACAGCCACTGGATCCTGGGGCACGAGTCAGGACAGGTTTCTGCAGCAGCAGAAATCCTCTTCTGGAGGAATGGGAGATGGCCATCTCCAGCAGAAATGAGAAGTCTAGAGTGGACGAATGTCTCTGTCTTCACCATGACTGCTGAGCTGCAGGACAAGCTGGGAGCCCTTTCCTGGCAGGAGAGCTGTCATATGGACAGAGCTTAGTGTGAGCAGCAGACGGAAAGGAGATTAGAATGTGGAAATGAATGAGTTGAATGTAATTCAAATGGCTGCACTCATTGCTGGGAACTGAAATAAAAGCCTACACCCAGAGAGTAGCACACCGCACAGAAATAAAGGCAGCTCCCCGGTCAATGCACATCACTCTGCTGCCACATACAGCAAGATGTCCACATCACACGGCATAACAGTCACTTTGGCACCGAGATAACTGCTGCACTAAAAACAACCTGGCAAGCCTGAAATCAAAGGGTGTAATGGGCCAAGACTAACAATGGGTTCAGTTTACAAAACCCAGCAGACAATTCAGTTTATGTCCCCAGGAACATAATTCCCAAGCCTTCTGGGGAAAATGGATGAGGTTTCTGGCAATAACCTAAGCAAACTTGCCACAGGAAATGTATACAGCACTCAGTGCAAAGTGAGCTCTCCCTATAGTCATGTGCCCTTGCTCCATCTTTATGCTTCCAGTAAGAACGGTGAGATTATATAGAGCCCCTACTCTGCAGAAGTTTGTCACTCTCCTCAAGCAATTAAAGTTACAGTGCTACCAAAGAAATCACAAGCTCACTTTTGCTTTATGCTGCCACTCCACGGAGCCACCTGAAAATCGGGGTACAGGATGGTCACAGACCTGTGCTCAGGTGCAGCGGAACCCGGCAGTGCCCATTGTCAGACGTTTGTCTCGGACATCACCACGACCTCTTCCCATTCCTGAAGGACAGGGTGGGACTGCAGCAGCTCTCATCTTCACTGGTTCACTTTTTAAATACCTAAAGCTGTTCACCACCACCAGTTAGAAGCAAAGTTTAAAAAAAATAATAAATTTTTCTTCCAAACCTGGATATTGTAAGAAGCAGCAACTACTAACTGGCTGCTTGTTCATCACTAACCAGTTTAATCTGCTGATGTTGGAAAAATCCATTTGCTCACAAAGCCTGTATGGTAAGTGTACAAGGAGCAAAACACATTAAAAAAAAAAAAAAATCTATCACAAGTAGGCTAGAATAAATCCCGCAGTGCAAATGGCCAGAGTGTGGGAGGCAGTTAGCTGTCTTTTACTTACATGCTCTTTTGAAGACAGTGTGTGAAACATTCCTATTTAACGAAAGAAATGTTACTGCACACGCATCTGTCTTCAGGGTGTCATTGAGTCATGGTTTCCTACAGTTGGTTAAAGGGATATTAATTTCCCCATAATGCTGCAGTCATTTGTTACTGACAGACTCTAACCACCTCCTAACCAGAACGAAAACTGGCCAGATGTCAATCTGCTGCTTGATTTTTTCCCCACACATAAAAGGGGAGGGTGGGGGGTGGACATTTAGGCAGCTCAGGCCATTCATTGCAGGTTAAAAACAAAAAACCCTAGTAGGTGCAGAGCAATCACAAGCCTCTCGTAATTAACACGTGTATGTAAGGTAATGAGAGAAAGGCCTTCAGCAACAAAATTGCTGCGTGTCTTGACAGCTTCCAATTCCAGTGTCTAAAATGTTTCTAACCTAATGAGTGAACAAGCTGTAAAAATGGTTTTGCCATCTGTACAGCATCAGATGCATCAGAAACTTAAAAGAGGTGGGTTTGTTTTTTAAATAAAAGTTATTTCTAATGGAAGAAAGCATCTGTGAATAAGCAGAGCAGTGCCAAACAAGCAAACAAGTATGGTGAGTACAGGAAAATGAACAAAGCTGAATATAAAGTCATTGATGAATAATATCAGACAAGAAGTAAAAGGAACGCTTCTTATACTAGATTAATAAAAACATCAAAAATACTTCTACATCAGAAAAAGAAATGTTTTACAGCCGTGCTCGCTCTCCCAGATAAGCACACTTTGTTTACATCTGGCACTAGTAGGACTGAATCATGTTAGGAATTCCTGAGTTTAAATAAGACAAAAAACTAAATTCTGCCGCAGGGATAGTTTGATCCCTTTATTATGAGAAACACGTAAAACAGTCTCCTGCTGGCAAATGCTGTTCAAGAAGTGAGGAAGGTCACAAACTCCTGGAGAGTGCTGCCTTGTCCTCAGGGATCCCAGAGGTGTGTTCAACCCCCCCCCTCCCCCTTCAAAATAAAGTGAAGGGTGATTAATGCCCTTTGTGTGAAGTGTTAATACTTTTCAGTGCCTCAAAACTAACTTAAAAAAAAATAAAATCCAGGAGTGCTTGTCTGTCTAAAAATCAGCTGCATCAAATATTCCATAATCTGGGCAGAGTAAAATAATCAGAGAAGGAAAATGATCTGCAGCGATACAGAATTACCTGTATTTTCTATTTCATGAAGCACATGTAATAGGCTGCCCGGTGTCTAATCAGTGCGTGACATGAAACATTTTAAAAAAGAGTGTGTGAAATTCAAATGGCGTGTCGTATGCGGAACCTTCTGGTGCCTGTACGTATCCACCGTAATTGAGAAAGTTTTATCATCTAGCTCATAGTAAAGGAGATCTGAAATTCCAGACTGAATTTATATATAACGTTCATATTCTGAACTGTATAAAATAAAATGGAGCTATTATCTTAGACTTTAAATATTTTACTATGCAATACTAAAACCATCTGTCTTCCAACACAAAAAGAAAATACAAATCCAACTGGATGGCTTGTCAGAGTAACAGTACTTTACAGAAATATAATATTCATGTAATACTATGGTCTTTCCCAAACTGTTGGCATTTCAGATATTAACAGTATTTTTCTTTTGTATTGCACAGACTCGAACGCATAGACAGCCATTTTCATACACTAGAGTAAGAAAACTTCCAAGATTATATGAATAAAATAGATACATTGGAAATCAGATAAAGCTTTACAAGAATTTCCCCACGTGTCCAAAATGATTTCCTTTGTCAAAGGCTCAATGGTGATGTGATTACCTCTGCTAGAGCAACATGTTTTACATCAGGTTGTGCTGAAATACAAAACAAAACAAAAAAGCACCACTTCAGTAAAACAAAGGTGATCACTGCAAAGACAGCAGGTTCTACAGGGATGCTAAGATTAAGATGAAATTTCTTGAGAGTCCTATTGCCACAGGTAAGCGTCTTAGAAAATCAGAATGAACGTACCCTTTAACCCTTCCATTGCATTGTTGTACTTCCTGACCTCACCGTCCATCTCATGGTCCGGTTGATGTCTTGTTATACCAGCAAACGGTTCTCACCAACAGCGGGATGAAGACTGGTTTTTCAGACAGGCTGAAGGAGCCGAGCACCTTGCAGACCAGAATGAAATCCCAGTTGCTTCAAGGCAGCAATGAGCGCTTCCGAAGTCCAGCCGTGACAGGCAGCTGTCGTGCAGTGGCCTCCCAGCATTGCAGCGCTTACTCAGCTCCGCTTGGAGTCTGGCTCCTGCCTGTGCAGACAAGCACCGCAGCTCCCATCGCTCTGCGCTCAGGCCATCTCGTCAGCACACTGGCATGTAACTTGAACTCATGAGCTGGGAACTTTTATACCCCATTTTTTTTCTCTCTTTTTTTTTTTTGTTTGTAATAATCAAGTAAGATAGTGTTACATCCCATTCATATACTGCCATCTATAATATTTATATATAATATTAACATACACATATATAAGAACTAGGATACCCTTTATGGCCTCTATTTTCTGATGTATTTAACAAAAACAAACAAAAAAAACAACAAAAAAAAAATCAATTGCTGGTGTTTCCAGTTTCCCAACAGAGATGCAGGACCAAACCCTGAGCAACTGCTCTGTGCTATGGTTTTGTTGCAACAAGGAATTACGACAATTCTGCACCCAAGAGGTCCCTATTACCTCTCCGTGTCAGTGTCCAGGGGGAGGGAAATAAAAAATCTGCAATAAAAGCAATAGTATAACCTAACTGAATGTCTCTATTTCAAGACAGGATGAACTCAGAGCCTAATGGATTAATTCAGCACAGCCCACAAGGCTGGGTTTGTTGGCTGCACTTTACATGTGAAAGGAAAACATTATAGCTATATGTGTAATGCAAGAAAAACCACACCGTTCCAACAGGCAGGAAGAAAACACTAGTACAACGTGCTGTGTCATGCTCCCGGCTGTGCTAAGGACTGAAAAGACAAGGGAAGGAGTAACTTCTGCATCAGTAGTACTGTCTGAAAAGCTATGTGTGGAAAACCAAACCAAACCCAAACCCCCACCCAGCTACCCTCATGCTTTGGTCAGTGCAAGAGTCATGGGGGGTTTCAGTGGCAGAGAGTGAGGAAGCGGTTGCAGGGACGAGGACAATGGGGGGACTCTGAACTCTGGGCAAAAAGCACTCGCGTGAATTGCAGCACGGCGATGGTCCTGCAGCTATCCTGGCTCAGCCTTCCATCAAAGAAATGCTTGGTTTTATGCTGGCTCGAAAAAAAACAAAAACCCTCAGTCAATTCCAAAGGGACGTCAAAAGGCTGTTGGGAGCGTTACTCAAAGGTTTCCCATTGCTTTCTGAGCTGTTCAACCTTACCTGGTGTGGATGACACGTCTTGCTTTGTCTTTTTTAACAAATCTTCAAATGGATCTTTTGTCTCCTCAGATTTTGAGGATAGTAACACTGACTCTAAGCCCTTAGCTGGCCTGGAAGGGATCAAAGGGGGTTCATTAGACAGGAGAGCTAGTGCTTGTTTGGGATCTACCTTTGAGCTGGACTGGCTCACCTGTAATGTTCTGGTTTTAGAAGGACCAGTTAAACATGCTGGCTGTAGAGAGCTTGTTGGAGAAGGGCTGTGGCTCTGCAGCAATAAGGAGCTGGCTGGTGGCACAGCTGGAGCCTGGCTAAACAAGTTTGGCATGGATAGTGTTGAAATGTTTGGTTGAGGTCTTTGCGGTGGGTAGAAGCTAGAATTAGGTGTTATGAAGCTAGAGCTATAAGCGTGACCTAAAGAGGGGGTGAAAGAGCCCCTTGGGGGTCTAACTAGAGACACTGAAAGGGCTCCTGGCACTGTTTGCGTAAATGGATTAGGAGATGGCTGTAAAAAAGGTGGTGGTGCTGGGGAAGGATAACCAAGTGGCTGGACAAATGGTGCAGCTGGAGGAGGCACAAAGTCACTTGCCACTGAGACAAAGCTACCTGCAGAAGGTGGAGTGGCTGAGCTTTGCAGGCTGCAGGGACCTTGCTGTGGGCCACTGCTTTGCCAGCTGGCTGTTTTTAACGGATCCAGGAGATTAAGAAGGTAGTCGCTTTCATTACCTGTATTATCTGTCTTCACCTTGACAGGCTGGAGCATGTCAGCAGTGCTGGTAGCACTGGACAAAAGCTGAGATGGATGAGAGGGATAATTTACAGACTGCTGGATTTCAGGGTCTAAGGACACACTACCAACTCCAAAGGGCTCTGGGATAAGATCTGAAACCAAATGGCTACGTCCTGTAGCATGGGTGGTGAGAATTTCTGTTGGTCCGGCTGGAGTCTGATGCTTGAAAGCCCTGGGTGCTGGTGGTGGTGGCACTATCCCCAGTTCAGGAGTCTTTCTTCCCTGTGGCCTAGGAATGGTGATGTTCCCTTGAATGGCAGGATTTGATTCATCCCTTTCTGCAGGAGCCAGAATGCTGTCTCTGCTCCGGGGTCTCCTTGTGATTGGCGGCATGTTCCCAAGCGCACTCAAGGGCCTTTCCGGTGAGCTTTGGGAATACTTGGTAGGAATAGCCATATCATCATGACCCATACTCCACAGCTTGTTGTAAGGGTGAGACAGCTTCATGGTTGGCACAATCCTGTTCCTCTCTGACACACCAAGATCCATTCTCTGCAAGAAAGCATAAAAAAAACCAAGTTAACTTTTACTGCTCTCCTCACAACATAGAGCATAAAGTGAAGACAGGCTGCTGAGCTGTGAGTGGAAAAGGATCTGTCCACGGGCTGTGAACACTGGAGAGGGACAACAGCATGCAGCCTAGACGGACATACAGGAAATCAGAAGCAGGACTCTGCAGTTTTAATTCCAGCTCTGCCTCGAATGAGTTGTTCAGCTGTGACATATTGTGGCATCTGTTGTTAGCCAAGTAAGGAGCACGTACCTATATCTAAGGTACAGAAATCGAGAACCCTTAATTGCTGTATGGAAAAAGCTGTCAAATGAAATACCTGGATATAACACTAAATTAAATATTATTATAAGGTAGAAACGACATTATTTTCTTTCATGTCACACGAAGATCTCAGAATCTGTTTTAGTTTGGCGCTTTCTAAGCTGCATATATTCAGTGAAGTTCTTAATGAAGAATCTCTCTTCTGCGATCGAGATTGTTCAAATGATGCCTAGACCAAAATGGCCAGATTAAAAGAAGGTCATTTAGAAACCATACAGTTTGGAGGGGACCTGAAAATTCCCAGGTATTCATTCTCACTGCTGAGCATCAGCTTCAAAGATAACTCTGTGTGACAGCCAATGGACAAAACAGATTCTGAGGAATAGGCAAATATTTCCTCCTTTAGAAGTAAAGGCTGTAGTTTTAGTGGAAAAAGTTACTGTCTTATAACTGAGTCTTATTCCAATAATTTCTTAATTCAGAAATGAACTTTGAAACACATGAACAAATGCCTGGAAATGCATCTACCCAATAATATGAAAATGTTCCTCAGAATAATGGAAGACAGCCAGCCCAGTTCTGTGCAAACCCCCCCAGCGTACACGAATCCCTGTCCAAACCTGGTAATCAAATGTGCATCTCTGAGCTCCCTCTTCTTTGGGAGTCCGCAGGTCTTCTAGGCTCTTAGCTTGGCTGAGAGGCTGAAGCTGTGTTTCTACTTCTAAGTTAGGGAAAATGTCTTCAAGGAGGTTGATTTCTGTGGCCTTGCTTGAGAGCAGAGGGCTTGGAGGCAGAGGCTCTTTTGATTTTTCTGGACTGACTGCCTCTTCCCCATCAGCACTATCAGATTCTTTCAGGGCCCGGTACGGCTGAGGCCTAGGAGAGAAACAAAAATCACATTGCGAATGACTGTCTTTCTAATTTTTTCTTAAACAAGTTATTTACTAAGGAGCTGGATGTCTTTACAAAAAGCTTTTGGGTGGCAAAATACAGCTTACATTGCTTACATCGCCTTGTGAACAGCAGGTGTGTGAGCAAAGTGACCAAGGGCAGAAGGACATACAAAGATGATTTGGCACTCAAGGGGTTTTCAGAAAGGAAAAAGATGTAAGTGGGAAGTACTCAGAGGAAAGCTGTGGTCATGCAGTTACGGACAGGCCGATGAGGGAACTCTCTCGGAGCAGGAATAACTGGGTGCTAGCTCTCTATTTGGGCAGTCTGGCCCTCCCGCTCAGGCCGACCACTGCCACTGCGCTCAGCCCTTTTACACAAGAAGTCAGAGCAAGCACACCGCAAAGTGCCCTGTGTTTTGCAGGCACTTACGTTCTCTTGCTTCAAGCTAACTCAGCACAGAATGTAATTCAGTGTTTTCCTGCAATAATTGGGAACACTGTGGAGAGCTCCAATGATTACATTGGTGTCATCTTATCAAGAAACAACACAATCCATTATGGAGACACCTATTTTACATTTAAAGCCAAGGCCGAGTTAGCAGGACGCTTTTCTTGCACAAACCTCAGCAAAAAAAATGAACACCAGCAGATTTGCGTATTGGTTCTGTGTACAGAGAACACCAGCATAATGTGCATCCAATTAATAACAAGAACTGCCATACATATCTGTGGTGATTGGCATTTGACTGGCAGCCATTTTTACTGTGGCATTTAAACAAGGTTTCAATTAAAAGAAAATATTTGTGAGACCTGCAAAAACAGATACTACGGAAGAGCCCTCCTCCTCTTTCCATATTCTATTATAATACATCTATATCATGCAAATTTATAAACAGCCCATCTTACTTCATTCATCAACACATAAATAGCAGGCGTTCAGCTAGCAACACAAGAATGTAATAATGGAAGTACAAGACAGACAGCTGATGGTATATGTCCTTAGGAAGAGGGTGATCTTGCAAATCTCGGTCGTATCTTTCATCTCTCACATAATATGTGCTCATCTGCCAAGCATTAGATCCCACTGCAGAAAAAACCCTGAGGAATATTCTGCAAACAAACCATTTTAGTGGCCTGGCCTCCTCCACCCCAAACACAAGAGTGTGGGAATATTTGTCTGGCCCTTTGCTCCTGAAGTGTCTCCCCATGCCCAACTGCCTGCAGTCACGGCCCTTCCCAGTCAGTCTCTGAACCTGCCTTCTGCATCACGCAACGCATTTTAGCAACTGGAGACTCCACTAGCAAACTGGCAGCCTCTTTCTCCAGCCTAGGCTAACACAACTGCATCCGGCAGGCTCCAGTTGCTCAGATGTGACCAGGCATCCACCTCCCAGCACCCAAACTGCCCAGATCTGGCATCATGCAGATTTCTGAAGCAGCAGCTCACCGTGCCCTGGCACCTCTTCCTACAGGTTCCGGTCAAGCCAGTAACTGCATTCGTTAGAAGAATGAGTGTGATTCTGTGCAATTTATCTCATTTCTTCCCATAGAAATCCTCAAGCAGGCGAGGTTGGGAAAGAACAACTCCTCTGGGTGACTCCTCTGAGTGAGGCCTTAGCTCAAGACTGCCCTCCGGGGTTGGCATGTTCCAACACGCAGTAAGAGGTCTTTAGCACAGCTGAATCAGCGTGCACCCTCCACGTGACAGTGTTACTCTCGTCTCAGAAAGATAGACTCGGGCCCCTGGGAAGACTGGCCAGGTAAACAGGAGCTGGCAGGCACCACTCGTTCCTTGAACACGGGTACCTTGGGCAGGTGGCAGAATCCTGCAGCCAGTGCTTACATGTACAGTTCTTGCAGGCTGGTAGTTGCAACATGGCCAAGCTGCTCAGCACCGTGTTTCAAAACTAGGCAAGAGTAAGTTACAGAGGTTTGGGAATTTACAACAATTTACAAGTTAAAAAGTTGGATGCAAAGAACAAAGCGAGTAAACCCAACAAACCGCTTCCTGTTTCTTGTATAATTTTAGGTCAGATTGTACTCGGAACCCTTGGAGGACATCTGCATGGCGACTCCCCATAGTCACTGACAGAACAGAGAGGCTGGGATCAAGCAAGTGAAACTAGAAAAAGCCGGTAACTGCACTGAAATAAGGCTCACAGGACAATCCAAAAAGCACAGCTAGCACCGCACAGGGAAGAATGGCAGAAGGTTTGGACAGGAACACAAGCAGCACATTGGAACAAAGGGCAAGTGGAAGGGTTACATCCCACAGAGCTCAAGTTGATGTCAAGCCATAAGCTGTGCATTGCTGCATAGTGTTTCATGCAGGAGTATGCTTTTGCATGCCGCTAAGTACCAAAACAAACAAGCAGGAGAAATGCTGAACATTCATCAAGCGCCGTACAGACTGCAGGAGCATTTCCACAATTCCAAGTATAGGAGCAGGCACCCTGAGCAATGCAAAAACCATTGTTCGAAGTCTGAATTAATACAATGAAAGAATAAAGGATAGACCATTCAAAAGGAGCAGAGAAGAAAAAGTTTTCAGAGAAGCCAGAGACAGGATCCTCTTCCTGCTGAAATTCATCATCAGAAGAGTCCTCAGAGAGGAAGACTGTATAGTGTCGCATAGGCTTTACAAGGCTGAGGGAAACAGGAAGAGAAAAGGAAGTTATCAAGTTGTCACATTCAAAGCTCCAGAGGAGAGAGAAACCAAGTGATTCGTCGGCTCTACATCATTTCTGAACGTGCCTGACTGCCACCGCAAAGAGCTCTGCAGGTAAATGTTGAGCTCTACTTTTCAGGCAGAAAATCCAACTCTTCTAAAAATGCCTAGGGTGCCATCTCGTCGGGAAGGGTACTAAGACCTGCAGGCATGCCCATATGGCAAAAGAAGCCAATACAGAAACCCACCTTTCCCCCACTACTAGAGAGTTAGGCATCTTTTTGTTATTTAGAAATACATCTTTGCTCCTCAGATTCTCTGATCTCTGACTACAAGCAAACAAATATTAGATCTACCTCTCTGCTTTATAGATATTTAGACTGACATTAGTCTGAACTATGAGAGGAGCTGACTTGAGGGTAACAATTCCTAGTTGTATCTATTTTTGAGATCTGAAATTGCTTCACACTAGAATAAAAGCAAACTGTCCAAGGATTTATATGAAATGCAGTTTGTCAAGTAAGGTGTATAGGTTTCTTTCCTCAATGGTTAACTACTTCCAAAGTCCAGCAGAAAAGGTTCTCAGGCTAATTTCTCCTGCATCACAGGACGGTAACTATCAATCTATGAATTCGTTAGCAGTGGTCTGGAACAAAAATCCTTTCAGATGAAAACTTCTTAAAATCAGAAGTGCATCTGGAAACACACTTTAGCTGTAATTAAAAAACAAAACCAAAAAACCCACCCCCAAAACCAAAGAAACCCAACCACCACCAAAAACATTTCGCCAGACTTTTGACAAGAACATACTAGGCATCTGTATTTTATACACAGAGGTCAGATCTCCAGCATTTGCTCTTGTACCCAATTAAGACAATGGCTAAATTTTTAGCAAATGTAAAACTAACTGTGCATGCCTGTATAGGTCTGGGTAAACATACAGTGGTTGGGGGATAAAAGAAAAATATTTAAAGCTTGCTGAATTTATGAATTTTTTTCTATTATTTATTGTAGCTATCAGTTGCTTCACTTCATTTTAACCAAACCCCCAGTAAATCACTCTTTTCTGCATAAAGCAGAAGCTTCAAATATTCACTGCTTCCACTGGAGCAAATTCCGCAGTGGCTATCACTGCTTTAAACAATTAAATGCACTATCAGCTTTAGTAGAAGAGGAGAGAGTACAGGGGCAGGGTACTTAAGCAGGAATACACTGGAACAAAGAGGTTGAAGAGCATGAAGAAATTAATAGCAAATATTGCCTCATTTGTAATGCTAAAATATCCTGATCTTCAGTAAAGTATGAAGCAAGGGCCACTGTTCATTCCCCTCTGAAACACTAAGCTCTGGATGGCAAAAGAGCTTATAGAAAATATATTCTTACAAATTAAATATTACAACAAATGCTTCACAAGTAACTGAAAGCAGTAAAAGCACATACAAGATTTACCAGTACCATAGCCCAGTGCTTTTCAGTCTACTAAAACTCAAGGACAACATTGTGTAGAGTCACCAAAACTATATGCGCTTGTAATAAAACATATACTCAATTTTTAACAGTTATTTATTTTTTCTTATTTATTCTCCCCATTTCAGATGTGTTCTGGCATATCTAAGTGTGCATGAGTGGAAATGAAAAAAAAAAAAACCAAACAAGAAAACCTCTTTTCAACAGCATTATAAACCACCTTTATAGGTCCTATGGACTGAACAACAGGCTGATGAACACTGATAGATAGATGTTGCTAGAGAGCATCATTTACAGGTCTCTCCTTTCTTCCCACATCACTAGAACAATGGAAAAGAAATCACTAGGATCATAAAAGCAAACATTGTTTCTAGCCGTCCGAATGAGGCCTCTTCCCAAACACCTTCATTTTGTCACCCACATATCACTGATATTATCCTAGTTACTGTAGTGAATCAAAACATCCATCGAGAATGACACAAAGCAATACACAACTGAGATGGGAGCCTAATTTTGCTACTACTGAGGTCCAGTATAAAATTTGTTACTTCAGCGTAAGCAGGATCAGGCTTATCATGTGAAACCAAGGATAGGTCCCGATCCTGTAGACATCGTAGAGCAATGCAAATGTATCACACCGCTATGGACGTTCTAGATAAGACAAGGATACGCTGCAACCAGAACAGGACCAAAACCACGGACAGAAAGGATTTGATTTGTTGCCTTTATAGTACAGACATACTAACAAACTACCTCTAGTGGCACTCGAACTCGTAATCAGCCTTCACTCTTTTAGTTCTTTTGTCTCAATCACTAAATAACTATATAATAAAGTTATGAAATCAGTCTAAAAGATTAGGTCAGAAAAAGAGAAGTTGGACACTGCAACCGACAGCTCAAGAGGGCCCAAGCTGCCACTGTGAATAAATGTTTATTCACAATCAGGTCAGAGCTAATTAATAAAAAGTCTAAAATAGTGGTGGCAGTGGATGCAGCTGATAGTGTTAAATCATAGTCTGTGGTACTCCAATTAAAGCTCTTGCATAGCTGTTCTGCTCCTCTCTTCTGCTATAATAGGCATCCAGGGAAAGTGAGGTGGTGCCACTGCATTAGGAAAAATTTGCTATAACATTTTTTTTAACCTTCTCCCCCCCCCCTTTTTAAGAAAGTGACTATTATCCAAAAATTTTAATTTACATTAACAAAAGGCTCCACCAAAAATAAATCAGAAATCAAAGATACTTTAAAAATATTTATTTTTTGAACTTATAAAAACATGTCTTTTTGTCTTAGGAAAGTAAATTACCATTTAACATGATTCCAGAAAATCTAAAATTATTTCCAGAAATCAAGAGTGATATTGAATCTCCACATATCTTGCCGATACACTAACTGTTTGGTAACTGCATATAACAAATGTACTGGTGCAGTTGCCCTTGAAGCACTGCCTCTGATACCCTTTGTTTGCCTTCAGACTACGCTAAATTCAACTGCATTGTGTCTGTGTGCACATATTAAATAAACTGGGAACAAACGATGAAGAAGTTAGGATCTTGTTGGCTAGATCATCAATTGCACTTCAGTGCAGCTCAGTGCAAAGAAGATTAAATATACAGCAAGTTAATATGTACCGGTTTTGTTGCTGTCGCAAGACTCCTTAAATGAACGTGGGATCTCATAATTAGAAAAAAGAAAGCACTTAAGTTTCACTGTCGGTGTGCTCTGTAAGAGATTTTGGTCCAAGATAAGGGATGAACAATCTAAAATTGTCCAAGTTTAAATTTTTTATTAGCTTGAGGCAGTAGAATCCAAAAAAAGTGCCTATTCCCTCATTAACCCAATTCGGCAACTCTCCTGCAGTCTGCCACCCACCACTTGCTAGAATTTCATACACAAAGAGCTGTCTCTGAAAAGGCAGGTCACAGCAAGCCCGGCTACAAGGCAGGCACTGCTGCAGTCTTAGAGGGAAAAAAGGATGTGTCCGTCACAGCTACAACCCTCATCATCTCCACATGACTGCACCAGCTCCTGCCTACCTAATCTCTTAGCTGAGTTACCATGCAGATGACTTGCTGATCTCTTTCTAATGTTTAGTTTAACATGTCTTCGGTTAGCACTAGCATATGACAGTACTGACAGCCGTGGCTGTTCCTTTTTAAATATCATGTCAGAAACACAGTGCAATAAAGCTGGGGATGCGCTCCATGGCTCTACGCACCATTATGATAGTATGGGTTTCTTTTTTAATGAGGAAGATCTGCATCTCAGGAGCTTTTTTCATGTGTCAGGATGCATGGACAAATCAGCAGCACATCACACTGGCCAAAAATGAAATGCTGACAAATGTAGATATTTCAAATTTAATTGACACCTAAATGTACTTGAGATAGAAAAAATACATACAGAAAATGTGAGTACAGGATGTGGGAATTAATAAGGAGAATTCTGTAATAATTTTAAAAGATATTTTAGTTATGAGAAAATTAAATTTGTGTATTTTACTAACTGTGTTGCTTTTTCCTGATTAGAGAGATTATGGTACAAAGGGGTAGCATGGACTTCTTGTCATTTTTCTCCTAAAAAAGGCTTCCCAAATTTGAGGGAGGATTTTTTAAAATATTTTTTTAAAAGAATAGCTACACAGCAGCTCTAGGGAATTAAGGAATTTGTCCCTCATAGACAGTAAAATGAAGAGAATGAGGGATTTGGATGCATGGGCTTTTTCTTGCCAGTATGAAATAGGAGACTTGGGACTGAGGGGATTACCCAGTAACTATTCAGTGTGAACAAAGCACAGACCTATCACTGGAATTCCTTCCTGCATATTCTGAATACTCACTACACCCGAGTGTGAGCTAACAAAAGTACTAAAATATCTATTTGATTTTTAAAGTGTTACTTTGTATACTGTGAACGTTCATAGGAGCATAATATTCCCAGAAAAACAAAAACATTAGCATAAAGGATATGTTAAATTAAAACAACAAAAAAATTCGTATCACAAGTCATCCAACCAGGTAACAAAAACAACAGCTCATGATCACTACACCCAGTAAAGGCAGGTAACTAACTGTTTTATAGTTTTTATGAACTTTTTACAAATTTTCTAGAGAGTTGGAAATATTAGCAGGGAATTTAAAGTGGGAACAAGCTGGATGACACCTCTGCCTGCTCTGACAGATCTAGATGCAAGATTCTACAAAGTCATTTCACATTTTTGTCCTATACCTCAGTACTAAGGATCTATTCACCAATCTCCCCTGCAGATATCGTCTCTCTTTACCAAGGCAAGCTGCATACATTCAGTAGGTTCACCCCAAAGCAGACAGCACAAATGGGCCCCAAAATTAAAGTTTCTTGTAAACCATCATACCAGAGAGGTGGGAGAGCCAGGAAAACCAGGGCTCCCAAAGGGCAGCCCTGCCTGCCTTGTGCTACGGTTCTTGTTTGGCAAGGCCTGCAACAAAACCCGACTGCTCTCCGTACGTTCCTTTCCCATTTGCTGTCCCTTTGCTGGGCATCTGCTTTCTTGGCACCACCTGCATCGTATCTAGCTTCCTTGACACCAGTTTTCCCAAGGCAGAGGGACCAAAGCGCACGCAGCAAGTCTTGTCTGCTGCAGCCTGCGGTATTTTCTTTCTGATTCCAGCCATCCTTGTTCAAATAGGTACTTGCTGGCTTAGCTTTCTTCCTAAGCAGAGATCCATGCTTGCAGTGATGCCATGGAAAACCTTCACCATACACAAATGCTGTGTGGTGGAGCTCTGAGAGCCTGGTTACAACAACTGGAATTTAATGTGCTTTATGAGCCTGTATCATTTAACACAGCCATCATGCTGACTTCATACTAAATTCAGTGTAATAACCCACTATTGTACTGCAGCCTATTTCCATTCATACGATATAAGGGAAAGCCATTAGCTTCTCTACTAAGTCCTACACGACTTCTGGAAAGCTGTAATGAACTGCTGCAGCACTGACACAGGTTTAGCCAGCCCAAGAGCCTTTTGACATGCTGTTAATTGTGAGCCTGACCCTCTGATTTCCTATTTTAATTTCCTCCCACTCTGCATGCCCTGGAAGCCAGCTAGTCGGTACTTACAGAAGACAGATCCTAGAGCACTTTGGAAGCCTATTCTACATTTAATAGGAAATCTTGCTGTGGTGTAAAAGAGAACTCTCAAAAAACTGCCTGTTAAAAATGCAACATCTTATTTCTGTGAACAACTAATTTGTGTTTAAGGAGGCATGTCCCACGTGTCTAGGATTGCCCCAGGTGCTAATCCAGCATTTTCTGAGCTCTCATCTACAAATTCTTCCTGTTACCTTATAACTAAAAAAGTGTTTTAAAAAATCATACATTTTAGATTTAATTACAAATTTTTAAGAATCATAAACATTACAAACCTTGAATTATTGATAAAATTGTAAAAAAATAAACTTTCTATTGAAATAGAAAAAAATTCACCAAAAATTTTGATGGGGGAAACAATAGTTCTTCCACCAGCTCTTCTAAAGACAATGGTTTAACAACAGACATTAGTAATAACCTTGGGTGTTCTTTGAAGTCACTGCTCCCACCCTCCTGTGTTTTAACTGAAGACTGATTAGAAAATGAGCACATATACCCCCAAAACAGTGTTTTTCTTTTATACACATTAAAAAAATTAACTCATGTAACCGAAGGTACAAATCTCCTAGTATCATAAGAAACGCATTAATAAGGGTAACGACTGAAAGGATGCCTACCTAAGAGTTTGCTTTCCAGAGGTGACATGCAACATTACAAATGGAAAAGAGGCTGCCCTGTGAAACGAGCTCACCGGGCGTCAGGCTGGTGGCGTGGGCAGTGGCACACTGCCCTGAGGATCCTGTCTGCGCCAGCTGGAAGGAGGATGCAAAAGTCACAGTCTGAGCTACTGAGTCAGATATCCTGGGAAACGTCTCTGAACATGTCACGTTATCATTCCAGACCAAAAAGTTAGTGTTAGTTTTAAATACAGAAAGAAACTTCTCATTGACCAGAAGCTCCTCCTCCTCACAAACATAGCCCACACGTGAGCACCTGAAAGTAACTGGCTAATAATTAGTTTCGGAACCAGTGCAATTAAGCTAAGTATTTTGGTTAAGTTTACTTTAAGAAAAGCACCCTCTCAGCACTGCTGCTGCTTTCATGGAACCTCCACTGATCTGCAATAAGGGTACTCCAATGCTACCAAGTAACACGAGTGAAAATATATATCGTGGTGTTTTCATTCCTTTTAGTATTATTCAAGAGAGAGAAAACAATGCAAATTTTTTAAAGAGACAACACCTGGCTTTATGTTTTCATTTCAGAACAACATAGGAAGATTATTTCTTACTGGGACAGCAAAAAGAAAGTTTGTGAAAAATGTCGTGAAAATACCCTATCTTTAATTACTATTTAAAAAATATTTTTCCTTTATTCAAAATGTCATTTTGAGATAAATAATAAGGAAAAAGGTCAGGATTACTGAGTCACTACCTATTTCAAAGGCATTCACCTCAAGTTATTTCTTAGGTAAGACAGACATTTATTTGAGCTTTAGTTAAGTACAAGGTTAGACATTTCCTCCACTTCGGAAATCACAATTGTAGTGTCAATGTCATCATTGTGTCGTGTGTCCCGTCTCCCCCCCGGCCCCAACTTGTTTTTATTAAAACACTCTAACCAGACAACTTACAGGAGATCTGGTTGAGTGCAATATTCTACAATTAACTGTCTGGAAGTAGTTATGTCAAAGTTTGTTTTGCCACCTGAAGCTGACAACAGGAAAGAAGGAAAATACATCAGTTCCTGCTGTGACACTGCATTTGAACTGGATAAAATATCGAAGCTGTGAAACATCAGGAAGAGACCACAACTGGTACCATATAGCAAGCTTCAGTGGTATTAGCAACATTACCTGCTTTTCTTCCACATTTAAAAGATGGAAAAATCTATCAGTAAAATGCTCATGAAGAAAAGTCAGTTTACAGCCACAAAACATCTCCATTATCTTCTGTAGATTATTGTAGTCGTTTTCACAAAAAAATTTTTGTAGTTTACTCTGCGAAAGCAGCTGAGTTATAAAGACTCACTAAAACTAACAGCAATAAATTAAAACCAAGTAAAATAATAATTGCAATTTGATATATTACTATCATTAGTATAAATATTATGTTTATCATTCATGTTTACATTTATTTCTATTCTGATACTGGCAGGAATTGAAAATACATGTTAGCAGTAAGCCACACCGGAATGTCAAGCAGCTTTTGAATCCAAATTTGCATAATCCTTCATATGAAACACACATAATGGTTAAATTGACTCAATTATCCTTCACCTACATGCAGTGAGTCATCATATTAAATATTAAGAACGAACTTTTATTTTAAAAATTCTTATAATCTTTGTGCAGGGACAGCTACCACCCTGTAACAGGACAAGCCCTTTTGCAGGACTTGCAATCTACTCCACAAGAGGGCAACCAAATGACACTATAAAATGGATAAAGAATCCCATAGAATTTAAAAATGACCATTCATTTTAGCTAAAAGCCAGAATATCTCCCCATCTTAGAATGGCTGGGAAAAAGCTAGCCACGCACTTAACTTTGGGGGCGGGCGGGCCCCAACCTCCATCGCTTTTTCCCTCAAACAGCGGTGACAGGGAACTGGTACACATGTGGGAAAAGGGTGTGTTTAAAGAAACCAACCATTCTTCTTTTTATGGGATTTTAGTATCTTCAGATAGAGCAAATATCCTGTAACCTGGGGCATCAGCTAAAGCATTTCACTTTACTGACAACAAAGCCACCACAGGCTGGGACATGCACAAATAATGCGAAGTGGCTATGATACAAGCAATTACTTTGTGCTGCAGGTAGAGATGAATTACAAGGAAATCTCTGTGACAGATTAGATCAGTGCAACCATCTTGCAGCCCCTGAGTCTTTTGCTTGTAGTCTGTGAGCAGTTCTAGTGTGACTTCCCACGCTAAGGCTGCGTTGCCCACAACACTGGACATTTGGAAAATGCTACTCCACTCACTGTTCCAGGACAGCATCAGAGATGCTTCACACGTAGAGAATACCAGTCTAATCTTGCCACATGACTTGGAAAATGTACACTGGCTCTGTTGCCTGCTGTTCGTACCTCACTGCTCAGTTGTTTCCTCTGGAGTGCCAAGCAGGTCTGTCCCTGCTCTAGCCACAATTTTCACAACATCTTCTTCTAAGATCAACCGCCCCAGGCAAAATGCACAGTTCTGAAGATTCCCAAATTCTGAACGGAGAGGAGGCAACCTGCTTATTCCGACCCTTAAGAAGTGCAGCTAATACCAGCCTCTGGATCCAAACACAACTTAGTGCTGTTGAATCTTTTGTACTTCTGAACAGTTGAAGTAGCTACACTCCGAAGAATCCAAATAATTTTAAATCCAAAATGCATATTGATGCAGCCTACATGTATATTTGTGACACACACAATAGTGTCTTTTGGGCTATGTTGGTAAGGTTCAATATATCCATTCTCTTTTTAGGTTTTCACTTGATGGCCTATTGTTTAACTCAACTACGGCAACATGTTAAGGACATCTGCAACAATACACAGTATTGTCTTCTTTGTAAAAAGTACTTTAATACGTGACATTCATGAAACTATCTGAAAAAACCTCTCCAAGGTAACAGAATATACTGTTCATATGAACAAGAGAGAATTTGGAAACCAACACATTTTATGCACTAGCAGTAAGCTACAGCAGTACAACTTATTTGGAACATTACCCCTGTTTACTTCATAGTCAAATCTAAAGAGATGATAAATTTGCTAGTACTATACAAGACAGTTAAGCTCTACAAGCCTTCACTATAGAGCTCATTCCAGACCTTCTGTTAATGGGACTCTAACAAGCATGAGACACAACCTTACTGCCATCACTATAAGCCAAACAATTCTATATCTTCCAGGTGAAGCCTGGCAAGAACAGTGGATTTGCAGGGGCATGGCCGACAATTTCATTTAAAGCATAGTTCAAAACAAAACAACAAAGAAAGGAACAAACCTCCAAAACCTGAAAACTTTCACTAAACAGGCTGATCAGATTGTCTAACTTCGCAAACCAGAATTTTCCAATAAGTAAACTTTGGTTTCTTGCTTTTTCACACTTTCTCTAAAATGTTCCACAAATTAAAAACAAAATTTTGTTAGTTAAAAAATTACTTTGATCTATAGTATTTTTAAATTTCTCCTTTGGCTAGTTCCAGTTCTGAATGCACTGGTTGTTGATGCAACCAGAGAGAAGCAGAGTAGGAAAGTACTTACTGTTCTGGACTAGAAACTGAAGTCCTTCGTCCTTCCACAGCAATATTACTCTTGGGTCTCTTAACAACATGAGGTCTTGGCGGGCGAACCTATTACACACATGCACACAGAAGACATTTCATCAAATACTTCAAGTTGATCAAACAACAGACATAAAAAACAAAATATGTATAACCACCGTTATCTTAAAGGTATCTTCCATTCAGAAGTGTTTTTAAACTACTTTATCTTTTGTGCCACAACAATGTTACAAATGAATATAGATATACAAACGAATATAAAGTATGAATATGAACTACAGGGACCCACAACTTGTTTAAGGACAAAAAACCCCACATGTTTTGAATAGCAAATGAAACATATATGCTTGTCACTGACTGTTAGCTATTAGCAAAGCAACGAAAATTTGTTCCACTGTCCCGTTTGGTACAGGCTAAATTTCTGATAAAAGATTCCCTAAATGTGAGCTTCCCCATGTACAGTTAGTTGATAGAGGAAAATTGGAAAATCCTGTGTGTTGCTGTACATTATATTGAGAAGTGGAGTTCAGCTCTGACATCATGATCATTTTGTCCACTTGTTCATAGGAACCCAGCTTCTCAAGTGAAGACTTCTGTGTAAGGGAGCACTGAAAAATTTGTACTTGGAATAAATGTTATAACATGAAAAACATAGCTCATTCTTCATTCAAAATTTGCTTCCTTTCAGCAGCTGAACAGAAACCCTTGCCAGACATATTATCATTATCACCCCGAATGTTACGTTAGTGTATCTTTTGTTGTCTGTAATAAAATCCAGAGCTTTTCTGTGGAAGATGATGTTGCTGCCAATCCAATCTTAAATAACATAGCCATCACCTTCTAATGTTCAGAAGTCAAGCTTAATCTATTTGCATTAACTCCACAAGCAAACAAGCTTTACTTCACGGAAAGGAATAAGCACATGTGATCACTATATAGGCAAAGTTTATGCGTGTGCCTACCTATACTAGTGAGTAATCCTGTTGATGAACTTATCCCTTTGAGTCAAACGTGGGAAGGAACATTTGCAGCATCAGGGTCAGGCTGTACAAACAAGCTTTCCATTTTTTATTAAGAAAGTACTACCTTACCTGAAATGGAGTCTGATTTGTTGGCTTAGCTGAATGCTAGTTTCAACAGAAATCCCCAAAGCCCTCAAATAAAATTAGGAATACAACTCAAATTGACCTCCCTGAGCTTGTGCTCCTTAACAGCCACAAGACAAAGGAAGCTGTTAAAGGCCTACAACCTAAGCGCTCTTTGGGTGACTAATGAATTTGTTTGCAATGATATTGCCTCCCACCTCTGCAAGTTTTTGTTGTTGGTGGTTTGGGTTTTTTTGTTGTTGTTGTTGGTTTTTATTATTATTTGTTGGGGGGTGGGGTGTTTCTGGGCTTTTTTTTTTTCCCCCCAGGCACATAAACCTCAAATTTTCTTGCCAGGAAAAAGCCACTGAACTGTGTGTAGTGTTTCTGCACCACACAACAGTATGCAGAAGGTAGTAGCAGGATTATTGTATTGAATTTTCATTTCAAAGGAAATGGCGTACAGCAGATACGATGAAGAAATCCAGAGATGTATTGCCACTATTTCTTGGGAAAAAGGGCTTATAAAAAGGTCAGGTGTTAAGGTCTTGAAGATCAGTCCCCACACAAGGCTGCTCCTCTCTACAATAAAGACGGCTTAAGAACGTGAATTTATGGCAGGAATGGAAGGATTAAGTTTGTGGCAACTTCAACTGAACTTGCAACGTGGTGAAACATGGGGAAAAGAACAACAGAGCTAATTAGACGAGCTGAGCTGTCAGAGTGCGGCTGAATGGCTCGGTGCCAACAAACAAAAGGAATGGGCTGGCAATCAGCAGGATCGATGAAGAATACTGCTTCATTAGGGTTGATAAAACAGAGAGAGAGAGAGAGAGAGAGAGCGTGCAAGAGAGGGGGGAGAGAAGCAAGAGGAACTGGGGGGAGAAGAGAACGAGAAAGAGAAAAAGAGAGGAAGAAAGAAACTTGTTTAATTAAATCTGAGCTGGAAGATGATGTGTAAAGCTGGCTTGTCGTCATGCTGTGAACACTTTCACCTTTTGGGTGGTACCCTGGGGGAGTGATGGTGATGAGGGAGAGAGATGAGAGTTTTGGATGGCTCCAGGGGGCCACCAGCCCAGTAAAATGCAGGGTGACATGCTAAGTAGGATTTAGAGCATTGTTCATGGGGGACTGCAGGGAAAAGCCAGGAATCAAGCCAATTCCTTGCTGGATTTTGAGCCTCATGTAGCCAAATAGGCAAGGTTAAATGCTTATCAAATGCAAAAGTATGAAAGAAATCCAATTACATGAGCACACAGCCAAAAGAATAAGGGTAAACATCAAGTACAGAAGGGTTAAATGTGCTTATTACTGTCCCCATCAACTTTATGCATAATTATTATATTTTAACTTTTTCTAATGGAATGAAGTTTCCAAACAGCCACTATTAATCCAAACAGATCTCTATTAATTATAAGCAACAACCCTCTCTCTTTCATAATACCACCACAACTCATTTCCAAAACAGCAGAATGTAAAGAATGTATCTGTTCTGCTTCCTTAACCTTTCTTTGGTCTGTGCTTTTGTTTTTATTATTAGTAATGACCCATATTGCAAGGACTAGTGCCCATGGATTCCTCCTAACAGATATATCCTGAAAACAGTATTTCTCAGGAATTCTGGTATTATGTGGGCTTGGTTGGAAGAGCAGAGGGACCTGGTCTCATTCAGTGCTTGCTGTAAAAAGCTAGGATAAATTACTTGCCAATACCCACCTCTGTAATACATGCCAAGACTAAGAGAGGGAAAAAGCAGCCTGCACAAAGTATTATTTACACACACAAAAATGTGTTTCAACTATTAAAAGCCAAATAACAGTTCTGAACAACAACAAATTTATGTATATTTGGTAGAAGCATATTTTTGGGAGTGATTATAATCATTTACATTTATCTTGAATTTCCTCTTGATGAATGAAGCATTTCTGTTCCACTTATTGACACAGCTAGATGAATGCAACAGGAGCTTTTATTATTACATTTCCAACCTTTTATCAATCACATTGGGAGCAAAGACAGTTGACACAAACACATTATAGTGAGGACTATTAATGCACTACAGCTGGGAGATTAAACAATCCTAGCAAGACTTTGATGTAATCAATTACTCAATCTGAACAATACTCTTTAGCAACTTTTGTACAGAGGAAATCGCACTGTGCCCTCATACACCTGCCAAACACAAAACAAGAGGGCTACGAAGCACTGTGGGAACCCCACGGTACCATGGAAAGTTTGTTCCTAGCATAATGTATCTGGGAGGGTCTCTCATATCGATTACGTTTAAGAGAACACATATAAGCAATAGTCAGTGCTACCTTTTAAACACAGAAAACAGAAATCTTCAGAGCAGGAATCCATTAAAATGACTTTGTTAAGCTAAACACCCAGAGTTAAAAAGAGGGAGGAAAAGAAACACATGCTATTGAAATATAACATAGGAACATGCACCGAAGATCAAAAGTTAACACACACCCAAGTGCACTTGTTAACCAGTTGCCTGCTCATTCGAAACACATTATTAACAAGTTTTAGCAAGATTAGATTTGAAAACTTGCATCTCTCTCTTTCTTATGCACGTACATGTATGTATAAGGAAGCAAGAAGTAAGATGTATTTGCCTTTTGGGGGAATTATATTCATAAAGCAAAAGTCCTGAATAGAAATAAGTATCTTCCAAGGCTGTTGCAAAAAACAAAACCCCTTCTATACTGACACCACTTTCCTGTACTAAAAAAAACCCAACAAACCAACAAAAAAACCCACAAACAAAAAAACCCACCCACACTGGTGCAGATCCAGCACAGTCTCCAGTTTTAAAGCCATCTGGCATAGTTAAAATATAACAATTGTCCTACAGTTAGTGTTTTGAATGAAAAACTGCCGAGATAAGGTATCCCTGCCGAATACAGTATAGGTATTGCACTGAGAATAATTTCTGTGTAGTTCTATGGAAGAGTCACTTCTCCTCTGGCCAACATGCTGTGCCTACATTTTTTATACTATGTAATTACATAGAGTCCCAGCTTGCATTTTAAATGAACATAAAGTATGAATGTATATAATCCATAATGTGGTACTAATGTTCTACTGTCCAAATATAGACTTCGCTTTCTTCATATGTATTCACTCATCTATTCCATGGAGAAAAGTTAAGCGTCCCAAATTAATTTAAAGCATAACTTGCAGAGAATAAATACTTTCTCTTCAGACTTCTGCTTCCTTTCATATTTGAGTTTAGTGCAAGTCTTCAAAAGCTCACTGGCTAAAAACTTATGCCAGCCTAGCAAGACTTTTTGTTTAAGAAATCACTGCAAAAGTAAAAACAAATGTTGCAACAGCAGCATCAGTTACCTGCAGAACTGACTGAAAGCTGCAGAACTCGTCAAAGAAAAGCAGAATAAATGCAGGTCCCAGGGCTGTGCCGCAGCAGAGAAGAAGGGAGTTTAGGAGCATAATTCACACATTGCTTTTTTGCAGTTTGACAATCCAAACTACTGAGGTTTAGTAATACTACTGAGAGCGTAATTCAGGCAGGGTTAAGCTGTGGCAGTGAAACAAAGCTACCAGCTACTCACGGGCCTAGATGCACGCTGTATCTTTGGAGGCGGTGGCCGAGGCGGACGGAGTCTTTGCTGCTGTATCAAAGTGGAAACTAAATTAAATAGTCACCTACATGAAAACACCTCTGATTTTGTGGCAAAAGCAGTATGAGTGGATGACAACATGTGATTTACCTTAACTTCATACTCACCTCACAAAATGCAATTATTTTTTTTTCCCCCCAAAACAGTGACAAATCTCATGACCTACAACGTGCCACAATAGGAAAGGTTGATAGAAAATATCAGCCTGTTGACGTAGGCTTAACACAACTTATGTTAAACCAAAGGTAGCACGATCAGCACTCCAGACCAGATCATCCAAAATGTACTGAGACAACAAAGATGCTCAAGATGGATTCTTGGACCTCTAGGTCCAAGTATTCTAGACAACATTTATACAAATGGAAAGAATCCTGCAAAGCAGGATATTCAAAAAAGCTTTCACTAAAATCTCAAGAGTGATTACAGTGCTTGTGAAAACTTATGGTAAAGGCCTCAAACCAGCAGAGACATTTAAGAGCATGGGAAAAAACCCTAAGTCAATTAAACTTTTCATACACTTTAAGATGAGCACATGTTTAGATACTGTACTGGATCAAGGTTTAAATGCATTGCCTAGAGCAAAGCGTGTACTGTCATTGTAAAGAGAACTAAAAGCTCCATCACCAACAGTTCTAATGAAGACAGAACAGTGCATTAAGATGACTATTTTTGTCTGATTTTTTAAATTAGCAGTTGGCCAACTCATTGCTTTGTAACAGCAGTAGTGCTATTCCAATCCAGTTGCTTTTGACCAGCATGCACGACTCTCCTCACACAGATGGCATCTTAAGGTATACTCTGTTAGACAAGGAATCCACTGACAATTGAGATTCTAAATAAAACCATGCTAAAGTACAACTTTGATACTGAGAACAGGATTAAAGTTAATGTCCTTTCTGTGGCAGCTTGTGTACACATATTAGCACTTCAAGAGAGGAGTAGAGCCCTCAGTGAGGAGCACACGGGAATGTCTCTGAACGCCTGCTCGACCAGATGATGACGACTGCATCACTGCCCCCAGCCCACGGTGCCTTCCATAGACAAAAACCCATCAGCTGTACAGAGAAGGAATAGGAACTGGCAGTGGGAGTCAGCTTCTTCAGACAGAAAAAGAAAGCTTACGCAGATTACTGTATTTCTTTCCAAAAAAGATTCCAGATTCATATCTCAGCAGCTCTTAACGTCTTACTAGCATAGTCTTTATTCTAGATTGACAGACATTCTCTCTCAACTACCCTCACACTGTGTAACAGTACAACTCCAGCCTACCCTTTTTCACACCATTTTCATTCTCTTCGTGCATCTCTTCAGACCTTTCTTTCAAATTTCCCATTACATTATACTTGTGCATCCGTTGGTTCTTTCCTCCTTACTTGTGTTGCCAATGAAGGAGTGCCAGACTGCACACATGCACTTGGTTCAGCTTCTTGGGGTGGGTGAGGAAAACAAAAGAAATGACACTTGGGATGGAGAGCTGAGGCCAGAATTATTCCAAGTGATAGCTTCCCTCTGTATTTCCAAGAAAGCAAGTATGAAAACAAAGAGAACAAAGAGAGAAATGACAGGGTGGCGAGCTGAGGTGGCTGCCATTAGCCCTACTGAACTGTTTCTCTTCTATACCTTATATTACTCAATTCAGTCACAGAAGTTGAGTTATGCTGCTGTGTATCTTCCCGTCTTATCTGCTCAGGCTGAGAGCAGACTCTCAAAATATATTTAACTTCTGTTATGTGACATAGCATACTTATTTTCCATTATGTTTCAGAAGCATAATGGAACAGCTGAAAAATCTGAGATTTGCACTCTTCTAGTTACTTAAAAGACATTCACTTACTACCTAGCAACTTAGGCAAAGTATTTGATGATGCAGAAAAACAAGATGCAATTATTATTCATTTATTTTTTCAAAAATTTTTATGCCTACTGCATATATACTTCCCTTTGTTATTTATTCTCTTTTACTTACGTAGAAATTGTGAACATTTCTACATTAGAAAATTCTCAAGTAGGTTATTTAGGTGGGAAATTTAAGTATTTTCCTAAAGCCATGGCTAGCAGCGTCTTCAGCACTATTTATTTTCCATTACTATTTTAATTCTGGACAAATATGTTTTTACTGATATAAGAATTACAAGGTGTTACTTAACATGTTGGTATTATAATTTCTTCAGTATTAGTTCATATCACTGAAGGTGTTTTTTTTGTTTCATACACCATACTAGAGCTCAGGAAGCTTCTTTGATTTGGGAATCAGTTTTTCTTTCTATAGGAAAAACCAGGGTAATTTTTGAGGAAACACTGCAAGAGTGTAGTATCAACAGTATTAGTTGATGAACCAATGGCAGTATTATTAAAGCTTCTGAAAAAAGTATGACAAAGGCAGGCCCTTCAGAGAGCAAGACAGACCGGCAACACAGTAGCTGAGGCTTACCTCCCAGCGAGATGGTCAATACATTGATTATAGTCACTGCAAGGACATGTACAACTGAACTTTACTTACCCACCCACATACCCACTGGAGGAAAAATACTTTTCTGAGAAAATGTGTGACAGGATTTGTTAATTATCTGACACATCACTGTTTGATTAGACAATGGCAATAAAATCAAGTTTTAAATATTTGGGGTATCTGAAAACTACGCTTTGTGTTAAAAGAGCCACCAATATTGGTACCCTTTTCAGCTCAATTACTAGTGTGAACTGAAGAATATCCATCCACAAGTTGGAGAGTACACAAAAGAGTAAGAGCATTAGATATTCCAGTACAATGTGGAGGAGTTTAATAGGACTACCATCTCATTGCATACTCCTTGCCTGTAGCCAAACCGCACGCAGCACTAATATTTTACTCCTGTTAGTCCTAATTGACCAACAATTACAAGTCAGACCTTAAAACATCGTGATGTTGGCCTAGAACTCAAAACTATATATACATTTTTTTTCCTTTTGGTCTCTAGAGTGATAAGCATAAGCCGACGTTGCTTTCAATTTTCTCTCATTTCAAGAGGGTCAAAAACTCTCTTCTTTAATACAAGCTGTGATTCTCATTGAATTACTCAACTCCAAGACCAAGGACTACTGAAGACAGAATTTCTCAAGGTTTATGATATACTCAGGAGTTATCTACACTTACTGAGGTCATCTCAGCTTCCATTTCATTTGGGGACTGTGAAGTGACATAGATTTAAAAAAAATATTTCTTTGCTTAATTATTTGAAATTCAGATAGACTTTTTTTTAACACAATATAAAATCATAAGCTGAAGTGTGATGTCATACCTGCAGTCATCTCTTCCCAGCATTCTCCTCTTTTTTACTAAGCTTTCTATTGGTATCAGCATTGATTCATCTTGCTGCTCTTCCAAGCTTGCCTTTTCATTGACTGACCTCTCCTCTTCTCTTCCTGAAGTTATCACATGACAAATCAATGGCACACAGACTGACATCTTGAATTCCAGGTGGAATTCAGTCCAGCCACAATTTACTGATAAATCCATAGCTTTGAAGAGTCATTATCTAAACTCCTTATGAATCTACCCTAAAAAAAAAAGAAATCATCATTCAAATTCATGACCTTGCTACAAGGTTTGCCAGTGAAAGAAAGGATGCTACTTTTCCACTGTCATCTGTTGCATCAGCATCTTGAGAAGCTTTCCTCAGACAGCAGTTAAAATTCTGCATCTATCTACTGAAAAGTTCTTGTTTCTCCTCCGGAACAGCTGGTACTTTTCTCTGCAAGTGGCAAGACACTGGACAAGACACATGATACACAAGGTGAGTCTATACGAGAAGCAGCACTGACACACTCCAGCAAAAGTTTCAACTGGCTCATTTTTGGTCAAGGTTCTGTAATGCAGAATTCAGTTAGATGGAAAAGGAGGGAAGGAAGGAAGGAGAGAAGGAAAGGGAATAAGGTTTTTTCCTGTCTCCAGATCATAGGAAGTTTTTTGGACAGAATGCTCTAGTTTGCCCAAGGGCAGAACAAGCACATGCTAAGGCACATTTTCTGCAAGTATCTTTTTAGTTCTATGTAACTGAAAATAAAAATTGCCCTATATATTCATGCATAAGCCAAGAGTTTCAAGCTGAAATGCAAACTCAGGTGAGGAGAAGACAGTGGGACTTCCAGGCAAATAAGCAAACTGCCACATAAAAACTATCTGAAGAAAATAGTTTCACAGACATACGACATGTTCTTGATGCAAAATCTAGAAGCAGTTTTTTGGTGCACATACCAGAGGTAGGATTTCTCTCATATTAGGTTTCTGTTGATATGCAGGTCAGCACACAGGGTGCATGTAATGCTATGACAAACTGGAGTGGGGGAACAGGTCTGGTGAAGGAAAGCAGTTATAACTCAGCCAAATACCCTCCTAAAATGAGATCCCAACAGTGCTTTCTGAACAAGCAGAAAGACAAATGCTGAAGTTTCATTTTCAAGGATGCTTAGATCTAGGAGCAGTGCATACATAAACTACATCTGCTCCCAGAGTAGTGCAGGTGGTGGCAGAAGTCACACAATCCTCCTAAGAGCTGGACTAAGGCAGGCTCTTTGTATCCATGCACTGAGCTGAAGGAAACCAACTGGTCCCACAGTCCAGATGTAAGGGGGATAAGGTTAATACTCAACTGCACACAGTGGCTGAGCTAACTACAAAAACTGGAGTGAAGAAAGGAGTTTGGTGAAGCAGGAGAACACAGTCAGTGGGCATTTGTACACAAAGGGCCTCTCTATCAGACATTTCCTGACGCTACTGATCAAACAGAGGCAGTTTTCTTTGGGTGATGGTTGCAGGCAGATCTACTCAGTAACAATGAATTACTCCTTTGCAGGAACTAACACTTTCATATCCTTATCCTGTCACTGGATTATTTTTTCCAGCTGAGATTTAAATATCACATATGATTAAGCTTTCATCTCTGATAAAAAAATAATTCTATAGGTTTCCACAATAAAGACACATACAAATGCTGCTTTGGGAAAAGATTAAAGGTGTAGAAACTTTTGCATCTCTTGGACTTTTAAATAGGCGTGTTAACTAACTCTCAGAACTGTGACCTCAGTGCTTGTAACAACGCAGTCAAATCCAACAGTCAGATTCAAATTTATCTTATCCACTGAAGTGCTACCGGAAATAAAGTTCATTTTGAGGTCTTGTATGTATTGCAGCACATACTACATTTCTGAACCCTAAAGAGATCTGAATAGAATGATAAGACAAAACTACGTATTCACAGCAGCATGTTCTCTCCATTAAATATGGATAGGGAAATAGCATGGCTTAAATCAGTGTTGTGAAGCATAGGAAAGAATAGGCAAAGGGCAGTGCGGAGTAACTGACGTGGAGGTCCACCAGGAGATAACAGTTATTTGCCCTTTACCAGAGCTTCATTTTTAATGTTGATGTTAATATCTGTCACCAGAACAGGACAAGCAAGTATATTCAAACTGTATGAAGACCATATTTTCTGGAAAAGCCACTGATTTGAAGTTAATTTGTTAATGCAGCAAAACACGTTGTTTCTAAAAAGGTCAGTAGGGGAAGCTGTGTTGGAATATCAACTTAATTACCTGTGCTGTAACAAAACAGCACATGGCTACATTGCTAAAAGCTGCTAAATTGCTATTCTAGGTATGTTCCTAAATGTATATATTATGGGTTTTTTTCTATGGAGGGGAGAAATGTCTAAATTAGCACTTTCTTACCAATAGCTGTTTACCAGCATACCTATTTACTCTAGATATTTTCTTAATTGTCTTGTTCTAAATACTTCTGAAGCAACAAGACAGAAAATTTGCAGAAAGCCAATTTTATGACTGCAGATCTGGCACTGTTTTACTAATTATCAGACAAGTGATTTTAAGCTATGAGATGCTGGGGGAAGAAAAATCTTACATTTCTTTTTACACTGTTAAAAAAATATTTAAAATTTATAGATCCCACATCTCAAAGTAGCTATTATATATCCAAGGAACTTTCACAATACAACTATTTAGGTTTTTTATACTAGAGCAAACATTACAAAAAGATCATTTTTGGTCTGCGAGGTAACAGCTCGTGAGCAGAATATTATCTCAAACTAATTGTGGATGTCTGTTGAGATTTTTTTTTTTTAAGTGGTATTCACAACAGAGCCTTTATGAGTAAATTAGAGGTGCTATTTCATGTGCAGCAACAAGTGCAACTAGAAAAAATGCATAAAGGAAACACAACTAGATGAAAACTGGTTTGTCAGTACATATAGAAAGAAGTGTTTCTCTTTCTCAATTAGTAGTGAGGGGTGTCCCTAATAATTTCCAAAGCAAAGCTTTTCTGCATGAGTATCTTATTACCTTCAGAAATTCAGGACTGGTTTAAAAACTGCTAGTATGTTGTAAAGATAATCAGACATGGGAGAGAGATGCACTGTCCTGAATGTACCCATGCTCAAACACATCACGCTGCAAAAGATCTGAAGTGCTGACTTTGGAAGAATATGCTGGACCTCAGCTGAACATAACAACACTGAAAAATGTATGGTACCTAAAAAGATTCAGTACAGAAAGCAGATGGAATCTATGAGGCAGCTGTTTTATTATCCATCCAGATCCCTGCACAGCACGCACACTACTTTTTACATACTCCCATATGTACAGCTCACAAACTGGGATGACAAGAACAGTGTATGCTTTACAGCATGTATTTTTAATTTACACTCTGAAATACTTCAACAGAAATCTGCTGGGTCCTGTGATAAAAATAATCTCCATGTTTTAAGGGATGCCTCATTCTTCAAGCCATATTTGTAGATTGGGAAAGTAGAATGAATCTGGCAAAAATGTAGCAATGCCTATAGCTGTGCCAAGAATTTATGAAAGGGGCAGAGCTTGCCACAATTAAACACTCTGATTAGTTTAATGAGAAAAACAAGGACTATCTCCTTACCTTTCCAGCCAGGAATCTTCCGTTACATAACAGAGAAGTAGACAGTAAGAGAAGGAAATGAAAGGTAAGTGCCCATACTCTCCTGTTTTCCCTAATACTGAAGAAGGATCTTTATTTCAGGTGTCTGAGTCATATATGGTGTGGTATGATACTGCCAAAGATGCATAGGTCCATCCCAAAGCCACTGAGAGGGAACTCACTCTTTACTAACGGGGAAGAAAAGGCTTTTCTGAAACTCTACCTTTGCTTCCTCTCTCTCCTGGCTGAGACAAACTCTGGCCTTCCTAATCAAGGGTAAAAAATATCTTTTTATGGTGCATCTAGACACAGAGCACTGATAACTTGTCCTCATTTGGCAGTGTTGATAATGTCCATCTATTAATCTCATACTGTGCAAACAATCCCAGAATAGCTAATTTTTAAAAATATTAAATATTACAATGTACAACATACCACAGTTTGCTCTAAATCTAGGACTTACATGGTACTGACCAGATGTAGATCTCTCCTAAAACCAAGAATGAAAGCAGGAGCATGATATCAGGATCATGTATATCTTGTCAAGTTAAAAGGTTCCACCAGGATGAAGCAAATAGGCCTCTTAGCCATGCCTTTTAATCTGCCTGTTATGGAAGAGTGCCAGGGACAGAAAATCCTAAAACCACAGGTTACGCTATTGTGGATTATTATTGTTTATAACCGATGCTAGTCTAAAAACACATGGCTTAAATAATAAACCCCTTGGCTGTAGAATTGAATGGTATTTTATTTCTTTTGGCTGCAATTACAGAAAAAATGAAGAATTTTGAGAATTAGATGGATATATTTTTCTATGCGTGTAGTAAGTGTTGAGCAGACAGACATATTCAGGCCATGCCCCAAAGTAGCATGTGTTCTTATATGATGTTGATGGGAGGAATATTATGTAATAGTGGTTAACTTGTAATGGTATCTGTGGTTTAAAGACCTGTCAAAACTTCTGATTATTTCCTAGCTTCAGTGACCAGAAAGTTCATATACTACGCAAACAAGCAGCACAAAACCCACAAAAGATGGTCACAAACTGTATTGATATCACTTCAAATGATTGTGACCGCTTAGTTCTTCTATTTCACTTTTTATCTGCCGTGCAGTTGAAACTAAACCCTGACCTCCTCCCATCTATATGTACATTCAGTTCTTCTGAAACACTGTAAAAAATCCCTAACTATTAAACTGATATTATTAAACACTTTGCAGTTTGAAGACTCCTGACATTTTCCAAAGGAGACGACTGTCAACAGCCTCTTATTTACCTGGCACAGGTCCCAGGTGCCTGCAGACCACAGTTTGAAAACCACTGTAAGTTAAGCTACATGTAGTAGGTATCTCTTCCCACAGGAAAGAGATGCCTATAGAACACAAAATATTTAATTCAATCTAGAGTTGTTCTGGTTCAAAAAAGCCTCACACATTTTCTTTCCTATTTTGTTTATATGTAATGAGGCCTTAGATGACTCTAAGAATCACACTGCAGACAGCTAAATACATAAGCCAGGAGCAGGGTAGCATTCTTTTAATCCAGTTTCTAACTGCTCTGTTCTGTTTCAGTAGTGCTTTGACATGAGTGTTCCTTGCTGAGCCCTCCTTTTGCAATTTGCTTCAGCAATCAATGCCGTTTGGGTAAGGGGGTAATTTGCAACGATTCCCTAGCTTAAATGCATACACCATTTTTTTGTTCTGAGAAGGTATCAGAGAAAAAGCAAAGAAATTTCTACTTAGAGAATGGACTTCTAAGTAAATTGCTTTGAGATACTCACTGTTACACAGACCACTGCAGCCCATTTTACCTGCTCTCCTTGTCCCTTAGGGCAACCACTGGTGACTTAGTACCATTTTTTGTTATTTCTTTGATGTTTTGTCACCTCCTTTGCACCTAAGTCTCTTGCACCAGATTTTTTCTGGACCCTGCAGTAACAGCAGAATCCTGTATTGACAATAACATGCCTCAATCCTAGATGGGTAACTCAGTGAACACACAGGTATGTTCATGATACTAAGGCACATCTAACACCCAGAAAATAACATATCCCATGTACTTTACATTGCATGATATGCCTTAGCCTGAATGCAGCATAACTTCCATTCATACAGAAAGAGAATAAAATCACTATTGTCTGTTATGTTACTGCATGATGAAAGGACCATGAAAGAAAACTCCCTTAACTCATTGAACCATGCCCTTTCTGGATTACTAGCAAAACAGCAAGGAGTTTTTTTTCAGAACTATTCACAGAGATAAAATAGGGAAGGGTGTGACAGAGAATCTCATTGAGATGATGTTCAAATTTCCAAAGGGCTTCTACCAAAATGAGGTATATTTTGCAGTGGCCCGTTTTCTATCTGTTTCTCAACATACATGGATGGAGAAATATATTGCAAAAAATCCCAGACCCCAGGAATATATTTATCCCCATGTGTTAAAGTCTATCCATCTACTATCTCAGCAGAGTTTAAAATCACAGCTAATAGGTTAACAACTGTTTTTCTTCTGCTTCAAATGAAGAATATCAGAAAGCTGGGGGAATATTCGGCTTCCCAATTTGTACTGACTGCTCACTGCTACCTGCAATGTCTGTTTGACAGGACTGACATTTTGTACCGCTGTGAGATGGGAAAACGTGTGACATTTTTATTCATGGTGGCGTACGCCCTTGTAATGATCAGCCCTGGTCGATGTGCTTACTGCAGCAGCCCCGAGCCCTCGGAGAACAAACAAGAACCGAAGATGCCAGCAGTTCGGCTGCCTTATTAAACACCACCAGGATTCTAACGAAGAGCAACTGCTGGAAAATCTCACTGTCAAATCCTCAAGGACATTGTCAACATGGAACTAACTACATATATTTTTCATTTAAAATACTGGAAAATCCAGCAATGCAATATTAAATGTAAAGAAAAAAGCCACACTATTTTGTGTGTGTTTTCTTTTTTAACTGGTCATTTTGTCAGCTTTACATTGGGCTTTCTGTGGGCCTGATACTGGAATTCAAATCAAGGAGATCATGCAACCCACATGATTTAAAACGTTGGAAAATGGACATATCCCTTATTATCTTTTAACAGCTATTGCTCTCTAGCAAGCAGAATACTTGTACGGGGGGGGAGGGGGGGAAGGAGATGGTCTCTCATTTCAGGAGCTCTATAAACAGCAATGACTATCTGTTCATTCAGCTTCATCATTCACTGAGGAAGCCTGCATAATTAGGGGGACACTCCTCCACACAAACACACAAAAGTACATGGCTCCTCTATCTGTAGCATGGCACTCCACAACCGTTTTACTTGGTATTAATCAGTTCAGCTCTGAAGGGCAAACCCAAAAAATGCCTGGCCAAACAAGCAATCACAGTGGGGTTGGCAGTTAGAAGAATCATGTTTCACATACTCTCTCCCTTTAATCTTCTAGTTTAATCCAGGGGCCCAGAGGTCAATTCAGACAGTTCTGGCCTAACTGCATATATCAACTTCATAAGTAATACATAAGAAGCTTCTGCATGCTGATCTACATTGATAGACTAAGCAAGTCATCCATAAGACCCTCTGAGCTTTTCTCAAGTTGTCAATCTAGGCGATTTGGTTAGCCTTGCATGTAGTGATGTATTTATTTTATATGTATATATTATTTATAAAGCGCAATTCTTCTTCCACATGCCAGCAGTGACGGACCAAGATACTCTGTACAAGATATCTATGGGTTCCTCAACATAACAAGACTAACAAGGAAATTCTGCAGACATGTTACAGCTGTTATTGCTTGTCAGAGAGCCCTAGGTCAGCCCAACCACAGTATTTTCTCCATACGTCCAAGTGTTATGGCATCTGACTTGCATGTACCCAGGGCAGTAAATTTATTCTGAACATCCCTGTTTAAGAAGCACTTGAAATGCCAAGACAGCTGGAAAACACTAAAAGCCATAGTCCAGAATGTGATTTTTCATGGATGAACCCAACTGCTGGATGCAGGACTGGAGTCACATAATCTTAGTGCAAAGCATGAATTCCTACATAGCATGAGCTACATACATACTACACTGCTGTAGTAGCTGAAGAAGACATAGCTGTCTGGTTGCTCATTAGAAAATACTGGCAAGTGAGTGCATGAGAGGCAGTAACCTTTGGGTATGCTCTGCAGGTGGTGAACATCTTCCTAAAGAGAGCACCAGGTCTCACTTGTCAAATATTTACATGCATGACAAGAGTGCAAGCCTTTTAGTTAGATAACTCCTATCCATGGATTGCCATTTCTACAAATCTTGCACACCACAAAGCAGAATTTCAATCAAATGAATTATTTCTTGTCCATTGACATTGTTTTTACTCCCCTGACTAAGAACACTGTCCCCTAACAACCTGATGGGACATTCGGGTAGTCTCAAGCAGACATTAGATGGACAAGTGCTTCTGGGCCAATACATTTGCCTTTCTTGCAAGGTGACTTTTACTGAGCAACAGTGAATTGCTTTCTGAAAGGAACAGTCAAAGAAAGGAGTGAGAAGAAATGAGGGTAGAAAATATGCTTTCTGAGGACAAAATAATTTTAAAGAACTAGGCTTATACTTTTGCTACAACCACAAAGAATCAAATGGAGAGAGGGAGGAAACTCCATGTGGCTCAGCACAAAGGAACAGGGAGACCGTATTGCTCATCAGTGGGGAAGAGTGGAATGGAAGCTCATTTTCTTAATGAAGGTATCTCTACTGACAAAACAGTTCAGAGTGGCAAGAACAGGAGGCTGGCTTTGCAACCATAGCATACAGTTGCATGAATATTAGAAAATGAACTTGCTTTCCCCTTTCCCCTTTGGTTCTACCTCAGTGCCACACAATGCCTGCTGTGATCCAGGGAAATCTGCTATTGTTCCAATGCACCTGGGTGTGAAGGGAGTCACAGGGTCTGGCAAAGGAGCCTTCCTCTCTTCCCTACTTCATCTCTTTTACCCTGGAGATAATCCCTCCCTCTGCTTGCCTCTGGCCTCAGCGATCCAGTTTTGCATTTCTGGAATGTAGCTGGCTGGTTTTCTCCCCATCTTCCCCCTGACCTCTTAATGCTGTTTAATCTTCTTGAAGAAGAAACCTGCCCTACAAAGCAGAGTTTGTTCTGCATGTCTAAGTGCAGATCATGAATGGGAAAAATGAACATGTTTGCTTACAGCAAATGATCAAAACAGCCAATAAGCTGGCAATTTCCATTTTATGGCCCGCGAAAGTTTAACAGCAGTAAGAATCAGCTGGGAAGAGAACTTGGACAAGTCTTTTCACAGTCAGATAAGCTGCTTTAGTACATGAATACATTTTCCATTTGTTTCATAGTTATTTACGTTAGCCCCCAGAATACTAATTCTCTCTAGTTTGCATCAAGAATGGAATATGACTGAATCTCTTAAGTAAAGACATACTTGGAAGAGTCTTTTGTATTTTATTAAGCTTTACCTTTTGGTACATAAATGGAATAAAATATTCTATTTGCTGGTAAAGACAGACAAGCTGCAGAAACAAACACACCTAGGCTGACAAAAGACATTCTAATTATAATAGAAACAATTAGAGAGCTGAACAGAACTGCCAGTATAACTTGCTTCTAATGAAATGATACCACATTTCCCAACAAATGATGTTTCTGGCAGCTTATCATTTGTTGTTTTAATTGTACTAGATCAGTTGTGCTACTGACTGTGTAAAAGCTCCACAGAAAGAACCTTCCTAAGTATAGATTTGGTTTTAAAGAATCTAGGCTCACCCACTCTTGTGCTTACGCCACCTCTCAAAGACTGATGGGAAGACTGGGCAGGTAGTGATCCTGTATGAACAAGGAGGCTCTTGTAGAAGCAGTCAGTGCAATGTTTCAGAGGAAAAGCATGAAGGCTTGATTAGGGGTAGAGGGGTGGGAAGCAGTGTGGATAGAAGCAGAAGCTTCATTAGGAGAAAGAGCTGTTAAAAACAAGTATATTTTTGGAAAATAACGTGTTCCCTTTACTCCCCAAGAAGAGGGCTACAACTCCGCCAAATGTTAAATGCTCCGTTTGACCATGTGATACCCACGATCTCAGACTGTAGAATGGTACAGGTTCTAATAGCGCTGTATGAACACACACCAGGACGCACAATTGCAGAAGTTAAAGGGACCTCTCAATGTGTCCATTCATCTAAGCAAAGTCTCAAAAACCTAAAAATCATACAGCATTTCTTTTCCTGGCTGGGGTACACAGACGCTGTAGGTGTTTATCATAGCCGCGGCTGGTGTACTAGTGGCCTAATACTTAAACACTGTCTTCTGGACGGAAAAGGCTTCTAAAATACCAGATTCAGATATTAAGCTACCTTTCTCCTTAGCAAAATCATCAATTTATACATTATAAAGGGGTTTTGTTTTGTTTCTTTTGCTTTAGATAATGCAAAAAAAAACATATAAGAGAACTGAGAAAGCCGCCTGCTCATTAAAAACTCAGCAAGATATTTTGGGAGAGCTGCTTGTGTTACTTGAAACAGCTATACAATTATCATCATTAAGGAGATGCCTGCATTTCCCAGACTCTTTGCTTTTTGGCTATAACATACATAACATGTATAAATATCACCCAAATACCCAAATGAGATATTTGAGACTTCTGTCTCCAAAAACTTAAAAAATCAAAACCCTCAAAATACCTTATCAGGATAGTTCAGTCTTGCAAAAAGAAAAGGAAAACACATTATTCATTGGGGGTTTTTTGGTTTTGTTTTGTTTTGTTTTGGGGTTTTTTGTGTGTGTGGGTTTGGGGTTTTTTTGTGGCATAAATGCAACTTATAATTTGTCATGCTTGTTTAGGGTGTAGAGATATTAAGAACTCCTCAAACAACATACTTCTGAAATCAGACAAAATTGAACTGCAATACACATCAATCAGTTAATGAAAATCACAAAGCAGAAGAGATCTAAGGCTGCTTAACATTACGCTCTGTGCAGCATCCTTATCACTGTAGCTTGCCACCAACAACCATTCAGTGACGGAAGCTGAAATTTCTAGCAGGAACACACAACTCAAACACTGCTAATGCAAACTCAGAATCTGAAAAATACTATGAAAAGGTCTGATTCAGACAGTCATTCTTCCTTATTTTGGACATAAAACGATAAGACTTATGAACAACCAAAAGAACTAAAATTTCTGTAGCCATCAGGTGAAAATGAACAT
The DNA here is from genome assembly GCF_034638445.1 of Ciconia boyciana. Lineage (NCBI taxonomy): Eukaryota > Metazoa > Chordata > Aves > Ciconiiformes > Ciconiidae > Ciconia > Ciconia boyciana. The sequence goes on along the minus strand of NC_132951.1, from coordinate 1,881,402 downwards.
TATTTAAAAGAAAAAGAATAATAAAAACAAAGCAACAACCAAACAACACCCTCCACCCCACCCCCCAAAAAACCCAACCCAAACCAAACATGTCCAGCATCACAATAGACCTCAACATTTCAAAGTCCTGACAAAGTAGCCCATGATAGCTGCTTGCTTGGACAAGGAATGTGTTCAAAATAGTCACAGGACACAGTGTAGTGTTTATTCTCCAAATAGCTAAAAATGACAGATAAACACATGCATTCTACCTAAAAAGTGGGAGTGTATGCATGGAAGCAAAAGCTACAAACACGCAAGTCACACATCACCTGTATTAGCTGTCCCACTCTGCCCTGTTCAACTGTTAGTGGGCTCACAGCGCTTGCCCTGCCTGGCACCACTGTGAAGGATCCCAAGGACAGCTATGGCAGCATGTGTTCTGATGTTTTAAGTAAGTTTTGGTCAGGTTTTAAGACAAAAAGCAGGAAGAAAGCAAGCAATAAGACGACATTCACAAAGGATGTTCTCTGTAGCATTGTATCTTCTACTATAATTAACCTTACTTTTCCCCAAGAGTACTACTCAGTTCTATATACTACTCATTTGAATCTTTTTATTGGCTTGAAAATTGTTCCCTCTTCTCTCCACTCATTAAACCTTAGTTGCCTGTATTGCTATTGCTACTTGTTGAGTACAGTTGTATTGCCTCAGAGTCCATGATGATAGTCCTTGGTTGATCTGAGGGTCAATATTAAAGGTACACCCTGAGTAAACCAAAAAGCATGCAAAGTCAAACCGGAGAAAAAGCTGTGGTCACGCCCTTCCACTTCGGTCTCCTCCTGTAGTCTTATTAAGAACACTTTGTTTAAATCTTTATTGCATTGCCCTAGGCTATCTGGCTAAAATCCTCCTGTTCACAATCAAGGAGAGCTTTCCCACAATGTCTTAGTATTACAGAAACCACTGTTAAAACAATTCCTTAATAAACAACCCTCTCAGACAATGCCTGATAACCAGTCGTCAAGATGAGCTACAACACTACGGAATCTCATACAGTTAGATAATTGCTGCTAAATTTTTGAGCACAATCAGCTGAGGTGCTATACATTCAAAGACATTTCAAGATATTTTACTGATATTTTTTGTAGCCTAACAACTGCAGATACACAACTGTATTTGGAAAAACTAGAAACTACCTCACTATAGGGTGAGAGATAATGAGTTAAAATTAAAGGTTGCTGCTGGCTTGCTAGCCCATCCCCCTTTAGCTAATCTGTCATGTAATGAAGAGAAGCACCTAGCATAGGACAGCTAGCTGCCGGCTCACTTACAGCGAGCTGATTAAGAATGTTCAACCAACAGCACACTGCAGACCTTTCCAACGAAAATAAATAGACTGTATGCAAATGTGTTTGTCACTTTGACAGCATGTCTCAATTAAAGCATCTCGCTGCTGTTGGTAGGCTCTCTCACTGCAGTGGTATGGACGAGGCTTACTGCATTACTGATACACAGGGCTTGACCCTAATCCGCATGCATGCATTTTAAAAAAGTCTGCCTTTGCCATATACACTAGCATAATACTAGCAGACATAGAAAGCAAGTGACAATGAGAAAAAAGCCTCTTTCATCCTCTTCAGTTTATAAGAACTGTGAATGCACAAACAGCCCTTATTTCAGAGTTCTTGTGGCTTTTTAATTGTTCCCACCTACTGTATTCTAGACAAGAGTTAAAAGTGACACTAAAATCTCTGCCTTTAATCACTAGTTAGATGCCATCTCCCATTTAAACAGTAAATGTTGCTGCTTTTTTCCTCCCCAAAGCCTTAATTTATATTTCATAAACCTGAACATCTTTTTCTTTTGAATGGAAGTATGATTTAATTTTCATTTTGGCATTGGGCTATCAGGAAAAGACGACCCATGAAAGGACAAAGGCTATAAGTGAGATAGCCCTACAACTGCTAAGTTAGATCATTTTTTGGAAACCGACATTTGTAATGTAATGACAGTAATAAGCATTTAGCAAGCGAGCCTTTCACCACAGCCAGTGGTTCAGTAAAGCTGATGTGTGTTTCTTTTGACACAGAGAAAGTGATCATTAAAAAATTTGAAAGTGACCATTAAAAAACCTCATGAATTTAAATTTGCACTTTCCACTCGATTATATATTTCATTAATCTACCAAAATGTTTGAACCATCCATCCTTCATAAAAACCTAAAGGAAAAAACTGAAAGTAGATTATAATATTATCTGGATTTCTGACTGTTTTAAATGAAATGTAACATTTTCCTGCTAGAGCTAGATGGCTACATTTCTCCAGCAGCCCCAATTCCTCTCAGCTGTATTGGCACGGAAAGTAAGTAAAAAATAAATCACTACTGCAAATATTTAATTGGAAGAGAATCTGTTAAAAAAAAAAAAGTCCAAGAACTTACACTTAGCATGGTGGTGAAAGTTCTGAAAGAAAGAAATCTAATTCTAACATGATACAGACAACATTGCTCTGAGCAATGATTATATCTCGTGTAGCCCTACCTAATACCTAAACAGCCAATGCAGCTACACTGACTAATTTCTATGCAGAGATCCTTATCTAAAAATCTGGTTTGCTTCACATTTTATAATTCCCAATATTTTATAATTGTTTTAAAATTACACTGTGTTTCCTTAGAAGAAATCAGATATTCACTCCTGTTTTCTGACCATAATACTGTAAAAAATAGATACAGAGAAAGAAAAGAGAACTGTGAACACAAATAATGTTATTTTTTGAGTCAGGCTACACTTAATAGGGGAACCCTGGCAAACTGATAGTAAATACTGTATGTTTTTCCATGAAAATCACAGCAACTACAACATTTTCTAAATAACTAGCTCTTAAAAAAACCACACAACCAATGTCACACTTTGGAGACATATCAAAAGAAACATTGTAAGAGTAACTAATGTGTATAGCTCAGTTGTCAATACTGAAATACAGAGCACACTAATAAGCTATTAATTGATTTTTCCATCCTAGTTCATTGCATTTAATTTTCAGAGAATGTTAAAATGTTTTAATAGTTGGATGTTCCATATTGACACTAATGCTCTGGCTAGATGACAGAGGACATTTTAAGTTATACATCCTCAGTCCTGAGGGCTATAGCAGTTTGCATGCTAAAAGAACAGCAAAATACTTTATAAAATTGCTATAATAATTATGCCCCCCCCCCCCCAGTTGGAATTTATTTTCCTCAAAATTATCATATGAACAAAAGGAATCAGTAAACCCCAGAAAAATCAGGTTTTAGAATCCCGTTTAAACAGATACAACAGAAATAAATCTGTAACAACACAGTTCAGCTACAAAAAATAATGAAACAATTGGCATTTTTGTTATTGTGACTTTTCTCTGGGCTATTTTTGCTGAGTCACACAATTTAAAGAAACCTAACACTAAGACATACCTGACCAAAATGTACTGTGATTGGTCTTCTGTCTTCTCTTAATTTAGGGTCCTTCTTTTCAACCAATGGAGAAGGCGCTGTCCTTGGTAGAGATTCCTCCGGTGTTGCAGAACACCCATTCTCAGCAATGTCCTGTATGGTAGGAAAAGGTGAATAGCATGGCCAGGAACATTCTTGATTAAGGGTAAGGGGCACAAATGAGACACTAGAGGATAATGCTGACTAACAATTTTGATGTTAGGGGAAAAAAAACCAAAGTACAGAAAAGAAAACATCATTAGAATAAAACATTTCATTGCACTTTGTCAATCAGAGCTTGTACACAACCACTCTCTCCTCCTAATACCAATGTTGCATGCAAACAGACACATTCAATAAAATGTCTGACTTAAACATGCAAAAGCCAGGAAATATACAGGGAGACAAAAAAACCATAGCTCAAAATTTCTATTCTAGGGGAACAAATTCAACAGAAACCTAGGAACAGGGCTATTCTGCTTTTTGCAAACCTAAAGGAAAACAGTAATTCTATTTACATACTTCACAGAATTATCTGTAGCAGAACAATTACTTGTCAAAGTGGCAAGGAGAGATGAAACTCACAGCGTAGTTAGCTTTGCATTTTATCTTTGAGTCTGTGTATACTGAATATGCCTTCAGGAGATTGTATAAAACAAACTGCTGCCTAGCAGGATGCTTTTTTGTTTTGCTTTGCTTTTGCTTTTGACATTAGTCCTCATCTTCAGAAGTAAGTGACCCATCAACCTAGGTTAGAAGACTTGGCAAGTGTACGTATGGTATATGTAACATGGGTTTTGAAAAAGACAAAGGCATGCAGACATAGGGAATCAGACAGGGAGAAAAGAGTTTGAAAGTCAGTTGAGAAATAGTCTGTAACGCAGTGGGCCCCAAACCTTACATCTCTTTGCAACAATGTCAAGGAAATAATGCTTGGTAAATATAGAGAGAAACCTGCACACACTGTAGCTCTGCAAGACTGACCTAAGGTTGGCTGCCGACATAGACATTGCTTTGATTCGCTGACCTTTGACATGCCCCCTCAAGTTTCCGTCTTGCTAAGGTACAATAATGAGACATGTAAGCTGATGGCCAATTAGAAATGGTTCTTTTGGACACCGACTGACCTAATGTGTTTAGGTCAAATGAAACAAAAAGCTGGATGGACTTTCTAAGGGGCTTTGTCTGCTCCACAGAGAAGCTGAGAGACCTTTTTAGATCCAGCTGGTAGAGCAGTGGTTCACCAATATGGGCATAAGGATCGTAGGGAAATTAACAACTTGTTAAAGTCAAACTAGAGAGAAAAACTTTTTCCTCCCCCCACCCTCCAGCTGCACAATGCCACCTTGTCTTTAAAAAAATTCAACAAAGTACACTGAATTAGTAACAAAGAGCCTCCAAACAACTCAATAACAAGAAATGTAAGCTTCTGTCAAACTCATACTTCAGCTCCAACCCAGCAACAAGCTACCAAAGGATCTGGTCAGTTTTGGAATCACATAACATATGGCAGCAATGTATACTGTTCTGAAAGGTACCGACATTAAATACAAACTTTCTTTATCTATTTCTATACAAGTATAGCCATATTAAATGTGCACCAAGCTTCAGACCTGTTATGTATATGCCATAAAGGTGCCCAGCACATTCAAAGCCACCTGACCTGCACTAACAGTGGATGTCCCCAGCACTTCGGAGCTTTCAGAGTTCTACCTGGAGCTGTGGCTCCAACCAAGGCAAGAGACAGCTGGAATCAAGGGAAAGCAAAGCATCTTCCAGTCCAGGCAAAATTTCCAGAAAAAAATGTACAACAGACACAAAAGTTTGGACATCAGGGAAATGGGAGGAGATAAAAGATACAGACAGATTTAAGCAAAAACCCCCTAACATGTATAATGATCACTGCAAATCCTTGCAGCTTTTATTGCTATGGATTTGCTGTACTTCTCTGATGATATAATTGCATACAAAAGGTAACGTATTTCCAATGTGTTTGGTGTACAGACTTCCAAAGAAACTGCAGCAGATTTCAGTAAAAATTTTTAAAAAAAATTTACTTAATAAAATACGAGAATTAAATTATTTCACACCTCTATTTTTTCAAAATTCCAAAAAGGCAGACAAATCAACAACACAGCTTCAGTCATCAAAGCAAAATTTGCTTCACAAAAGGTCATTTTCTACCTTCAATGAAACCACATTTGAGCTAAATAAACAGACACACCTGATTTTAAACACCCCACATAAGGGCTCCAAGTAGCTTTAAAATTATTAAATGTCAAAGTGTTTGGCAATTCTATAACTGGAAAGTAGACAACAGTCCATCGAAGCAGTCTGTGACATACCTTCAGTCCACTAACAGACTTCGTTATTCCAAAGTCAATGGGGAGTACAAGAGAGAGAGAGAAAACCACAAATAGGAAAACAGGACTCTCCAATTCTGAAGTCAGCTTCAGAAAGGGATCAGGGCTCACAAAGTGTCTACTGATAAAAGCAGTTCTTCAGCTTGAGAACTACAAATGACCAAAGAACTGCAGGGGACCATAGTGCAGGCAGGCCTTAAAAAAGCAGTGCCCGTTCCTGGTACTAGAAAAAAAGCCAGGTAGACCTGTGCATCCTAACTGAGGGAGAGGATTGACCAGCCAGAATGCTGTCTCCTATGTCCACACTGCTTTTGAGACCAGTACTAGTACTTCCACCTGAAGCCGTGCTGTGTGAGCGTACCAGCTCGGTCGGTGCTCACGAGCAGTCCTTTGTACTGCAGTGCGTCATACTGTGTACATATGTCCTAGGTCTGACTTTTCAGTTCTGACATGTCCCCAAAAAAGGGATTTGGTATAAGGCAGCAAGACATTCCTGAAGTAGCTGAAGTCTTATATATTATTCAGGGTAACAACAAAAACCATGAGACTTATCCCTCCCCAAAAATGGAAAAAAATGGAAGGTGGTAAGTTACTCATTACTGGAATAAATTCTCTAGAAATGCAAAAACCTAGCAATGTTTCAGTGACTTCTTAATGAAAAGAAAGTGTAATTTAAGGATATTATTAAAAACAAAAACACCTTTTGCCTGAGGAGAAAAGATACTTTATAGATTACTGGAAAAAGAGAATGACAATGATCTATCACACTCCATAATTATCTCCATATATAAACAGTGCTTCCCCTAACAACTGTCTGTTCAGGTGAAATCTTTACTACCTATTTATTTTAAAGGAGGAACTTCAGAGAATGAGTAAGATATATATTTATAGACATGTAAAGTTTACCCTGTAAACTGAATAAGGTTTTCTTCTGTTTAAATATGCATTAGTAATTTTTCTAGGGACCTTTTGTAACGGACTACAAATACTGTCTATTAGAAGAGCAAAAAACGCATTCCAGAATGTCTAGAAGGATTCTTCAGGTTATTTTATAAACCTCTAAATGAGTTGTTTCTAGCTGTACTGATAATAAAGCACTGACAACAGCCCATTGATAACAGACATTAACTAGAGCCACACAGGGCTCTAGTAAGTAAAATAACGTTGAATACATTAACGCCAAGTGCCCAACCATTTATATAAATTGTCTTATCCAGAAGCTTTCAGTAAGTTACATTCTCCTTACTGAAAGTTGAGGACGGTACCATTCATATTCCTCCTTCTTCCTAATTCTATGTAGTTAAGCTTCAAACGAGCCAATAACAGAGTGACTTGACCACCATGGTCCATTTGTGAAATGGAAAAAGCAGCCTTTACAAAAAAAAAAAAAAAAAAGAAGAAGAAAAAAAAAGAAAAAAGGAAAGAAAGAAAAAGAAAAGAAAAAAAAGTACTGTATCAGATATGAAATAAAGCTACCATGCTGTATCTATTAACAATTATTTGCTATCACTCATAAGAATCCTCTGAAAACTATTTCTGTTGCTTTGAAATACTGTACCACAAATGAACAAGGGATGGAAATAGAGCCCCATTCAATCTCTACTATCATATTAAAGAAGGACCTTACACACACCACAGTGACCTCTCAACAGGTCAATCCTGCATTTCCCATTTGCAATTCAAACCCAAGAGTGGAGCAGACCAAGGGCAAAATGGGCTCTTGATTATATTTAAGAGGTCACCATTGCTATGCAGAGTTGTAGGAAGCAGACCTCTAGCTTTATTGCATTTTTAAATTCTATCTTGTACAGAAGCTGCTCATATTTGGCAGCGAAAACTGGAAAAGGGATGTTTACATTTGACTTTTCCTTACCAGTGGCCTGCATACTTTTTGTATTAATAATGGAAAATAATGTTAAAATGCAGTGGATAGTAAGTTCAGTTTAAAAATAACCCTAGGTTATCGCTAGAAGATGAAAGACCAGCATCCCAAATCTGGCAAAAATTAAGTATTTAATGATGCCAGAATTTCAAACAGTTAACACTTGCACATACTAGTAAGTAAATACATGAAAAATACAATGTTCTCACATGAAAACTGGTGAGGATGCACTAATAGACTTGTCAGAGCAGGACAGACATTTAGATTAAAAATAATATGAAGGTGGCCAAAACAATTTTTGCTATTTTTATCACTTTAAACAGAGCAATACCTCTTTTTAGAGTTATCTTACTATCTTGCATTCAAAATGGAGAATAGGACGGGAGAGAAGAACAGACATAATGAAGAAAGGAGAGGTAGAGCAGTATGTGTCAACTACTCATAGAAATCTTGTAAGCTCTTGTGAAAGCGTATGTTGAACAATCATCTTTAACCATCTTACTTACAGAAATGCCACATAATAAGGAAGGTGAAACAAAATTGGGCCATTTATTTGTAAATGTTATGTGTGTTTTTTAAAGAGAGTGCTTGCTGCTTGAAGGACTAGGAAGACAAAAATAATAATAAAACAAAGCAAAGAATGAATGAGACATTTCTCAGCCTTTTATAGAAATGTCACAGAATAGCATACAATTATATTAGCATTTAAAATACAGGAAAACAATCTGGTTATTTTACACAGCTCCAACTGCTTTAGAAATGCACATGAGAAGGCCAAACATTTTACTGTTCATGAAGGTTATGTCCAGAAGTGAAACACATGGAATTACATAAAGAATTCCATGTACAAGAAAACCGCTTCATGTTTCTAATATTTTCATATTATACCTGAAATGGTCACATATAGAGTAGTAAGTGTAAGAATAAAAAATAGTATTAAAAGCATCTGAAGCAACTTTATCTTCCTCAAAAATCTCTAGCAATCTGCTAGAGTATTTAGAGAGCAAACAGCATTTGGATTGTACACACAGTTAGTTTCATCAGTTCATAACCTGGCTGCAGAATAATCCCTTTGTATTAACATTTTGTTGCCATGTTCAGGTAGATTTCTGTTTGTGCCATAGGAATACCTTTGCAGCGCTACCTTAAGATGATGGTTTAGAAATTTAAAGATGAAATTTACTGAGATAGCACAGATTAAAAAAAACAAAAAACCCAAGCTATTATGCAACAAATGGAATAAAAATTTCTGATAAGAACTTCAGTTCTATTAGCAAGTTAGCTATCTTGTTTTCCCAAAAGACTCTAATAGCTCTGCTTCACAGAATAAATAGAATATCTGAAATAAACCTAAGGCAGAGTTAACCATTCCTTCATAAGGTATGTATCAATATGACCATGCTTCTAACTTAAAAGGAGCAGTTAGTTTTAGATAACACATTCTTCAAACACAATTCAGCATTCTTGGAATTGTACTGTTTACAAAGACAGATTTGGAAAGCAACAAACAGTTTGAGTATTTTTTTCTGCAATAATTCACATTGGAAATGAACACCAACTCTAATTTAATTCCTTTATGTCTCAACTTTGCAGTAGATGCCCATGAAAGATATAAATCCTTTTCCCAGTGACCAACACTATACTATTTTCCCTGAGAGATTACTGTAGAAATAACAACAATTTGCCATTTGCAAAAAGTTCACTGCCCTTACTGTAGGAAAGATCTCCCGGTTCACATAAAGTCCCCTTCCACAATGTCCCAGCACAAAGGACAGGAGAGGGACCACTCCAAATAGAACACTCAATTTTCTGGCTTTTGTGGGTTTAAGTCAGAGCCTTAATGTATTTGAAGACAGGTTTTTTTGCCTGTGAATATTTATAACAGTGTGAAAAATCCAGGACAGCTGGTAATGCATTTTGAAGTGTGCTAACAACACTGTATCAAACAGCTTCCTATTGATCACATAATGCTTTTTGTGGCTAAGTATTTCATACATGGTGCTTATACATTTTGAATAAGAACTTCAAGTACCTTTTGCTTCAAGCGGTTTTTCACTTCTTTTATTCCCATTTTTGCATGATCTTTTGCCTGCATGAAAAATTAATTTAAGTTAAAATCCCCTTCTATTTCCAGCAGTGACTATGCTTGATTTCAGTGCATCAAGATTCACCTTTTCTAGTTACTAAAAACGGCAAGGAAAAAAATGTAACAGGATACTGAAAACATTAAAACCAATAAAAAGCTAAAAAAACCCCAAACAAACAAGAAACACCACCACCACCACCCCCCCACACACACGCGCGGTACAAAAATTTTGTTTTCAATGTTTTGATGCCACAGACATCTTTAATCTTTTTGCATTCCACACCCTCTGTCTTCCCCTCTAAGTATTTCTCTTTGCTGTAAGTCAACAATCAACAGAAACCGTAAGCCTGCAAACTTTCTCCTTGCAGTACTCTGGATGCTAGTTCCATCTAGTAGAGCTAATCTCATCCTACTCATCTCTCTCAGGATGGAGGAAGGCAGGAGAAAATAAACGTTTGAATAGTTATCTCAATGCTTTTTATAGCATTATTTCCTAAAATTGAGCTTATAAAGAAATCCTCGCTTGTCTCTGTGTTGTTTTATCTTGCACAGTGAAACTGGCAGCCATACATGATAACACAGTAACATACTAGCTGTTTGTTAACAGAACTGAAAACATTTTCATTTAAAGAATAACTCAGTAAGTTGGGCTCTAAATAAGCAGGTATAAGAAATTTCTAGGGAAAATTAATTGACATTTAGAAAAGATGGGAACAATTTGGAAAATGAGAGGATTCCCTTATTTCGATGAAGCTGCAAGCAGAGAAACCTGAAGTAACAATGATTTCCAACAGAGTAATGATGAGATGGTAGAGCTGCTTAGTAGAGCATATAGGCACTATTTCCCAGAAATAGTTCTATGTAATAAATAGAATTTATCATCTATACTTTCAAAAGAAATCACAAGTTCCCCTTCTCCTTTGCATTTCAATTATGTTTAAATTTCAAAATGACTTTTCCATTTAAATTTGAAACTTAGATGAATGTGTATTTTAAGTAATTTTGTGAGTCCAATGAAAATGAATTTAAGTCTTGAGTTTCATTTGAAAGGTTAAAACAGAATTGTAATTAGACTCTTATCTCAGTAGTAAGCCAGTACCCGATACTTACAAACTTATAGACAGTCTTCATGGCAGGGTTAGCCTTGGTCTTTACTGTATTTAAAATGGCTCCACTTCCTTTCTATAATTATAGTAACAATAGAATAAAATTTATCAAAGCTCTTTAAAGCAAACAGCAATCTAAAATCCACCATTCTTAACTTAAAATAACAAAGCATTAACTATGATTATTAGCAGAGCTGAGTTAAAATGGTAAATTTAAAGAAAAAGAACACAAGTAAAAACATATTAAATGTTTCTCTCTGGTTTTCCAGAGGAATCCCAATTCTGTTTAATACAGCAGTTTTCAAAGTAAAAATGTCAGTGTCTCCCAATACCGAGAGCCCTTGTCTTATAGGTTGTCTCACAAAACAGTGTTCTATGACTGTTTCATTCGCTCTCAAGGGTGTCCTGTACATTGCATTAAAATCCTAAACAAGTTTAAGACAAAAGTGTCCTACCAAATACTCAATGTCTGGGGCAGAAATTCAGTTTCAGGAAAGCCTGTACATTCAATCTGAAGAAGTAAGATCTTTTCTTATTTTCCCTTTCATGATCCCACAATACTATTTATCAAAAGCACGCTGCCTTTTTAAGATCGAAGTAGTCGATAACGGGATAAATCGAGGGAAAATGAAATCTAACTACAGTCATAAACATTAATTCTAGAAAAGCTGAATTGCATGTGGTGAACATAATAAAAGTCATAAGACAGTAATATGTCAGACAGAATAACCTGTTAGTCTGGTTGGTGTTTTATACATCTTCCACACACCATTGACTATTGCTGTACAGTACCTTATTTGATAAATACAGGAGATAGGTAAATCCAAGGAACAAAATCTTAGATAATTTTATATTTTCTTATTTCAGTGCAAAATTATATTTCCAGAGATCAGATGCAATCAGATACAAACAGTTTTAAGATTTACTACTTCTGTTACTACATGACAATTAATCTTCAACAAAAATTATAAACTGTTGAATTTAATTACACTTATTTTTACATTCAGTTGGCCATTCCTCTTTCTTATAACTGTAAAATTACTTGTCATCCTATGGATTCATATATATATTTATGTATATATATTTAGCTACCTAGCAATATGATGGGATTTTTTGCATTACTGTTATAAAATACATTTAATTCAAAATTATCAAGATAATATTGAGCCCAGCATTTTGTGTAAGGAACATAATTCCATTCATAACCAGGACAACAGGCAAATGGAATGCTGCAAAACTCAATTCTGTCAGAAAACAATTCAATCTTTCCTACTGACTTATACCCATAAACCAGAAATATTTTACTTTTCAATACATCACATTTTATGCATCAAAAGAGACTTTTAAAATCAGCTATAATAATGTATTCTCTAAAAGTATTTAAGTTTTTAATTTATACGAGTAGAGCACTAAACCAAAGAGATCCCAAAACATCCCAAACACTGCTGTTCTCATTCAGCATTTCACACCATTTAGCTTTATAAAGAGCTTTTTGGTGTGGCAGTGTTCCCTTTTGTTTCCTTTTCTATTAAAGGAAAGAAAAACCACATTATTTTCTAAAATGACAATAACTTATTTCCAGCTGCCTCTAAGACATTAAAAACGGGATTTAAAAACTTGAGAATTTCTATGGTGATTTTTTTTTTTTAGTGTATTTTTTCTTCTGTTCTTTACTTCATCTGAAGAGCGCATTAGTTTCTCACAACTAAACGCAAGTTGGTCACAGCTAAACACTGCAGGAAACAGGTTAGTCATGTTCATGAGGACAGAAGTTAACAGCCGTACAGAACCGTACAATGGTCCAGGAAGAATCAGATTGTCTGTTGGAAGAATATTGTGTTCTTACCCTTACTGTAGAGAGCCACTGGTGGTACAATTTGTCGCTACCTAGAGAGAATCACAAAAACAAACAAACTGTAACTCTCTACCAAATAGAAAACAAGCTAGAAATGTGAAGTGTTAGCGCTTAGTGGTTCTAGGAGCATGAACAGTACAGAAACAGAACAGGACAACCATCCTTTTCTTTTAATGGAAACACAACAACAAAAAATTGATGAGGTATCTACAATTTTTCTTTTAATTGCTAAGAGGCATTTCTATTTTATCTGGGTTGTCTTTCAGACATTTGAGAACACTGCGATTTTTTTTGTAAGATCGCTAAAAGAAATTTGAGGTGGTTCTGGGTAAAGCCAAGGTTTTTCAGTATCCTCCATTGCAAGAACTCTTAGCGGTACTTTAGCCAAGTGGTAAAGCTGAGGTTTTGTAAGACTGAACAGACTTTATTCAGGCTACAATACATTACTCAAAGTTCTTGACAGAGGAAACAACAAAAATTTAAGACACTTCAACCTACAGGGATCATTGCAGCCTCAGTTATTTCGGTGAGTAACCACAATGACCCATTACATCATGATGGCCCACAAACAGTAAGTCAAGAACAGTGTCTGAAGTTACTTTAAAATACTGTATTTCTTACCTGCATATTCTCCCATATTTATCTCTTCTTCAAAAACATCACTGAAGCCCTCTCCAGAGTTAAGAAGATCCAGACGGCCATCAATGAACTATATCGATGTTAAAAGAGCATGTAAACAAATGAACCATCTCATCCTTTATCTTTTCAGAAAGACTTTGTTTTGCATTTGCTAGAATAACCCCACTGTTCTTATTGGGAAGGGACTCTAAATAGAATGAAAATACAACCAAAACTGGCAAAATGTTTACCAATGCAAAAAGGTATGCTGCTTCACTGAAAAAACAGCATTCATATGTTTGTCTATACACATATGTTTTCAGCTTCCCTGAAACAGTAATATCACGTTTAACGGTAATATGCTTTCTGTACAAAGTTTACAGCAGATATACGGGGTTCTAGGTATGCTCAGATCAAAACAGCACAGACACCTTTAGGGGAAAAAAACATACACCTCTTAATATATAGAAAGCCTTATCACCTGAATCTGAGAAAAGCCATCAAGCAGGAATTAAGGTGCTGCCAACTACATGAATTTTCCCCATTACTTGGCTGAGAGATCAAGGAATATAGGAACAGCCCTCAAAAAAAACAGTTGTATTGTTAAAGAATCTGCTTCTACATTAGAGCAATTAAGCCAGTACCTGCTTAAAGAGCTGAAGCTGAATGGCATTCTGAAGAAACTGCCTCATGACAGCAGAACGATGGGACACAAACGTTTCTTCACAAAAAGTGATGGGTTCACCCTGTAGAGTTCAGAGCATTAAACACTGAAAAAGCTTTGTCTGAATCCATTTGAATCCACTGTCTCCGTTTTATCTACTTCCCTTATCTACTTTATCTACTTCCTATCTACTTCCTTTATCTACTTCCCAAAATAGATAGATAAATAAAGTAGGCCTTACATAACATTGAGTAAACTGTAGTTTATTTCCAGGTTTCAATCATGTGACTGAGAAACAGGTTGGAAACTGGCAAATTGTGTATCATCAAAATAAAACACATTTGCTTTATGCACATTTCGCTAATGCTGGTGAAGGAGCTTTCATCATCCAAAAAGGTAATTTTACTTAATGTCCCCAAAATATGACACACAGTGATCTGAATTTTGTATATTCTGCTTCTCTGCCTCAGTAGACCCAGCCAGTTAACCTGCACAAACAAGTCAGGAATGTCTACTCTGTTCTCCCCATAGTTCAGAAAGATTAGACTTTCATATATTGAATGAGTGAAATTTCCCTTTTTCACAACCGTGTTGGCAAAAGACAGAAATTGTTTTGCAGCTCTACTTTTATCTTATTTTAATGAGTTATGTTAATGCTGAAGTCTGCTGTGCATCTGCCATAAGGGCACAAATTTCCTCCACACTTAAATCTACAAATACTCAATGTAGCAAGCAAATGTATTTATTGAATTGAAAACAAGAAAGTAACAAAGAATGATAAAATTATACTGATGTATAATTAATATGGAGGCTTTTTCATACTCATATTAAAATATATTTGGACTCTTCATCTGTTGAGTTTTTAAAATCAACATTAGATAGCAAAAAGCCTTAAAGCACTCCCTTTAAAAGGGTGGTATCATTCAATTTCTGAGAGCTTTTTATATTAGCAATCTCATTTACCATTGGCTGTGTAAAGTCAGGATAACAGGGCCACTAAAATGACTGTGCTCAAAAAAGCCCCATGCCACAGCATTGCTTTTGAGCATATTGGTTTTTTCCCCACCAGTCTATGTTGGAAGCCACTATGCGGCCCCAGGACTTGTAACACCTAGTCCACACTAAAAGGATGCTAAATCCTCAAAACCATGTTGGGCAAACTGCGATGACTTTCATATTTCTTAAAATCCATAGGTATTCACCTTTTTCCCTGAGTTCACAGTCGATCAAACCTACTCATTGATACATTTCCTGCTGAGGTCTGGCACCACCCCAGAGCTGATCAACCTGATGGCTGATACCCCCTGCTGATTGCCTGTCCTTTGACATAACTGACCTCGCCATTGCAACCCAATGGTGAGAACAGTTACATCAGCTTTTAACGGAATTTATGAGGAAAGTGAAGGAACTATTTGGCTTCAAATAATCAGATCGCAGTAATAAATTTCTTCCTGGCCCCCAGTGAACTGGACAACCAGAATTGCCAAGATGCTACACCATGCACCTCACCTCTAACCCAGCGGTCAACAAGTGCCAGAGGTCACAGACTGTCCTTAACACGAGGAAAAGGATCAATTGCGAGTGACTGCCTAAGCATGGGATGGGTCTCTTTCACAGAGGGAAGAAGTAACTCTTTTCGGATAGTTTCTTTCACCTTTTCCTTGGGCCAATGAATTTCCATGGTTTTAGAAAAGAAAGCAGGTTTCTTATGTGACAACTACAGTTTCAGGATAATTAATTTTAAAAATAATAACCCATCTTTGATTTGCTGTAGCAGGTATTTACAGGGAAAAACAAAATCACTACAGTCTTTCCGGGCAAGACGCATAAGTGTCAAAAGCCTTTTTTTTTTTTCTTCCCTGTGGCTTTGCTCCCATCAGGATAAAGAATCATAAGACACTTCATTTCAAAGTAAACAAAGGAAAAATGTTTGGAAAAACAGGTCTGGCTGGTATGTGCCTGGCATGCAAGACACTGGTGATAGTCTCCATGACACACTGCCTACTGCCACGACAAAGGTTCTGCCTCAAAAATCAAGGTATGTACTGTCTGAAAGATTTTAACGCATTGAAATGATTAACAGCTGATCATGCACTCATGTTAGTAGATGGCAGAGAGGGACAGAACTGCTGCATGACATGGAAGTGTCAAAACAAGACTTCGAGCAAGAGGTAACTTGGCAAATGGAAAAAGCCATTAGTTGATTTTGAGATGGGACTGACAATTTGGACTAATATAAGCTCCCCATGCAAGAACTTAATATATTACATTCAGCTATTGCCATCCCACTTGAGATTTGTTTATACTCTCTCTCAGGTACCAGGAAGTAAAAGTCAGGATACTACAGAGCACTGCAATTAGTACGAGAAGATCTTAGGAGATTGCAAATGCATCTGTTACTACAGAAACTACAGCGACAGACACTTTCCCAGCAGGGCCTAGGAAACAGTATAACAAACAGCAGGATGTAATGTCTACTTGACCAGTATGAAAAAGGCTTTCCCCTCCAATTCAGCTACCAGAACATAATGAAGGATGCCTGAAAAATATTTGTGTCTGACATAGATACAATCTGGAGCGTGAAAACAGCTGGGAGCAATACATGAAGAAAAGTGTAGATTAGTCCACGATCAGAGAAGTTGTCCACCAGAGGAAGGTTCAGCTTTCATTTAAGCCTCACTTGTAAAACACTTTAAAGGAAACAAGGAACCCTTCCTACAATCTACGAGAATCCAAAATTTCTCGCATGGCCAGAGAAGAGTATGAACATTGTGGAAAGAACTATGCCCTGCCAAAGAGAAGCTTCCTCTACTCCACTCTACGTCCAGCACAATGACACCAGCTTCTCCTCTTACAGTCGAGCTATCTACCATTCCTATAAACACACATATTGCAGCTGGGGGAGCCCAGTATTATTATCATGTTAACACACTTCCTTCCCCAAAGTACTAATGATTGAGTTTGTTCATTAGGTTGATTAGACCTTTTGACTTCTTAAGAGCCAATTCAGGCTCAACTGCTGCTAGATGACAGGGAAAACTTTAATCATCAAGGTCAAGCGTGAGATTTTCAGCTTAGAATGCATTAGTACCTTCCATCCTCCCTGACCTCCAGGAGGGTGAACACACTGTTGCTAACCCCCACCCACAGCTTCATTACACGAAGACAAGCTGGACAATAAGACCATTTTCTTGACAGATTTAGTTAACTGTAAGTTATAAAGCTAATCAGCTCTGCTTTTACTGACAGATGACATTATACGTGAGGGGACATGCTAAGAACTGCAGATATTTTGTGAAATGAATGGTCTTGCTCACCTGTAAAACAATTATAATAACTTGTCCTGATAAACCCATCAACTCCTAAACTTGCTGTTTCCAACAATTAGACTTTAAGCCTTGATTTGTCAACACCTTAAATATCCATTATTCCCCTCTCCAACTATAAATGTATAACAGAGGCTAAGATATGGCATTTTAAATGCTCTAAATGTGTGTACAATGCAACTCTCTGAGGAATCTGATTTGATCTGTAATACTAGATAATTCACATATATTTCAAGATTGGATCACAAAATTATTTTTTAATATAAAAATTTACACATTTCAAAGACAGTTAATCTGCAATCTTAACACAAGAGAAGTAACTTTAAAATGTAAGACTAAGATTTAAGACTCCTAGATGCATTGAAAAAATAGGTGCCTTTTCTTTATGCCTTTGCAAATCTCCCTTTATATGAATATTTTATATTCATATGGCATAATGAAGTTCATCAGGGCAGTGCTGCTATCTCATGACCCCTTAAAAAGCTGAAAAGTTTCAGCCCACATCTGATCTGTTGCCGGCCCTATTTTTAAATTGGAATTCTGAATTCTGTTACATTCTAAAATAATGTTTAAAACTACTTAAGGCAGCAAGTGAAAAATGAAACAGTCTAGGACTTATTTCAGACTGTTCTAGAGTTTCATGAAACCTGCTGTTATATTTTAAGAAGCCATAATTGCAAATTGAAAGATAAAGCCCGATTTTGATTAGCTACGCTGTAAAAAAATTTCACCATGATCCCCCATCTTTCAAGGAAATCATTTTTCATCAGAAAGAAAACCCTTCTTTCACAAGAGGGTACAGGACCTCGTGCAGACAGTTATTGTCAGTGAGAGAAGTATCACATCTGAATTGTCAGACTTACCATACTCGCAGACAGGTCAGCTAACTGGTTATGGCAATAACTTTCACAGTGAATATAAAGGACTAAAAATATGTGGGACAGAAGACAGCACGGATTAGAGAAGGACTTGGAGGAAGGGACAGAGGCAAACACAAATGATACTTCTAGAAAGACACACAGGTGCTAAGATAACTCATGGAAGTCTAACTATTCCCACTCCTGCAAGAGATGAGATACCAAAGTGTGCATCTGGATAATGGGGCTTTAAAATCAGCATGTGACTGCTGGAGAAAACATTAAGATAATAAAGACAGAGTTCAAATTAGGTCAACAGTGAGAGTCTCTTGCACAAGCAAAGATTTCACAAAACTTGATTCTAAGGGTAAAAAAAAAAAAACAAAAAACAAAAAAAAAAACAAAACACAAACACCACCCACCCCCCCACCCCAAAAAAAACCCAAACCCTCAACAACACAACCACTCAAACCTGAAGACTTTGTTTAGACAACCCTAAAAGTTATGCCATGGAAGATATATGTATTCTCTTCTGCATTATCATGGTCAGCATGTGGTGCAGGGTAATGAATTTTGTGCTGCTGTATGCATGCCTTCAAACCATGTAGGTGCTCTTTCAAAGCCTCTCTAATAAATACACAAGCCATTAGAGCTGCTCTGTAAACCAGCCACGAAATGAAAAATTGTGGGTGGAATTTAAAGGTGCAGAACAAGATGACAATCTGACAGTCTACAAGCTGTAAGTCTGGTGTCAGTATACTACGCAGCAAAACCCCAAACGCACAGCAAGAACAATGACATGCAAGAGATTCATATACCACTGTTTTATTACTACCTAGATGTTGCAAATAACCACATCCTTTACTAAAATTGGTTATGTTGCAAATGACAAAGTAAAGCCTGTAGGGATATTCTAGGAATCATCATCCTTAATTCCATCCAGAATTATAATGAAACTAAGATAGGAGAACGATCTTACTGATCTAGATATATATGTCAATGTCAGCTACAACAGCAACCAAAGGCAAGCAACTGCTCTGCAGACCTTTCAAGAATTGTGATTACAATGTCAAGGAAAGATTAGCTCATCACAGCTGAAGAAGGATCATCAGTCAGCCAGCAGGATTCCATAAAGAAAATCTGAAATTGGTGACAGACACCTGATAGGACATTGGCTCATTCAGCTTGCAATTGCAATGGCAAATAACCTCCCCATAACTAGTACATACGTTCAGCACAAGAAAGCTCTTTGCATCTGCCTCAGTCATAATGGAATCAAGACAGCATAGATCAAACACTCTGCATTAAGCAAATGATACCATAGGTTTATTAGCATTTCAAGATGCTGCTCAGGAACAAAGAAATCATGTGCTCAGACATTTGACCACACTTCTTCTAAAGAAAACTAAATTAAGACTCTGTTCAAAAAGAGACTACCAGTTCTGATAAATTAGTATTGCTAAGTGTAATCTGGAAAAGCATTTAAAAACCATGTATTTACCAACACAGACTGTACTGTCCAAACACTTACTGTCTCATGTAAATAACCATTTTCATAACCAGTCCAATTTCAGACTTTTTTCCATGTTCCTCACTAGGGTATATAACCTCTGGCAGAGATACATCAAGAGTGAATGTCCCTACCACCCTTTTATATATATATATATATATATATTTACAGTATCTATACTTTTTATAGATAATTTTTATAAGATTTACAGTATCAAACAAAATGGGCCATTTCTCTAAATTCTCAACCCTTGCAATTGCTGGTGAATTGGAATTTCTGACGGCTGTCATTCTTCTGCATGTGATCTGATAACTCCTGTAATAGGTTGTAATAATATCACTGAAGGAGAAATAAAAGGGAGAAAGGTGATTGCAAGTCAGTCAAATCACTGACACCAATCATAACACTTAATCACATCAACATCCCCTTCAAAATGTCATCTGTCAAAACTTAGCTTGTACCAGTGCTGTGGATCATGGGTATACGCACATACAGCATGCTGTATTCAGCTCCATAGGCGTTACCCTTACAAGAGCTTGGGAGCTGTCTTTTACAAAACATTCCTTGACATACAAATCACGAGAGACCTGTTCTGCAGTGCACAAAATCACTTAAACAACACACTTCCCCAGACTCCTAACTTGGACATGACTAAACAGTCACAGAAGTGTTTTTTCCGATTGCACTACGAAGAAGTAGAACATGCCTCGCGCTAAGAAAAGAAAAGAGGAAAAGCCTGCAAAAATGTAGAGATGTTTGTGGTTTCTGGCTGTAACCCAGTTTTCTCATGTAGATATTGGAAGTTAATAAATTTCAAAATTTTACTTTGTAAGCATTCTCAAAATTCTTACGTAATTCCCTTTATAAAACTAGATACCAACGGGAGCTCTGAATTAGACTGCAGGAAAAAAAGCAGACTCATATCAACAAATACATTCTTGACCAAAACCCAAATAAAAGTAAAACATCCTCAGAAAGGACATATATCTGCTTCCTACAACCACTGAAGATATCATTAATATTTGCCAGCAGGCTGCCAACTAGGATGAAGCAATTTAAACACACAGCTCAACTTTAAATGTGACATTATAATATGCAGATATTCAGACTTCATCAAAATCTTTTTTAACACTGTGATTAGAACTCTGTGGCCTGTGCCTCTTTTAGAACCCTAGTAATACATGTATTATTATAATGCAATGCATTATTAAGCTGTAATCAATTCTACAACATCCAAAATGCCTTCAGATAAAAATTTAGGTGTATTAAAATTACTATGAAACTTTTGTAGAAAAAATACAGAATAAGATTTATTTGCATTAAAACACTGTAAGGACACCAGCTCAGATACTGATAGATTGAGTGAAAGTTCAACACCACCCCTTTACACATCATTTCAGACTGTAATATCCAACACCATTAACAGGATCTGACAAACTTTGCACAAAACCAACTTCAAATAAAAGATGAAACTAATGAAAAATGTGTAACTGGAAAAAATTTACATCACATAGCAATGTTTTTGCTTCTCCTTTCAAACCCTTTTAGTTTATTAGGATACCAGGCATTTCATGTTAGACCAAGTAAAATGACACATACTCATATTCACAAATAATGAAACTACTTTACCGTAATAGAGCAAGCCATCTTTCAAAGTGTTTATATGGCTAATTCAAGCCATTGCCTGCCCTGATTTCTGAATCACCTACATCAGCCAGCCGTTTTCCATCCCTAAGCAACTGATACAGCCTCATGTCTCTAGAACTCAAGCAACAAACCTGGAAGATAAAGTGCAAAAAAGCCAGCAAGAAAGCATTTAGGGCGGGGGGAGAGAAAAAAGGAAAAAGGTGGGGGGGGGGGGGGGGGGAAATCACCATTTCACAGATCAAGAATAGAGGCATGAAAATAATAAGTAACTTGTACACGGTCACAAAAGTCTCTGTCAGAGCCAGGGAAAAGAACCGAAATTTCTTTAATCCCTGTTCAGTACCTTAAATACAAGGCTATTCTTCCTCTTCCTACTTGATATTGTGTCAATGCATGAGTGTAGGTGTTGAAAGACTAACAAAAGAAAAGTAATAGTATGGTATTATGAGCTGAGAAACCTAATCTTTATCAGATACAGCAAATCTCTATGATGCTGCCTGCACTAGGAACTCTCTCTTTGTCCTGAATATGCTTTAAATTATTGGTATAATGTGTACTGTATATTGTTCCACTCTTATATTTATTCCACAAAAACCCCTGTGGCCTGCATGCGATTTTATCATTAGCTGGCAAGGTAATTTCAGGGCCTAGTTCTGTAATCATTCCGTGAGCAATACTCCCATTGAAGCTAGTATGTTCTGCATGCAAAGCAGCTACCAATTCAGGTTCCCTATAATAAAAAGGCCTTTTTCTGTTTTAACTATTGTGGAACATTAGTGACAATACAAAAAAGGAGAAAAATTACAGTGCAATTCTTTATATGAGTTATTTTATACTATGACAAAATATGAAAGTGTGCTTGGAAACACAATCTACACAAAGTATTTCCTATGAGATAAGTGACAAGCTTTTTTTTGTTTGTTTCATTTATTAAAACTCAATAGAATACAAAATATTTTGTTAAAATAGGAAAAAGAAAACTTTGCAAAAATGATAAATGATTGGCCAAGATTTAGAAATGACCAATATGCCTAAAGGTCACAAATATTAATATTTTGCTTTCTTTTGATTTCTTAAAAACATGTAAAAAGCCAAAACCATCCAAATCAATGAAGCTTCCAGGATTCACCCAAGTAAAGATGTTGATAATATGTTTTTGTGCAAGATGTATACGACTCCTTTGTATCATGATCCCCCAAACCATATTGAATAAAACAGCTATTTCCAAGACCAAAATATTTTAATATAATATTTAGATGCTAATATAGATGCAGAAGGAGAATAAACTGTTTTTAACTTCACTAAAGCAATGAGAGAGAAGCTTTAGTCATAAAGGTAGATCATAAAATCCCACTCTTTTAGCTAAGTAACAAAAAGCCCGTCTCTATAAATAAAATCGATAAATGGAATTAAACTTTAAATTTTCACTGAGTTGGAGACATCTAGTCTCTGATAGATATACTAATGCACAAGATACAAGATAACATGATATGCAATGCCACCTCCTTCATATAATATCTGGCAAAGTAAATGCTGTTACTATAATAGAACTCACTGAGGCTTGATTTGTCATCGTGTTATGCCAGTTGATAATTTGGTGTGGAAGCATCAGCTATTGCCATGAAAAAACACAGCTAGAAAAGAAGTCACTTCAGAGAAGGAAATTATCACGTCCCCTTAGAGAGGCAATCAAAGGCACTGGATTAGGGACACTGGAAAAAGGTTTCATTCCTTTCTGCTCGAGTCATGTAACAGTCTCTGGGGAAACCTAAGTGGTCAATGATAATATATAAATGCATACACGCATATACTTGCTATGGTTACTTATCACATATGTGAGATTATAAATCAGTAACTTATGTCACTAGACTCTTAAAGATGCAACAGCATCCATTCCTGGGAACAACTGGAACCTGCCACACCAAAGACACTTGCCTCTATACTGCTCGTTACAGAGCATTAGTATATTATATGTCTGTCCAAACAACTTCTGGGAAAGAACTAAGAAATCAAGTCCACAACCGCTCAAGATGCTTCTCCTCACAGGTGGAAAAAAGCAAAGTAAAGCATTTCCCCTTTAAAATAAATGAGAACTCTTCATTCTCCTTTTACCATTTATTCACTCTTTGTTTGTCAGAAAGAGGCTCAGCTTTTACCACATGAGAAGGCAAGACACAGAGAAAGCCACATTCGTATAATCACAAAAACTGTGCTACTTTTCAATTACTTTTAACAGAGCTCCTCAATCACTGGCACTAAACGAAGCCCTTTCCCCTGTCTCACAATAGGTTGAGGATCCTGCCATATTAGAAAGTATCATTTTTTAGAAGTTAGGTTTGATTTTATTTCCCCAGGCTCTGCTCTACATCTTACTTCTTGCAGTTTTTATTCAAACCCTTTGGAAAAAAAAAAAAAGAAATCCCACCTCTGAGAGACTGAGAATGCTGTGTCTTGCGAGCATTTACTGCAAGATAAGTCATCTGCCTCAGTCCCCCAATTCCTTCCTGGTATATTCATAAAAGGAAAGTTGCATCCAGTGTGAGGACAAAAAAAAAAAAAAGGCAGATTTATCCTTTCCCCACTTGCCCTACAGGTTTTGCTCAATCCGTGATGAAGCAACTGAAGGGAATTGTTCTGCATTCCTGCAAACCTACAGCTCACACTCACTGAAGCCGAGATTTGCAGCAAGTGTAATTATTTAGTGTTTGGCCACATGACTCCTCCCGACTCCCATTATATCAGCTACACATTTTTGACATGGAAAACATGCAAAATTTCTGAACTCTTTTGTGAGGGGGGGAAATGCCATCTAATTAGACCACATGTGCAGAGAAGCATCTGGCTCAGCACGCAGCAGTTTACACAGTGCCTCGAGTTGTCCTGGAGACAAGCACATGACCCGCTCAGAGCTGCAACTCTGGGGCACGGATCCAGATGCACTTCTAACATATTCTGACAGAGAGCAGATGGGCAGATATGAGCTGGGCCAAAAATGCCAGCTCTGCTCCCCTCCAGACCCACATGCCCTCAATGATGATTTTTATCTTGTAAAAGTCCTCCTCATCTGCCCTGGAACCTCAGGCTTTCTCACCTAGGAAGCAGAACTAAACCTGCCAAGATTTCAGTCAGAAGAGTCCACAAACTTCAATCCCATTTATGTAATAGTTATAAGGAGCACTAACAATTGACAAAATATTATCCAAATATTTGAAAAATCACTCATTTTGATGCTTTATTTTGGCATTCAATTCAAACTGCATTAATGGAAAAATGCACATGAATTTCTGTGATTCACATGGTGCCCTATTACATCCTGGCTGGTGAGGCTTGATGCTGTTTTAATTATTAATAAAGTAAAACAAACTTTGCTCTACATATTCATAAGAATTGCTAATAATGATGACTATTATTGCGGTGATCTCACAGCTTGGAGACCCTATTTTCAGTTTCTTAATATTCTTTCAACTGTATGAATACATGTTTTCTATTCCAAATTCCTTTTTAGCTTTAATGCATTAGTTCAAATTAGCTCAGCATTCTGCTAAGAACATCTTCAAGGGAAACAATCTCACAACACTGGCTGAAAAGCCCTATTGCTCCACCCAGGCATTGAACGCGTCTTGCAGGAGGCACACGATCTTCTATTCATTTTACAAGATGAATTTCCAGGAAAAAAAAATTCCTTTGCTCAAACTCCCTCAGAAAGAACCACTACTTGTGACCACAGTTGCCTGCAGACTCCAAGCATCCTATAGCCCAAGATTTTCTCTGCAATTGCTTCACCTGGCGCAATGACAGGCCAGAAGAGGAGAAAGCCAGATGAATAAGCATGAAGCAACAGTAAAAGAAAACACTCGCCACCTGCCTGCTCCATCTTCAAGGAAGCCAACTACTCCTCAGAACTGGATTATATTCTTTCTGGTGCCACAGATACCTACATCATGGATGCTAGATATTTTCACGCTAGGCATTTCCCGCTGAAAATTCAAGAAAGCTGGCTACTGTGGAAAAGTTACTAAACAACCAACAAAGTATTTGCACTGAGAAATTAGCATTTTGAACTTTCCCAATTACAAACTAGGATCAGCACTGACTTGAGTTGCCTTTTGAGCAATGTGATAAATGCACATACACATTTGCTCTACGTGGGCATAATCGCTTTGACCCAAATGCACATGCAAAAATATTACATAGCTATTTTAGCATTAAAACAAATAAACAATAAAAAGAGTTATGAAATATCAAGAAATTTAAACACTAACATGTACCAATGAAATTTAAACACTAGATATTTACCAATAATTGCTATAGCTAAGAATCACACCAGAACACTTCATTAGCTTAGTCACTGTCTGCTACTCTGATTGATTTCTACATGCGTATTTTTCCATATTTTAATTTTAGCAGTACAAAATTACATTGCCCCAAATGCAAAAGTTGCTTATTTAAAGAATGAAACTTGCCTAACAGTGTTCTTAGTTCTGAAAATGCAATATTTGACATTCAACAGCAATTTAAACTCATCTTTCAGGGTTAAACAAAATACTCAGGAACTTTGAAAAACATTTTGTCACATACAAAAAACCACACACACAACACACCCAACTTCATTAAGCGTAAAATTTTCGAGTGCTTAGATTTATACCCTATAGAAATACTTTCAAAGCTTAAAAACAATTCCTAAGGTGCTAAAGAGTTAATACTTTGTACTGTGGTCACTGTAAATAAGCACAATTTCAGCTAAGCAATATTGCTGTCAGAGACACAAGGCTTTGCAGGTGTGGGCAATAATTAAAGGTTTCAGCACATCTACCTGGGTGAAGTATTTTTGCCTCCTATTCCAAGGAGGAAGCCCTCTCTGTGGAGAGCAGAAGAGCTCATTAATGAGGCTAATTAGGTGTAAAGGGGGTAGAGTCTGGCATCAGCTGCAGCTTATAGTAGCTAATCATTAAGCTCTGTAATCTCTACCCCAGAACAGCAGATGATCATGTTCCTAGGTGACTGATGTTGCTAAGAAAATTTCCAGCACCTGAGTACCTGACCAAATACTTTTTGGTGAGGCTAAAAATTCCCTTAACCCTCCACACGCCAGACAGTGAAGGCGACATCATTTCTTCCCTCATCAATTTTCTCACAATGGATATCCAAAGAGATTTGAACTTGACATGAGGTCTATAATGAGATTTATTTCAGAATTTAAAAAAATCAATGCCATCAACAGTGTATGGAAGGAAGGCCAGTAAATAACAGTTGGTAGAGCAACACACAAGAAGAATAGAGAGATGAGCAATAATGCTCAAAAAGGAGAGATCACATATACCTCCTAAAGGTTTGTGAGTTCTCCTTGTAATTTCTTTGCATAAAGTACTGAGGATAGTTACAATACCACAGGGATGAAAGCCTTGTTAATAAATATGTAAAATAAGGATTTCATTGTACTCATCTAATTTGAAATGAGAAAAAGGACATAATTTCCATGGAGAGAGAATACATGAAAGCAGAGCTCAGTCTGGAACTTGTTTTGTAAAATGAATTGCAGGGATGGCAAACTATTCCAGCACCTCAACATGAATTTGAGTTGATCAGGCAGAACAGACCCTTTACTGGCAACCTGCTACTGTCCTTTTTTTTCTCCACCTGAAGCAGCAGATTTGAATAAAAAATTTTTAGATTCAAATTCAACAAGAAATGGAGTATTTTTCTACTGCAATTATTTTATTGCCTGATGGTATGGCTTGTAGTAGATCCTTGAATGACTCGTGAATGAACACTAAAGCAGAATCTCTTAAGGACATTAATTATAACGCTTGAGTTATCATTAAAAGAGGTACTTTTTAAAAGGTGCATTTTCATACTGACCAAGAAACTAAGCTACAATTTTGTATACGTCACCACATTGCAAATATTATTAAATCAGCATATTTAGCAGATCCTTATTGTAACTAGAATGAAAAAAAACCCTCAGTTTCCTCTGTTTCTGTTTACTAACTGAAATGTTTAAGGATTAAAAAGAAAAATGCCTTGCAAAACCAGAAAGATGAGCAAGTACCACTGAGGTAATAAAGGCTCAAGTGTATTTAATACAAACTCCGTTGTCTCCATGTTACCTGTGGACTTGGAGACGCACAGATTAAATAACATGAGCTGCTCAGAGGTGGCACTGGCTCTCATTATAATCAGGGATATGGATGCACACGTCAAGATAAACGACACCGGTAATCCAAGACTCCTCTTAACACCAAAAGGAAAAAAATCTCCAATAACAACTAGCACCTTCTCTTACAACAATACAGAAGTCAGTTGAATTGGATGATAAAAATGCTTTATAGCCAGCATCGTATTATTTTTAATAATTCTGCAGATGTATCAAAGACAAAAACACATTGGGTAATACAGGTTTTTACAAACGCCTTGAGAAAAGCCCCCTTCCCCAGTCTTGAACACACCGTAGCTTTAGCTTCGTCTACTCTAGAATGACATGTGCACAAGAAGTTTTCAGATGGGTATAAAAAGTACTCAACACCGAAGGTGTAGCACAGTTTCTTAAACAGAAACATCATCTCTTCTGAAAGACAACTGTTACCAAAATACCTCAGAATGCCTGAAATGGAGATGGGATGGGCGAGCCTTGTCCACTCGGCATCTGAAACAAGTTCTTGCTTTTTCTTTTTTACTTTACTTTATGACAAGTTACATAATTCTCTAGCAACATCTCATTTTCAGTGGTTGATACCCAAATATAGGATAAAGAAAAAAAATAAATGACAAGAGAAGAGCTGAAAACCACAGTTTTAGAACACAAGGGCCATAACTGATCCCAAGAAAAGTCCATCTGCCTGGTGTTCTGTCTCCAATGTAGTCATAAGCAGACGTTCAGGAAAGACCAGGAAGGTAGGAAGCCTGAATGTTATTTCACCCCTCAGACTCTATCAGACCAAGATCTTAATCTCAAGAAATTTACTGAGTCTGCTGTTGCTTGTGTATTAAATAAACCCAAACAGAGGCCTCTCCCAAGTATCTCTCCAATCTCCCCCAAAATCAATACAAACTTCCTCAGTATCATTCGATAAAGTGCTCGGCAGGATTAGTACCTATTGTACAAAGAATAGCTCTTTCTCGTTTATGTCAAACCTTCGCTGTTAGAAACCTCACTTGATTGGCCCTGTTATTTTTTATACTGGAAGAGACAATGAGAAGTCACTCCCCATCCTCCTCCAAATTGTCAGGGAGACCTTTTCTTGTAAATAATGCTACAGAATTGTCTGACATTCACAGTTCTCCAGTATTCGAATAACCAGATCAGGCATTTCATGGGGGATAATGTGCAAAAATGGTGTCTGTAAGCAAGAGCTAAGTGTGTTTAGCAATCAGGGTAAGTACATACAAGCATCTGAAAGAAACAGAGGAAAGGGCAAAACAGAACTATATTGCATTTTAGTCAACGGTAACAAACTCTGTTTCCCTAAAGTCTAACTCCCCACCATGACCATATATGTCCCAAGGTTGGTCTGCAGAGACAAGAAAAACTGGTCAGAGGAGTGATTCCAAGATTTGGCACTATTTCTGCATTGTTTTACTGTTCCTGACAAGTGCTCCATTGTTTCTTAGCCATGTACACACTTCATTTCAGTAATTAGCTGTCAGAGCGGGCCCAACAGCAACTTAGTATTGTCTGCTCAAATCATATTAATGAAATGCAATCCACTCAAATGTCCTGAATGCATATCTGTAATTGCATTAAATAGAGAGGCTGGGACATCAGCAAACTTCAGCTTCTGAACAGGGCATTATGATCAAGTGCGTTAATCCATTATTTCTTAGGGATTTGACAACCAATTAATATTACAGGGCTTCCTATACAGCAATAAGGACTGATGATCCAACATTATTTTAATATTTTTTTAAAGCATAAAAAGTGACTTTTCAGACTCTGGGATATCAAAGTAAAAGCTGTGCAAAACATTTGTGAATACACCTCCCTTAAAGGCAGAAAAGCAAGAGCTGCAGGTTGCAGCATTGCAAAAGTAGTTTTTGTATTTAAAGATTCAGTATCTGTATGTTGAAACCTACACTGAGCATAAGTAAAATTAAATAAAACCCAAGATCCTTATCAAATATATCAGTTTTTAAGACTTCTTATATGACTATTAGAATCAATGCTCCCAAAGAATACAGAATGCAATCGATTACTTCTGGCTGCAAACGGATACTTGTCAGTCGAGTCACTATACCATTTTCTCCATTTTCTGGTTCATGCTCTCCATCACCAAAGACTTTTCCAAAGAACAGAATTTGGACAAGATGAAAAACAAGAAACAAGAAAAACACGTAAGGGAAATATCCTGTGGGTATAATAGTCTTTGGAAAAATTTCATGTCAGTTATGCCTGTAAAATTGCTATTAAAATTTAATTAAAATTGAGCACAATAAGCTATGACAAGATAATAGATGGGAAACGTAGCTTTAGGGCAGAGTGAGGATATCCAGAACTCTGGCTAGATGCGATGCTTTATTTTTGGTTATGTTTGGCAAATATTCTTGAGATTTCTGAAACACATCTTAATTATAATGATCTACAGAAATTCACAGAAGAGAAAAGAATAGCACTGCATTTCAGTTAACTCAAGATCTGCCACATATGCCAAATAAGTAAGAGATTTTTAGGGCTCCAGTACCACCTAGTCCTTAATTTCATTCATGTTCACACCCACATCACAGAACACTCTTTTTCAACTAAAAAGCCCCTGCAAGCCCCTCCCAAACCATTAAGTATTTTGTGACTTATCCGCAAATAAAATTAATTTATTTCCTCACACAGGTAGAAATTCTTTGAATATCATCTACCTCCATAGTTGAAGGTAACAATCAAATCTGGTGCCACACAGACCTGAAGCAAAAGTAGACAAAAGCCTTGGGAATGACTTTGACTTAGGGAAATCAATAGCCCTTTATTGGAGACAGCTTCTTTGCTCTCCCTGGAAACTCACTTGAAGAGAGCTGGAATGCAATTTATTCAACATGTAAAGGAGAATGCATGATTAAGTGACATTTGGAAGAGAACAGATATTCCAAACATTAGCTTAAAATCCCCAAATGAGGGGATGCAACATATGTATGTTCTTAAAATTTTGATCAAGAAGTCCTCACTATTAATTGGAAAGCCACTGCTCTAAAACAATATGTATTTATAGTTTCATAGATTCGTTTGGGGAGAATATTTACACACCTGCTACAACTAAAAATTATTTACCTCAAGCATGAACTTCCTTGATTAGATTCAGCTTCTGTAACAAGTAACTTAAAAGAACCCACCACTTTCTGAATAATGCTGGTTAGATGCTTTTAATTACAGTTACTACCTTGACAAAGTATAAACGCCACAGCCAAACAGCATTATTCACTATCATTCAACAGAGACTGTAACTCGTCTCATATGATTTTATTACCAGAGACACAGAAGCCATTTAATATTTTTTAAATTTCAGGCAAGAAACGAAGGTAAGCGACAGCATTCCCATTCTTTGACTGCCTTCAAGTGTGAAGTATAAAATGCTCCTGTATGTAAGAAGAAAGCATCTTTAGATAAAAGTGTTCTTTATTTTGCATATATTCTTCATGGAGAATATGTAATAAATTATTAGTTGATAAATGGGGGATGAACTTCACCTATACAAGTACAGACGGATCCTGAAGAAAGGCAAACTAATCACATTTGTAATCCTTACAAATTAGTTTCATTTTCACCATTAATCCTCTCTAAGAAAAAATGTTCTAGAGGTATAGATTTTTACTACTGCTTGGAGAACTTCACCAAAAATAATTCTTTGATATATCTTCCTTTTCATTAAACAGCAGGAACAAGCAATGTACATGTACCATTTACAGCTTTTAAAGTGCATTCAGAGCAAAACTATGCCACCTTCATTTCCACATTACTTTTAAGAATCTGATATAAGTTACTATCTGTGTGTAATATTTAATGCCAAATAGGTGCTTGAAGAGAGTAACGTCAATGACAGGTTTGACACTTTTAGAATGAACAACATATATGTATGCATATATAAAACAGGCAAATAGTTACTCACACAAGATCTGCTATAAAATTTTCTTACTATATAAATCACAAAACTAAATACTGCATCAGAAATTATTCAAAAGAGCGCTACATTTGGACACAAAAGTAACCTTTAAGGAGTTAAAATGTCCTCAACTACAAGTCAAGTTGAAACTTATTTAATTAGGTTCTGTATTTGAAAAAAAATGAAATAAATTCTTTCATTAACTAAACCAAACTCCCTTAAAGGCAACAATATGTTCCCTCTCTGTCAGGACAGAGCGCAATGAAATCTTTATTTTAATTGGGGTTAGCTAAGGGGCCATTTGGCTTCAGATGCTTTGTTTATCAGCCCTAAGCTTTACAGCTTAGCCAGTACTTGAAATATTTTATTACAGAATGATTTCATTAAAAAAAAATAAATTAAAAAAATACACTCTTCCAAGCAGTCTTATAGAGAGATAATTTTGAACGTGCATTTTGAAAATTGGAAGTCCAAGTCCAAGGTATTTCAAAAGAAAACACTGATTTCCTTTTGCATTATTGTGATATAGGTCTCCTTTATAAATGCCCTGTTCTAATGGTTTCTGCATCATGCCCTTCCCTAAGCAACCCAGCAAAGATGCAACTGTAGAACAATGGATCTCTCCATGGTGATGACTATGGTGAAGCAACCAAACACACCTCATTTTTGTATTGTGTCACAACCACACTTCCTTTGTTCTGGACACCGTTTCAGAACCCTTCACATTGTATGGATTTCCATTTCGTAACTAACTGGTGCTGCAGGAAACAAGGAAGACTCTCTGCAATGCATGAGAACTCGGAGACAAACCTTTCGTGAGAATAAAAATCATGCTGTGTATAAAACTCATTCAAGGCCACAGCTTACCTTCCATGTTTTTCTAAACAGCTTTTAACTTTCATATGAAAGCCTTGGAGTCTTGGACCTGAAAAGCTTGGAGTTGATCAATTTTAAAACAAAGAAAATGAATTCTTATTCAGTAGATGACACCTTTCTCCTGTAATAAACTAATTTACAAATATCAGACATCTTCAGTAATACAGTTACTGAAAATATTATGGAAAACAGCTACCACAGGAAAGGACGGTGAACAGGAACTCTACAAAAACACAGCCCCAGTTCATTCCAAACTGCAGCTAAAATTAATGAAGTTATCCAGAATAATTTCCTGCTTTATTGTGAGGATCAACCTTAGACTGGATTTTGGATTTATTCCTTATTAAACCTTGAAGCCTTAGGAGTGTTCCTAAAACTAAAATAAAATGGAAAAAGAAAAAAAAAAAAAAGAGAACTCCAAAACTAATTTCCACAAATGAAATACAGTATTATGATATTTGCATATTCTTTTCTCCTGTGGTATCACTCTAATTTGATCTGTCAAAGAGACTTACTTTTTTCCCAAAATTATAAAAACTATTTCTGATAATTTCTAGTTGTCTTCTGGAGGATATTGGCGTTATGTTGCTCATATATACGTTACATATCACAGCACACTACATACATTATTTAAGATATAAAAACTATGCCAATAGTATTTTATTAAGTCCAGTTTAAGAATTTGGTTTTATTTTTAAAACAAACTTACTTACTTTTTTTTTTTCAGAAATAAAAGCATTGTTGCTGACTCTGACAGAATAAAGCTTAATTCAAACAAATCATTGAGTTCTGTGCTTCATGTTTATGCTACCTTAAAGAAAATATAACAATTTCAAATTAAATGTATTATTCATAATTTTTAAAATTTTTTTTCTAGCTAGCTTTTTGCATACCTTCTCTGTACGGTTCCCTCGTGAGAACTATAATAAAATGAGCTGCTTCTGCAACTTCTCAGCTGGTATTTTGATTTGAGAGTAATCACCGTTTTCTCTACAGTCTTCATACAATTTATGTCCTGATCATCTAACAAATAAGTAAAAGCCTTAAACTGACATCAATATGTATACTTTTCTCTAACAACGCAAACTAATTGTGTATCTCTAAATGAGAAAAATGTTTATAAAAAAAATCTAGCGAATATACCAACTATTGAGTTCAAAGCAAAGACACCACATGTGTCTAAATAAATATCAAGGAAGTGTCAGAGGTAAATGAGGAGAGACCAGGTGAAGTGTGTGTGATGTGTTAATTGTATTAAAAAAAATAATAGAGCAAGACAGAGAAACTGAACTTCCAATTATCATAATGGTATCTACTTCACAACACATTTTCAAACTTGAAAGAGACATTTTAAACCATAGGAATTCTGAGCAGAATACCTCCAGCTGTGTTCTGCATAAATCTTGCA
Organism: Ciconia boyciana; assembly: GCF_034638445.1. Lineage (NCBI taxonomy): Eukaryota > Metazoa > Chordata > Aves > Ciconiiformes > Ciconiidae > Ciconia > Ciconia boyciana. The sequence continues at coordinate 1,847,671 of NC_132951.1, read as the reverse complement.
CGCTGTACATACACAGTTTATTTCAATACCAAGTAAAGTTACGACTTACAAAATGCATATTTCAGTCACAATAGAATATCTGTCATTGCCAAAGCTGCTACTCATTGAATGAAAGGAACAGAAAACAATGAATTAAATTAGAAAAAGATAAGAAAAGACGGAATCTTTTCATTTGATGTTGAAGTAGCGTGTGTTTTAAAGAACAACGAATTTATCAGCCTGCTGCAGAGTTTATATTTTTGTGCCCCCCAAAATAGAAGAAAGAAGAAAAAGGTGGTCCTCAATGCTAAATTAATTTTTGCCTATATAGCATTTTGGTGATGAGCCAGAATTTATCTTTCACTAATGCTCTGCCCCTACCAAAATCAACATATTTGTGAAAAAAAGTTGCCCAATTCTCTGATGATATGCAAGAGCCAAACCAGAAAAGGGGCTTAGTCCCCTTCCATATTTTCCCTTTCCAGAAGCCTTAAGCAAGTAACAAGTACGCCATGAATACCCAGGCACGCAGTACCCCCATCCCTCCCCAGGACTGAGGAATCAAGACGACAGCAAGCGCACTACTGAAGCTACGCTCACATGTGATTTTGCTAAGCCCCAGGGCAGTATCAGAATATCTCAATGGGATTCTGAAGAAAAGTAGAACTCCAAATGATAGCAGGTCTCCTATGCTGTCTGCCATGGAAAGGCATCAAACTGAACTGTCTGTTATGTCAAGCATACAAATGTCTCATTCTGTCTTTAAGCCTAGCATTTTAGGCTTTCATTGTATGAGCTCTATCACCTATCTATGCAAATCATTACAAATAATTTTGATTTACTGCCTTTCACTTTACTCTTTTTGTGCTATAAGAGTACAAACTCCAGTTCATACACATATGAATATAATGTGCACAGTGAAAGACCAGAGCGGCACGATTTTTCTATGATGAAGCTCTATTAGTTTGTTCCTAACCTGATTAAATATTCCAATTTTTATCATTATTTCATCAAGTTTGCCTGCTACTGAAGTCTACCTTAGAAATCCAAATACCAAGATCTCTTCTACCATCTCCTTTCAAGGGAAGTAATACTTTCTGTTCAATTGTACAGCTGCTTATACCAGTGAGAATGTAAATGTCACTCTTTCCCTATCTGCCTGAACCATCTTTTGGGGCAGGGTTTTTTAGTGTTTTGGGGGTTTTTTGGGTTTTTTTTGTTTGGGTTTTTTTTGTTTGGTTGGTTGTTTGTTTTGTGGTTTGGTTTTGGTTTTTTTTTTTTTGTGGAGGGGTGTTGTTTTGGTTTGGTTTTTTTTCTAATACCAAATGCAACTTATTTCCAGCTCATTTAAAAAACACACAGTCACTGAGTGCCTTACACAGAAGCTGAATTCAACGGTCATGTTATTTCATGCTTGGTGTTTGTTTACTTGCTTCATTGTTCTACTCTAAGTCCCCTGCGCTTTATTAGTTCAGGAAATATCTTCAACTTTTCCTGCATGGCAGTGTTTGTACACTGCTTCATTGCTTGCTGAGGCTGTGCACTCTCAATTATAAGTAAAGTATCAGGAGAAAACACAATAAAAAGACAGGCAAGAGTCAGTCTAAAACACACAGACAAAGGCTTGAAACAAATTGAGAAGAAATAAAAACAAGTGTACGAAACAGCACAAAAAACAGAGAATCAGGTGTGAAAGGCACAGACGAATCATTTACCAGTTGAATGTACAAATCCTTCCACAGTAAAGCTGCAGTATCACGGAGCTGCTCCTCACTGTACAACCTTCCCTGGTAATAGGAAGATTTAGAGGCTTTTGAACAAAGCTACTTTTATTTCTGCAGCACCAACACAGCAGACACACAGAGTGACCCCATCCAGTCTGATGGCTGAACATACGATTTCTATGGAGGCTGCAATGTAACTTATAGAATGAAACACAAGATACTTCTCTCCAGCTTGCTCACAGCTTCCAACAAACTAAGATACCCCCAAAACTTAAATGTCAGCATGAAAGAGGCAAACATTAATAATCTCCAGAGCAGTCCTGTGAACATCAGCATTCTGAAAACCACATTCAAAGGAACTTAACATTTCATCTGTTATTGCTGTTAGTGCACTACAAGATGCAGCGCGCACGATCCCTTACTTTGGGCCATGTTTCTAGACTGAAGTACAAAACCATCCCCATTTGGGGGGGGGGGATGGGGATTTGTTTGTTTGTTTGTTGTTTGGGGGTTTTTGGTGGTGGTGGTGCTATTGGTGTTTTGGTTTGGTTTTGGTTTTTGTTGGTTTTTGTTTTTTACTTTAACACATATGATGGACAGGAAAGTTTGACTGTATCTTTTACAGCAGAAATGCCATATTCAGCAGAGGTTCATGCTAACTTTCTCAAATATTTTTTATTACCTTTCCTTCAGAATCTTAGTTTCCCCCCCTAGTGTTGCATACAGAATTATACACCACAGTATCTTATAACAGTTTGGAAATTACAAAACAATTCTATTTACTACATAACAGACTGCTATAAGAGATTAAAGAGAATGCCTTTTCAGTTTCATTAACATATGTATATCTCAACAGACTTAGATGTAGAATATTAAATGCATTTTGAAGAACAGTAAATGCTTGTTAGAAAAAGAGCCATTTTTAAGGTTTAAAACAGCAAAAGCAAAAGCTGAAACTTGTCTATAGGAACAGTAACTCTCTGAGACAAACCACAGCAACAGGATTGAAATGAAAACAAAAACCACACAGAAAACAAACAAACAAACAAACTGTCTTTCCCCAATAGATCTCTTTCAGTCAGTGATTTTGAATTCTGGGTAGTATGTCTGCTAGAACACTTTCCATATATAGTAAAACATAACAATAGTTACAGGTAGCTTCTAAGTGAGATTGTCAAAAACTAGGGTCTTCAAAATGCCACAAAGCACAGAATCTTCACACTAGGACAAAAAAGTCTTAAGTTTCAGTTCCAGAATATACAGAAATTCAACTAATCTCCATTTTTATCATACAAACATCAGGTTTTACACACTGTCAATGCCACTGTCATTGCCTACTCCTATCTCTTAGTAAAGTCATCAGGATGAGATTTAGAAATTACCATCATTTAGGCACTACTGGACTGTCTATACAGGCATATATTTGAGAGTTAATAGCAACTGAACAGGAAAAAAGTAAAGATAGGTGGGAGAAAATTCCTACTAAATACACATCAGCACTAACTTTAAAAGAAGCACAATAAAATTGCAAGTAAAACAAAAAGCTTCATTTTATATGCTTCTGCTCACTGTTTCTCCTACAGTTTGGGGGGTTTTTTAACAAGTTTGTACACATGTAATATAAGCATTAGTTATCTTCCTTCTTCATTTTTTTCTATATATGGACAAACACTCCCAAAACCCTGACCTATTGAGACAACTCTGGTGAAAGGGAAGGATCTACTCTGTATACAATGTATACCTTTAAAATATGCATGTGGAAAAAAAAAAAAAAAGCTATGCAAAAGATGGTTATGTAGAGGAAGTAACTGGGATGTGGCAATTACTGGGAGTTAGAAACAACTATTTACTCTTCCACTGAATAACTTAAAAAAAATAATTCACCATGGCAACAATCATACTTCATAGCAGATAAAGCACTGAATGCTACAAAGCCTTTTCAAAATGAATTATGCACCAGTATGTAACATGCACTTTTTTTATGTTACTGCACACATATTCCAACAAAATTTCCTTTTGGACTCATCTGGCATTTGCTTTTTTACTCTGCACCACACATCATCTACTTTTCTGCCTTCTGTCCCGCTCAGATCTCATGAATCTGGAATTGTTAAAGGAATTTATAGTGTTAGTCTGGGCAAGGGGTTGATATAAAATAATTAATACAATGGCCTTATGTCATGCCATCACACTGCTGCTTTAACGTCTTCCTGAGAAATGTATCAATTTGTGTTACTGGTATCATGGTATCATGAATCCGTAAAGCAAAAATCCTTAGTGGTGTAAAAACCTAAAATGGATAAGTAAACTGTCCTCTTAAAACACTTTGAAACTCCCACTGTTGTAGGAGACCTAAATATCTATGGGACTAATCTTAACTTTACCTTCCTTGGCTGTGACTTTAAACAGAGGTAAAGAGTAACAGCTTTCTTATAAAGTGCACACAGTTCTTGGCCAGCAAATAGACGCTGCCAGAGCAACATCAATACTTTAGTTCGTTATAGTTAGCTACAGTACCCTGGATAATAAGAAACCATTCAGAGCTCACACGAGGAACAACTCTACCAAGATTGATGAGACGTTAAACATAATATCCTGGGATAGTAGGAAATTGCAACCATGCAAGTGGATTTGTGAAAAAATATTTACTTTTGTCGAAGTAAGATAGTAATTCAGTGGCTGCACCAGTGTATTGATACCAAGGAGAGTAACAGCTGTTAAGGCAGATTCTCTAGCAAGAGGTTACAACAAATACAGGAAAGTACAACATTAATTTTTAATGGATGCTTGTCAGGCTGTGTCCTGTCCAGAATGCAGGTGCATGCCTTTTAAAAATGCCTTTTAACTGTGAAGTTGCACCTCATTTCCTAAAAAATTTTGAGGAACTTTTACGTCTCATTTGAAAGAGATCCCATGTCCCAAGGTTAAAATTTAGAATAATTACTCAGAAACATTAAAGTTTCTAGAATTCAGTTGTGCAGTATCTCAGCAGTATAGCACGATCAAGTGTATGGAAAGATCCATACCATGATATTGATAATACAGCGGCTCCAATTCTGAGGAAGGAATTCATAACAGGGTTGGAATCAAAACTCATATCTACTAACAATACAGAAGGCAGCAACACATCTTAAGTATATTGCATTGCGAGATCTTTACATCAATACAATGTTGGAAAAAAGAACTGGAGAGCATTCTCATGCTTCCTCCTCACAGACTGAGTGCTGCCGTTGGTACTTGATGTAGGTGGGATCAGGTAGGCTGCGTCCACTGCAGACACTGAAGGATGCGATGGCCAGCTAACCCCACAGGAGAGCACAGTGGTCAGTGCCAGTGTCTCCAGAAGGTATGGACAGACAAGTATGGACAGACAGCAGCATAGGCATATGGCTGCAGCATGGATAATCAAACGAGTGCTATCTTTATTAGAAAGGATAATAGAAACTGTCAAAAGAGAACAAGGGGATAAAATGATTCTCCAGAAATGTCGTTACACTGCTGCACGAAGGCAGGGAAGTTTTTCACTTTTTTCAAGAAAAAAAAAAGTTGGACACCTTTTTTTAATTATACACCCCTTATGAAAGTATAATGTCCTACACTTCCCTCAGATGTCCCTACATGGTTCCAGAACTATGGCAAAACCACAAACTGAAAAGGCTTATTACATTATTTCCTTAAGTTGAATTGAATGTTATGTTGAAAAAGAAAAGTTAACTTTTTACTTCCTCCTATTCATAATGGCTTTTTTCCCCACTGTTGCTCAAATTGCATCATATTAAGAGAAAATTTGTATCAAAGTTACAATTATGAAAAATGGTAGTATGTTGTCTTCTCTATTTAGAATCCAAATATAAATTATCAGGCTTTGACACGACAACAGAACTAAGGCAGCGATGTATACATAAAAACACTTATACATACATCCAGTGTAGTTCAGCTAAAGCGGTTAGAAAACTGGAATATATAATACATATATGAGTTTCAATAAATAGTTTAATATTAAGATTAGAAAACATTTTGTAATGTTTTAAACACATTGTTGTCCACTTCACAAATTAACTTCACAAGTAACTTCACCAATGAAAGCACATCAAAAGCGTGGAACTAGAAAAGTACATTGACTCTGCCTCTGAGCTTTTCTGTTTACTCTTAAGTGGATGCATCTAAAGTATATTTAGGTTAAATTTAAACCAAATCAATTCAGAACCATTAAAGTTAATAAAAAATTATCCAGTTATACAATTAATGGTTGCTCAGGCTAATAAACCTGAATAAGATTGAATAACTAACCATGAAGACATAAAAGAAATTAATTGATGCTTCATTGAAGAGATTAATTCATTATCAGTAATTCCCAACGCATTCAGGTTAGTACCAACAACTCTCTGTGATCCTAGTTCAATCTGAAAGATGCAGGTTATGTAGAAATTTTTACAGTATGATAATGGTACATAACACAACAGTTTACTAAAAGTACAATCCCCTATCAGAATCACTGCAGTACCAGTAGTTACTTAAAATGGTTATGTTTCATTATTAGCATCTTAAAGCTTCAGTAAGCTCCCAACTACTATTCCATATGTTTTAAATGTAATTGAAAAACAGTGGATGTTTTAAACTACAACAACATATTTCCTCAGTTTGAGACGGAGGTAGACAGTTTCATTCTTGTGGGAAACATCACAAAACAGCACACCACTATTTTCAAGGAATCTGCAAACAGTGAAAGTTACTGGACAAGCCTTTCCAGGAGTGAAAGCAAATTTTCAATTAAAAAAAAATTTCAAAATCCCTCTATAAAGTATTAATCAATAATAAGATGCTAAAGTAATATTTTTCTGTATTTTTTTCATTTTGACGTTGATTTCAAAATGTCCTCACAAACAATTTAATTACACTTTTAATACCATCACAGCTCCCTTCGCCCTCTTCCCCCCCCAGTATTTTGAGGGTTACTTTGTTTAGAAACAGTGCAAAATTTGATACTTAACAAGTATCCAGCGACCCCCCTTAGCACTGGACAGAGATCACAGCACTGTTATTACTGCAGACCAGTTCATTCACAGAGAGAAGGGCCTCAAGGAGAGCAAAGCAATGAAAGATTTTGCTGGGCAGACCTCAAGAAGATGGTATGAGCCAAATAATAAGGAATATAGTTCTTGCTACAAGTAATGCAACTATATGAATTGTTTCACCTCCTCAGAGACATTGCCACAAATCAGAGATGTTGTTGCCACAGACTGGCACATACTGGAAACACTCACAGGTGTTGCAACTGTATAAATCTACTATAAAATAGGGAAATGGTGAATATCTAGCATATTCACAATCCACCAAAGTCAGGTTTACATGGATTTTAGAAGTGAGAGAAAGGTCTAGATTTAGGTAATATGACAATACACACAAGAAACCATTTTACAAAGAATGCAGAGTTCATCGCCCTAATAACTAGATTAATAAATTCATAACAACTGAATCAGCCTTTTAAAAACAAACCAGGACATGCTGATTCAAATCCAAAAAACCACCAGAATCTCATGCACAGACATGTCTCTTCAGTGGTGTATCAGAAATAAAATGGGCTACTTCAGCTCATGCTGCATTACATATACCTCTCACCTCAGTATACCGTGTATACTGTGCTGTGAAAGAGACACCAAATTCTACAGTGCCTGCATAAGAAATTATCAATGCAAAACAGCAAAGTTAAAGAGAAAACTACCTGCAGGAGCACTTAGATACTGGTATCTCTTTGAGTTACGAATGTTAAAATTACCCCCTCTTAATTATCCATACAAAAAGTAGCAGCACTGCAAAAGAAAAACAAGCACAGAAATGTTCACCTTACAGTGTATTTATAGCAATGAAATACAGACAAATGGAACTGAGACGTGGAAATAGAAATACCTGTTCAGAATACACAGATTTTAAAGCAAACTGCAAGTAAACAAACTTTTCAAATCTGTCAAGCTAGGAAATGTTGTATTAAGCATACACAATTCCCTTTGCAAAGCTCACTGGAGTGCCCACGTACCCAGAGAACAGACAGAAAGCTTGTCATTTGAGAAGACTGTACGTCAAACTTGGAGCCTGCTGTTAAACTATCATACCCAAGCGAGGTGAAAAAGCACCCAGATGGCTTCGGCTCGCTGTACTAGCATCCCAAACCTAAAACCGGTGCATCATATTGTCTCATACCCTACATGCTAGTGCTTTCGGGCAGCCCACACCGTGAGCTTACCTTTATTCACAGGTGTTAGGATGTTTGTTTCTTAACAAAGATTGTGAAAGAAAACCCATTAGATGTTGTCCCTAGCCACTAGGTGTCAGCAGAAGAAAGTGCACCGGCAACATCTTCGATGCGGAAAGTGGGACTCTCATTTCCCCCCTCCATCACAAATATACACACAACTATTAAGTACTGCAAACCACCTTTACACACACGTAGTAATTATACATCTATTTCTGTTGAAGATGACCTAATTTTGTGAATTAAATATTTAGAAGACGATAAAAACATTCCCTCTGCAAACAGCAAAAAATCAGGAATTTAGAAAAAAGTAATTCAAGTCAACAAAATGCTCACACTGGTGTCACTGTTAACAGTTTAAGTGATATTCATAAAGATAACAACCTGCCTCAATACAGCCAAGTAAACACACGGCTTCTAATGTGTTTTACTGTATCGCAACAGAGGCTTGTGGAGACTGTAAGTATATCACATGTAACAGATAGTCTTCCATACTTAAAAATCTGGCTTAACGCAACTACAGAAAACACATATACATAGTAGGAAACACAACTGAATCAGTTATTTTGTTACATAAATCTTATGTTAGGCTTGCAGACTATTATCTGGATATGTTTTTAATGCAAAAGTTCTAGTTACTGAAGGCCTCAGTTAGTTTATGGCAACAGCAACTCATTGATTGTCAGCGTACTGGTTCATATATACATTACATAACCTTGTATCTTTAGACTAAAAGCTTCTGAACAGAATAAGAGCTCTTACTACACTTAAGTATAATGTGAATTTAAAGTCTGCTCTGTGACACATTCTGGGCCTACACAAAATAATGAAAAATAGCTTCACACCATTTATTCCAAAAAGTCAACTCATGAGATGAGATGGTCTATGAAATTAAATTGTCTGATGAGATAAAAACTATGAAAGGAAAAAAAGCAGCAGCTTTTTCGAATTTATTTCCTAATTATCAATGATTTTAAATGAACAGTCAGATTTCGAGTTATGGGACAAAGAAGCACATCAGGTTCAGTATCGCTTATGCCCCATATTTACAACATGCAAAGGTGATAAGAGAAAAAATCCACAATGGAGGTATTTTAAAATATGTTCTTTTCCTAGAAGCTATTTATTCCATTGGCTTTCCTCTTTGCCTCAGACATCAAAATGTTTTATTTGCAATTGTTACACCAGTAACAGTTTCAAAATAATTTTTTGCAAACAGACATTAAAATTTTAAAGCAAATTATGACAGCCACTGTGGTCTTTGTGGATTCTGATACATCAATGGAGAGCAATCAAAGAGTTGCTGCATACACTCTAATATTCTTCCACTATTCAACAAGAAACTCCCGTCATTCCGTATTTATATGAGAAGACGTGTATCATGACCACCTTGAACACCCGTTAGTATATAATCTGCAAACTCAGCAAACTGAGCTAATCAGCCGACAGGAAATAACAATGAACATAATTGCTGTGTAGAAGATGGAATTACATGACAGTGCAGAAGACTATTTCAAGCGCAGCATTCAAAGTACAGCACAACAGAGAAACAACTTTAAATTGCAAGATGCCTTACTAATTGCCAGTTACGACGCTTTGTTATCAAATTACAATCCCATTTTCTTTTGTGAACTTAGCAAGTACATTCCCTAATTGTTTTACTCATTACACACTATTGTTTGGAGTTTTGCTGCATCTTCTTAAGATCAGGTTTTCCAAGGCTTCTGAACTAATTTTTAAGTGCGATGTTCCTAACAGTAACAAGAGTCTCTCTGTAACTGCATTTACTGTTGGCATATTCTAAAACGGAAGAGAAGTATAAAGTAGTTGTATGACCTGCCCAATACCTCACAGGATGTCTGTGGCAAAACTGGAAACAGAATGCAACTCATTTGACTCTGACACGTTCAGCAAATGAAACACTTGCAAATTTTCTTTATCTAAATCTTCATACTGAAATGTATAATCAGAAATTAAATTTTTAATTTATAAGAGGACTTGGGAAAGAAAGCCCTGAAAATTTCCACTTCCTGATTATTAAAATTGTATTTTATGACATATTTGTGCAATTATGTTTACAAGTTTTCTTTGATGGAATGATAAGCAAACCAAACAATTTCTTCTACTTCCTCAGGTTAGCTGTCCCTCGAAGTTGCACTTTCTAGGGGTGTGTCATTGTCAACTGATTTCGACTGTTCATCTTTAACATTCAGCCTTCAAAATACCAGATGGTGTTTCCAGAAAAGCAATTTAAATTTTTATTTTTCTTCAGAAATCCCTTAACTAGTTAATCTCACACACACATCCAGGCAAAGGATACACCAATATTCCCAGAGTTGCCTGGCAACTACTGGGAGGAGCATTGGAGAACAAGGAAGCCTGCATGGATGAAGGGAAGTCGGTGTCTCCCCGACATGGATAAAGGAGGCTTACAGCCAGAGTGCCTTGCTGGTTTCATTTTTGTTATTTAAACGGACAATGTTTTAAATACCTCCCATTATTTCACCTTAGATGCTTTAAAAGCCCAATACTTACACCCAGACATACATACACAAGTCAATACAATTTATTTTTTCCACGCACATGACACATGGATTCCCCCAGTAAAGTGTGGAAGGACTCATGCTGACTTCAAAAGTCATTTTCAAACCCTGAATATGAATTGTTGGAATGATGCTTATTTGATGGTGATAACTGGACTGTTTAAAACTCAGACTGAGCTATTTTTTCCTTCTGGCTTTAAAAATAACAAGTTAGACAAACTGTAGTACTGAAGAGACTCTAGTTACTGAAACACCCTCAACCTCAAGAAACACTATGCCTGTAGTCCCACTTCTGGTCTCTTCCTTTAACATCATGATTAATATTAGATTTATTACTTGTCTGCATGCCAGATCTCTTCATTAATCTTCACAGAGCAGGAGAATGCAAAATACAACACCTTTTCTCAACTAGTAAGCCTTCATTCTCACTCCACCCATTTAGCCTTCCGACTTACACTCAGAACTCATCTCAGCATCTCCCAGTGGTATTCAAGCTCTCCATCGCTACCACCAATTTTCCGTTCCGCCTTCAAATGTTTGCAGATGAGAGAAGAAAGTATTAAGACAAAAAGTACGTCTTGTCCTCTACAGAGATCTTCTTGTTAAGCAGCCAGAGGTCTAAACAACAGTAGTTCAAATGAGCCCGTGAACACCACATTGAGATTTATCACTGCATTTGACTTGCACATGTGTTAAGTTTCCCCTGCTTCAGAAATAGGGAACATAGTATTTTTTGGCAATATTCTGTGGATCACTCTGCAGTTAGTACTTTTCATCCCCCATATTTCTGGGATATATCTCATGAATTATACCTGAATCTTCCTCATACTATTTATCTTGTCTCTAACTGTCTATCAGCAAAATGTACACACTCTAAAAGGAACTCCATAAGTACACGGTAGCAAAACCAGAGTGTCACAAAACATGTGGAAATACATTAATTTGGCTGGACTGATTTGTATTGAAGTCCGTGAAGCTACTTGCAGTAAGCCAGGAATAGATGCCTCACTAGAAGCAATAAAACCCAAGATCAAGTACAGAAAAATCCTTCCCTCACTCAGATGGCACTTAATCGTTGCTAAATAGAGATTAGCTCTGAACCAGAAGCAAGAGATTGAATTTCCCTAACAGAACGTTTATCATCAATAGTTACAACTCCAGACATTCTTCATATTTCTGTAAAAGCACAATTTCCTTACTAATTATGTTCTTAAGCTCCACAAATCCATAAATTTGCACATTTCACAGTTAAACATATATTGTGTAAAAAGTATAACTTTTACTACCTTTTAAAAAAATACAATGAATACCCAGGTTTTGCAGTGAGAGAAAATGGTCAACTCTGTGCTAGCCTCCTATGATCATTCATTTATACTTTTTAATCATCTCTCTTCTAACTTAACTTGTCTTCAAAAGCAAGCAACACCCACACCTTTCCATAAGAAGTCTCCTCCCTGTGTGATTGATGATGCTTGTTGCACCTCTTTCTTTTTTGGAGACTGGAACACTGTTTTCAGTACTAGTCAGCCAAAGAGCCACAATGCTGACCTTACTAAAATTAGGTTATACTACACTTTGAATTCTTGTTAGCTTTTTTCCCCCACCACAGCTGCAGATTTACATCTTATGCCTACTAATTTCCCACTTACAGGTTCAATTTTCAGGGCGTTTCTGTAGCTCCCAAAGAAAGATGCTTGTGCTTTTAGAAATGCTCTTGCAACACCGTCTCCAGTGGTTGTAGAGACTTTCTTCAATCTGTTCTTCAGTGCAGAAACCTGAAATCACAAAACAGGTCTAGATCACTCATATCACAAATAAAGCTTAACACATTGGGGCACAGCTAAATGAAAAATGTGCTAACCACAGCAGCAGTTATGACAAAAATTGACATTGTGAATTCAGAGTTGAATTTTTCAGTTCTAAAAGCATTACTTTTCAAGCTGTTTTGCTTCTCTAAGAAATGATTGGATTCTATTCAGAAACCAATAGGAAAATAAAAGCTTCATTTCAACCTTCCCTCCTACTTAAAATCCATTGTTAACATGCTGTTAAGTAGTCTTTTAAAGGTAGTCCATGAAGTTCTGTGTCATTCTTGATTAGACTCCATAAAAGTATTTCAGCTAAATTAATTCAAACATCAGATAAATAAACTGTTCTGCATAATCAGGCCATCCATCACCACCAAGGCTAAGAACAAATTCTGTAGGTCTGAAAAATTTGTTTGCCACAAATACAAGGTTTTTTTATTTTAAGGCTATATTCCCTTGTATTTCAGGGACTTAATGGAAAATAACAAACTGAGAGTTTTATTTATGCATATGGTGGGTTCCCTTGGCCGGCTCCCAGACACCCACCCAGCCGCTCTCTCACTCCCCCTCCTCAGCAGGACTCGGGGAGAAAACACGAAGAAAAAGCTCGTGGGCCGAGATAAAGACAGGGAGATCACCTACCAATTAGCAACACAGGCGAAATACACTCAACTTAGGAAAATTCTTTTAATTTATTGCCAATTAAAATAGAGTTGGACGGTGAGAAACAAAGACAGAAACTAAAACATTTCCCCCTCCGCCCCGGCCTTTTTCCCAGCTCGACTTCCCCCCTCTATTCCTGACTCCTCTACCTCCTTCCCGAGCGGCGCAGGGCGATGGCAATGGGGGTCACGGTCAGTCCCTAACAGTTCCTCTCTTCCTCCTCACACTTTTACTCACCCCTCACTCTGCCTCAGGCTTTCACAGAGGCACCGCCGGCTTTGCCTCAGGGCTCAGCCGTGCCCGGCGGGCCCTGCTGCGGAGCCGGCTGGAACCGGCTGGTGCCAGCTGTGTCCTGCACCGGCCGCCCCAGCCGCTCCTCACAGAGGCCCTGCAGCCTCCCTGCCAGCGCCTCGCCACAGACACCCAATGCCATCCAGAAAACAAAACCTGCAGTTTTTTTAAAAGTCTCAAAGTAACGACGACATTCTGTCCTTCAAAATGGTCAGTATCTAGTGAAGTTTTTTTCCTTCCTGTTTCTCAAGAGATCTAAACCACCTGTGCGCAGGACAGCTCTTCTCTTAACCCTCATTGCCCTTTCCCTGCCACTGTGGAGGTGTTTAATTACCTCAGGATTCACAGAGCTGCACTTTAGGCAAACACAGCCCTAACGGTCTCATTACCATTTACACAGAGACACTTACTGATCACAACTTAGCAAATACCAACTAAACACATTTCTATGCAGGCAGACTTAAAACTACCATGATCCAGGTTACCTGAACATTCCTTGTTTTCCATGTACACCAAGGACTAAAGTTTTAGAGGATTATCCATTACTGTTCTCTGCGTTTCAGAATTTCTCATGCACACAAGAAGGTTGTGACTTAGTTTGATGTCTCTTTTCTAGTGCTTAGAGCGCAGTAACTACTGAAGTAAGGTTGTGTATGTATATATTATTGTTAGTGACAACGTTTTGCTTTCCCAAACACAAGCTGAGAAAGGAGATAAAAAAACCTTTCAAAGATTAACAACGAGCTTGCTGTGCCTGTGCTGCAGTGGTTATAGGTTACGTTAAATCATTAACAAATAGTTATGTCAGTAGCAATTTTTTGGTGTTGCAGACAGAACCACGACAAGGTAAGTTTTCGAGACAGATCTCACACAACACATAGCAATACAAAAACAACAACCTGGGTGCTGATTCTTGAAGGAAATTCAACTAGTGCTTTTAGAGGATGCGGTCATGTCATGTGCAAAACCCGAGTTTGATGAGATACCTTACGCAAAAGACAGGAAGGAGCCACAATTTCAGAAGGAAAGCAGAAAGCCAGGAAATCCCTAGTCATCTTGATTTGCAGAATATCATGAATGACTCCATAAATACCCATATTATTAAGTTAACAGAAATAATTCTATCAATAACTAGCAAATCTTCCTTTTTCAAATGCTGTTCTGAAAAACTCCATTGGTGTAGCTCTATATACTTCACACTACGCAAGAAATGTTGCAGGAATAGTATTTACAGAGTAAGCAGATTCTGTTGCAGTGAACATCACTGTGTTTTCTGAGAGTATGAATAATACCTCATAAAATATAAGCTGATTGTTCAAATGTTCAAATTAACTTTCAAGACCTTCCCCCATCCTCCAGCTCATAACAAAAGCTTCTTCTGGCCTCATCCATATCTCCAAAATCCTACCAGAGGAGTTTTTTCTGCCTCGGGGTTTTGCTACCAGCCTGCCTTAGTAGCAAATGGCAGGCTGATTTCACTGATGGACTGTTCTTGCATGCCTCAGTTTTATCGCTCCTGTAAGCACATCCCTCGCTTCCTCCTTCAGCAGCCTTAGATTTGGGGAGGGCAGGAAAGTGACTCCTCATCTTGCTATATAGGTGTTAAATACATTATCCATATTGTGCACTACCTTTTCTTCTTTTAAAACTAGATGTTATATTTGCCTTGGGTTTACCAAAACAGTTGCAAAGAGATTTCCTTTTACTTTAAATTTTCTGCAGCTTCTGTTGTAGAAGGATTTTCATTACAGTTATTTAGTGTAACAGAAATAAGCAAGAGCATGTCCAGCATTGTTTATAAATCTGAATGCTGTGGCTTATGCCAACGATCCATGCATTAACGAGCCCATAAGCACATATTAACATAATACATGATAACGGACTTAGTCTATCATGCCCATAACATAAGCTCAGTCCTATTCACTGAGACAATGTCTCTCAAAGAGCTCTGTTACTCTCAAAATGTAAAAGCTTCATCAGATTTTCAAACCTGAACAGCACACCTCTCCATGTTTGAAGGAGTCTGATGTCGTAGGGAAGAAGTACGTGTTTATTTCCTATGTTAACTTATGTAAACCCTTTAAAGGTAGTTCTTAAAAACGCAATAAGATGTCTATAGCTCTGAGTAACTTCCAAATCCATCTCAAACATTTTTATAAGTGGTTTTCTTTAAACATTCATGTGAAGATAAAGAACTTGCCATCTATATAGAAAGAAAAGGCTCTATGCTTCGTTTCACAACAAACTACAAGTTCAGAAGGCTAGTCACAGCCTTTCTGTGTTTCAGCTTCCCTATTTGGTATAGAAGTAGAACATCGATAGGTATTTTGCTAATTCCTTAAGCTTTCAGATCATTTGCTCTCTTCTAAGACTAAATCAAATACTCTACAATGTCTATTTTATATATGCATGCTTTTACTCTTTCCATCAGGGCTATTGTAATAGGCATATTATAGTTTTAAAAAAAAGAAAATGTTAGCAACAACATATTTAAAAGAGACTAACAAGTAAGAAAAAAAAAATCATGTTTACTCGGGAATAAATTAGCACATAAAACAAAGTAGATTATAGAAGCAGAATTATGACTGTTTCCTGCCTAGAGAGGCAGTAATACTTTAAAAAAAAAAAAGACTGTGACCACTCAATATGAAGATTATTTCTAGACAAACAGACACATATACATACAGTCTACCCTGAGAGTGTTTTTAAAGAAGATTTTTATACTTCTGGCAGTTCAGGTTTAAAGGTCAGATTTAAACTATCACCATGTTTCAAAATGCAATCTGTGCAATGCAGCATAATGAAATGGTTCAGTAAAGGTGCTAGTGGAAATTCTTTTAATTAGGTCCAAGGCTTTTCAGTTGTCAACATGAATAAAGCAAGAAACATTCTCTTGCAAACACAGTGTAAGAAATAAAAATGGATTCACCTTTAAGAAAATGGTTCTGCTATAGAGTTGTAGTTTAGTACTTCTTGCTATCCTGAAAGCAGTTAATTTCCCACTACGTGAAAAACAGTAACACAGATTTCCTACTTGTGGTAACATGTTAACGAATGGACAACAGTAGCATACACAACTAAATTACTGACAGCCTAAGATAGTCATAGGCTAGTGCAAATTTACAATACTCTCAGAGCCATCAGATATGCAAGAACTCTTTGGCGCAGTACACTGCATTGCATCAGGGCTTCATTTAATAAAAACTACAAGTTGACAGAGCGAGCTTATGCTTTATTCCTTGTAATATGAAGCTCTGACTACAACTAAGACTAGAAGATGACACTTATTTGGAAATACATGAAAAATCCATAAGGGTTGCATAAAAAAAAAAATTACTACCCCCTCTTTGCTATTCCTTGCAACACAGACGGTGGTGTAGGAGACTTGTCAGCAGCAGATGCACTTATTGTAATCACAGTCCTTAATAAATCTCTTTTTTTAATATTGACTATTTTAAAAGGAAAGTTACTTCCCAGGGCGTTCTCATGCTGCCAGATTTTCAGCAACATATCAGAAGCAGAAGGTGAAGGAGGGACAGTTTTTCACATTTCAAATAGTAAATCAGTAACGCAGTAGTACACACCTTGATTTTCAGGGATCTGACTTGAACAGTTCAGGAAGTCTGACTGCTAGCAGGTACTGCTGAGGTAAACTGGGGCAAAGAAATGACTTAACCTGATTCTGCTGGCACTGTCTCAATGCTGTCCAGCTCCCGTGACACAAATGTTAAGTGGAAAGGCATTTCACTACAGCCTATGTTCGTTTGGATCCTAGGAGTACAAGATTAATGAGTAGTTCATTCTAGACTTCTGAGAATCAACAGTTTAGGTAGCAACATGACTGTCATGAAACTCAAGCACAACGCACTACCTGAAGCTCTAAAATAATCATAGAACTTCATGGCATTGTTTTACTTGATTAAAAAAGCTGTTCAAGGAGAGGGGAAAAACAGCTTTAAAAATTTTCCACTGGATTAATTACCTGATGGCAAATGCATGACACAGAAGATGTTTCTCCTCACTGTTGAATATAGATAGATTAAATTTAGCAAAGTAAATTTTGTGTCTGTTCAGCAGCGCATGAATTGCTCACTGTTCGCATTAAGTAGCAAAACTGGCAGAATAGTTTGACGTAATAGCCATTTATGATCATGAAACCGCTGAAGACATTTTCAGTTTCTCAGACCATAAATGCATCTGTTTAGACTGAGACCAGTGGGGAGACAGTCCCAGAATCTCCCCATCCTCCCAGGGAAGCAAAAGAAAAAAAAGAAAAAGAAAAAAAAGTATAATGGATTGGCTTTAGAGTCTCCCTGCTGAGATGAACAACTTGATCCACTTACAGTTCCAAACACATGATGCATGAAAGAACTGACAGAAATTCAATTCTCGCAAAGAAGAGCAGCTGCTCTCTAGTGGTCAAAGCCAAATATTAAGCAGTCTGAAGGAAAGGAAAAGACCCAGAGCAGAATACTTCATTATCTAGGTAACTAAAATAATGAAACAAAGCTAAATAAGACATAAACACTGATCCCAAACATTAATTACACAACGCAACACGATTCAAGTTAAGGCTTTGTTGCGACAAATATTAATCCCAGCTGTATTTATATAGCAGTTGTGAAAAAAAATACACCATGTACGCTATTTGTGAGCCATGCCAGTTAATTGAATTTGCTGGCAGCACTTCCTCTGCTATGCTCCAAACATCCTCCAAGATAAAATGTAGCTTTTAAATAGACCTGTGGAAAACTGAATCAAGAAATTTGAACTAATAAAACACAACTCTCTACTGTTATAAAAGTGAAGTAAAAGTAAATAATGAAAGGAAGGAAGTCTCTTAAAATTTATTACATTCCAAAGCTTGAAGTTCTGTGTTTATTGGTGAAGTCTCTTCTGATGTTCTACAGCGCGCCTACAACAGCTCCTTTAATGAAGTCTCATAAAATCTAATATAATACTTGATTGTTGACAAATCATATACATGTTTGAGGCCCCGCACTCACTGTATCCAGACATTTCTTACATAATTCCATGAAATTTACAAGTCTGTCATTCCCCGGGTTGTGGATAATGGCACGAGCGATGACCAGCTGGCAGATTTGGATGCTGGGAGTGAAATCAAAATGAAAAACTATATAAAGCCAGAAAAATTCACGGAAGTAACTTTTATAGACTAAATGCTTGACTAAAGCCAAAATGTTCACAATCAAGATGGACCTTTTATCCAGAGCTCACTCTTTTCGAAGAATGGATCACACCACAGATCACAGCAAAATGACGGGATGTCACAGTAGGAGGCACTGGGTATTCACCATTACTTGAGTTTTTCCTCAAACAGACCAGCTTATACTGAGCTCCCTGAATATCAATTTTATTTCTCAACTACACATAAAAAGGTATAGATCTAACCGTCAGCACAATATTTTGAACTAGTAAAAGAAATCCAGATTTTCCCCTGCCGTTTTCTCCTAAACAGTCACCCTTTGACTTAAAAATAGCTTCTTACACTCGTACTCGCTTTACCGCTCTTCCGTCTCAGCTTCTTTAGTGAAGATGATTGCAGCAGCAAGTAGCAAGCTGGATGTATTTTCGTCTCATTAAAGGGAAAGTTCAAGTATTTATACAACATTTCTATCAAGTTATTAAAAAATAAATAAGTAACCAACAAAAAGTTTGAATGAGAAAGAAAATAAGTTCCAAATTATATGCACTGAGCAGTGCTAGAAGTGAGTATGAAGTAGTCCACTTGATATCATAATTCAGGGCATAAAATGCAAAAGTTCATTAAAACTCACCTGGAAGAAGCCACAGGAGGAAAGAAAAAGTTCATTTGAAAACAGAAGTTATCTAAAAATGCAGGATTTTTTTTCCCCTCCAATAGAATGGATAAAGATGGTTTCAAATAGTACTTCTTTTTCACGCCATAAAGAAAGAAGTTTGAATTTTTGTTTCCTGTTCAGATGTACCATAACCTGCATGTTTTTCATTTATCTTTTTTTCCCTATAAAAGACTAACTCTGCAGATGAAACTTGATCATGCCATTCCAAAACTGAAACTGGGTTGCTGCAGCATTTCTAGCTTATGTGAGCATTAGCTAATTTTCATTAGGAGGCTTAAAAATATGCCTGCAAATGTTCAAACAAACATTGCTTAACACTTCAAAACAGGAAAGAATTGAGGTAAAGCAGTTTACTAATAATAACAAGAGTAACACAATGAGACACCTCAGTTACAAACCGAACTGGTCAAAAGGATTTACACCTCTAAGTAATGGCATAATTGAATAAATAATTTCATACATACCACATCATTAGGAAGGCTCTGAAGGTCATCAAAAGGGGTTTCCAGTGTGTTGGTGTCTACGTTAAGAATCACTACATCTTCCAGGGCCATGTTTCTTACTTTCTAAATATGAGCAAATTCAAGAAAAGGGAAAGGAAAATGTAAGTATGTAGAGTTAAACCTCATGCATAAAGGACACAAGTGTCGGCATAACATCATGGCATTACAAAACTTCAAGCATTCTAAAAACAACCAACATTCCTGTCTTTCTGTCATCATTTCTTTAATTTATTCACATTTTACAATGTTGAAAAATTAACCTTCAATTTGCAGACGGAAGCTCTTAACATTGTGCATACTGAAATTTTTGAAGCCCGAGAGTTACTGTTTGAGATTATTCAAGCAAAGATTTATTTCAAGCACCTCTATTAATGTTTATCTTAATTCTGGTATTCTTTTTGCACATTTAACAGTTCTAGCTGAGTCAAGATTTCAAGTATATCTTTTTATATTTAGAAATTAATTTAAATAACAATAAACAGGGGCTTTTCTAGGAGTTAGGAGTTGCAGCAAGTCAGGGATGGTAACTGGTTTCCAAATTCCAGGTTGAATTTTGGAACTCCAATAGAGACAAGTTTACAACTGTATTTAAGTAAAATGGACACTACCAGAGATTAATAAATAACTAACTAAAATGAAGAAAAGCTAAGAGAAAAATAACTCCACCATATCCTGGTCTTGAGTCTAAACTTTTTATCTTGTTCCCATGAACATTACACCATCTGTAACAGTACATGGATGTACAAAAGAAAAGCATAACCTATTTCTCAAAAGAACAATCAGTAGTACCCTTGACTTTAAGCGTCTAAAGGTATTGGTCAGCTAAGCAAATTTAAACATTGTCAGACTTTATTTCCCTGCTTAAACAACAGTAAATGAATCACTGATGTGAAACAGAGCAGCATTTAAATATTTGACACCTTTTCCACTAACAGGAGAATTGAATCTTTTTTTATTTTGACTGACTAATCATACGTATTTAAGCACTGTTCAAATAAAGCTTTGAAAATTCAAAATCAGAAAAAAGTGGGACTACAGAATACAGTAATTAAGGAAATTTCCCAGTGACACTGTAAACAAACATCTAAGTACCTACATACCTATACGTAGGACCGAATGCAAGTTACTGAAGAGGAAAATGAACAAAAACATACTCAATTTTTAATTAAGGTTTTGCAGGGTGGGGGGAATTGTTTCCTTTAAACGAAAGGAACTAGAGCTCTAAAACAATGGCAAAGTTGAGCCTTAGGCATCTAAATAATTACCTTCAGTTTCCAAGGCTCAGTCCTCTGTCTATAAAGAAAACTGCTGTGTACTTAGGTGGAAGAAAAAAAAGCCAACAACTATAAAAAACACTTTGCAGACATTTAAGTTTAGGTCTTCCATGAGAAATTTCTTTAACTTAAATGGAAGAACATTACATTTAATGCTTTCCATATAAAAAGCACAAGTACTGCATGACAAACCAGGTACTTTCCTCTACATTTCAGGAACCAAAGGTCACTCTGTTGGCTGCATCTGATAAACTCTAAAGCAATCCAGGAGTCTTGCTCCTTCTAGGAGTCCGGAAGCACCAGACAAACTGATTTGCTCCTTCCTGTTTCAGAAAATTAAAAATCTCACTTATACTCAGAGGAGTCTAAAAAGCTCCAACAAAAAGGTCTTGCAAGGAACTTAACCAAAGCCAGAAGCTTGTCAAAATCGAGTGCTAGTAGGACAAGACAGAAGGAATTAAAACCTTCTCTTGATTCTTGCTGAAGAAGCGACAAATGTGCTTGTACTTGTCAGTGGGTGTTTTTGTAACTTTGGTGATGAATCTGCACCTTCCCTTCAGCAAAACGTTGGGGTTTTCTGTAGCACAGAATAGGCTTGTGACAAGCGGCTATCTGCCAAGGAGTATAGTACAAAAGGGTGTTGCTCATGGTGCTAGGACTATAAATGCTGATCAACATAATCATCTCCACACATGGCTCAGAAATAATTGTATCCAAAAGGAAGGCTAATATTAAACTCTGCCGTGCTATACCTTTACACCATGAAGAGCACAACCTTACTTTAAAACTCTTCAATATTTGTATTAAGACAGGGGATTTTCCTGGAGACAAACCCTCAAATTCAACAAAACACTTGAGACTAACTTGATTTATAGCATCTGTCTTGCAATGCATTTGAAAAAAATATAATTTTTCAGTGGTCTAATTGTGGCTCATCCTAGAGAAATTACGACTGACCAGTTCATCTTAATCCTTACCTGTTTTTATAATCTTTCCTTTCACTATAATCTTTGATAAAGGTATTATTGGAGAGTTAGAAGGGCTTTTGTCAAATAATCAAATGGTTCTTTTGCTAAACATAGTACCTATCAGCCCAACTGACCTGGAAATAAAAGTATTTACTCTCTTGTTGGAATTTTAGTAAAAATTCCCAGCACCCAACTGCATTTCTGACATTAAATCCCATTGGACTCTATACGTAGATCATTTTCACAGGTACAGTTTGCGTGTTGCCATAATTTTCTCAAAATACAAAGGGACAGCCACTAATCCATATACATTCGCATTCCGTATTTCACAGCTTCCTGAATATCTAACCAAAATTTTACAAATAAAGTGATACCTGTTAAACAGAACGGACTATATTCAGCATGTTCATACTTTGCTGAAAAAAATGTGGAGAAGCAAAGAGCAAGAGGAAATATGAACATTACAGTTTCCTTATCTAATTTTACTACAGACTAGGGATTTGCTGGGTCAAAAGTGATTCAGTGAAAATGTGCATCACATATCACTACTGCAAACCTTTCTCAACCATCCTTACCGAATTACTTGTAGCTATAATTAATCATCTAAAAACCATCAAATCAAACTAACATCTACACCTGCCTTTTATTTTAAATGTCTCTTTTTAAAAGAGTGGAGAGGTATGGAAAGCTGGTTTAACAAGCACACTGAACCCATTGTTTATGGCCTCTATAAACATGGCTTAGTAAGAATTACTGACTTAATCAGAGAGAACTTATCTCCTGGTGAAAAGAGCACTTTAAATTTCAGAAATGGCACCTTTACTGTGAAAATCTCTTAACTTTTCAAACAAACTCCAGGGGGCCTTAAACACCAGGTCAGTAAATAAGCAGCAGTTAGTGCGTCTGTCCTGCTCACAAGCAGGCAAACACTTGAAGTAATTTAAATGTTTTATGTGAAAGTTTGCAAAAACACTGAGAACCTATATTCTAATAGAAGTATTAAGAGGTGTGCCTCTGTCTCGCTCAGAGCACATGCTAGAAGCAATATTCATCAATAATACTAACAGGAGTTTATACTAAATGTTAATTTACTACCACTGTCTATAGCTGGCAGTTTTTGCATTTCCGACCATAAAAAAAAATAATCTTAAGTTAAACTTCTTTCAGATGAACAATTTTATTGAATAGTTCATTTAAAAAGAAAAAAACCCAAACACAGCCCTCCCTCCCCCCCCCCCCCCAAAAAAAAACAAGTTTGGATAACTTCATGGCTTAAATTGGTGCCAAAACATAAACCAAAGTTGATCATGAGGTTTCATAACCAGATATGAATGTGATCACCGTATTAAAAAATGTTGTAACAGAAAAAAAGAAAATGTACCTTCCACTAATTCTTTTGGAAAGGTAAAACTCTTAACAAAACCTAACATTTTTAGTAGCTACTCTGTACATTATATTTGAAATTATTATGAAAGTACGACTCACAACAAGTCTAAAATCCATTTGCTTAATGACTTGTCTCTCCTTAGTTAATAGTTTCCATTTATTTTCTTAAGAAAAACACCACAACACTGCAGACAACAATGTGTCAATCTGGCTGCCAGAAGCAGGAAAGGCAACGGATATAAAATTTTATTATTTCATGCCCCAACAGCAGCCAGAAGGACTTAATGAAATCACCCTTAGATTTACAATCTGAAATAGCTATTCAACAGACAAATCTGGTTAAGCTGGATGTGGCCCCTGACCTCGCAGCCCTTTGATCTGGGCACAGCAGGTGGGCTGCGGCCCCCGCCCGGGCATCTCCCACTCTTCCGCCCACCGCCCCACCTTGATGTGCAGGACCCTGATCCTGCACAGGTGATTCTCCAGATCCTTATCACAAGCAGCTGTTGCCAACTGAGTGACAAAGATCACTAGTGCCGGCCTAACGCGACTGTACCACAGGAGGAGAACCTTCTGCGCTCACTGGTAAGTCTACTTGGTACTGCAGGATTTGTCTGTCTTAAAACTTACCCCTCAAACATCCTCGCACACAGTGATTTTCATTTTTCCAATAATTGGATAAAAGACAATTCCATAAGTAATTGTCATATTTTTAAACGCATTTTTATCAATACTCCTGAAACCACATACAGCCATATTTATAATATTTGTGAGGGGCTAAATTATATTCAGTTTTTAAAGATCTGGATTTAAGTATATATATAAAAATATATAACCCCTTAATTTAAACCCTGTAAAAAAGCTACACTTCTTCATTTCTAGCTAGAAAAGGCAGTAATTGACTAAGTATAAATGGATGGAAAATGCTAAATATTACTCCTCACCCCAATCAAAAAATATAATTAACAATTAACACTACCACGGGCAGTTGCCAGTGGTCAATGGATTCTCAGGGTGTCGTCTGCGGCAAGGGGAAGCCACGTGGCGCCGTCCGTACTAAGCCCAAGCTGATGTAACCTGTTCCTCACAGTTCGTTAGCTCAGACTCTGTGCATGCTAACTGGCCTATTATCAGGCTGGACCACAAACTGAGCATCCTCACGGCTACCTGAAAAAGACCAGGTAAATATGCCAAAACGTGCTTCCAGAATACACGCGTGGGGTTCAGAGGACTGAACACGCAGCTTTCCGTTCATCTCTCTGCATAAGGAAGAGACTATCGACATTGAGATCACCTGCCGTGTCCTAGCATATTAAAGACACCATGAATTTTAGTGAAACTTCTTTTCCTAACATGAACATATTTACTCATACCAGGTTAAAATAACACAAAAATCTGCTCGTATAGATTTTATGATATGCACAATTGTCCTTTACGCTTAGGAAAAATGTTAGAAAATCATTCTAGCAAATGCAACGTGGTTTCACACACAAATTCCTTCTGGATAATCTTGCAAGAAGTAAAATTCTGAAGTCCCAGAAAAAGTCCTTGAGTGACTGAAATATTAAAAAAAGAGTGTAAGGAATCCTTTTCTAATGATTGACTTTAACTCTAAAGGTTGTTTTTGTGCCCCGGATAGCGCATGATAAGGGTGGGCACTATTGTTACTTGAATGACTGGAAGCCTGGCACACAAGAGTGTACTGCCAGCAGCTCAGTATCTGACAGCTAACCAGAACTATCCCAAACGGTTAACCAAAACCACATGCGCCTAAATTCCAATAGGTAGTCTACTAGGTCAAGGGCATTCCTCTTCCATCAGCGCCGTCGCACTAACAACCTTTGCTGCAGAAACAGTTGCTGAAACAATCGTTTACTATGACAAAACGCAAAAGGCTGCCAGCTAAGTTTGACACCACTTATAACACAAAGGTCAATTTAATAGAATTTGAACACTATAATAGCATACAGCACGCAGGTAGAAAATAAAACCAGATTATGAAAGGGATGCGTTCATTTGATAGTTTCATTTTCCTATCTCATTGTTTATCAGTACTAAGTACTTATCTTCATCTAATATGAATTCAATTAGTTCCGTAAGCATGTTCCATTATTCATGTGATAGCTCAGTCTTGCTTATCCAACAGCTTATAAACTTTTAGCCTTCTTTGAAGTCACTTTATGGATTGCTAAATGGAAATCTTATAAAGAATGACTAACTAGGTGATGATAGAAAAGCTGAAAAATAAGAGCACAAAACACAGCTCTATATTTTCTACTAAGATTTTCCCTCATAAATCAGTCAAAGCCCTCTGACCTATAACAGGAGATTATCTTATCTCACTGGAGAACATTTCAGTCACAGCAAATTAGATTTAACAGTCAATGGATATGCTTGATATTTTAATCATAAGAAATATTTGTCATTTTCCATTAAAATAACTGCTCCTTCTACAGAGACCCTGTGTGACATGGGAAACTGCAAACTAACTTTAAGATACACCATGGTTTGAAAAAAAAAATCTGTCGAGGTGAGAGAGAGGTTGTATTTTGTTTAAAATCATTACCATTTCTGCTGTACTTCTTCCAGAGGACCCATTCCAAGATAGGGATAGCAAACCCCACAGAAACAGCACTAAAGCTAGAAAATTGGGGTTTTTTCCTACATTCCAAATTCACCCTCCCCTTTACACCACAGCTTTCTCTGCGCAAGTTTAGGCTTCCACTAACATTTACGCAACAATGACAAATTCTGCAATTGGAGCTGCTGGAGCAGAACCGTGAGCCTGTATATAACTGCAATTACTCCCATGGGGCTCTACAGTAGATAAAGAGTCCACCTGTCTTAACTTGAATAGAAGACTGGGGAATTAATCCCTTATCCTGAAACTAGAATACGTGGATTAACAAAACACTTTTAAAGATGTTTGCTGAAATTTCAGCATTTAAAGAAAAATGAATACCGAATAATGACAGTAGTTTTTAGTTGTCATTTATAAAATTATTTTTATATGGAAAAAATAATACATTGTGTTTTTAAAAATACACAACTGCTAGATCACGAGAAAAAAAATTGCTGTTGCTACTAAGTTGTTATTCTAACAAATAAAACACACAATTTTATACCTACATATGAAGAAAAGGACAAAGAGAGTAAGCTTTCAGCATCAAAAACAGGCAAAGAGGTAAACTAGTGATTGTCTAGCTCATTTTACAAATGTCACCTTTCCTTTGCCCAAGGCACAGAGAAATTATGCAGTACTTGCCAACAAACAGATACAATAGCCCACTGTGTGATTTTATTTTATTTTTCAATGGAAAAAGCACAGTTAGCTGGAAGACGCATTTCTATCTGGAAGTATTCGATTTATCCTTAAGAGCAGAGGGAGGAGAGAAGACAGTTTGTTTTATTTATTTAATTTATTTCATAAGGCGCTTTGAATAACTGTGCTTTGCCAAAGTGTGTCTGTGTTCCAGAATCTCTGGCTATTCAAAAGCCATACTGGATTTAGTACTAAACAGATTTTTTCACAAGTTACTAAAACGGATGAAAATTGGCTTCTCCAAGAACAACTCCTTTTTTGAGTTTTTACAGATGGAGTTTGGAAGGCCTACAGAGCCCTGCAATCTGAAAAGCTGAGACAAAGGAAGAGGTAATGGGTTTATGTAGCAAGGCCGGAGTGAGACATCATGCAAAGCAACTCCAAGGTGTAATTATTAATTTTGCTTCTATACCCATTGCCAGGCTAACCGCGTAGCTCTTTGTGAGCAAAAATATTTGTGAAAGCTGACAAGTATCTGTATCGAGATATTATCCCAGCCTCTGCCGGGTCTCTTCCTTCTTTTTCAAATAGACAGATAGCACAATAAGCATGCCAGTGATGACCTGGTACAGATATGGGGCAGAGAGTTTCTTGATCAATATGAAAAATACATGCTAGACTATTTCTCCCTAGATATTACTTTGGTCCTGTCTATGCACTATTCAAGGGCAATTATCAGAAACCCCTCTAACATAAGTACATGATGTGCAAGCAAATGTACATGTTGACTTTTAAAATAATTGCTTATTCACTAACACATTGTACTGCAATGCTGTACTTTATTTAGCAATACAGAGGGCATAAAAAAATATCATCTGTACCCAGGATGGTAAGGGAAAAAAAGGAAAAAGAGGTCCTGCATATTCCATCTAGCTTCTCATGAAAAAAGTGACTTCTAAAATTACTTCACATTAACCCTGGAAAAAGGGGGAGGTTACATAGCATACTCGTCTAAGTTTTAACACACAAAGACCTAGATGATCATTATTACATACATATGCCCTAGTGAAAGAATACATTTGATCAATATTTCCAGAGAAATTACACATTTTTATGGACAATATAAGAACAACTATTCTAGTAATATTCATTACTTTACGTGATGTAAAACTCAGCTTTGTAAATTGTTACGTATCCTAAACACTAAGCCTAAATTTCCAAACACAGGTATCTAAAACAGGGACAGAAGTCAATTAACTTCAAGGGCATTCGCGCCTCCTACCAGTTCAACACTGCCTGCTAATTTAAGAGCCTGCAAAGAGGCAGCGCTTTCTGGGCAGGAACACCTCTTCCCACACGGAGCATGTACACGTTGCGCAGGCTTCCTGGGTAAAGGGCCACAATTAATAAGGACTAGGATTTTCATAGGGATCTAAATTAATAGCTTATGTTGTCCTCCAGATACTTTTGAGGAAAGTCATCAACTGTTTCACCAGTACTGGAAGCGAAAGCAAATGTGCTATTTCCACTTTTAGAGATTTTAAAAAGTCACATGAATTACTCTGAATTGTTTATGTGTGAAGCTTTCTGTGAGGGCTGGTTTTCTGCCAGCTTTGTGTTAACATTAACAGCAAGTTCCTTCTTTTCAGATCTTTTGAACATTAAAAAAATTACAATCTGTCTGCAAAAACCTAAAAGAGAACTGTAACTGTCAACATTTTGGTTTAATATCGACTCTGCCTTTGTGAATACAGAGTCAAACCAAGGCAGTAAACTCATTAAATGAAGCAACAGGAAGGAGAGGGGAACACAACGTGAGCTCGTCACTGACTGCTGAACTGCACACAGAACGTATGCCCAAAGAGTACACGGTATCGAATAAGACTCCCTTAGGACTTAACATTATCATGTATGCTTAACTTCAATTCTCTCAGCACTCCCAAATTAACAGGATTATTTCATTTTTAAGCATATGAATGAATGTATAATTGCTTGCAGAATTTGGCTCTAAATCATAAAACTATATATAGTTTCAGAAATGGTGAGAAAGACTTACCTCCATCAAACTTAAATGTATTCCAATGAGGTAGGGCATTGGGGCACTGCAAAGAGGAAAAAAACCTAGCTTTACATTCTCATAACACTGGATTAACACATGTGACTTATAAAATTAGCTACAGGAAAATACCAGGATACTGGATTAGATTTTGTGTAAAAAAAATAATATGTATATAAACAAACCACATGTGAACAAAATTTTATTCCATATTTGAAAGACTTTTTTGCTGTGCAATATCCTCTCACTACAGTAAGACTTTAATTTTTCTTGACATGAGAATTTCTAAGTGACTAAGTTAAGAGAGGTACATAAGGACAACTATTAAACATATGCATAATACTGGGGTCTTTTTAAAAAAAAACAAACAAAATGTGTTATTACAATTTTCAAAAAAACACCGAGACTTTTTCCAAGAGTATTCTTTAGAAAAATTGATCCTGTTGTAGTATTAAGTGGTTAATGTATATGTATCACCTGGTACTACAAGTTTTAAATCTTTTGAATACGGGTCCAGACGCATTTTAAATAATTTATTTTTAAGTATAAATCTTGAAATGTTTACATTTATAAAAGAAAAATATAGAAATTACTTTTGAAGAGTCTGATAAACTCCAGAGTTACTGGGGATATACACTGGGATATACGCTGATCCCATTACTCCCTTCAGAACACAAACCATACATACACCAAGAGGCTCTTGGCCCAAATGTGTAGCCTCCAACACAGGTGTGATACTCCTGGTACCAAAGAGAATGCTAACATTTAAGAGAAAGATTGATCTTTTCCGTCTTCCCTTCCATGATGTTAGCAAACACCAACATGGACTAATAACACAAGAAGAATACTGAATGGAAGTTGTATCTTTGTGTATACAGTATTTCTAATATTAAGCTTATTGCAGGACTCCCACACAACTAATCAGGGAAAGCTTATATTTGCACTGCTTATTAGAACACATCAGAGAGGATGCCAAAGCTGCTAATTGCAAATATGGCATATACTGCCTGTTAAACGGAAAGCACACAGACAGACACAACTTTTAAAATAGAGCCTCATTTCATTTTGGATACAGAAGCTCAGAGAGCTCATTTTCAATTTCAGATGAAAAAATGAGAGAAATGTCACTGTTCTGCCTTGGATTAAAATATCTTCCATACTGCTTTTATAAACTGGTGCCTACTGCTCAGTAAGAGACGTACGGTACTGAAAAAACTACTGCAAGACACCAGACCAGCAAAAATCACTCTGCTTCTCATTTTCATGAGAAATACCTTTAAAAAAAAAAAATTTACTGATATGCACATTAATATTTATCATGTTTATAAATATACCCCCTAAAACTGCTACTCTGTTGGATGCTGTACCAAGAGATGGAAACAGCCTCTGTATTAGCCATTCCCCATGAAAACACTTTTTTTCTTTTCGAAGACATTAAACCTCTATAACTTAAAAAAAACCTTACAAGTTCATTTGTAGAATACTGAAGTGCCATGTCTTACATTACATTACAACTTACTGAACTGCCCAGGCTGGCAAGAACGCCCCTGCCCAAGCTTCACCAATACAGCACCCCATGACAGCCAGCCCAGAGGGACTGCTAAATCAGAAACTAACTCGGTACAAATCCTGAAGGTTCTGCTTCCTTGGGAATTCCACAGATGAGAACCTGAACATACATCCAAGTTCTTGGACAGAAATTTTTACCATACAACATGATACACACTTATTACATATGGGCTGCTGCTCAACTGAGGAGTATTTTTATTTGTCATTTTGCATTTGTTTTATTCGTGACAAACGCTATCTCTTTCACCCACAGCTCTTCATTTCCAATGGCCACATTCCAGGAGCAAGAAAATACCCAGTAATTTTACATTCAAAGTATAAACCATTGGTTTAGGTGCCAGCTGCACAAATGCTCAACTTCCCTGTGTGCCTGGCTGTGCTGCCCAAGACTCCTCCAGTATGCACTGAGATGAATGTGTTTCTAATTAAGTAGTTTCATGAACACGACAGCTTCAATCTCAAAAATACAAAGTCTGAACCTCGGCAGGAAGTCTTAAGCCTGCAAATGTCTCATCTAGTGGAACCTTGGCTAATGTAATGAAAGGAAGCAGGAAGAGTGCAGTATTCCAGAAAACCAGCGATTTATTAACGTGTCCAAAAGTAGAGCCTGTCACCAAGCATAGGAAAATCTGAACCTGTGAAAGTTAATTACCTGTATCATGTCCATCTTTCAATCCTCCAGTTTATCAACAAAAGAATAAGAATGCCTAAACCCTTAGAACCATGCACCCCCAGCAAAACTTTAAGGAATTACAGGAAAGATATGGCTTAAGATGTATGGATCAGCTTCGGATGCAGTGAATCATCTTTTCAATTTTCTAGTGAAAGACAGGATTCTGTCTAGTGATTACAGGATTGCATAAAAGCTACGGTAACCTGACTTTTAGCAGTGTTTTGAAAGGTGTTATTTCTTTAACTTGTATCACTAAAGGACTCCAGTCAGGTGCTTAATGGGCTTTGCAGTACATACACTTGGACAGACAGGAGAAAGCAGGAGGACCAATTTGATACTATAGAACTACAAAGAGTGGTTTTAGCATACCCTGATAGAAAAAAATAGCTCAGGTTTTGCTGATCGATATAAAAAAGGAAACTTTGAAGCAGTAATTTGTTGAAGTATAATGTGCTAGTTTTGCAAATATTTGTGTTAGTTTTAGGAATAGTTGCAGAGATTTCTATTAGGGAATGAGGTAGAGCACAAAAGATGACATTGGGTATTTCTCTGAGAAACGTTTAACACAGGGGTGAAAAACCGGATCAGGGGCACTGGGACATGGCCCTGGTGCACAGAATGACAAGCAGACATGGTACATGCTATGAAGGGCTCCAGAAGATGAATAGTGTGTTTGATGCAGAAGAGAAGATGGGGAAAGTCGAAGGTAAATGAAGAAGGTTGACAAAACCATACGGAAATAATTCCTGTAAGAACTTTTTCGACACGCATAAGCAATTGCTTGGCTTACAGAAGTCAGAGGGAAAACACTGCATGGTCAGAGCTTGGGCAAAGATGCCTGGAGCTATACAGATGAATAAGGCCACATTTCAGACATGAAGCAGAAGAAACACACACCATTTAGAAATGGATTAGATCTGAAGACTAACAAAGAACCTCCCAGGTTATGGGAATATATGAAAAGAAATTAACTCAGTTGTATCCCCAAAAGCCATTGCTTGTAACGACTGAAAGACACCGAAGAGGAATGACAAATGGGAGGCATCTACAAACATCCCAGCAGAGAATCAAGGGAAACAAATGCAGGGTTTAGTTTGTGTGAAAGGTGACAGGCGTGGGGAAAAGCAAATCTGTGATGCATCCATGGAGCACTTGGTTTTGAAGGTGCATTTGTGTGAAATTTGTTTATTCGAAACTGCTTTAAAATAACCATTATTGTTCATCACCCAGATGTGGACTCTAAAGTGTTTTCTCCATGGATAACAAAAATCAAATTATCTGAACACCTATTTTATCAAAATTCATTTTGTTCATCAGTTCTGACATTATTGTTCAATGACACATGAACAGCAAAGCAAAAGCAAAGATATTTTAAGGATAATTCACCATGATAGTTCCTTATATTCCCAAAAGTTTAACTAAGCAAACATAAATAACCTCAATAAAATATAATTCTGGTAAAGAGGTAAAGAACATAAATATTTCCAATAAAATCTACCAGAGAGATTATATTCTTCTGTCATCACTCATCTCTCTGACTGAAAATGAAACACCCCTAAAAGCAAATGTTGAAGGTTCACGTCAACCTTCATAAATTGCTTTCATCACCGTTCTTCTTTATCATGTATTAATCATATGCCATTACTTAAATACTCAGCTACCATCCTGTACAAAGGAACATCGTGTGCCTCCTCCTCCCCATTCAGAGCACACTATAATCACAGAATCACAGAATCATTTAGGTTGGAAAAGACCTTTAAGATCATCAAGTCCAACCGTTAACCCAGCACTGCCAAGCCCACCACTACACCCTGTCCCTAAGGTACATCTACACGGCTTTTAAATACCTCCAGGGATGGCGACTCCACCACTTCCATGGGCAGCCTCTTCCAGTGCTTGACAACCCTTTCGGTGAAGAAATTTTTCCTAATATCCAACCTAAACCTCTCCTGATGCAACTTGAGGCCATTTCCTCTTGTCCTATCGCTTGTTACTTCGGACAAGAGACCGACCCCACCTCTCTACACCCTCCTTTCAGGCAGTTGTAGAGAGCGATGAGGTCTCCCCTCAGCCTCCTCTTCTCCAGGCTGCACAACCCCAGGTCCCTCAGCCGCTCCCCATCAGCCTTGTGCTCCAGACCCTTCCCCAGCTCCGTTGCCCTTCTCTGGACACGCTCCAGCCCCTCCATGTCTCTCTTGTCGTGAGGGACCCAAAACTGAACACAGCATTCGAGGTGCGGCCTCAGCAGTGCCGAGTACAGGGGACGATCACTGCCCTAGTCCTGCTGGCCACACTATTCCTGATACAAGCCAGTTCTTCCTAACTGTTGTTCAGTTCAGGTCCTGAGACATGAAACGCTCAAGCAGTTTTTAATACTTTATCAGGTTAGATGTGTATTTTAAGACTTTCAAGTGAACTTCAGTGAGACACATTGCTTGTATAAACAGGAGAAACACTCCACACAACCTTTAATCCTTCTGGGACCCATCACAGATTAAAGACTGCCCTTCAGACCAGTCTTTACCTACCACTTGACACTTCATCAGTCCTGGGGCTTCTTACAACAACTACTAATTACTCAAAGTTGTTTGATGGCAGCCAGTATCCATTAAGTGCAAAATTAAGAAGTATCAATTTCTACTGTGCATATTTACTACCTAAACAAAATGCATGCCTAAGTCTTTTGGAACAAAGAGAAATGTTATTACTCCTCTTGTGCTACACGGGTTCCCAATGCAATCAGTGTTATTTATAATCTGATGAGTTATATAGGTAAATATCAAATCATTAAAGTAGTAATGCATAAGCATGAGTATGGATATTGTGGATTTAATGGCTATATATTGCCTATTTATTACAGTTGCATTTTTACAATTTCTTTAATTCGTTTCCTTAGGCTAACTAGAGACCTCTTAATTATGCTCCCAAGAGGTGGGCAACTACTAATTGGAAGAGAAGCAGGTGAAATAGAGGGACATTTCCTTTTAAGTGAAAAAACCCCACCCTTAAAAAATACCGCAATTCACCAGAAAAAGTAATGTAAAACCCAAAGATCTCAAAAAGGTTCATAATTTACAGCTACACAGGGATTTGCAGCATTTTGCTTCATTGTTCCTGGAAAATTGATTAGGTCACATTTACTGAGTTCATGTCTTGATATACAAATACTGACTGGATGTGTTGCTCTTTCACATCAGTAGTACTTTACTCTCTAAGGTAGTCTCCTGGTTTCTCTTCAGATTACTCATTGAAATGCAACAGAATTCAATCAGAAATTTATTGGGGTAATTGATGCAAATTAGAAACATGACTGCATAGATTGGAATGATGTAGAAAACATACAGCTAAGAAACCAGAAGAGCGACTACAAGAGCTTTTAGTGAGTACACAGATGTACCAGGCTAAATCGCAATGCCTACCAAGAGGCTCATGACGAGGGAATCATTGTTTCCCGAGCAGCAGGAGTACTCGCCCTCCAGTTACCCCCTCCACCTACTTAGAGGAGCATATTGAACTATATGCAGATTTAGAAAACAGGAGAAAGGGAGTTAAAAAAAACTCCTGGAGAAAGGGAAAACTGCACCAATAGAAACATTTGTTCGGCAGCTGTGCCAGGGTGCTCTAAGAAGGTGGCTCTCAGAATATATTAATGTTGGCTGCTAAGCAGTCTATCTAATATAAAAGACTGTTTTAATCACCCTAGAAAATATACTGTTGCTTCTGGTAAAAGCTCACAGAATAACCCAAGTGACAATGCTCTGGGACTTAGAGAACATACTAAGCTGTGTTACCAGGTCAGCAGAGACAGGCTTTTTTTGCAGGCTAATTTTAAACACAGACACTGAGAGCAAAAAGGAAGAAAACAGACACAGTGGGAGGGTTTTTATGCCACATGAAAAACAAACTGGAAGAAGTAGTGAGGAAAATTAATAGACTGTTTCTTTCACATCAAGAAATGTTCAAATTCCCAACAACAAAATAGATGGACAAGATCTGGCCAAATTTCAGTAGTTGTATGTGCTTGGCTACTGATGCTTGGTGGCAGTATCTCATTAACCAGTACTTTTGGCACCTGCTGGCATGTACTTTAAAAAAAACAAAAACAAAAAACAAACAAAAAAAAAAAAACAAAAAACAAAAAACCCAACCAACCAGCAGTGCTTCATGTGTTTCCTCTGTTCTATATTCAAAGGAACAAACAATTGTGCATTAAGGTGTGAAACCTAATGATAGGATTCCCACCAATTTCTAGTCTCCTCCACCCAAATTTTTTCCCTGGGCTGAAAATATATTAAAGAATGGTACCTAATTAAAAAAAAAAAAAAAAAAAAGATAGCACTCTTCCCCTTGCTTCCCCCCCCAACTAATCTAAATGA
Organism: Ciconia boyciana; assembly: GCF_034638445.1. Taxonomy (NCBI): domain Eukaryota; kingdom Metazoa; phylum Chordata; class Aves; order Ciconiiformes; family Ciconiidae; genus Ciconia; species Ciconia boyciana. The sequence goes on along the minus strand of NC_132951.1, from coordinate 1,812,503 downwards.
TAGGGATCAGATGACTGAAGTCATTCCAGATACCTGTACATGGTACTATATACCATACCACTATTATTGGCTCGGCATCCCTGGTACAAAGAGCAAGTGTTATCAAGAACAAACATTTTGAAGATACAGGCTTTTGGTATTTTCAATTCTGTGGTTAGGTACGTGAATGAGGAATGCAGGGGAACATAAATATTAAGTTCAAAAAAATCCTTTCAAGAGGGAAATGGGAAGGAAATTACTCACTTCCGCATTATAAGTTAAAAAAAATTAGCAAAGAGCAAACTGAAAAAAATGTGAAACCACAGTGTTGTGAAAGTACTTGGTGTAAAATGTCAACAAAGGACAAAATGCTATAGAAAAAACTGCAGCTTTAACAATGTCAGTGAAACAGATTCATATTGAGCATGTTTGTGGTAGAGCTGCCATTCACTTGTAACAATAACCAACCACCCACCTTCTCCTGCCTCACTTAGGAAAGCGCACTTCTCTCAAGAGCTAAGGGGAACTCTCCACACTGAGCCTGAAGTTTCTCTTACACGAAGTTGGCCAAAAGGATCTTCAAGTGGCAGGAGGAGAGTTAGTGATTCTACCCGTTTGCTCTCTGCAGAGAGCTATTCTACCTTCTTGTAGCTCTGGAAAGATCCAGTAGCAGTTGTGCTCCCCCCACCTCCCCAGGAAATACAACAAATTTCAAATTTCACAACCATGGAGCTGTCAGTCTATCAGTCAGGACCTCAGAAGTTTCCTTTAGACGAAAAGTTTCCACTGCAACTCAAACGATTTAAAGCAAATCATCACAGGTGGAATATACATTTTGCAAAAACTTTCAAAGATCACAAGTAATACAGTCCATATACCCTTGTGTGATTTTCAAAAGAGCAGGAGAAGATTCAAAAGCATCATACAGCACAGTCAATAAAGGGACACAGTCAACTGAATTAACATTATATTTTGTATTCGTAAGAACTGAAGAATTCTCATTTCTTTAAATTTTGTCTCCATTTCAGGTCTTTAAAATTCTTATGTCACATTTGCAAAAGAAATAACCAGGCAATAATTAAAATTAAATTAAACTCTTTTATTCTAAATAATCTCGGGTCATTTCCCTTAAGAGGCAGACACCAATAAGCAATAATACCACCCTAAAGCAGAGAGCACGGAGCTGATTTCTCAGTCCTCCTAGGCAAAAGTGACGTCTGTAAGTTCACATGGTTACAAAATAGATGTACTTTATTTTGAGAAATATATTTATGGCAAATTGTTGCTAAATTGACTTATTCAAACAATTACAGTGTGTGTAGCTACCTCTCCAATTAAAGTTCATATCTGGCTAAGGTAATCAGTTGTTGTATTTGTGAGCATGCCATTACAATCTGCCTAATAATTATACATTTTTAAATCATACTTTTCACACACTAGCCGGCTCATTCGTTATACGGACAGGGTGTTACGCCATGAAAGAATTCATTCAGTAGAGCTCAATGACTTGTGTCTTTATTTCCTTGGGTACACTGCCCGAGTGTTTGCTTTTTGCACACTTCTGCTCCCAACTGCGGGATCTGGACTTAGCCCCTTTTAACATGTCTTTGTCAGAAAGTCGATGAATACCTAATCTTCAAACCCAGCATAAAAACCTCTTGTGGTCCACATCGTTGTCCTGAAAACTCCTAGCAGCATGTACCTGAAGAAAAAGCTGGCAGCAGCAGCCTTCATGTGTTAATTACACATGCGAAGCCCATTATGCAGAGAAAGGGCACCTGCTGGCAGTGCAAATGACTAGAATCTGCCCTTCCTGTGCAGTGAGTAAATTGAAGGTTCATTTCTACAGGAGATAATCGTTTTTAGATTCCGTTCCGTGTATCCTCGACATAGGCACATACTTAACATTTAAATCATCTGCAGAGGAACAAGCTCCCTTTAAATCTACATGTTTCAGTTCCTAGCACTTCACTTAAAAATGCTAGTTATCCCGGCTGGTTCCTTACTCTTGCTTAAATGCAGAGAAAACGTCGCACAGAACACTATCACTCTTAAAAAAACCCCAGCCAATCTCCACACTAAGAGCCACACTTAATATATGGTATCGTGTAACACAGTAAGTTTAAGTTTGGTTTTTTTCCCCAAGAAGGACTTTTTAAAATGCTAGAGGGCAGAGGGAGGCTGTTTCTATGTTTTCAAATAATTCCCAGAAGTGCATTAAGCACCACACTCCCACAAACATTTCTGCTACGCAGGGAGACCCGGAAGGCCAGCCAGCAGACCTTGCCAGTAAAGACAAAGGCGTTGAGTCCCTCAGGCTTTCCTGTGTCCTTCATCACTTGACTACGTGACCATGGAGCAGCAGGTCCATGTTTTCCTTGTGCTTTCCTTTTACCTCCAAGCCTGTAGAAGCCTCTCGTTACCCTTTACATCCCTCAGTTTAACTCCAGCCAAGCTTTGGCCTTACTAATACCATTCCTGCACGCACAGGGAACAATTCCATTAACTCTCTAACAGGGCTTGAAAGTTTAACTTCTCTAGGAAGCCTAAGGTAAGGCCACTCTTTCTAGGCAAACTTCATCTCCCTGCTACGTACACAGAGGGAAGGGGAAAAAAAAAAGGGCAAGTCACACAAACTGAGCGTGGGAAGCAGCACCTAACAGCTGAGCAACTAAAAGCAGCAGCATCTTAAACTTCCTCTTTGTTAATTACTCAGAGTGCTCATCCACCATTCCTGTGCACAGCAAATGGGAGAGATGATGTTATGGCTGATTAGGCTAAACTGTTTGACTTTACACTAGAAAAGAAAGTAAAAACTGAGAGACTGTTTGAGGGGCACTGTAGACAGGCTTCTGAACTATTAACCACGGAGTCCAAGACACACGCCTACTGACACGCTGATCTGGAGACCCCAACAGTGAATAAGGAGGCTTCTTGGGCCAGCTGGACAGTGTGGAATCATCAAATACGTTGGAAGGACCCTCAGGAGGACAACCAGTCCAAGCTCCTGGTCAAAACAGGACCAGCTTTGACATTATAGGAGGTTGCTCGTGGGCTGTGCCAAAATTTGACACACCATGATAATGAGTAAGTTTTTGAAAGGTTTATATTCATTCCCCTAAATAAGGTAAATATCATGTTCTAAACACACGCTGATAATAAAAGATCACCACAGGAAAATGAATTCCTTTCCACCATGCCCAACAGAAGTTCAGGAAAGCAGAAAAATAAGAGTATCTTCTCCACTGTATCCTCTACTGTTGGAGTCTTAATTCAGATTTTAACATTTAACACAGACATGCTGAAAACAGATTTTAATTACCCAACATCTAAGTTGCAGCATTCCATAGTAACCACCCATATTAGAGTATTTCAACATACTGATAGACGATTATATCTTGCCATGAAAATAAATTTTTTACTTACTAGGTTGGTTGCTTCCTTAATATGCCTATGTATTTTTAGAGTAACAGTCGCATCATAAGAGGACTTAAGACTTACTATACAGAAATGTGAAAACTGTTGTGAATCTAAGTGATACATATACATATATATAATATATACACACACATATATATAGCCTTACCAACAGTAGTCCAATAGATGTGGGGGCAGAACAGGAATGTAAACATGCTGCCAGAACATCGGGTAGAGCATAGCTGCAGACCCATGAATGCAGGCAGTTAACTGAAAAACACATATTAAAACAGGATCATAAATAAGACAAAAACCAAGCTTAAAAAGGCAAGGTTAGAAGAAAAAAGTAAAGAATCAATTCTGCTTTCATATCAACATGGTTTATTACAAAATATACAGTGCTCTTGTTAAAAAAAGGGGTATTGGTGGGTGAAGCATGACTTGTTTATGGTGGTTGTCATTTCACTGACTTTGTAAACAGCTGAGAACATGATTCATAAAACAAACAAAACCTGAAAAGAACACCCAGTGTTCTATAAAGCAACAGAAACATGGAAATGAAAACACAAAGGGAGCTAAAAAATAGTAAAGGCAAATCCCCCAATCCTGGTAATTACCATCCATTAAATATCATAAAACTGCACTGAAATTATAACACAAACTGAAAAAACATTGGAGCTCAGAAAGATGCAATGTGAGTGGCATACATTTCTTAAGAATATATCATACTAAACTCAGTGATTAAATTTTTATTATTTAAAAAGGGATTTGTATCTCATTGCCCTTCACCAAATCATTTGATCCATTGAATTTCTCAGTTATATTTTTAAAAATAACTCATTCAGAATAGTTTTGATGTTGGCAGGTACTGAATGAAAAAGATCACAAATAGCAAACACAAGTGCCAGTCAAGCCGTGGGGAGAACCCTCACAGAGCTTTGGAGGAAATTGCGTCTCTCGATCCTATTTCAAACGATAATTAATAATTTGGAAAAGAAGATAAGCAGGATATTTGTCACACTCACTAAGGATATTAAAATGGAGAAGGTGGTAATCCTCAATAAGGAAATCTCAGCAAAAGCTATAGTTAAAATACTGTAAGAGGAGGATATGAACACACACACCTACTTGGGAAAACATAAAATAAATAAATCAGAACACTCATACAAATAGACACATACATGGAAAAGACTAAGAGGTGACAGGCAATCACATCCACCCTGACAGTGTTTTGCAGTTTAGAGTGTCTTTTAATCTCAAACGATACCCAGTGCAAGTAGTACAATGTGTTTCACTTGCGAGACATTTGAAAACAATACTCAACAAAAGCCTACCAGTTATTTGAAGGTACGCTGAAATCAAGCATATAATGCTTGTCTGGACAATAGGAAGGAGGAAGAACACTGCTGACAAATATCGAAAAGACAAAGTCTAAAGGACTTAGGCCCTTGTGGTAGCCTGAAGTTGTGTGAGATGAAACTAAGCAAAGACAAATCATGACTTCAATCCTAATTCAGTTAGATGTGGTGTAACCTTAAAAAAAAGCAGACAACCCTCATTATCATTAATTTCCGTTAAGACGGACTACTGAATTATATACCACTTCACAGGGAACCCACGACTGGTTAAGAAAATGGTCTAGATGAGCTAATACAGTCTCTTAAGGCTCCATGTAAGGGAAAATCAGCTGGATGTAGTTTGGCTTATGTTCAATGCCAAAGCCTTTACGTAATTCCAATGCAATTTCTGTAAATAACAGAACCTGGTTTTCTGATTAAAATGCAGGTCATTAGGCAAGAAGATTGAAGACAGGCACATATTTTACGTGTTATTTTTTAAGCCTCTGAACAATACAGATCTGGATAAGCAATAAGAATGCACCAAGGAACATGGATTTTTTGGGAGAATTACTGTGGTTCTCTGCAGTGTGGTTCAGATAAGAACCACGGTGAGGTATCAGCTTCACAAGCAGGTGTTTTTCAAAAGCAGAAAAGTGACTATAAAGATGAACCAAAATACACTTTGCAATTTACAGCTCAAAATGGACACAGATTTTTTTCAGTCATTCAGAACCTAAGACCCAGTACGCCGCGTATAAACCCATACAGCACTTCAATGATAAAAATTTCAGACATAAAACCCCTCAAGTTGAAAAGCCAGAATTTTGACCTATACCGTGTACCTAGCTGAGAGATATTGTTATTGTGGCTAAAATACATGAATAATCTGTCTGTTTAATAACGGTTTTGAGCTCCAATCATCCCTATCACCTAATCAAGAAAAACCTAAGAAAAAGAATGGCCTACTAAGCCAGATCAAAAATCCCTTGTCTCCCAGTATTCTGTCCAACAGTGGTCAACACAAATTACTAAAACCATCGATCAACACATTCATCAATAAAATTGGTATTTTCCATTTTCTCTGTCCCCACCAGCTTGCAGCTCACACATCATGTGCCAATGAATTCAAATAAACACATTGAAAAGTGCAGCCCTGTCTCTTCATTTTGAGCCTATTCCCTCACAGTTTGGGCACTCTGAGTTTCGAGCATTTTGAGACAATAAATTAAAAAATCATCTCCTACCTATGTTCTAAGGGCCACGCATGATTTTCCATATTTCTATCAAGTTCCCTGCCTCCTTAGTATCTTTACCAGGCTGAATGAAGAGGTCTAGTCTACTCTGCTTTCTCTAACTGAGAGATTATTTTGTATATTTGCTTGTTCTTGTTACCCTTCTCTGTACTTTTCACTGTTTTACCTTATCATTTTTTATTTGGAGTAGGTAAGCACTCATGCGTATTCACAATGTGGGCAAGCCATGAACATATCTAGTGGCATTATGCCCTCTTTTTTGTTCTCTACTCCCTTCATAATAATTTCTTGGCTTCTAAGCCTTCAACTGAGTAATAAGCTGGCATTTTCATAGATTGATATCTCTCTTTTTTTAAAACCCTCCAGTATCTCTTTCCGAGTGGGAATAATTACTTCAGTTATTCAGACCATGATTGCTTACATGGTTAGAAGTGTTTTCTCCCATAAGCATTATTTTATATTTATCCATGCTATGCAACAAAATGACTGCCACAACTTTTTCTCCCCTTTTTAAAAATTGCTTTTCAGGAGGATATTGATCAAGTTCCAGAATAGAGCACTCCTGGACTGCTTAGCAACTTCCAGGATTAGGAAAACTGATAATTTTTCTCACCCTTTTTCTCCTCAATCTTTTAGCCAGTTGTTTACCCTCAAGAGGGTCAAACTCTCCTATGCCACAAAAATGTATTTAATAACTTTGAAGAATTCAACATTGTTCAATCTTACCTAGATTTTTAAAGATTTTTAAGATTTGAGGCATAGATTTCTTTTGCAAAGGTCATATTTACTCTTCCCATTAAACCTACATAGTCACTCCTCACCTTAGCACTGCTTGATTTGGCTGTGTCTTAACAAGAGGGTCCGCAAAGCTCAAACACATCCCAGTGCTGATAACATGTTTCCATAAGTGAGAATACGCAGGAATTTAAACTAGATTTGAACAACTGCCCTAAGGAAATAACATCTTCAAAAACAGACAGGGTACAGCAAGTATTTGAACAAGTACCTGTTCAGTCTTTCTCAATAAGAAAGCTCTTTATTAGCAGGTGAACATTATTTTATGGTCCACATGGGATGGAAAATTAGTATGTTAGAATACTAATTAAAGCAAAAGTTAGAAGCTACAAAATCTTGAATTTATACTGTATTTATGACTCATGAAACACTAAAGATTCACCCCTATCCCATTATCTTTCAACTTATCTTTATATTATTCCTACTGGAGAAGATGGTCCTCTCTCACATACTAGACAAAAGGCATAGCCTAGTTCCAAAATATGCAGCAGAAAAAAAAAGCATGCTTTCCCAATGTAATTTTTCCTCTATATTCCTAAATCCTTTATGTTTTCTGTTTCTGTTCTCCAAATCAAAAATATGTCTGGAAAAAATACTGTTTACAAATTTAATTCTTACTTAAAAATTGCTTCTATGAGGATCAAATGGGTTATTTCCTGGCATTATTATACAACATGGTTGCCGCTGTAGAAGAGTGAACTCAGTAATCCAAAGAGGCCCCTTACAAGCCCCCCTCCCATTGGTTTTAAAACTCAGCAAGAAAAGATGAAACAGGCATAATGCTCAACACTGCAGACATCTGAGCAGAACCTGTCATTTATTTTTGAGACGTACTCCCACCTTGCTATCTGGCATGAATTCAAATAACATACTACCATGAGTAAGCACCAGTACTGTCCTTCAACTCTGCCAAGATAAGGGCTCATAAAAAAGAAATAGCATATTTGCTGGAGACCTCACCTGATTAGTGGTGGCCATACAGAAAACAAGCACTTAATAATAAGCCAGCCTGAGAAATGCCCAACTGTCAAAACTATAGGAATCCAGGATTTTGAAATAAGATTAGTTCCACTACCTCAGCTTCCTGCAGCTGTTGCTAGAGCATGTAAAAAGATAGCTATGTAAGAAAGACACTGATTCACTAATTCACTTTTCACAGTTTTATATTTAGTACTCTAAAAGCCTTATTTGAGCAAATTAAATCAATGGGATTTTGTCATATATGTAAAAATTATAAACTGATGCTGAATTACAATAGGCCATTTTCCAGTGCATCTTACTCTCTCTCTCTCCTGGTGCATATATACTGCACAGTTTTACAGATGCAGTACATGGCTACCAACATGCAATATATACTGGAAAAAGTGACCACCTTTTGAGTGTTTGTAAGATCATTCTTCTGCATTACTCAGGGCTAAAAATAAAGTAGAAAGCTTAAGACTGAGCTACATAAGAATTAAGCAGTGAAAGCAGGGCTGTTGCAAAAGCTGCGTATGAAGGTCAAGACCTGTACTGGCAGGTTATCAGGACAGCAACAGAGCTCTTGGGAAGGAAGAGCTTGTACATTTAAAACGGTAGTTGTAAGACGGCTGTAGAACAAGAACTGTGCAAGCTCTTAGCTATGTTGCACCACAAGGGCATGTGGCGAATGGTAGTAATCATATGTTGTCTCTTCCTAAGGACCACCACCTCCTTATCCTCAGAGCCCTGAGGCACGTCAGAAACCAACCAGGGAATAAGAGGCTGTGCATCGGAGCTTTCCATGGCATGGAAGAAGTGACACGGCAAGCTCTCAGCTCCCAGGAATAAAAGAGTGTCCGCGTCAGAATGGTATTTTTTGCTTTGTACTAACACTGTAATAACAGAAAAATTACGTAGAGAAAGTCACCTCAGTATGATGGAGCCAAACGGAAACATCACAGATATTCACAAGTTTAAGCCTTTTAAGAGTCATGAGGCTTCATGTAAGCCACCTTTCTAAAATGAGAGACAACCTGCTGCTGCCCTTATCACAAGCAGTTAACATACCTTGTTGAGGCAGGGCTGCATGGGCAAGTTATGGTGGAAGAGAATACAGGATGCAAGGAAAGCTCTTCTGTTCCATTTTTTGCAACAGCAGGCTCCCACCAGCAGGTGGTCGTTTGCCAAGCACAGGTTTTTATCCATTTTGGTTCATATTTGGCTTTTCATGAGTAGTTAGATCACAGAATATGTAAAGAAATTTATCATGAATAATTGCTTTAACATTTTCAGAAATCATTTGAGTTTCCTTTTGTAGGAAAAAAAGAAAAAATCCAATAAAACAGCAATAAATCTTCCATAGCTTCAGTACACATGGTTTATAAAATAGCTAATAAACACAGCTGCATTCAGTTACCTCTAAACCTTATTCAGTTTAACTATATTAAGGATATTTCAAATCAAAATTTGAATTTGATATGCGGTATTATAACACAGAACTCATTCCACCATAAAAGACTTTCTATCCAGGACTCTCTAATTTTCTCTCTCTTACTGATATTAAATTTAAGCCTTAAGTATGAAGTGTGCCATGTCTTTCAAAGTTAAAAGAAATTAACTGCAAATAGGTCCCTTCCACTTTTTTGTTAAAAAACTAAAAACAAAGAAACCGATCCCCCTCACCACCACACCACCCTCACTTTACTTTGAGAATTCTCAGTTTGGTACGTTTCCAGTTACAAGGTCTTGGCTTCCGCTGAGCACAGTTTGAAATAAAATAATGCAGCTTGTTCCTACTGCTGGAACATGCAGAGCAGAGCGTGCAGGCAAGGAATCACTGGCTCTGGCCCAACACTTCAAACCTGTCTTACACTGTCACTCCAATCTTGGAGCAGTTTATATATAAAGTTGTAAGATAAGCACACACAGTATGAATACCCCTCCCTGCCGAAGAACCAGACATGCTTTTATCTTGGACAGAGGCAAAAGGAAGAGAAATAGCAGAAAGATAGGAAAGAAAACACAACCCTACTTGTGAAATGGCTCATTAGGGAAGGCAAAGTGACAGGTAAGTAATTCTTCTTCCCAGGCTCTGTCACAAAGGGAGAGATTAAACCAACCAACCACACAAATTTTGAAATGCTTTGGATAGGCATTCTCTTCTTTCCTCCTCTCTGATAATTTACTATTCTTTTCATTCTTCAGGTTTCTGAAATAAACACAACTCTCTCTCATTTTATTCAATCACCAGGCCTCGATTTGCTTATTTTAGTAGGGAGGACATAGAACACTTGGCAGATATAAAAGTTGAGATTTTACAAGTTTCCTATGATATTAAACTTTATAATACTTAAATTCTTTTGGTTAAATGTGGGATTGATTGTAAACATTTAGTAATTATTAACAGGTCCCAGAGATTATTCTAACTCTCCTAGTTTCACTTACCTTTCAAAACAATATTGTAATAGTTATTCTGAGATTAAGTATGAAGTCTTACTCTTTCATTTTTCTGCCCTGTATCAACAGACCATTCATACACAATTTTATGTACACAATTTCATCCTTCCATAGTATTTAAAATTCCATGAAGCAGTTTTAATCTCAAACACAAAGTAGGTCATGGTCATACAGTAAGAGACTAGTTAATAGCATACAAAATGGAAATAGAAGCTTGTATTTTAGAAAGGATTGCTCAAGTACTTAGTCCATAGCACTAGAAAGCAAAATTAGTTAAACCATCTTATGCTCGTCATTCATAAAGGAAAGCAATCAATACCCATGTACAGAGCAAACAGAATGAAAACTTAACATTTTCTTTTATAAAGAAAATCACAATCTTATTGACTGATAAACCTTGAAATGCATAACACAAAACTTTGAACTAAATCAAGCTGTGTGCTTGTTTTGATGTCCAGCCATTTTTAGAAGAGAGTACTCGAGAGTATTCAGTAGCTTTCATCTCTCAGACCCTTGATGGAGCCTAAGTAGCATTAAGACTACACCTTATCAAACAAAACTGCAAAAATGTGGATTGTCAATGTATTTTAGCCCACTCCTTTGGTCCATCCAGAGGTCACTGGAACATCCATTTGACAGCATCATTTATCTTTTTTTTTTCCTGTCAAGTAAATTATGAAAAAGGGACTTCACTATGGCATAAATGTTTCTACATTTGTGTAGCAAACAACCCCAAGAATTCCTGTATCCAAAAAACTCTTTTTCATTTGAACATTAAAGGCCAACAGGAGTTCACATCAAACCACACATAGTACCATCACATAGAACCACAGAATTGAGTTGAGGTTGCATAACTGAGGTTGGAAGGGAGACCTAGAGATCATCAGATCATTTCCTATATATGACTGTCATTTTAAAAAAAGTACTGTGAACAGAAGACATTATTCTGCATTTTACTTACAGTGCTCAGCTTACTACAACAAATGAGGATGCGGCGTTCATACAGCATACTGGCATAGAGATGCAGCATGTTGTTGACATCAACTGCTACAAAATACTCTGTCAGATTTCTCTGGGAAGAGAGAAAATAATTTTTGATTCATGATATTACAAAAACAAGTGTCCTTAACAAAAAAAATAACCAGATTTCATCCTGCTATTATGCTACATCCAGTACTTGGCTTAACAAAAGAAAGCAATGTGTCATCTTATGTCAGAGTACTTTGTAATTGCAATATCTTTCCCCTAACTTTTGAGGAGCTAGGTCTTGGAATAATAAAATCAATGATGTTTCACATACAGCTTCTTAAATACAAGATACTTCCCTGAGAAAAAAAAACGTCCTGTCACTTTCATGGAAACTTCAAAGCTGCCTGATAAAGTATTTAAAAAAAAAATAAAAGAAAAATCACACAACCCAATAAAAACAGGGGCTTTTAGTGGATAATTCGAATATGACAAATTCAAATGTAAGCTCAGTCTAGGCTAGAACAATTCTGATAATTAGAAGTACACGTGGGCATTTAACACGCAAGCTAAAAACAGTTACACAAGTTGTCTGAACTCCTCACTTCACGCACTCAGACACGTTTCCCCTCGGTGGAAGATAGAAAGCACCTCCTTGGGGGGCTGGGGAAACTGAGGAAGGAGACAGAGGATTCTCTCTCTCTGAAAATTTCAATGGATGCCCATCTCTGATGAAGAGGCAGGATTCAAACCTCCAATTTTACTTGAGTGATCAGTATGTTTATAGACTATAAAGAAAATTAATTGCAGTAGAATACTGCAAAGCAAAGCACATTTGTAATCTGCCTTTAAAGTACAGACAGAAAGACCATGACACAAGCAAGTAACACTGCCGAAACTTTACATATACACTTCCTAGGTAACACAGGTTTCTTCCTTGCTTTTGCTGCTCAGAATATGAAAAAGTACCTATGTAAACATTATTGTAAATAACTGAAAATCAAAAAAGAAAACAGAGCAAGCTGCACAAGAGGCTATGGCCACTTCATCCCCCACATCATCCCATCAGCCAGCAACATTATCCATTCATCACAACCAACGTCATTGCCCTGTGCACGTGCTGCAGTGGCATGAATCACGCATCATTTACCAAATAATTAAGATGTCTTCTAATAAACAGCAGAATGTGCTATCAAAACCAGAAAGCCACCATGTAGGTAACTTGAGCAAAATGTATTATGTTATGAGGGGCTTTTACAGTGCAAGGCGAACAAAAAAGGATTTTTGTTTGCAGAGGATATTTTCACTTCTTAAAACACAAACATTTAAAAAAAGGGTGGTGGTGGTGGTGGTGGAAAAGGTAATACACCCAAAAATGCTGAATTAGGGAATTTGTTTCCAAATGCTTCTTACAGATATGAAAGGGTTGCTATATGATAAAGACAGTCTTATACAAAAAGCACATGTGAGAGCAAAATTAGATTAGTCATGAATTCAACTGCAATCTTAATCATCGTTAAATAAAAAAGTGCAGAAAAGCAAAAAGCAAATATGATTTAGAAACTTAAAGAAGCTCAACAAAGCCTATTAGCACTTTTGACAGTTCCAAAGATAACTAAAACCACCAATACTTGGCCTGAGAAGTCTGCCAAGATGCTTCATACTGTGCAAAAATATGTTCCACAGCTTGCCATCCAAACACAAAGAACTAAAGAAAAATTAAGCATTGTATTTGGAAGACTTTTGTACCAGCATCTAGACAGATAAAAACTAAGCTCGTTATGGTTAGCTTCAAACATGTTAATATAAAACAATCATTCAGGTCTTTGTCACAGAAAAGCTATAGCCACAGACAGGTATATTCAAAGAAGGAAAAAAAAAAAGCCAACACATTTTGCCAAAAACCTATTAAACTATCATGTACTTTTTCTATATTTCTCATCCCATCTGTGCTGATTAGCATGATATTTTTGTCTAAACATAAGCTGTCTTCTCTACGGCTCTTCTTCCCCCTCTCACCCATCTTTCCACAACGCCAAAACACAGTGCATGACGACACAATTACTGCAAATAGTGTGAATTAAAAGAATTTTTAAGTAACACTGAACTCCCTTTGATGCCACCCAAATTAGGGCATGGCAAAAGAAGCCCATAAGCCCTACATTCTGCCTGAAGATGCAGATATGCATGTGCATGCATGTGTTTATAAGGCAACAATATCCACTAGTGAGAAGAAAATAGACACGGGGACTTGATTTGCAATTATTCTGTCATCAAATTTATTGTGGCGAAATACTGGCTTTGACACACAAACATACCTTCAGATGGAAAGATTTATAAGGTTCTAGTCTTCTCTGCTCTCAGAAATTTGCCAATGACACCTGCGAAGCATGTGGGCTGTATGGTAATGTATTGATACTACGGAAATTCACGTGTTAGCTCTAAGTTGTATTTATAAGAAAGCTGTCATCTTTGAAGATGAAATTGGGACTTACACATGTATTTTGAAAGACATGTCTCGTAAGTGACAAAACCATGAATGAGTTAAATAAATACAAATGAAAGCATTCCAATTTGCAGTATAATTGCTGTGTATTTTGTTTCCTAGGATTTAAACCTTTCTTGGGAGAGTAAAAAGTGGGATTTTCAAAATAAAATATGGGAACAGGTATCCCCACTCCTCTCAAAACTCAGTAAGGTGCTACAAAATTCCCTTATGCTCCTTTGAAAGTTCATTCCTAGATCAATCATCTGTTTGATCATTTGCTATCTAATATCAGTAAATGCACATGCACGCTGACTTTTGAGATTTAAAAAAAAAAAATTAATGTACTACTTTTTCTCCATCATCTAATGAAGACTTTCTCACTGAGGGAACAAAGCAATGAGCTCTCTCCTCTGCAAAGAGTGAAGCTCAAACATAGTGACATGGATTATAGTTCACCTATTTTAGTCTGCTCTTGAACAGCTTCGTTTACAACACTTCAGTAAATTTCCTGTTAGGTCAACGGAATTGAGGAATTCCCCATCTTATTTAGAAGTTTGTTGGCTTTGAAATATCACACATTCAAAATCTAACACGGGTTAGGTAATCTGGTATGCAGCTAACACTCTTTTATAATGCCATGCTGCTGTTTGGGAGATCAAAATAAAGAAGACAATACACTTTAGCAAATGGTATAAATATAGAAATAAAAGCAGAGGGTAGGGGGTGGGGAGAGGGGTGGTGTTTAAAAAAACCAGGTAGCAAAAGACATATGTTATAATGAGTGAAAAATCTGGCATTTTGAAATATAGGACTGAATGATACAAAAATACACCAGAACATCATCACCAAGAAAATGTCATCATTTCAGACTGCTAACTTACCTGATATTTCTGAAACACCACAGATACTACTAGGAAATTTAGTCTTGCACTGTATTTCCTGCAATGAGCCCAATTTACTTCTGAAGTCACAATGCATTTACAAATCTTTCATATAACTTAAATCTTTTGGAAAAGTGAATGCTTAGCTGTTGCATAAAAGCGTCCATGCTAAATGTTTTCGTGACTCATTAAACATATTGATCTGACACAAAGTCAGATAATTCCAACAAGTTTGTTAACATTCCAAATAGAGTTCTGTGCAGCTCTCCATTAATCATTACATACAACTTCAAAGTCTGGCACTACTAAAACTTTTGCTAATGTGGGTTTTAAAGTGTAATTACTGATAAGATATGTATAATTTTGAATAAATCAGGCCAATTGATTAAAATCCATGAAGATTTATGCTCATTTAATGTCCTTGTATTATCCTCTAGTATGCTCCAATTCTACATGAAAGTTGCATTAATAGACAGATAAAATCCTCATAAGAAATTACACAATAATTAGAAAAAAAAATAAACAAAACCAAAAGAAATGCCTGAAAAAGAGATGACAGTCAATTGCAACAACAGTTAAGACTGAGGGATTTGATTTTTAATATTTTTCTTTCTTACAGTGAGCCCTAGCTTTTTAAATTTGGAGATAGATATAGAGATAGATATATAGAGATAGATAGATAGATAGATAGATAGATAGATAGATAGATATAGAGAGAGAGATGAGCCTAAATATTTGTTAACTGAATGAAATGTTCTTCCACTTCTGTTCCCAGAGGTGCCCTGGTTCACCCCAAGCACTGCAAAGAGTCCATCCTTCACAGTGACATCACGGCACAGGATACCTACATCGGAACAGTCACATTCCCTCTGAGGCACATCAGCACCACTCAATGATTCAAAGAGGATGCTTTTTAGCATCACATGGCACTCCCTCCCATGAAGGCTGAGCGTTCCGCTTTCAAAGGATTTCCAACTCCTTCTGGCCCAAGGCCTCTGCTTTTATAACAGCCTTTGATTCATGAGCATTCATCATGTCTCCTGCTCAAATGTTTTGGGAAGCTGACTCATACCTTTGAATATAAAGCGAACATCACCAGCAGACATAACCAACAGAGCATAAATACAGCATACTTCCCGAAGCCTTTACTATGTAGCGTGTTATTAAGCTGTCCTGTGTCAGTTAAAGTAGGCCCAAGGCAGATGATCTACTTTTAATCCCTGCCACTGGTTTCTTACAATTACTAGCTCATTTCTCTCTGCCCTCCAATTTGCCAGCCTGTAAAATGGAAATAAACTTCCTCACTCTCCAGGTGATTTGAGGCTTATCAAACAAAAATTGTTAAAGTTTGAGATGATTAGCATAAAAGAGATTAACATAAAATATAACCCTTATAAACAAGTAAATTCATGTCTGATTAGGACAGAACACATTCCAGATTGACAGCTAGTTTACATTTAGGAACTGACTCTTAAATTACTCCTAATGTATAATATTTCTACAAAAATAAAGCACCTTAGAGGAAAAAGGACATCTATTAAATTTACTGACAGGATACGTGTCAGTATGAAAAGTCTACAACACAGAAAAGCTAGCAACTATGTTTTTAAACAGAGACAAAAAGCCCCAAATGTTAACTGCTATACAAATCATTCACAAACAAGATTAAAGGTCTTGATGATTTGATGATTCCCTTTTCTTTTTTTCTTTCATGCCATAAATCGAGGTATATGGTGCTAAGGCAGACCGCAAAATGTTCAAGAAAGAAAACTGAATGTCAGGCATAAAAATTTGGCTAAGAGACATAGCAGGAGCATATTAAAGAGTATTTAAGAGAAGCAAATGCCAGCATTGTCTTCCCACAGACCTATCATCTGGCTAGAAATCTGAGGCATGCTGAAACACATACAAGACGACTTCACGAGGCTTAAAAAGTCTCTGAAAAAGTGGCCCTAAAGAAACCAGGTATTTCAGAAAGCCATCTGACGGATCGTTTTTACTGGTCTCATGTCACTCTTTCAGAAGGGTCTCACTGTATGACTAGCAGATCTGCTTTTTTCTACCCATATCAATCTGTCCATTAGTACTTTATCCTTAATACATTTCAGCTTCTAATCACAAATGCAGATTGTCAACTCTGGAATGCTATTGTGTAAATAAGATACAGAAGAAAGATGTTATCACCAAGAAAAGAATGACCGCCTGAGCAACTACAGCTAATGCAAAGCTAATGCAACTACAGCTCTAAAGCAAAGAGCCTGGACGTTCATCTGAATCAATACAAAATGTTTTAAGTCAGGATGTATGATACCTGAATTCTGACAGCATCTTAAAGAACAAGGCAATTTAATACCAAAGTGGTATTTGATCTTTCTTCATACTAGCAATATGGATGTTTGAAACATCAAACTCTTTCACTGAAGATACTGATTATCAAGACTATATCCTTGGCTTGACTAATAAGTAGCCATAATGCTTTAATAAATAAAAACAACATTTTGTATTGAAAGATTTTTTTCAAATAAAATTAATTTAAAACCAGTATGTTATCTCTCCAGCAGGTCCCAACAATTATTTCCCAAGTTCAGTTTTTAGTTTCAGTTTCATGTTGTACTCAAAGTCTCATACCTCAAGAAAACCAACAAAACTACGTAAACAGTGTGAGGTCAGCAAGGGGAGAACAAAACACTAACCTGGATGCAGAAGAAAAAAATTGCTTCTTTAATTGTGAAATTATTAAGTTTCTTTTAAAACAGCAGTTCTTTGGAACTTATGAGAAGAAAACAGACCCTGATTCAAGTTAGCTATAAAGGTGAAATACCTCAACAGATTCTTGCCACCTTTTTTTATATAAATTAAAGTCTTGGTAAAATGGAGGAAATTCCTTTCTGTTGTAATCCTGCATTTTATGTAAAGGATGACTCTTGTAGTACTCACTCAAATGGCAATCACAAAACTGCCTTGAGATTACTTTCAAGAATTTTTCATAGGTTTATTGTAGTGAGCGAACTTTCACACAAATTACCTCCATCGTTGTTCTCTGAAATGCCACCCTACTGTTACATACAGTTACCAAATCACTGTTCTCTCCCAATTTTGAGTAGGCTAAAACTATAGATGTGTATTTTAAATTTCCTCATTTATTAGAACCAAGAAATCATGGAATGTTAACAGTAAGTAATAATAGACTGGTGATAATAATAAAAGCTTTATATTTTTAAAATAAATATCTTGACTTACAGCTTAAGATAATTATGCTGTCAATTCCCTGTTCATCTGGTGTCTTTTCTTAATTAAAATGGCAAACGTTAAATTTTACTGTTACGTTGTACTTCAAAAGGCCTGTTACTCATGTACTTCTGCAGTTAGGAACACAATGTTTTCCGCCCAATACTTACTATAAATTAACCACCTAAAGCTTAGTTCAACATCTAGCAATATTTTACAGAATATAACCTCTTCCTCTGCCAAACAGAGGTAACAATTGTTATCTATTTTGCTGCTGACATTAACCAGAAATGGTAAAGTGCACGGTCCTCTAGAGTACTCACATTTTCAGGTATGCTAGGAAGCTCTCTGATGTCAGGCACAGTGAAGTAAGAGTGCTAAAAAAAGAGCAAATATTGATTATTGCAATATTGTCAAAAGTAATCTAAATTTATCGCTTGGTATTAGTAACAGCAGTAATAGTGGTTGCTCAGCTAAGTAAAAATGACAGAACATTTGTTACCAACTACCAGTATGACTTCTTTGTCATGGATTTCAAAAGCTGGATTCTCAGATCACACATGCAATATGAAATGCATTAAGATAGAAAGTATCGAATGCTCCTGAAAAGTTATATTACATTTTTTTGTTCTTCAGAGACACTGATACAGACAGACTCACACAATGTATGACATATGCCAAGGAAACTCCAAGGCAGTCTATAATTCAAGCCATCTTTCCACAGCCCACCGGAGGCTGCATGACGGACTACAGGAAGCAACAGCAAGCAGGTCCTTTTCTGACTTACAGCATCAGTAAGTTTCATTCAAGACAGTGGTGAAGTTATGGAACTTTACTGGGAAATGCTTCCTAAAGTTTTATGCCTACTTACCTGAAAAATATTACTAAAGTTCTAGGTCACTTTTATATGCCTTAAATAACACATTTTGAAAGACTATATTGGTCTCACAATTTCATAATCCATTCTATTGTTACATTTTTTTAATTGCCTGCATTCCAAGAAACCAAGTTCACTCTAGTTCCCAATCTGACCATGCATGACTTGCATGATTCTTGGTTAGGGCTCCAGGAAAGGAAAGAAGAGAATGCGACTAAACTGATTTTGTAAATCAATGTTGTATACAATTTATATTATTGTTAAGATTTTCACAATTTGTCTTAGGTCTACTTATTAATTACTCGCTGAAGCTTTAAAGGTTGGTTATATTCTTGGCATAGTTCCACAACTGGCACAGTTTTCTTGTATATATATCTCAGACATTTCAGTGCTTCATGAACGGTCTATAACCCGAAATAGCAAGCGGGTATAACAGCTACACTGAATATAGACATTACATGTATAAACACAAATTTTTGCTTTTTGATATATCACTGTTTTAGTTTGGTTGAAAAGATGCAATGCAAAGATACAGGAATAGTATACGCAATTATATCACATATAGGAACCTCACCCCGACCCCAAAATAGGCTTGTAAACAGCCAAAATAAAATGCGTAAAGACACCACAGCTAACAGTCCCTTGGCTGCTTTTTTTATATCCTTTCTTGCTTCATTGCCCATGAAATGTCTGAGACAAGGGGAGACCGGCAGCATTCCTTGAAACCACTGGTATGAAAAAACTGAAATATCCCAACTGATCATTGCCTTTTGAGACAGCTCGTCCCCTTAAACAGAAATGCCGTTCACAAAAGAGCTCGCCTCAAGAGGACTGGGACATTTCTACTGCCAGCTGGTGACCTAGCAAGGCCAAACAAGTGTTACCTGTCGACTGACATTACAGGGTGAAGTGATGAGACTAAGCTGCTTGTTGCCAAAAAGTACTTTAGAAGAAGGAGTAAAGGAAATGAGAGGGAGAAGAGAACTGTGGCTGCACACACCACTAGTTTCCATGTGAACTCTAAATGACTAATTGGCAACTGCAGCAATGTGCATCTTAAGTATTTTTTCACTACAGCCTGGAACACAAGGTTGTTCTGCAAAAATTAATTTGAGGACAAAAACCCCAAAAGACTAAATTAAAAATACAGTCCCATCAATAAAATCCCACACCTATTCTTTCAGTGTTCTTTGATTAATTTTCTCACAAGATATAAAAATGAAATAAATCCTTTTTTGTGGGGGTTTTTTTGTGGGGAGGAAGAGGAAAAGGAATCAGAAAATGTGATAAACAGTTAATACTCAAACCACTGCTATGACAGGTATGTGACTGTTTGCTTTCCAGTCTTGTCCCCCTTGCATACTTGCAAGATCTAGGAGTTCTGCAGAAGTGTGGGCAATAAATGTCATGTTGCTGCTCTGTGACCTCTCGCAGGTCACAGACGATATGGTGAGAAATTTCCATGGGGAATATACACAATCTTCCTCCAATCAAAGAACAGCCTTTCAAAGACATTTGAGGTTAAGGAAAGGGAAACAGAGGGCCCCAAATGTGAAAAGGGGAATTTCACAGCTCTCTGTCCTCACAGGAAAACAACATCTGTGTACCAAGTTCCAAAAAAGAGAATTGCTTTTGACATTCCTCTATTATGATATGTAATGAAAATTAAACACCTTAGTTTACATCTCTCCCACTTCACTTACCACTCCAAGATGAACAGAGGTTCCTGGCTCAGGGATGGTAAGTTTATGAAATGTTTCCAGGAGTTCACTCCTTTGACTATCCTGAAATAAGGAGGGGAAGAAAAAAAAAAAAAAAAAGAATACTAAGTAGGCATTGCTATAACAAGCTAAACTCCCAAGATGGGAGGGCAACATTTGTGGAATTGGGGGCTTAGAGAACTTGCAAATGTAAAGAAAAAAGTGAAAATAGATTTATACATTAGACTATGAACAGAAATAAATGCAGTTTCCTCTGACAGCTGGGTTTTATAACACGATTTTTTTAGAATATATTTTTTTCCATATGTATTTCTACATATTTCTGCAACCTACTGAGTCACCAACCTATGCACTACATAGTTATTCACCTCTGAGCAAGCCAGTTTTCACTGCAAGTTCTTTATAACACCTCGCTAGCTTAGGGTAAAGCCTAGGGTAAAAAAATTTATTTAATCTATCTAGATGAAGATGTGATCCTAAGTGCTTCCACCTCAAATGTGAATTATTCTGACAAATGCAAAATACAATTATTACCACAAAATGGTAATAAATCAAAGCAGCAACCTAACTGGGAAGATTATACTTGTAATATTTTAAATACCTGAAACTAGGCTAGGTGTTGCAATCCTATATGTGATTACTCTGTATCATGAATTATCATTTATAAACCGAGAAGCAAATTTTAATGGCTTAGTTCACATTTTGTCACTGTCTCAAGACTGAATTTTACTTTTTTGCTTCTAAAGCAAAACAGCATCTGAAGAGCTTAGGCTAGATGATGCTATGTGGGTAAGCATTTTGCATCAGTAAGCTTAGTTCTACACTTACTTTACATGACAAGTAAACTCGAATAAGACATCTGTCAAAGATTCCTGAAACACTGCAATACGGGAATTGCATGGATGTGCTGAATACAGTTCAGGTAGTCAAAAAGTCTGCACAGTATGGGTGACTGCAGGGAAACCATTAACTTGTGTTGGATCCACAGTCACATTCGTGGACTTTATCTTTTTGCAAAAATAATTTAAAAGCATATTTATTTTTAAAAGGCACTTGCCAAGCTTTCAGCTTGGCTGAATATGATCTTCTATATTACTGCATCATACAGATTAATAATTCATGTGGTCATCTCTGATATAAACTCTTCTTAAAACAGCTTGTTTTCATCCTCTCTCCCTCATTTGACATTGGGGCAGGGAAAACAAGGGTTAGTACTTTAGAATAATACCTGTCCTTTTGCTGAATAATCTGCCAAGACATTGAGCAGCTTATAAAAGACTTCAAACCATGGGAGGTAACTAAAAAAAAAAAGAAAGAAAAAGCATACATTTAACTTGGTAAATCTCAGTTAATAAATCCAAGATTGCTGGCCTTTACTATATAGATGCATCCTAACAACAGCCTCTACTGGACATGACACTTTATAGATATCTGTTCGGAAAGCCACATCAGCCCTTCCATCTGAAGGAGAACACCGCCAGAAGGCTGAAGCACCCCTTTCCTTTGAGGACTGAGCTTCAGTACTTGCTCTTCGCTGGCGTCTCCAGCTACCTCTGGGCACTAAACACCAAGTGTAGTACAAGCTGTAAATGCCCTCGGGCACCAGGCAGGCCAGTGTGGGAGCTCACCTTTCTCCCCACCCTGTACAGAACAAACATACAATCCGATGGAAGTTTTTAACCTGTAAGATAAATGTGCACTACTGTATCTATGTTCATGTATGGTGGAACATTTTTAATCATAATTATTTCCCAAAGTACATGTTGAATAACTAGTCTTCTGTACAGCTGCTGAGGGTCCTCATAAACTGAAGACAGACCATTGTTTTGGTTTTGAATCCTGATACAACCGGATTTTTTTAATTGCATAACCAGTATCTCAGTTTTTAACCACTGTCAAATCTTATTCCACATCCTATATCATTGTATTTAGGCCAGCCCTAAGGTTAGGTCAAATAGAAACTTTACCTTCAGCAAATTTGTACTCAACTTACAAAAGTAATGAAGAAACAAGATTAAAAGACAACCATGCAGAAAAATCACATCTTTTCAATCACATGCTTCACATCCATTCCATAAAACAAGACAGACAACTGAGATGTTACTTTTCACTACAGTATGCTTTGGTACGATTTTGTACCCTATTTGCATGACACAGTTCTTTATTTCAATTCCTTTTTAAATACCGGCAAGGAATTTCCCCTCAGCTGTAGCAAATAGGAAAGCAAGTTCGCGTGACGCACAAACTGATTCTTCTTTTAATCACAGATGCTTTCTGAAGCAAATGGATTCTATTTTGATATAGTTAGACAGGATTTAAAGTTTTTATAAAATATGACTACATCCTGACAACTATAAAGAACTGAGTGCCCCATGGTCCCTAACTGTACAGCTTTTAGTAACAAATGAAGTGAGAAGCTATATATGAGACAGATAAAGTGAATGGCACTCCATCATGAACATTTGTTTGAAGCCTGCAAATGCTACTGTAAAATGTAAGTAGCTTATCAAAATATACTGATAAGCAACTTAACTTTTCATGTTATATGACAGTATTATCATTTAAATTAATATGCTCTAAGCATCTTTACAAACTATGTATTAGAATAGAGCAGAAAGACAGACAATTACCACTTTAAACAGCATTTAAGTTTGGCATTATATTGTAAACAATCAAGAAGGATTAGTTAGAAGATAAGTTTCTTTCTTTCTGTTTAGTTAAATAAACTTCAGCAGAGTTAAAAGCCATTACAAGAGTAACAAGAAATCCTCTCAAAACATATCTGCTAAGTAGAGATTAAGAACCTGGTCAACAAACCCTTGCAAGGCATCTATCAAAAGAGTTTGAAAAGACAGAAAACCGAGACGGCAGAAAGCTCCCTGACAGCATGAAACCCAAACTTATTTCAGGAAGGCATATTTAAAGTTCTACTTAATTGCTCAGGGACCTTGCTGGAAAACTACATTTACAGAATTAAAATGAGACTCTTTTCAAATATTATTGTGTTTACACTCTATGTGTCAGTATAAAAGCAATAAACACAAGCACGTTACCTCAGCCTCTGGTTGCCAGAGCTGCCCTTCATTTAGAGCCCCACCGCCTGCGGGCGAGGACAGACCAGGTTCTCAGCACCGTTAGCAACAAAGGGTGCATGTACCCAACAGGGACAATGCTGAGCTCTGAAACCAAGGTCAGGTTGTGTTCTTTCTTCAAAGATTTACTTATCTGTCCTGTCGGGGGCCTGTTTGTTCACAGCTAAACCTCACTACAGATTCAAGGGAGTTTTCTTTACTACCACAATACACGAAAACATGACAAATTTGTAGGTTCTATCCATGAGAATACTCCATCCAAATCCAATTTTAATTCTTTCGCTCACCACCTAGAAAATAGCTTCTATGATTCTAACAGAAACAACCTAGATACAGTCTGATACTCACACAATGTCAAAACATCAGCCAACCCTCCACATAACAAAAGGGAAGGTATAGCCCTATTTCTGTTATACTCGCTCACTCCTCGTTGATTCCCTTTTCTCTTTAGTTATCTTATAATGAACTTCATTATTGTCCTTTGTTTAACACTAAGTCTTCCTTATTTTAATCCATGTTTTCCAAATAATGGTTTAGCATCTCAGCATAACCGCTGCTTTTTCTTATTTTAAGAATAACTTTCCATTTTGAGGAGAGAAGCTTCACAGTTTTGAAGCTGAGGAAATTAGCTGATATTTGAAGCAGACCTCAACACAACACAATACACGGGGATCTGTGCTCAAGAAAGGCGCAAGACAAGATAAAACAAACCCACCACAAAATTGCGTAAATTATGTAGACAATCTCACTTCAATTTTCACCTCCCTCCTTTGTCACTGCAGAATTCAGGATCTCTCTCATCCTGAAAGCTTTGGATACATTAGAAAACTAATTTATCCTGCCATCTTCAATACTTTTACTTCATCACTTATTCCATGTGTTTACTACTCAAGAGTGAAACAGTTCTGCTTTTATTAGACCAAACTGTGACCAGCTAAAGTTGGGGGGGGTGACGGAGATCAAGAAATATAGTTATCTGAATTTGTTTCTAGATCTCTGCCAAAAGGAAAAAAGAAAAGATGCGGACTTTTTTTCTTACAAAAAGCAAATCCTCAAGGCAGCCTTTAAACACCCCCTCCAAAGAAACGGCGGTTGAATTTATAACCAAAAACTTTCTGTACCACATGCAACTTAAGTAGCACAACTGGTAGCACTACTGAAGATTTATGGCTTATGACTTGCTCATATTTAATTTGTAACCAAACACTTCCCCTTCCTCTTAGCTACCTTAGAACTTTTGATTAACTCTTGTTTTCACAGGTCATAGGTTAAACAAAGGAAGGGAAGCGCTCTGGAGTGAAATTGCCCAGAGCACCACAGCATGCGAGCGCACGCACGCGCGCGTACACACACATCTCCCCCTTCAAGCAACATCAAAAAAGCGATAGACTAGAGATTCTTCAAGGGAGCTGAAGTTCAAAGACTCCAATAAGCATAAATCAGATTGTGGTTGAAGAGTAAACAAAAATAAAAGGGCAATCTGAAATTTTAATTTTTTTTTATTTTACACCCATTTTCAGTTTCCTCACACATACATACACACACATATAGTGACATATTTGCCAGAAATCATGAGAATCAAATCAAAGCCTAACCAAATTAGGCTTCTTCAAACTGAGAGAGCGGTTTAGCACTCTGCTTTTCTCTCCCTCTGAACCTTCAGTGTGCGATGCAGCCTCAGTGCTGGAGACAGGCCAGTCTGACGGGAAACAAATATGAGCACAGGAAAACTGCTTATTATGCTACATAAGGTCTGCACAAACTCTACTGCACAAGTTGCACAGTACCTTATTCAGTAACTCATATGTCATCACCTTTTTAGTGCACTCCTTGAAAGTACAAAACATCATTAGTTACATGTGTCATAGCAATTAGGGTCAGTCAAACCGTTAAGACAACAGTGCTGCATTGCAGCTTGTAAATACAAATGTTTCCAAAATGCAGTGTTTAAAGAATAGTGGTGCAAAAACAACTGAAAAGCCAGGCTGAGACAACAGGAAAGATATAAAAAGAAGCAAATTAGCATGATGACAAACCCCAGCAATCCCTGTGGGTAGGGTGTTTGCAGTTATGAAGAGGTTCACCTTTAATGGAGTAGACTTGCAACGAGAGTAGAGCCTTTTGCACCCTGACTGCACAGCCAGCTGAAGGGGACAGGGGAAGGCCGGAGGATGCAGGTGACCGGTGCACCGGCAGCCGCAGAAGGTACAACTCGCCAGCCAGCACTGCTCGCACAAGTCCAATCTCTACTTCAAAAGTTTCACTGAACAGAAAATGTCATCACCCAATATTAGCTGCTACACAGATGAAAATTCTTACTGCAGTCGATTTAGCTTTGAATTTTTCAACATATTAATCCAGTCGTGCGCTTTAACATATGAAAGGAAAAAACTACTCTATCACAGCAGCACATGTGAGGTCACATTTTCTGACCTCCAGAAAGGACTGCAACCAAAATAGGAGAATATTAAGCTAGCCCCTTTGAAATAAAGCAACTGCATTTATATGCACATATATACACACATCCACACACAAACCACACGTGTACGCGCACACACGTGCGCATACTGTCATTCCACAGCAAGGATGCACTAAGGGATGAGCCAAGAGAACTTCCTTTAGCGATACTAAGTTGCCAACAGCAATGAAATTAGGCAGAAAAGTGGATTTCCAGGATCCTCCTACTCTCATGAAACAATAAAAAAGCTTTTAAAAACAAAACAAAACAATTATTAGCATTGTTTACAAACAACTTTTTTTGTTTTTAAAAATAATTTAAAAGAAATCCCCCCTCCAGTTGACTCACACTAGGGAACATTAATTGAAACTAACACTTCAAATTCAGCCAGGTCAAATAGTACTTACGGATATAAAGCTGAAAGGCCACAACAGCACACCAAAAAATGATGCCTCATTTTAATCTATTACTAGTCCAAGCCCCCTTCTAGCCTGTTTGACATGGGCAATTTTGGAAATTAAATTTCAGTATCTGCAGCCACAAATATAAGTCAGCCTATGGCAAAAACTACACAAGCCGGCATTGCAGATTTCCCTGCACTGCTCTTGTATCCAGTCTACCATGCAATTATCCAGTTTGGGATTTTCAATGAAGGTAAACTTCTCTCTTTAAAAACACCTTAGCTTACTGGAAGATTTAAGGATCATGCTTCATAACTTTAGTACAGTGCTTTGGCTACTGTCCTGTGTAAAATGAAGGGCTCATTGATAATAAGTTATGGGACTTCAAGCTGCACAAACACGAGAGCTACTGTTTTATCTCCGTCAGAATATAACAATTAGCTTCCAGCAACACAAAAGCCAAGAAAGTATATACAAAACCGAGACAATAGCTCTATTATAGTGATTGCCTATATGTAAAGACATGCAGCTAATTCAGTCACATGGAATTGTCCAACACTATATAAGAAAATGCAACATCTCTAAGAATAGCAAAGGGGAAAACTTTGAGCAACATACCTACACTGGCATCCAGTTGATTTCTTTACCAAGTAAAAGATGCCTTCCTCAGGAAAAAACAGCTGTTTCTCATCCAGTTCAGAAGCACTACTAATGAATAGAGGGCTTGATAATAAATATACTTTCTTTGAAATGTGGAAATTTCACCATTATCATTTCTTTTGATATTTTTTGAACACTCATTAGAATGAAGGAGAGTCGTAAGTTATAGCATGTACCACTCTAAATCACTGTAGCTATCTCAGGAGTACCATGCACATCCAAGGTCAAGTGTAAAGAGAGGCTGGGCAAACAGGGAAACACAGTATGGAACTAGGAATTTTACTTACTGTTAGAAAGGTAAATCTCCAGTGAAGTCAACTTAAAAAGGAAGAGATTTTCCAGTGTTAGTTGTAACAGACAACCGTGAAGGAGGAAGCAATAGCAAGATAACCGAAGTGTGCAAGAGCACTGTGGAAGTTGAACTCATCAAAATAAACTCCCATGGAACACTAAAGAGCCTGAAAGTGTATTGAGAACTTCAGCAGCAAATATGCTACATGTTCCAGCGTAGCAGCAGCAAACCCCAGTGGCAAGGGGTACCTTTTAAAATGATTTATGAGTATTTGCTAATTACCATAGCAACTGTTTATAAAACTAATTTTTAACATTGACAGCTTCAGCATTCAATTTTACTGGTGTGCTGACACCATTAAAACGCAAAGCAAACACTTCTGGAAAGGTACCTGTAGTTCCTTTGGTTTCCTCTGAACCCTACAAAAGCTAAGTATCATCTTAGTTCACACAATTTCTACAGAGTACTAGAACAACTTCCAGTCCATGTATAGGCAGAACTGCATTTTTGTACATGCATCTTTGTCATCTGAAATTAATGAGACTGAGTAACTAGTCTAACATCAACATATTTAACGCAGCATTTCCTAATAGGCTGAGTTGTAAGCACACATAACTTTTATTCCTCTCATTCACACAGATCAGAAGTGGATTTTTTAACATGTATTTATTTATAACACATACTATATATTTTGATAACAGCGTAAACAACTGCCATCTCCCTTGCAAAACAGAACAGTCATTTCCATTTTACAGATGGGCATACTTCTCTGTAGTGACAGGCTTACAAAATCTGTCTGCATTAGCCAGGATTGGAGTCAAGGAGTTCCTGAATCTTGACCTTTTGCTCAGTACAAGAATCTACAGTGGCCTAGAATAGTTAATTCTGCCAATAATAAGCTTAGCTCTTATATAAACTATAGTATGCATCACCACTAACTTCACTGGAAATAGTCCTGATTGACAAAAGTGTAAGGAAGAGGAAATTCAGGCCAAGTATTTCTTCTGCCAGCACAACTTGTGCATGTATCAACAAAACACACTGGTGTTTCAGTTCATGGACTCTGAATAATTAATTCAAAACATAGATGACCTGGTACTTAGTTGTGGCAGTGAAATCACTACGAAGCCCAGGAGGTTCTTATGTGTCAAAGCGTTTGCCTAATGAGTGAAACACCTTTTCTTGCATGGTCACACTGATACGATGCTAGTGACTCGTATCAATAGGTGTATATACGCTTCATTCTCTGCACCCACTCCAAGCAACATCACTGCTCCAAACGTGAAATCCTTAGGAGAGTAATGTGCAAGATCAAAATCTCAAGTAAGATTCAGCAAATTGAAAAAAGATGGAGTTTATTATTACTGTTATTATTACTACTACTATTATTAATTCCAACATATTGACCCAATGAATGTTCCTGGTGAAGCAAGAACATACGTTTTCTGCCTCAAGGTACTTGTCAATACCTGCAGGACAAATGACAGATCCTTGCATCTGGAACTCAGAAGGCATCTCTGTGGATAATCCCACCACGTTTGAAAGAAAACGAGTATGGAAAATATATCAAAAATTAGTACAGTCTCTCAGAGACTAGTTATCTTAAGAATTCTTGCATTTAAAGACAAAACTCTGCGATTTATACTTAATACTGCTTCTTTCCGTCCTCCTGCACCTGGTAACTAATGATAATCCTCCCAGACAGATTAGATTCCTAATGTCAGCAATCATATTCCATTTTAAGTTAATAATGGTGATTGCAGATTCTGACGATGAACTAAGTTATGTTTGCCAGTCACCATGCTCTTCAGTGGTTTTATACAGACACAATTTTAAATAGCAAGAGCACAGCCATCACAACACTTTTTCCTTCCCTTCATTAAAAATGTGAATTTCCCTTTTTAATTATTTTTAAATTCCACCTTAATTTTTAACAGCTAAGACTAAGTTAAATGACTTAACTACATATTTTTAAAAATAATCCATTTTCCTCCCCTCAAGAGAGAGCTGAGTCTTCATACGCCTATTATTTTCCATGCAGTAATAGACTATTAATTTTTTTTTTCCTTCCCTTCCTTCCCCCACCCAATGTTTCCAGCATTTTTACAAAATGCATTTGAAAGAACCAAGCCATCTCTGGGCTCATTTGGGAATTTCCGTAGGCTAAATTCCCAGTTCAGCCGTTTATGTGTTCCAGTGTCTTCCCCTACACCTTATGGAACTCAGTACATCATTATTCTCCCTTCTAGACTCAGTCTATTGACACATTCTCACACTTGTAAGCTTAAACACATACACACATACCCACAAATCTCCATAGCAACATCTGTGCATGTTGATGAGATGCAGGCTTACCTTCCACAGGATCAGCCAACAGCCTTTTTTGAACATCAGCTTTTATTTTTTTTTTATTTCAAAGTTCTGTCTCTGCATTAGACCTCAATCCATTGTAAGTGCCTCTGCCACTGCAGAGAGCCATCCGAATCCTTTCCTTTTCTTGCTCTCATAGGATTTCTTTCCTTTTTGCATCTTCCCCAATTTTGTTGTGAACTTCCCTTTGATTACTACCCATAAGTGATCGTTCCATGATTCCATGAGATTCAGTTAAAAGTTCTGTAGCTTAAGCATGTGACTCATGTACATATTTTAGAAGTATTTAACCACAGAGAACTGGCTCACACAGAACTTATGCATCTCATCTTATGGAGCATCTTAAGACTATATAATTGTCAATAGAAAGTGCTTAGTTTGGTGACTTGCCACTGTGTATTAATAATAAAAGTCAATTAAAACAGTCCCTTTCCTGTTTTTCTACCCAGTGTGACCAAGTATAAGCAGTTACAGCAAGTCTCACTTGCACAAAGACTCCCAAGTTCACTAATACCACTATTGAACCCAACCGCTCCCCAAACAGCTACAGTGGCTCTTGAAACCGAGCAGCAGCGTCTCTCACAAAAGGCAGCTCAAAGGAGCTGAATACATCCCTTTAACAACATGAAGCCAGAAAACTGTAACAAAGAGATTTATGATGTAACAATTTTACATTTTAGTCAAGCTAAAAAGTGCAAGGGCAGCTTGAGATAACCATTCCAAGGGTCTTTTGTTAGTGTGCTAACATCTAATTGGGACATTGCAAATGGAACTGAAGTCTGGGTTTGACAAAGCTGTCACCCTTTCTCAGATTCTTTGTGGTCACTCTAAAACCTTGGGGGGGAAAAAAAAGTCCAGTGCAGCTGCACTGTGGAATTTATGTAAATAAAACGAATTCAGAAGAACTTTAGCTTTACAGCATGCAACATCATGAAGCATCTATCAACCCAGCACACAGTAATCTCCCCTGCTTCTCGCAGGAGCCCTCTGTGAAGGAAGAAAACAACATAATTTTACAGTCTGAAAAAGAAACAGCTTTTCCGTGAAAACCATGCCTTGGACTTTCACTGAAAAACATTTTATACAAAAAGAATCTGTGTTTTAAGAACCTGGAGCATTACACTTCAGACTGGAAAACAGGAATACCACACCTTTTGGCTTATAGGTCCACGCATAACATCCTACATTCTGTACAAAGAATCTGTACATTCACAGATACATAAATACAGGCATAATTTAGAATGTACAAGATTTTAAGTATCTTCAATAGTCAACCTTTTTTCTTGTGAATTACCTATCGCTGCAAAATTTAAGAAAGTTTATTGAATTTTATGATAAAATATTTTGTGTTTAATTTATTTCAGCAATACCTTTAAGGTCTGTTCTGTTGTTGGGGACTTTCTGTTTTCCCTCTGGTAGATCACTCCTTTTTAAAAATCAAAGATTTTTTAACTTCTAACACACAAGTTATTCATACCATTGGGAAAACGTGCCAAGCAATATTTTTCCAGTCAGTCCACATGGAGAAAAGAGAAAGGAATTAATTTAAGAGAGAGAACCTAGGGTCTGCTGAAACAAAATGCAAAACTGTAAGTAGATTTTGGAGAGTACATACATCTCTAAAGCCTGGGGCACAGGCTGACGACAGAAGAAGAGAACTGTGCAATTTGATCAGCTTTACAACAGTGCAAGCCCTACTACACAAGGCTTTTATGGAGTAGAAAGCTGCAGTTCTTACTGTACCCAGCTAATATAAGCATGTCTGACCAGATATACCTCCCTTCTCAAATTCAGTGCATTATCAAGTGCATTATCTTAAAAAAAAAAATTACATGTCATGGTTTTTAGTACATGTAAAATTAAATGGGAAGCCCCATAAACTCCCAAACACAATCATAAGGTCTCTTGTCCCTTTTCGGAAGAGAAAGTTGTAAATCTTTGGGGTTTTTTTAGTTTAAGACCAAGAAAGAAACTTCAAAAGCACGTTAGCAAGCAAAGGACTGAAGTAGCGACATGAAATAAAGGTACAAAAAGAACACAGTTTGTTTGCATTTACAAGGCAAACACTGACAATTATGTCTTTATACTCTTATTAAAACCACAGGGAAAGAACATCCCATAAAGCACACTTGGTGAGAAGATGGGTATACTGAAGTGCTTGACAGTTTATAAGAAGATTTATGAAGTGCAACAAAATAGCCTTGGAGTTAAAAAGACAACAATTATGTTCCACTTAAGGCCAATAGGAATACATTGAACAATGTTTTTACTTGGCCAGGGTTAAGTAAAATGCTCTAATTAACAAATAAGAAGAGGGCAGAAAACAGCCTTAAACTGAGAAAAGTTACAGATGATAC
Source organism: Ciconia boyciana (assembly GCF_034638445.1). Taxonomy (NCBI): domain Eukaryota; kingdom Metazoa; phylum Chordata; class Aves; order Ciconiiformes; family Ciconiidae; genus Ciconia; species Ciconia boyciana. The sequence continues at coordinate 1,780,511 of NC_132951.1, read as the reverse complement.
TGGCACTAAAGTTCTTGGACATTAAAAAAATTGGTTATGAAGTAGTTAGAGCAGTTTGGCACACCAGGCTTGATTTTAAAAAAGTAGAATGCGTTAGACAGCATGAGAGCCTAAAGATCACCACTGAAGTGACAATACAGAGAAAGGATTCCAAAGGCTTAGCTTGTCAAGGAATCTCTCTTCTCAAACCACCTTTAAAAGCACACATGAAAGTGCTGGAAGAGAGAATTCTAGATGTAGCAGACAATCAGAGATCCCACTAGGTTTGAGACATCTGGCATCAGTTGAAATCCATCACATTTCATTTGGGGATCAAAGACTACCGTTAAGTCTATCACAGGTTGAAATAGTAGATCCTGAACAGCCTTTTCATCCCAATGCAAATTAACCCTTTTTCCTTGACCAGAGAAACAGCTCCTTTTCATTACAGACTCCAATCGTATGTGCCTGTTGAGCTATGCCCTCTAGTACTAAGTTTGAGCTGAAATTTCAGTAGAATTATTAACTTTTTATTACATATCAAAAGTGTTCCCTATCAGCAAAAAAGGCACTGTGTGTTACAGCACACTGCTGCAGTTGGCTCCAAAAGCCATGGGACTTTGACATATTTTGTATTACAACCTGTAATGCCATAAACTCCTGAAGAGAAGAAAAATTTTACACAGCTCCATGTTCAAGAGCCACACTGAAAGGCTGGTAAGGACTTTTGCTCAGCTAAAGAAATTACTAAATTACTAAAGAAATGATCCACACATTTAAAAGTTGAAGCTGAGCATCAGGTGTGTTTTCTATAATCTCTGTATCTCCCAGGGTCTTTTATTCTTGAACCAGAGGGTTTTTTCTACCCATATATTTTGGATTAGTCATTAGCCATCAACCTATGTCAAAGGCTAAGGAGAAAAAAAAAGCCTGAGACCCAAAAGCTCTAAGGTGAGAAACTCTGAGTGTAATAAATACAGCTCAAAAGACACCCACATGATGACTGTACCAGGTTCAGAGGGTAAGTGACTCCCAACTGGCCAACACATTCCACCTCTAGAGCAACCAACTTCGCGTAAGGCCAATGCCCATCTCTGGGAAAGAACAACTCACTAGGACATGAAGTTACATTTAGAATAGAATAATCAGAACTGTCAGATCAATATTTAAGGAAAGTAAGTATCAATTAGCTAAATCATAGGAGGAAGGCCAAGGTTTTCACTAGCTAATCACACTGTCACGTGAGAGAGAGAGAACTGCCTTCCGAGCCACAGAAAGGAATAGCTACTTAATAAAAGTATGCCATGTGGTAAGTATCTCATAGATCAGCACCATAAGCTGATTCAGAAAAAGCTCAGAGAATTTTATCAATAAATACAAGCAAAGTTCTAGTAAGAGGCAAACACTTCAGGATCAAGATGGCAAATATCCCATTTCTGAATACACAGGGGAGATGTATACTGAGAAAAAATGATGAGCCCAGACTGTTTTTTCTTTTTTTATCAGATAGCATCATATCATTCCAACACCAAAAAGCAAAGCTGGATAAGGCAGCTTCATACCTGTGCGTGTTCATAAGACAATGTTCTAGGATACTGTGCTGATTCTTTGTATTTTGGTAAACTAAATACAGAGAAAATTGGGGTAGGGAATGAGAATATTTCAGTAACCGAGAGAAGAAATCAATTATATGTACCCCTCTTCTGGAATATTCTCCAAACCACTTTTGTTTCCTATCGGCAAGAAACAAGCTGAAGTGCAGCAAGGTCTTTTACAGTTCCTTTGCACAGGGGGGGAACTTCACTACTGTGAAGAAATATTCACACATTCAGTGGTACTACATATGCCTCCTAATAATAAGCAAAGTTTGGTCCCCAAGTCAGTTGGTAGCAGGCCATAAAAGTTAAACTCAAATCCACCAAACCTGAAAGAGCCAAGCGAGAAATTAATGAGTATTTCAGTGCTGTAGTGGTACTTGGATTTCATAATTTGGGAACGCAAGAAACTGGGGTAGTCATGTAAGAATCACTTTACTTACAGCAAATAAGCATTTGTAATACAAGATGTGAATGCAGTCCTTGAACTGAAGACTATAAAGATTAAGTCAGAGAGTCTGATATTTGATTGCAGGTTGTCTATGACTACAGTGCACAATGTTTTAGGATTGACAACAAACCTTTAGATGCAAAAATAAGCACATGAAATGATAGTACTTGACTCTTCACCTGCAGAAGCATCGCTGATGAACCTGCTCAACAGACTTCCTGAAAATGTGACACACAAATTAACAGAAAAGGACTCTCTGGCCCTTTACCTGGCTAGAGGGCACAATTTTTATTCATGAGACTTCTTGTCTGACAATCAGTTTAAGCAAATGATTAAAATAGGAGATTGCCCACAATCATGTTATTTTCTGAATACTCACGCTGGTGCTCCAACACTAATTAATTCTAAAACACACTGAGGTAAGTTACTGTTCAGTAAATAATACTTGTATTGTAGTTTGGAGGAAGATGTCCCTTATCAAGCATGCCGATAAACAGCCGGGGTTACAAATTAAGGTTTTTATTTCAGATCCATGCGCAATCCAGATAACACTGCCTCTACGAAGCCATATAAAGCCTTTCTCCTGTTATTACAGTGTGGCTGAATCACGTTTTCTATTGAAACAATATGCAGAAGCCAACTCATGCAGCTTTTCTCAGCAGTTCTACCTCTCAGAACAGCCCCTGCTTCTCCAATTACCACTGCATAACCTGAGGGCTCCTGCCACATCTTGATTTTTGAAGGAGGAAGTTGCCATGTAATCTCGTTGGGGGAATGTTGTATACATCTGTCAGCAAGTACAGGATGGTCTCATTCCTGACAGATGCATTTTGTAAGCCTTCAGACAGCAACCCAAAAGTGATCCATTTGTGGAAGAGAAGATCTATCCATCTTGTACTTTAACTACTTCCTCCCTACTTTTTTGATGCCAGGGAATTGGGTTTTCCCCAAGGTGATGCACTAATTCATTTTGTATTAGCACTAAAATGCAAGTTTCCAAGCCAGTCAGCCAGGGCCAAAGGTAATAAAAAGTGACATGATTTAATTACTTCTGTTACAGTTGTTCAGCAACTACAGAAGGTGTGACATGAAGCCCTAATTAATTAAGTAAAATTGGTTTCTGGTCGGTAGGCAAGACCAGTGAACTAGCTGGACTAGAATGCAGTATTCTTAGCTTTATCCAATTCCACCAGTAGCAATACATTAGTATTACTAACACTTGACATTTTTTGTTGTGATCCTTCTCACTGATATTTTACAGAAGTGTTTTGACTTGCAGTCAAGATTAAAGCTTTGGCAAAATCTGCAATAAACTTCCTTTGACACACCTTCACTATTCTTTGAATTCCCTACAAGTCAGTGAAATTAGCATTGCCCCGGATTGGTAATGTAGAGGGAAGAGGAGAAGGAAGGGGTTGGTTTGTTTGTTTTAAGGGATCCTGGGTCTCTGAGAAGGACAGTGTTGAGAGAGATCAAATAGTTAGAAGTCATAACTAACTTTATTGTGTATTTACTCATTATACTCTGAAAGCAAATACTGTTCTTGTTTCACATACCAAAACAACAACAAAAACAAAACAGCAAAACAATAGCACAGAACTGATACTTTCACTACACCAATGTCATAATTTTTGCTCCAAGATGAAATATTGAGAATGAATGGCACCTACCACTGCTATAAAAATTACTGGAGTTTGTTCAGTTAAGTCAATTGACAGTTCCACTCCAGGACTGTTACATGACAGCAACTGTTCCAGCTGAAACCTAATCTCTGGTCTTACACAAGAGGATTTTCTTTTTTTTTTTTTTTTTTAAGTTATTTATTTTGGCAAGAATTACCTTAAGGTATAAGAGGGGAAAAAAAGAAGACCAAAAATCATGCGTGGAATATTATCAACAACAGCTAAAATCCTAACCGGTCTACCTTTCTTCTACAACCCATGTATCAATGATGCATCTTTTACCTGTCCATCCTTACCTCTAGCTCTTTCCTAAAACCATCGTGAGGATTCATTTCTCCTTTCTGCACATATTCCTCATACTATTCATTTTGCCCTTTACTTTTACTATTCAAAAATAATAGTAATAAATAATAATAATAATAATAATAATAAAAAGTTTCCAACAGGAATGCTCTGCTATATTATAGCAGTGCTCTGAAGTCAACATACTTGTGCCTCTGACTGCACTTCCATGAATGCAACATCCATGAACTCAGATCCCCAATTTTACTATTGCTATGATTAAAAGCAGCAGGCAGCAGACCGAGATGAAACAAGAACAAAGGACTGTCAGCAGAGAAGCGACTCTCGGATAAGAGCCCTGCATTAGTTTACACGGTCAACAGCTTCAGAAAATGTACAGAGGAACTCAAAGCTGTGGTAAACTCAGCCTAGGACAGCAGAAGTTTCTTTCCCTTGCCCCTGCACATCTCATTATAGTTTTCAGAGTCAGCAAGTGAAAATTTCTACTAAAAGAAGAAACAAAAAAGCCACGACACAGCACCGCTTTCCCCCCAAGGGAACTATTTAGAGTTCTAGGTTCTAAATGTCTGAGGCTTGGAATAGATGCAATATTACCTTACCAGACTAAATAAATTGTCAAGTGTTTAAATATACAGGACAGACTACTTGTGCTTTGGACTCCACAGGCAAGACAAACTAATAACATCTTTAACTTAGAACAATCCTCTAGATCTAAAGTAGGTTTCATTATAGCTAATGAAGTGAAACACACACCTTCAGAGGAGGATTCATCCGGTCTCTTAGGCTTCTAGTTAGTGTGAATGGGAATCACGCTCTGGAGCCTTCTCCTAGTTCAACTGGTTTCTAATTTTTCTCTAAATATTATGACCAACAAGATCTGTGAAAGTCTGGTGCAAGACTTATTGCCACCTTTGCAAAAAAACATGAATCATTTACATACCCAGGCATTCCTAGTTGAAGGTGGTAAACTCTGCACATTAAAAAGCTTGCAATGCCAGGGACTGCTATAACTTGTGGAGCTGTATAAATAAGTTCAGAAATTTTCTTTAAGGATACAAACTTTAAAGACACAAAGGACTACAAGTGTTTACGATAACTAATCAGAGCAAGAATTCTGCTTTGACCAGAACTGGAAGAGTTGACAAATGGCCCAGATGTGGAAATAGCTCATTCTGGAAAGCATTAATCCACTCCCGTAGATTTGAGAGCTTGGGACACGTCACCTCTTTATTAACATCATTAGAATGCAAGTTCCCCAAACCTGTTGCTGCATGCCTTAAAGCATTTCCATATTCACGTTCCTTTCCCTGCCCTCCCTACCTCCGCTCTATGATCCCTGGCTCTCGCATGGCTCCTGACACCGCAGTTTGATTTACCCCTAGCAGTGTGTGCAAGCAAAGCGTGCGAGGAAGCCTATGCTGAGAGCGCTTCCTGCTCCGGATCAACAGAAAGCAAGAAATAGCAAGAAGGGAAACACATTAAGAGTTTAACTGAAATGCACATTTGTCTGTTACGTAATTTTGAACTTGAGAACTACAATGCTTTTTCTTAACACCACCATTGCAATAGCGCTTTAGAACAAACTTCCCTCGGCTACATAGCGGCAGCGCTCCACTGGTGCAGGTTCTAGAGTGAGATTTGGAAGCATTTTACTATTACGCTCCTCATAACTCAAACTCTGTTTTGTGTCTGTCTTTATAGGTCATTGTTGGCCAGATGGAAAATATTAAGGAAAAAGGATTGCAACTAAATCAATCGGCTGTAGTCTGCTGCCAAAAGGCCCCAGGCTAACTACAAGCAGATTTGCAAGCAGGCTCTGCTCCGTTACAATCTGAGATCTGGCACATCCTTTGCCCTGACTAACAGCAGGAGGGCAGAGGGCCAGCTGAGAGCAGCTACTGTGCCAAACAGACTGTGCGGGTCTTGCTGCTTGAATGCTTCCACAGAAAAGGAGAATCGATGGGACTCTTTTGTAAACAACTCCCTGTACTTTCTGGCTGCTACTAACTTCTAAAGTGGTATAACTTTAGCCCACTACAGAATTAATGCAAGTACACAGCTCAGACTTGTTACCAAAATCAACATGTAGAGAAATACATACCGGTGTTAAAGGATAACACTTAAACTTTCAACTAAGGATAATGATGTATATATACGCATATATAGTGAAAAACAAAAATCAAAACATCTTTTCTCCAATGCCAAGCACCATCTAGGAACAATTAAAAAATGGCTGAACAGTAGCCATATAAAGTATTCATATTAATATTCTTTGCAACCTCTTATATACAAGCAAGAAGGGACTTACATTTGATTATTGAAAATTTGACTTTTAATGTTTATTTCTAATAAAAATACTTCACAGGAGATACCTTTTTTCCTTTTTTTTACAGCTCATGTATGCAGTTATCAATCAGCAGGTCCAGTTTATCTAGGAAGTTCAGTGGGGAAAAAAGTATTTTCCCAATATTAACCAACTAACCTCTTACGCATTCAACATTTTATTCCAGACGTCCATGCCTGCAGCACCTGCCCCAACTGAACCAGACCCAGGTATGGCTTAACTGATTTTCCTTAAGCATGTTATCAACAGCTGGGGGGAGGGAGAGGAGCAGACTGGTTGGAGCTAGCATTTAATAGTATTTTATAACAGTAGGATTTATTTTTCTTTTTGCAATCAAGATCAAACCACATAAATAATTTCCAGTGAACAGTAACAGAAAAATTTATAGAAACAGAGGGGAACTTCTGTTTCAAACATCATCACCAGCTGATCACATGCAATAAAGCAACTGCGGCAAAAACTTCACATCCCCTACTCCAACCCTAAGGCATGTGTCACCAGTGAACTGAAAACAAGAACGAAGGTGTGCATGACAAGGCAGAATAAAAGCCAAGAATGAAAATACCGGATCTCTCAATTCATTTAAAAGCAACGTAACCAGTGTCCTTCCATTACCTAGAAAGATGTTTCTCTCTTTCAGAGCATTTGTCATTACAGAAAAATCCAGAGTTCAGAACTTGTAACTTTTTTTATATTTTCTAAATCTTTTTCCTATCGCATTTAGTATTCAAATTGTAATTCATTTATATTGACATCATCAGATAATTTGAAACTATGACTAGAGGACTCAGCACAAATCGGTAACATTTAGGAAGTGTACATAAAAGTGAAACAAAAAGGGTAAAAAAGACTGGAAAAAGAGAAAAAGTACCTTTTTATGATGGATTGATTTCGCTACTATGAAGAATTACATAAATAGAATTTGACATAGTAAGCATACTGTAGTATATTTAAGAAAAATGAAGCCTAGAAATATGAAACCTTACTCCAGCCCTGTCCATTTCTGCTGAGCCACATATGGAGCTCGCCATTTCTGTCTGTGACTGTGAGGTGTGCGGATTAGCAAGGTTCTACCCTGTTTGAGTTTCAACAAAAATATTTAAACTAATTCAATCATGCTTTAAAACTTCAAGCTCAGCTAGCAAAGCCTTTAACAGACCTACTGACACCACAATGAAAACTCCAAAGCTTTTCACTCAGTGTCATTTAATATATTCCCTATTGACTTGTTATTTACCAACTACATCTAGTTGAAAATAAGAATTCATTATTTATGAGTTCAGTGGAATCGACTCCTTTCAACATTGGTCTTAAAATATTTCTATTGCTACAGCTATGATACCACATACAATTTCAAAGAAAAAAACAATTAAGAGGAAATACTGTACACACTTTTCACATATTAAACAAACAGAACATACAAGCCTCATATAGAACCAACTGGATTCTTTAAGACTTGGGTTTGTGACATTGCTCTTTAGACAGACATTTATACACAAAAATACGTAAAAACCTCTTATGTTTTTGCACATGTACACAGATGAATGCATATCCTTATGAAATACATACACACAACACATTGATCATCAATGATCTCAAACATTATTAATCATGTCAGTAAGAGGACCAAGAAAAACTAGGAATAAACTTCAATAGAAGCTTTTTAATGATGGGACAGAAAAAATGCATTATTACATGCTTTTAATTTTTTAAGACTATTTTAGTAGTGTCTTTAATTCAGTGTTGCAGAGGATATAGTTTCAGAAAGCTAATATAACTTGAGGGACACTTCAAAATTTATTTAAAGATACTTGAGCCAGATAAGATACTAAGACAACCTTACAGGCTTTCTGAAATAAGTTTCTAGAGTCTAAAAAAAGTTTAATGGCAGAGATGAAAATAGAAGACAACAAATGAGCAGATGTAATACAAAATTTTAATCCTCTTTTCCTGGAACAGTATTTTTAAATAGCTCATCTCTATCTTGTAAAACTTGTAAAGACAATAAAGAAAAACCACAGGAAGTTTGGAAAAACTATACTGGAAACAGTGTATCAGAAAGAAGAAACACAAAGCAGATAGCTAAATTTAATTGATGTCAAGCTCTCTTTTCACTAGGTTCATCACTTTTCCATATATATTCTGACAAGTAATTGAAAATAAAAGCCAGTGTCTGTTTAAGCAAATCAGCAGGGGTAAAAACCCTAAACTTTAAGATGTAAATTGTTTTATAAACATGTCAAGTTAAAGCAAAATGCCTGCAACACAGGAGACCCCTTCCAACCCTGCATACTACCATTCGTGGCATTCTCACATTTTCTAAGCTACTTTAGATCACTTTCCTGTCATACACAGAAGAGGAAGTCAAACTGTTTTGCTACAGTTAAAGCTTGTAAGAAACTAGAATTTCTGTGAGAGGTCAGAGTCTAGCTACGAGTCTTGCCTGCCCTCTCTTCTTTTCTCTGTAAGGTCCGTGCAAAGGAATTGAGAAATGTCTGCATCTTCAACTCTTCCTTACATTCAATGCATGTGTTGAATCCACTGCTAAAAAATAATAATAATAATAAAAAATATCTATGAAGAAGGTAGATGGAGGCTCAATAACACCACTTTTATTGGGTAAAATTTTGGTGTACTGTTGAATTGGAGAGATCCAGTTTCTCATGATTCATACATGTATTTTTTGTGGCCTTTGCCAACGTCTAACAGAACCAGTTTGCTATTTTCTTTCATCTCCAAAGCATTTTAAGACATAGAGGGATTCCAGGGCCGGTACACCACAGGGACCAAACAGACTGTCCAAAAAGTGTTCCATACCATTTCCAGCCATTACCAAACATCTTTTCGGAAGGCTTGAAGTATCATATAGATACATATGGAAGCAAAACATCAATTTTGTTTATTAACATTTTATTCAACATACAACTATAGTAAATCCTCATAAAATAAAGTCTGGATTTTTTTTCTTATTTTATTAGACAGCAATATTTTTCTGTGTCCACACAGAAGCCTAACAGCAAAAAGGGGAAGGGAAGAAATCAGGTTAAAGAGATAGACAAAGGGAGATATAGAGGGGGGTTTTTGTTTGTTTGTTTTTTAAAGGATATCTCTACACGGGGGTTATATACAGCCATTGCTCGCAGCCTAGACTTGCAATTACAGCTTTAAATTAGCAAAAGAAATTCTCTGTTGTAGGCAAGCCTAGTTTCATTATCAGTTCTCTTCCTCTCCTTTCAAAAAAGTGGATTATACAAACTATTTTTAAAAAGTAATTATAAAATAAAATGGCATAAATGGATAAAAGCACTAATCTCACACAGGCTACAATGAACTAAGTGTAACCTAACCGTATCAAGAAAAAGCACCCAAAATCTATTTTACTCAGCTTGCCAGAATAAAAGTACTTAAGGTACTGGTCATGAGACTGCAAGTTCTTTGCATCCGTCACAAATGAAAACCGGGTACAGTACCCAGCGGTCCTGTACCATGTTGTTCTCTGTGCTAGTTCCCTTCCCCATCTTCCAATTCACTCCAAGATATTAAAGTTTGCGTTGTCTACATATACCAGTGGTAAGACTGGGGAGGGGTGAGGGGGACGCGACACAAACAAAACCCCCAAACCCCAGTAATTGCTCTTCTTGCAATCAATGCCTGTGAATAGCAACCAGGCAAAAAAGCCCATGTACAACCCACAAGTGGGAAAATGGCAAAAGCTTAAACTATAGTTCAGTTCCATCTCCCTCAAAGCAGCAGGCAGCCAGATAGAGCGCTTTTTTTTCTCCTGTGCAGCAAATTAAAAAAAAAAGTAGTCAAACTACTTTCTTACCAGGCACAAAATAGACTTCCTATTAATTTACTTTTATGTATGCAAAGGAAAAATGCAAAACATGAAGAAACTGTAAATCAGGTAAGAATTTTTAGTTAACAAGAAGAATTCTAAGGCTCAGCCTTCCCATATATCAGACTACTACTAAATACATTAAATTATCTGTTGTTAATGTGATAGTCTGTATACTCCATAGAAGAAATTTCCTATTAACACTAGTTCAAAGCATGCATTACAAACCTGTGCTTTTTTAACGTTCCACTTTCATCCAGATAAAGTGAGAATGGGATGTCCTTCCTTATTCATCTGCAAATATTCCTTCACAAACAACAGCTACAGAACATTTTAGAACAACAACAACAAAAATAATCAATCTTTCTAATTAAAGTATTTAATCATTTCCATAGGTTATTAAAGAATTTCTATAGGCTCAAGCTTTTATTGAGCTGAATTACTCCAACCTGACTCATTAAGATCAACAAAATTTTCTATATGCAGGAAGGCAGCAAAATCCACTCTGGAAGAGCGGGTGGAATCCACTGAAACTCAAATTATTTCAGCTGAACAGCAATTAGTTCAGTAGGAAGTCCAGCTCTCTGAGGCTACAAAAACCAGCACAAGAATTCCAAGAGGATGATAAAGACTAAGAAAAGGGTGAGAATCTTATGCCTTCAACGGAAGAGGATGGCTACAAGGGGGAAGCAGCTTCCAATTTCTTCCACCACCCTTCCCCTCCATCCCTAGAAAACAATAGTCATTATTGGTTAATATTGCACTGTCCTTGGGAGAAACTGGTTGATTCACCTTCGCATCTACTATTTTCTTCTTTAAAAAAAAAACATGGAAGATATTCCAAAAGACCTATCGGCCTTACATAGCGTGCACTTTTACAAAATCAAGCCTTTAAGAAATATCTGAATCAAAACAGAAATATTTGGGTGTTTTAACAGTGCAGGTTGTTCGAAGGATATTGAATCAGTGGGACTTTACCCCACAGTAGAGAAACAGCATGAAGTTTCATTGTAAATCAATTAAGGATATCTAATCTCAGTTTACCCTCTATCTGCTCAATGATTCTTCATGAAGATTCCTTTGGTTTGCATACTTTTTTTTCCACTTAAAATCAACCAAAATTTGTATTCTCCTTCCCGCATCCCATTTTGTACCTATTCTTATCACCAGATATACATAGCAGCAACATAACATACTGATGTGATGGTACATCTTACTTCAAAAGTACAACTTAAGTCAGGTAAGCCTTCATGCAGGCCAAATGAATCCTACCACAGAATCAGAATCCTACCACAGAATCACAAAACCCATTAAGTGGAAAAACTTGTAAAGAAATGAGTGCACAAGAAGGAGGTTTTGTAAATTTAACCCTTTTATAGTGGGATAATCAGATTTTTAAGTACTATACAGCCACATTTTTTAAAAAAGTCAAAATTCTAAAATCAAAATATCTCTTCCCCCTCCCCCCACAAGTGTAAATATTTTTCTGTGGCTTTTGGCCAAATCAGTGAAAAGGGAAAATTGTAGAAGACAACAGGACAATTATTTTAAAACAAAAAATCCCACACAAATATTCAGTTTTCTCCCCCCAAATAATTGAAAGATTTGTGGAACTAAAAGCAGTGTTCAGGGTTTGGGATTTTTTTCTTTACATTAGAAGGTATCACAACAGAAGTGTGTTACATTTCGGAGGCACATACACAAACAGTGGTATACAGGCCCTTAAAGCTGTTTGTCCCCTATGCATCAATGCCCTGCCAGTTGGCAGGCCTGAGCCAGGAAGCTGTCAATTCCAATCAAGTTTAGGCGATGCAGTCCTATTAAAGAAGTCTTGCTGGTTAAGGGGCGTCCACTGTTTCCAAAGCATGGGAAAAAAAAAGAAAAAAAAAGAAAAAAAAAGGGCTCTGCTTTCCTTAGATTTGAGCTGGCAACTTTCACTGACTAGAGTTTTCAAGGAGCTATGAATGAGCTTAACAAAGGAGTTCTGTGGCTAGTTTCTGGCTGAAATCCATGTCAACAGTTTTTAAGGTCACAGGTCACACTAACTAACATTTATTCCCAGCAGACCCTGCTCTAAACACAAGCTGTAAGTAGTACAAATTTGGAATTTTTCTGTAATCCCTTGAGATATTCCTGATCCTTCCACATGTTTCTGCTCAATTAAAAACAATTCTCACTTTGCACCACAAGAGAGGCCCCTGCTCAGAAATCTTATTCTATCCTAAGAATAAATGGACAAAGACTGCAATCAAAGGAAAGGAAAGGGGGGAGGAGAGGAACTCACAACAAATCACACCAAAAACCTCAAATAACTCCATACAGAATCACATTCAGTTAGTTACATTTTCTGCCATCTGTCACAAACTATTATAGATTCATTTCTTTTTATCTCAGAAAAAGAGTGGTGCAGAGCTTAGCTATTTTGTCCGAGAGGGATTTCCACACAAATGTTTCTGCATTTCACTTCAGAAGAATGATTTTCATTTTGGGTACGAAAGCTGAATACCCACTGAAAACTTTAAATTAAGTAAAATTGAAATCAGAGTTGCACATGGTTATAGTACCTTCTTAAATCAGTAACTTTGCCCAGTAAGTTTGTGAACCAAAGCAAAACTACGCAAAGTTTTCTTTCTTTTTTTTTTTTTTACTTTAACAAAACTTGGAGCAAGACAAAAATCTTTGACTTATGTTATTACTGCTCCTTCAAGCAGTTAGACATAGGTGCGATAGCTCACAGTTTAACAGATAAAGCAGAAATTCTACTAGTTAATCATTAAAAAATGCAAGGTACCTCTAACACGGTTACAGGAATGAGAGAGTTCTTGTCCACCAAGTCTAGTTACTTCAAGGCACTAAGTACACACAAATCTCGGGGCCTGCGGGGCACTCCAGCCTGTCCAGTTCCATACGCTTCTCCAGTGTTGTCAAAGCAGTAACTACCGTCATCTCAGTCACGTACCAATGATCACGGTCTCTTCTCGGGAAGTTTTTACTATTATTGCTGCAACCCTTTTTGATACAAAGGGAAAAAAAAGCGTACAGGCAGCCTCTGAGGGATAAACGGTTGTGTATGGTCTGGTAGCATTTACCTAACACCTCCCAAAGCTGTTCTTATAATACCTGGAAAAAAGTTTTGCATATGATATACAGTATTAAATTGACTAAAATCACATTTGTGGATAAACTGCAGTTAACAAGGCAACATATTTATCTGCATAGATGGACAAGTACACTGACTTCTGATGGCCATAGCTTTTATGAGCGTGACTTCTACTGAAACAGAGAACTGTAACGGACATTCTGTCCAGCTTTATAACTTAAGAACTAGTAAATCATAATATTTTACAAGCTTAGCAACATCCTAGAAAATATATTTAAATACAATCAGTGAAGAATCACATACAAAACCATTTATAGAATTTAATACTCTACCACACAACAGTAATCCAGAGCAGACTGAGAATTTAGTGTTTTATACAAACTGGCAACTTTCTCAAAAAATGTTAAAAACAGTTTTATTAGGATGGCTGTATTGTACTGTAGAAGAGCTGGGGGCTTGGGGGCGTTTTGTGGGGTTTTTTTAGATACATTTTTATTTCAGAGTGTTTTTCACTCAATTTTTCAAATTACCGGCCTCAGCATCTTAACTCAAAAATAAGGGACTATCAAGCAAACTAAGTAACAGCAAGAACGTTACTTCAAAACCATTCTGCCAAATGGTTTTGAAGAGCACAATTATTATACCTACTTACTACAAAAGTTCAGTTAAATCAATACAAAAATATTATTTCTCAGTTAAACTCCTAAATTTATTTTTTAAACCCAAACATACATTGACATAAGAGAAGTACATGTTTAATACTAGGGTCAACTTGGTGAACATGCATGTGATTTTTTTATCTATACCAAAAAAAAAGCGCTATTTAAGTCACCATTTTATTATGTTATGTAACCTGAAATCATTACACTGACTTACACGTTTAAACCAGTTCATACATTTAAATAGGCTACCATACATTCAACATTGCCATTATTTTTTAAATAAAAGCAGTGTGTTTCATAAACATGTAACTTATTTTAAAGTTTAAATGGTCAGAATATAAAATAAAAACACATTTGAAAAAATGACTGGATCCTATCTGTTTATAACCTGAAGAATTTTTCAAGCATCAGTAACTGGGTCCTTACATTGAATTCTGGAAATATTTCAGAAGACAAAAGATAAAAATATTTTTTTAAATTAAACTTGTTAGTTTTATTATCTAAACATTCTGCAATAAGTGTATCAAAAAAATGTATTCAGACTGAGTTAACAACATTTTTTACATTCCTAAAGCATAACTTTTTCTTCCTTCATGATCTTACAGAAAGACGAAGTTGTCAGGAGTCTGAGATTCTACAACATACAAAAGTCAGGACAAAAAACCCAGCTACACTGAAAACTGATACGCACTTTTAAATAACATCTTCATGCAAGAACTTGATCTCTTTCTCTGAAGGGAGTGGGCAAAAAAAAAAAAGAGGAATTTCATGTTTCAATGTCTCCATAGAATTTAGAATTTCGTATGTTCAGCAGTCTCTTCATAGCTTTATATACCCGATCTTCATTTTCTTCGCCCATCTTCAGACCCTCAGAAGCAGTACAAGTGGAGGTATCACGCTTATAGTAATTTCAGCTATGAGATTTTTAACTCTGTCCCCCTGTGAGCAGACTGCATACAAAAGTGTTTGTCCACTTAAGCTTTGAGAAAACAGATTGTAAAATAAAACACACTACTCCTCTCCGTACATTTACTGATACTAAGATAAACTGGTTTATGCATTACTTTCCCACTAAAAGAATGTCGAAATCCATCAGTGCTTGTGCCTCTTAGGAGCTCTAGATCAGAGGAGTTAGCCAAAGAGGCAAATACAGCTGAGCCACTGAACAACACTGTCCACAACGTAACCAACAAACTGGCTTCTGGATAATTTAGTACAGCCAGAGCTGCTACAAATTTGAAAAGATGAATAAGCTAGTAAGGAGATCTAACATTAAAACAATGAGGAAATTAAAATTAAGAGCCTCAGCATGCAAAACTCTTAAGAATCTGAAAGCATCTATATGCTTTAAGAAGATACAAAAGCAGAAAGATAAATTGACACTGTTATTTTATTTCTTATCACTGAGATCATATCAGTAGATCAGTATGTTTACATCATCTTTCAGCACACTGCAATTAGCAGGAAATAGCAATCAAGAACAAATTCTGGACCTCTTCGACACCTTCCAGACTCTTTTGCCCCAATAAAAGAACATTACCTCTCTACATACACAGAAGATTTAGAAAAGATGACAAACAAGAGTATACAAATTCCAGAACAAAACTAGGGGACATGCCTGATTAAGGAGTTGAAGATGATGTCCCAGAAG
This sequence comes from Ciconia boyciana, assembly GCF_034638445.1. Taxonomy (NCBI): domain Eukaryota; kingdom Metazoa; phylum Chordata; class Aves; order Ciconiiformes; family Ciconiidae; genus Ciconia; species Ciconia boyciana. Next base: position 1,764,906 of record NC_132951.1, on the reverse strand, counting down.
AGTGAGCAACAGCAGTTTGGGAATGTCTCCACACTTTTTTTTTTTTTTTTAAATAGAAGACTACAGCTCTTCACTAAATTCAGAACTATCTATATTGTTCACCCTCAAAAGCCCATGCCAAATGTGACGAAGTCAGATTAAAGCAAACCTCTAGAAACAAACAAACAAAAAACCCCTCTCAGCTTCTTAATGCATATCCAATAGGATTTATTTTATTTCAGCCAAAATCCTGACATCCTTAAATGAAGTCTTAGAAAGAAAAAAAATCTTTGGGCATGGAAATTTTTCTAGGATATTAAAACTACAAAATTAGTACTCAGAATTTGATGACTTGGACATTAGCTCTCAACTTACTATGCATTCATCATTTGGAAAAGAAAAGAATTAAAAAACATATTTTAAATTTTGTAACATATTGCATTGAAAAAGGTGGTCCAGAATTCCAAGTTACCCAGGAGATTTTGATGTGTGGTACATGAGCTTGTGGGGTTTTTTTTAATTCACTTCACAGTTTAGAACCTCAAAAAAACCCACCAGACCATCTGTGACACTTGTTTTGCGCTTTTGTCCGCCCTCTGCTGTCTGAAATGTGGAAAGGAGTCATCTATGCTACAGAGCCTCTACAACTCTGTGTTACATACAACATTTGTTCATTGTAGTTTCATGATTAGCTAGAAATCAAGTGAAGAAAAAAGAAAACAGAGTAAGAGAGACAGACTCAGTGGTTCTACGTCAAAAGAAAAATCACGGAACACCTAGAAGATGCAGTTTTAAAATTAATCAAAGATTTCCGTAAATCTGTGTGATGCTATCCTCAGCAGGAACAAAACTACGAAAGCTATCCTGAAAGCAGATTTCTAAACAGTACTGGTTAAAATAGCCAAAAGAGTTACTCTGTAAAATGGAATTGCCTTTCTGCTGGCCACAGGAGCTACATCCATGTGGATAACTTTACTGCTATTGAACTCCAAGAAGTGCCTTACTGTACTTTGCATCCACATGAAAAAGTCTCTGGGTCACTTTAAAACTCAAAGTTCAGACCTTGACTTCTGGCCTTCTGAGTACTGTCTCAGCTTTAAACTTTGCTTCTAGACTTCTGCAGAAAGTTTTTAAAGCACCGGCTGAGTGAAAAGAATTTCCTTTTTCTCTGAATCTAACGTGTCATTATTTTCTACCTCCAAACCATTTTACCATGGCCAAATCCATAAAAGCTCTGACTGATAAACATGTGAATATCATCTCTAATAATAAACAACATCACTTAATTCTTATACTATCGCTGAGCATAGCAAGGCATACTTGAAGCTTGCTGCCATCCAACCTGTAATTTAAAAACAAACAAACAAACATACATTCTTTTCATCCCCATTTGCATTCTCGTATCATTCTCACATTCTGCAGCATGTTTTGACCCATCCATTTACCATGCAGCATCCCTTAATTCATAAAGAACACTGAGAAGACTTACATCGACAACAGGTGCTGCAGTCCTGGGAAGAGAGCAAGTGAATCCGTGTAATGCTGACATGTTCTTTATTACCCTCTAAAACTTACATTCACTTGCATTAATGACGAAGTTTCATTTTCTCATTAGTTCACAGGAGAAAGAAGCAATAGGAATGAAGCTAAGAGTCCCAATTCATCCACTGCTGAACTGCACTGAAATTCTTTTTTTTTTTTTTTGGTTATGAGTTGAAGCAGAAGGCATTTAACTACAACATAACTCCTCCATTTCTTCTTGCATTCACTCAACATAAGGGAGCTGACAGCAAAGAACTCTTATCCAGGAGAGATCAAGAAGGGACTCATACTACTCCTCATTCAGATTTTCTTTTTAAACTGTATTTCCCATTTAATTTGTCATTAGTCAGGAAAAGTTACCTTATGTAACCAGACACTTCCCACATGAGAGTGAATCAGCACCCCAACTATACAGGGTAGCAGCTACGGGGAAACAGCTAGGGAAATACCTTCCCGTCTTCAGTATACAGTCCATATTGCTGGATTGCCATACCTAATAAGAGTTGAAATGTCTACTAGAGAAAAGAAAGGATGAAGGAAGATACTGAGAAAACTCCTGCCACCCTGCCTCCCACACAATTAATTAGTAATTCTGGTAGATTTCACAATAAATTCTCCAAATATTAAGCTTCTTCAATGCAGGCCTAGTTAGCAGATCACTGCTGTCAGTATAATGCTGAAGTACAAGGCAACAAACATTTGGTATCTTCACCAGTCTAGTGCCAGCACAAATGGCACAGATGTTCATTTTAAATACATACATCAATCCAAAATCTATTCCATGGCATTGCTGTATGCAACCCAATGAAATGAGAAGTGTCCTTGATCCTGATAGGTGCTCTTATATTTTGCAATATTATCCCTGAAATTCTCCAGGGGGTCATATTCAATAACATATACGCAGAAGGTCCCATTCTGTCACGTGCAATACACAGCACTCATAGGACAAAGACAAGTTCTTCTTGTTCTTACACTGGATTCTCTCACGTGAAAAGCAAACCAGAGACAACTGAAACAGATGTCTACAATTCCTCATAGAGGAAATTGTCCTCATTTGTGATTGCTCGAGCAATTGTTCAGTCACCTAGCTGGCTGTTCATACAGTTAACTCTGAGCTGTCTTTACCTGGGCCATTGCTCCAAAACTTTCAATTTCTCATGACCGTGGAAAAAGCAGAAAGCAGAAGACGGACGACTGTTAAATTTGTTTAAAACAAGACAGGCTGGATGCCATGTGGAAATCTTCGATCCACAGAAGTTCTTAATGGAACTAATACACTGGTAGATATTAAAACTGATTTTACTTGCATAATTTCTTGCAGCAAATGTAAATAGAAAATTACAGACTGTATTCCAACGTGTCTGTGGGAGGTCATCAAAAACTACTCTGACAGAGCCTCTTTGCCCGTTTTATGCGAAACGCATTGTTTCCAACTTCCACTAACAGTCTTTATTATGACAAACTTGACAAAACCCTCAATGGGACAGAATAAAGCTCATACATACAAACTTCTAGGATGTGGACAGCATCAGTGACATTCTCTCAGTTACCAACAGATGCTTTGTTAATAAAACTTGCATATACAAATGTCCACAAAATGTCTTAACAAGATCAGTTGTGACAGCTAAAGATAACAGCTGCCATCATGCTATGTCATATCACATTACTGCAAAGAGACTTTATTTTTTTCCACATTGTTAACTCAAGAACATTGACTACAAACAAATATAGTTATCTACAGAGGAACTCAAAGTGCAAGATATTTTGCATCACTTCTGCAGAAGAGCAGTGACTTTGAGGACCAGATAGGAAAATAATTTTGAACAGCTGGAAATTATAATTGCAGTGTAACACAGCAAAGTCAAACACTGTTTCCTAGAGTCAGCCAAAAGCCAAACCACAGACCTACCTTAAGATACAGAAGCAGCTCTTGGCCCCAGAAGATAAGCGACAGAATCCAAACCTCTGTTTGCTGTCAATGTCTGTAAGCACAAATGTAAAGTTCTGCCCAACTTGGTTAACTGCATGGCTGAAAATGAAGAGAGTAAAGAGGAAAAAAATTAATGCTGAGCTAACTCTGTGTCAAAAGTATCTAGTCTAAGTCATTGAACCTATAACATTTCCTCTTTCAGCAGAGTTTTTTTGAGAAATTAACTTTGAGAGTATACACCCTCTAGAAACTTAAATATGCTAGTTGCTTCATGAGGGAGGAGGGTTGGGGGGGGTGTCCCATTTTTTACATGTGGGAGGATACTAAAATGGTTTTATCTTTAAATGAAAATGGTTATGACTATCAACCATCTTCAATGCAGTACACACTGTACAAACCAAACCCATGTTCTCTCATATAACCCAAAATATTTCTTTATTACTCTTAATCTGAGAATTGGTTTACTCCAAGAGCAAGACAATGTTTAATAACATGCTAAGCTTCTTCAACACTTGGATATTGACTTGTAGAAGCTTTATTATCCATCTACCAATTTTGCATGTATGCCAGATACATCATCCCAAAATGGTCAGCAACTGGAACCATGCCAGGGGACTCTCCTTTACTCTAGCAGCTAGGCAATCAGTTAAAAGAAAAACTAGAATAGTGTGCAAAGGAAGAAAAGATAACCTAGAATCAGAAGTACACTGTGCTAAAGCCAGATATGACTATAAAAATAATTTTGTAGGACTTTTATGTGATTTTTCAAAATTAAGAGTCATTTGCCTCATCTGGAAGATCTTAACGGCTCTTTAAGAATAGCACAAGTGAACTAATAACATTCTTAGAAGTTGGCTCCCACTCACACCACAGTGGAAAGTATCACTACAGGAAAATCTGCCCAAACTGGAAAAACACAGTTTTGGAAAACAAAGCAAACCACCACAACCAACAACCACCACCACCAAAACAAAAAAACAAAAACACAAACAACACAAAAAACAAGAACCAAACCACCCAAACAAACAAACCAACCCCAAACCCCAGCATTTAAAAATTCATGTCTTTAAAAATACTGTAATTCACATCCATATTTTACTGCTAATAGGTGATGTCCAAAATAGTAAGGTAAGATCAAATAAGATGCTTTACATTTAAAGCACGGCACTTTCTGAATGCTATTTATTAACAAAATGAAAGACATTCTTGAGATATTACAACATTTGCCTAAAGTTAATCAAATGCTTATGCACAGCGATGGTAGATTCCGTATAACCCAAGCCCAATTCACCTCCCAGTTTGCAGAGACGTAGATTTACTGTTTAACAGAGATTTTGACATTTAGCGGTGAAGCTGGGACTAATATAGTTATTAGAGGACTTTGCATTCCAATTTTAGATCTTTTTGAGACCTCATAATGATATGAAATTAACACTTATTTCAGGTTATGTTCTAGTTTATTTTAGGTTTACTGAGAACTGAGAAAACTGACTAGCATTTGCATGTGCACCTTTACTAGTCAGTCCTACCAACAGCAACAACTAACCCCATTAAATTCAAGGCCATTTAACTAACAGTCACAAGCCTTAAATGTGAGCAAATATTCTCTTCTATGATGCCATATACAATGCAATAAACAATTTGTGTGGGAGAGCATACACTCATTGCCTAGAGAAAAAAAGAAAAATAGACTTTCAGAAATAAAAGTTGGATCCAGATGGGAAAGATGTCACTGTCCAGCTTAGAAAGAAGAATCCTTCAGTGGATTCCAAACAGGGAAGGAAAAACATGCAGTGATGAAGACGAGAAAGTGCTCTAAATTCACAGATGAACAAAAAGACAGATATTTAAAAGCATTTCAGTAGTCTGAGAATTAGACAGCATAAGTACTATCATCCTACTGAATTCTAAATGTCAACAGAGCAACCATTTCCATAAACCGTACTGAGCTGCTAGGGGATACCAAAAAATCCCTTACTGGTGTTGTGTTTTATCTGTAAAGCTTGGATGTAATGTTACTATGGTGATTTTAGTACGGTGTTTTAAAAGGGGATTATATGCTTAATTTTAACAAGGTTGAGAGCAGAGTGTGTGAGAAATAGCATTCTAGCTGACAATTAAAATTATGGAAGAGGAAAAAAAAAAAACATGCTTCATTTGCAGCAGGGAGAAGCTTGTTTATTAAACAATTGTGACAAGTTGGTAAGTTCCTCCAAAGCAAACCTAAAGATTCTTGCATTTATGTGATCTGCAGAAACTAAGTATGTCTGATAGGTCTTGCTCAAGTTTCAGTTGTCAGTTCTTCACACAGAAGGATAAACTTCCCAATATAAAAAGTGCTTTTCCTAAGATCTCAATATCAATACTTAAGATTCGTAGCTCTATTTCCAAATGGGAAGAAGGTCTATTTAGAGCCTAACACGATGGAAGCACCATAAATCTCATCTCTGAATGGGCAGACAGAAGTTAGGGTTGGAAGGAAGGGGAGAGAGGAAGAGTGATTTCTTAAAAATCCCCCATCACTAGCTATATCTGACTAACACAAATTAATCCTGATATGATACTTGACTGAGGTGGAGTTATTCACTCCTGCAGTTGGAGAATAGCCTCTGCCTTGACCCTGCAACCATGAGAGTAGAAAACTCACGGTCCACTGCCTAAAGGAAGGGGCAACTAGTCCCTGGTGACTTTTGACCACTGGCAACAATATGTATAAAAAGGATCAATATAAAAAGAATTAAGAGTCTCTGTCAATGAGTGCCCAAACTTTCAGCACAGAGAAGAATCAGATATGCAGAAGATCTTGATTTGCCTCAAAATCTTGGTGTCCTATCGTCATTTTAAGTTGTGATCTGGTAGAGGCAATAGTACATCTTCAGCTTTTGCCACCTGTTTTATAAAACATGCAGCCTTAGAAGAGACACACATGTAGGTGAAGACTTACGTCCTTTCTCAGCACGTGTTAAAGAAATACCACTGTTTAACATCAAAGTCAGAAGAGCAAGACTTAACTCAAGTACCATTGAGCACAATTCTACCATCAAGAAGTTTCCAGTGAAAGCCTGGCATAATACTGCACATGACACAGAACATAGTTACATAAATTAAATTTCCCCAAGTAAAAGTCATCACAAACAGGGTACAAACTGGGGACATGACTCTAGCAGGACTTGAAAACCTAAGTTCTGTGACTGATAATGCTACTAGGGCTCTGAGTTGGGGAAAGGAAAAGTAGCACCTATTCTTTAGTGACTATGAATTGCTGATCATTTGTATCAGTATCTCTTCATCGTAATTCATACCGATCATTTTTCCACGGATCCTGAAGAGACATCCTACACAGAGTACTATTCCAACAGAAGGTATTATCCCATGTTCCTAAGTTATTTGAACAGTGAGCCAGTATCTCCACTGTTATATTAAGAATAATAATTTTAAAACCTCTCAACATTGCAGAGGGATTCTAATACTAAAGTTGTCACGGCTAACAACAAGGCAACCTAGTTAACTGGGAATAGTACCTAAGTATTTGGAAGGCCTTTACTGAAACCACTTCAGTGTTTCTCTCTCTTTTTGTTCAGAATGAACAAAACAATATATATTTTTAAAAAAAAACCCACCCTGAGGAGTACGAATTACAGTAACTGGAGATCTGATCCAACATACCACTTTTCAGGCGCATAGAGAGGGATAAAATCCCACTAGAGAGTGCTAGTCAACTCTGTAAGACACGACTGTAAGAGCCTTTCTGACATATAACTGAAGACAGTATTTCTTCTAGAAGCAATTTCCTTCATCTCAAAGTAGAAAAAGTGTTTGCTGAGAAGACTGAAGGGAATATTAAAGCATTGTCTGAAGTAATTTCATTATGGGGCTACCTGCTCACTACTTTAAATAACTTTCTTTTAAATGCAATATAAGAAATGTATAAATAAATACTCAGTAGCTGGTTAACAGTAAATAAGGAAAGAAAAGACCAACTAGTGCAAATTCGTCACTTGTTGAGTTCCAGAAATAGCCTCTAAGAAGAGGTATTCGATCGGTTCTAAACTTGGAAGTAGCTAAAAGATGAAGAACATTTTGCACGTAAGATGCACTGTATTTTTCTCTTTATCATGGTCACATTAAATTCATTTGCATTCAGTGATAGAAGACTGTTTACCTTCTTGCTGTAACTGGCAGGTTAATTCCCACACACAGTTCAAAGCTAAGTCAAATTTACATCAGAGAGGACTACAATAAGTATTTATTTATTTATATACCTAGGCACACACCTCTGCTTGCGTATGTGTATATTTTTACATCAAGAAGAGAAGTAGCACACACATCTCCTTCAGCTGCCATATCCTTAACTTGGGACATCCTCTACTTTCTGAAGCATTGAAAGTCCATTCTTCATTTTAAATTATTAAGTATGCTATGGGTTACAATCTCTCCTTTATGTTCAAAATGGTTGGCTTACAGTCTTTTCAGTGACAGTCTGTGATATTCAGTCAAACAAGCAAATCCAGAAATGGGAATCACTTTTCATTATGTTCTCATCTGCACCCCATATGGGTTTTCAGTGTTCTTATCTTTCAAAATGTTATATTGCTGGGGGAAAAAAAACAACAAAACAAACAAAACTCCTAGGTACAATAAACCTACACATAGTAAGCATAAATATTTCTAGTAGAAACATATACATGAGAAAAATACATATAAGCACCTCCCTGCTCCCTCCCCTTAGGAAAGGAAAAAGATGATCAGCAAAAAGTGATTCCAAATTATAAGAAGCATTTGTGACTTTTAAAGGTCATCTGAGTCAACAAGCACTGGTTAAGTAGTTCATGTTGACAGCCCAGGATATTCAAATTCTCTTTTTATGTACAAATCTGATACAGCAGAGGCACTGGTAATAATAGCTGTCTCCAGCAGTGCCTCACCAATGTCTCTCAACCCTGATCTGCAGGAACCACCTGGAGGGTTGAAAGAACATATCGTCTGCGTGATCCATTCAAGCTTTCAGCTTCCTCCAACCCCAGATTACTACATCGGAGGACAAAGTGTAGCAGTGGTTTTATTATGTAGGCTCCTATCTCCAGAGGAGCATAGTGAGATTTCACCTCCATTCATAGAAACTAGTGAACAGAATTTCAAGACAACTAAGAAACACCAGCTGGCCTATGGGTGGGGGAAAAAAAAGAAAGAAACATTTTAAGAAAATTGAACAATGGCTCAAACAAGAAGTGATATTAGAAATGGATGTTGATTTGTAAAGAAAATCAATTTCTACTGTAAATATCACAGATTTCACCAAAATGAGAAAAAGATTTCTAGCAGTTTAATCACAGTTAAGGCCAATTTCATCAATCAAAAACGTTCAGTGTGTTAGCTGACCTAAGTGATGCTAACCAATTAAATGATGCTCGTAGATGATATGAGCAGTGGTGCATCCTTTCAAAATTTCAGTGCTTGTTCTCTTCATGAAACCATCAAAAATAACCCACAGTAAAAGCAAAACCAAAAAGCTAAAAAAAGATCTGGGGTTTTCTAAATTACAAGGATTAAATATCCTCAGTTTCTGTCAAATCCACTGTAACTTAGTTCACAATTTTTCCCCCTAAAAGTAGAAGCCACATTAACTAGCCACCGAGTAAAGTACCAGCATTCCAACAAGATCAAGAGGCCTTTAAATGTAAAGCACTTAATTCATTATTCTGCCCAAATTTTGACAATTAATAGAATACATATACACACGAAGCTTTGATATCAATATGCATATTTGAAAATTACCACCCAAGCATTTTCACATCCAAGTATTACATAGAAGTAAAACAAAATGCACTCCTACTGCTGCCACTGAACAGTTCAAACTTTTAAAACTTTTTTTTTTGATGGTGCCCATAAAAACCCCAGGAAAAAGTGATTCTAAGACTATAATTTGCACTTGGGTGCTTTAAATCACAGTCAAGCAGACAGAACATTAAGAATGGTATGGTTTTTATTTTCTACAGTGGTTTTATTGACAAGCTTATTTTCTTGTAAAGTTTGAAAAGCTAACACTACCTGTCCACATAGAAGGGGAAACAAAACTTGGTCAAAGTCTGTAGAACTTCCTGTGGAGAGAAAAAGAGATAATTTATACATCTATTGGGACCAATAAATGTAATATTAACCACATCACACAATTTCACAACTTTGCCCTGAAGAAATAAGAGACAGATGAAGAAATATGGGCTTTATCAATTACATGGAAGGAGTACCAGGCAGTCAATCATGTGAAATAATAAACATGATCAAACTTCATTAAAAATGAAAAATTAATCAAGATTCACACATGGGCAGGCAGCAGGAGCCATCCAGCAATTCTCGAAAGAGTAGGAGGAGGTTGGGTTGTTGAGTGTTAACACCTCTCTAGGGACAATCTCTACCCTGACCATATGGATCATAGTGAATAACACCAAACCACATGGGTTTGGCCTGGCAGGACCACTTCTGCTGGCACAGCTTTTGACTGTTACCTAGGAACAGAGGTCTGGGGGATTAGAGAATACTTCCTAACATCAGCAAGACAAATAACAAAAGATAAAGCCAATAGGTCTCATAGCAGGAATGTTTAACGTTGCCTACTGCTCTTAGAAAGAAAATCTGAGTGTTAAAAGACTGATTGAAATAACGTGTATTAAAATTAATACAAATTGTTTAACCTACTAACCATTTTCTAAATGTTGCAAAACAGCATCATAGACAAACTTTTAAGCACAGCCTTTGCATGAGCTCAAATGAAAAGCATGAATATGAAAACTGAAAACACGATCAGCAGAGAAATTAATCAACTTTACAACTTTAAACAAATGCAGTCATTAAAAAGGCAAAACCAGAAATATTTTAGTCTCAAAATAGTTGTATTCATACACAGAAGTTATCCATTTATATTGTATAGTTCTATAATATTCAAAATTTGAATTCTATAACCCACAACCCACCATAAATATCTACCCAGTTTGCAGACCTTTACTACCAGCCAATTCATTGTTCATTCTCCTTCACACTTAAATATTTCAGGACCTGAAACGTAAACTGTATTTCTGCTTTCAGCTGAAACAAGATAACCCTGACTAAAGGACAAACCCTCTGATAAATTCAACACTTTTCTGACCAGTAGTAATAAATTGTCATCAATAACTAAACTGATGCTTCCCGCTTCATTTATTTCTAAAACCAATGCCATCATTCAACAAACAAACTACATCAATCTAATAACCTATTCAATGAAGCAGAAAACATATTGACTCCCTTGCAGGAACATGTTCCTCCTACATAATTCAAATAAGCACATCCCATTCTTAACAATGGTTTCAGGCTCAACTGCTCATAGACTCTTCTTTGGAGGTTTCTTGACAACTAAAATGTAGCAAGTTCTTAAGATTTCAGGCAGAAACAGATATGGAAACTTTGACTTCTTGACAGTTTATTGATAGATTATTTAACAACCTCCTGTTTTTAAAGAACAAGAAAGGATCTATTGAAGAATGCCATGTAAAGCAAAGAAGTAGCCTCCTTTCAATTTCAGCAGGAAACTTGGAAAGGAACTATATAGGTTTCAGAGTAAACTCTGCAGAAATATGTATTTTGATACAAAATAAAGCCTTGATAGTCAAGGCCTCATTACTGTGATTGGGTTCACCCTTGTGCAGAATCTCACTGACTTCCACAAGGATCTACCGTCTGCTGAACAACTCTGCTTCTTGCGCACAAAAACTACATCTTGACAAATTTTAACTATTACACAGTTGTCCTTTACCCACAACTGAAATCTCAATGCATAAAATGTTAAATCACAAACCCACAACAGAATTTTAAAAGAATCAAAATGATAATCAGAGGAATGTAAAGTGTCTATATTTTTATTGGCCTTATCAATACAAATTCTCTTCAAAATAATGACTGCACATCTATTTTTTAAAAACAAAGCCACATAGCTGCTACACAGAATTCTGAAATAGAACAGTGTTAAAAGATAACAAGTCAGCAGTCACTTCAAAATGGCAGAATAGATTCTCTCCATTATTTTTTATTATTTAAATAATTACTGTAACTGCAAGTAAAACCATTCACGTAATAAAACACTTTAGCCTCTCATCAGCATTGTGTTATTGTAGGATAATAGCGTATTACTCAGAGCTTACTTTGCACTTGTTTCTTGCTATGTATAGCTTCCTAAACACAGAAAATGAAATTTTCACTTAAAGAGGTAATATATTGAATCTGTACCACTATACATTGCCTAGTCTTTTAAAGAAAGATTTTTACAGTGATATTATTATGTGGCTTTTACAATGTTATTGGACATAATTTGACACTCATTATATACCAATACTTATCTGCCTTGATTTACAACTAAAAAATTGAGGCTAGTACAGGTTAACCACAGACCTATTTTTAAATTTTAATTATTAAAAAAAAAAATCACATACAGAATTAGCTTTTAATTAGCAAAAATGCTGATCTTTTGCATGTAAGAAATACAATTACTGGAGAACTATTCAATTTTTGCTCAAGTTGCTATCTCGTTACTATAAATGTAATGCTTTTTTTCTTTTTTCTTTTTTTTTCCCCCCCTTTAAATACTGCTCAGTTTGAAAGATTAGCAATGCCTACATAACACACAACTTCCTACAAGACCTCTTTAGGTGGGTGGTTACTTATGGCCTAGAAAAATAATAATTTCTTTACAATTTCAAACCAAAACAATAACAAAACCAAACCTAGAATCCCTCCATGTCAGTATCTTATAATTCTTATTATGTTTTTGCCTGACATGAAACACAGAGGTAGTATCAATAGCGTGTTTTCTTATTTTATTCCCCTATGCCTCTTTTCTTAAAGAAAAACCTACATAAATGGCTCTAAAGCAAATACACCCTAAAAAGAAGAAAAAAAAACCCCACCCCCCAAACAATCCAGGACACACAGCTGATAAGCGTAAATTACCCAGGAGCTGAAACCAGTGTCTCTGGGGTATCACATGCCAGTTTTCTGGATCAATCCCCAAGTTTATATTTTCACAAATCTTTTTACATGCAGTTTGATTTTTAACATTTTAATGAGCAAAAAGTGCATCTATAGCAGCCAGTCACCACAGTTAAAGTGCAGGGCATGAACTGTGTCCCTTGAGGGATTCAGCCCAGCCGTGTCACCAGTGGCTTTAGGACATACACCACCTGGTTCCTTGTCCCAAGGTTCCAACTCTTTTCATAATCAAAACACTGCTGACATTATAAACCCCACATGGGTTTTCTAAAATCCTTCCCAATCAATAAAGCCAGTACATAACTTATCGGAGACAACACAGAGCTCATTGATTAAGTTTGGTTTCAGTAGCAAAGTTTTCAAAATAAATGAGGCAGGAATACAATGTTCAGCCCTTTTGTGTCACATCGCAATTTATGAAGGTGAGGCAGTCTCTGAAAGGACTTCCTCCCCACACACACACGAGAGATACTTGAAAAGCGTATGGAAAGCAAGGTTGTTAAATACACACAATACACACACTTGGCTTATGTCCCAAAATATCTATATATTGAGATGAAATAGTAAAGAAAGCTCAACTTTGCTGAAAAATTTTGCATATTCACTTGTGAATTTAATATGCAAGCTGTATCTTAACTAAAGTCTTTTTTACTTTTATTTTTAAACCTTTCACCGTATGCTCCCACTTCCACGCCAATGGAACAACTTCAGAGCCTCTTAAATATAAAGGATCGCTTTATTTCTCTTGTTCAAGTGAACATTGGTAACAAATATCCCATGCTGCAGCTACAATTGAACTGCACTGATAAAATGGTATGCAAATTGATGGTCTAATGCAAGAACAGCAGACTGTTGCAAACTATCTACTCTTAGACACGCGATGCAACAGATATTCAAAGTGGAACAAGAACTCTAAGTAGAAGTTGGAGAGAAAAGAAATTAAAATACAGGCAGAGATCTGTGAAAAATAATGAATGATTAAGGGAAGATACTGCAATATTAATGTGAGTCAGAGAAGGGAAACAATACACCACAAAACGCAACAGGTTGGGGACCTGTATTTGGAAGGCTATTGGGAAACCTGAGGAAAAACAAGATGAAGTTGAAAAGACTACCCGGCGTACAGACAAGACCTTTAGCTGTGGATCATGAGAGGGAAATCAACCCAAAAACCCCACAACCATATTTCAGAAAGTACATACATTTTCACAAGAGGGCAATTAGAATATTACAAGAGAATGGAGCAAATAAGATGAGTCTTCCATGGACAGAAGAGATGACTCAGTGATGAAAAAGATGAATGCTGTTTTATTTCCTTGACCTTAAACCAGAGGTGAGGTATAGGTGAGGTGGCTGTAAGTGAAACACTAAACAGAGAGGGTAGAAATACAAATAGTTTTTATCTTATCCAGCTTGAAATACCATCTGAATCCATGGAACAAACATGAAATCCATCCTCTTTGCATGGAGGGACACCAAGAGAGTTTCAAGAACATATCCACAGACTGATGAAGGAAGGAGGAGATACTGGAGAGCAGCGAGGGTTAAGAAGAGGACAATGACAGCCAGCCCTACGGGATCAAGGGAAGGAAGAAGAGGTAACAGGATCCCCACTGACCAGCAAGCAACTATAGACGATTTTATTTCTGCTCAGAAACAACAACAAATTTAAACACAGCAAAAACGTTAATATAGCATAAAAGAGTGCTAAAACATTAATTGAAGCAAAATATTATCCAATTATTTTGAAATTTGGGTTGTACATTAATCTACCTTATAGCCACAAAATTGTAAGCTGCTCTTATATTTAATTCATCTATTTGAATAATTTTAAGCTAACAATTAATTAAATCATCAACTGCAATGGAACAACAAGTTTAAGAATTCAAAACAGTTGCCAGTGCACCCAAATAACCAACTTAAACCTGGCAACACCTCTATTTAAAACCCAAAGGGTGGTGAAAGAAAAAGTACAGAACAATCCAGAACACCATAAATTCTGTTACCTATGCAGAGTTGGTCAGAAATTCATATGCATTTTCCTAGGAAAGGGAACACTTTTCTGCACAATAGTCACCTCAGTAACAAGTTTTGCTAACTACTTTCAACATTTTACAAAGCAACTACTCACAACGGACAGGAAAAGGTAGTCATGTTTCAAAATTTCATTTAAATAATATAAATGTAATAAAGCAATGCCAGCACAAAAAATTCAGCCACTAACTTGAACACAGCTATGAGTTACAAACAGGCATCAGTACATCTTGTGTTCTGAAAATTTGAACTTTAATTTGTATTTATTATTAGTGTCAGCTTATATTATCTTACACTAAATTTTCCTAAAGTTATTATTACAGATTATTCTCATCAATTAACAAACACCATGCAATTATGTAGTTAAAAATCAGGAGAAGTATTCCAATTCAAGCAGCTTATAAAAACTAATTCTCAAATTAAAAATAAAGTATCCTGCATGCAGAGGCCAGTGTCACATAGCCACAACAAAAAGCTGAGATTTTGCAAGATGACGAAGCAGAGAAAGCAAAGAACAATAAACTTAAAAACAAGATTTCTCTAGATTTTAAAGATTTTTCTAGTTTTTAAAAAGCTGATACAACACAGATTTTTTTTTTTTTTTAAATCATTGCTCACTTAAAATACTTATGTCAAATTTCATCTTGCATTGATTTTATCAAAAAAATCTTTTTACATCTTATGGCAGTACTGAACGTTACTGATTTTTATAACGGTCAAAATATTTTAAGAATTACTTTTAATCAGTTCTTTAAAAGAATGTTCTACCCAAAAAACCAGGAGCATAATTTGCTTAGAAGCATTAATTTAAACTACCTTAATTGAGTTTTATCTCTCACTTTTTAAAATTCTACTATTATTCCAATACAACTTTATAGCACTAGTTCATCCATTTGCTTAGCGTTCTAAAAATCCATTAGCTCTTTTTGAGCAATTATAAAGCTTGAGTTAGGGGAGGGTTTTTCTCCTACAGAAGTCACTTCTTCCTGTATGAGGGTCAGAAGGGGAACGGTACCCAGTATGAAATAACATCATTTCACTGAAGGTAACCAACTGTTCTCAGGAAAATGCTATTTTTTAAAAAACAAACAAAAAACCCAACACACATATACACAGTCCTGGTAACAGGAAGAGGATGAGATAAATAACATTTCCTAAGCATATTGAGGCCTGCTATCATTTAAATATTTTAAACGTACAAAATATGTGCACAGATGGGCAACTTTTCTACTTGCATTACTAAAAACATATTTCAAGATAAAGCTCAAAATCCCTGAATTTTTTAAACCTAATTGTGACTCTGTTTCTTAGAATTCACACCCCAAGGCCAAAGCTTTCCTGCCACCAGTCCTTTAAATCTGATTTGGACATTACACGGGAGGAGGCTCCAAGCCTCCCTGAGGTCTCACTCCTTTTACAGCATACGCAAAAACAGTAGATAATGGGCCTATGCTGAATTCACTGCTCTGCACAGCTCCTCCTGGGACACAGGCCTAGCAGATGTGATAAAAACTGTGTCAGAGAAGTAGCTCTAGTTTTTGCCTTAATGACAACTTCAACCTCTCAACTAATAGAACAAAAGAACAGAAACGACTATTACTTTTTTCCAGTAGGAAAAAATCTGGAAGTAAAGCTGAACTAAATATTTAAGCAGTTTTTCAATGAGATCTCCTAAAAAAAGTATTTTAAACCCCTTCAATAAAATTAAGATTTGGTTTTATTCTAAGACAAACGGATTTTAGCTAACATGCTAAAAAAAAAAAGATCTACAGCTACTGTGGTAAGAATAATTGTTCCAGCCTTAAATCACAAAGAATTGAAAAATTATACAAACAAGCATAAAAAAAAACCAGGTCCAATTCTGTGAATAAACACTGATCAACTGGTAAAGATAAGAAGTGTCAATATCAGAAAGCTAAACTACTAATTGAATTAAATATATTTTAAATTTTTAGTGACTAAAAATGAGGAATATTTTCACTTCCACATTTAGGAAAAATTAGGTGAGAACTACTAGCTGTGAAAAGATAATCACATACTTCTCACACCGTAAGTCAATTGCACAGGTATATTGCATCAAAAACAAAGCTTTAAATATATACTTTGGTTAACATTTGTTAAATATTATAATTCTGGCTTAAGATGACTGGCCCTTTTAGACCTCATCTCAAATGCTCTATTCAGCTACAACTGCATACCCACTTAATCAGCAATCATTGTTGTCTGAGGCAGGACTTTGTTGTCAAGACATGCACTGAAACCTTTAAAAAATTTCAGAACTGGCATAAGAAAAAAGTGATCTTTGTCAAACAAGGACAAATTTATGCAAATCTTTTATAAACATTCACAAACATTTATTTAGCTTTTGAAATGTTGGCCTCATTTGAGAGCATGAAAATGAGGGGGAAGTAGGAAGATGCAAAGGACAGCTTAGAGGCTGGCACACTACATAAATATTCAGAAGGAAGATTATAGGATTCATGTTAGGCTGTCTTAGGTTTCTCCAAAGTCCACATAGAATACCAAAGAACAAAACTAACGAGAAGTAGAGCAGATGTTAGACAATGCAGCAGCCCTCTTTTCCACACTCACTTGGCTATACTTCGACGCTTTCATTTTTTCTTTCAATATGGTTAGGTCATTCAAGGATTCTCCTATAGACTCTGTATTGTGGCTACAGAGCTATAAGCTGGACCTCTGTCAGCTTTCCAAAAGTTTCCAATGAAAAGGCATTATGCAAATTCTACCTCTCTTACTCTCTTTCAGGAAAAAAGCCTCCAGTATGCAGTCATTGGAGTATTGGAAGTCCCAGCCTTCATTTCTGTATGGTTGTGTTTGCCTTAGGGCCATGCTGCTTGTTTTGACAGTGGATCCCCCTAGATAGTTGGGATTAGTCGAGCTTGTTTAGATAAACTTGAAATCAAGGCCTTCTCTAGGTAGACAGCTAGATGTAGCTACTGAGTTTCCAGCTGCCTCCTCCTTTCATCCCAAAACAACTGCAGATTCACAGTAGAGATCACAGCCACAGGCTATGTCACATACATAAGTACAAAATTAAAGGCTGCTAAAAGAAGCCTTTGTAAGTCTTAGTGCTAAAATAAGGAATCTGTACTGCATAGTTTAAACAAATTATTCAAGAAGCACCAATAAAGGTCTGCAATGGATAGTTAACAAGACATGTTCACAAAAGAAATACCCTGTTTACAAAGATGGGCAAGATCATGCTTTGTTAATCACTTCTGCACCATCCACTGTCCAACCTTTTAAAAAATATATGCAAGTAAATACTCTAAAACAGTATCTGCTAGGATATCTGAAAATGAGCTCTGTTTATCAAATACAAACTTATGATCCCAGGAGACTATTATGACAGTATTATTCCAATTAGATTTTCAGTCATATTCACAACAAGACTGGGACAGATTTGATCTTTACTATAATCAGATAATGCAAACCATAGGAATTCATTCACACAAATATAATACGTTAAAAGAGAAGGGCCAGAGCTCCAAACCTAAATTAAAGCCTAAAATTAAATCCCGCCCATGTAACTGTTGCACCTTTCTAAATCTGCATTGTAGTTCAGACCCAACAGTAGATTCATTTTTCAGGGGGTAGGAAAAAAAACCCACCAAAACATAGTTTTGGCTTTTAGAGATTGTAATCTCTTCTAGCTGGGTGCAAATTTTCATAAACACTTTTGCAGCATCCATGCACAACAGACAGGAAACTAAACTAAAGGAAAAAATCGCTAGGATGTTATAAATAAACAACCAGAAAATAAAGAAAATAAAAACAAACAAACAAACAAAAAGCTTAGTTCAATGAATAGTAAATATCATTAAAAATCAACTCCTGTCCTTTGCTCACCAAAAAGGATGTGAAGAAACATGCAATGTTGAAAACAGTTTAAATAAAGGCAACAGCAGAATTTTGTGGTTAAGAAGCAAAGGTAAGAATTTGCCACCAACTTCTCTGCCTTTGTGCAAAGGACTTCAGTATCACTTTTCTTCCATTTCTATATTACAGAAATTCTACTGTCTCTCACTGTAAAATTAAGTCATTTCACTGACAAGATCTTTTATAGAAATTCAAAGCATTAAAAAGTGTGAAAGAACAACATTAGACTCCAATTTCTTCCTGCACTGGTTACCAAAGAGAATATTAGAGCGTATACTGAATTCAGTTAGTCATTCCATATCATCAGTTCTCCATTAGTGACATCCTTAGCAGGAAATAAGCTACAGACTGGGAATACTAACCAACAAGTGAGCAAAATACATAATTCCTGAGAAGTAATGAGAAAAACAGTTCCATCATGCTATTGTGCTTAAAAGAAAACAGAAGAACACTTTGAGAATTGTTACCTAAAAATTAAATATGACTGCTAAGAAAAATGCCATGGATATACCTAGCACAGTGTTATCAAATACCAGAAACTGATATAATTCATGGATTTGCCTTCTCACAGAAGTCTTCTAATTCCTATGACCAAGATCCTCCTCACTGCTGGAGAGAAGAACACATAGCTGTGGAAGAGCTTTAAAGCTAGTCACTAATTAAGTTACTTAACAACTCCGTTACACAGGTATTATCTACTTTTTGCAGCTGAGGAAACATAACAAAACTAAACAACTATCCCAAAGGGGGCAACAGCTGACCCATTTTTAAAATTCAGGAGTACCTGTTTCTCAGACTTGCATTCACATCATACCTGTTTTGAGAATTCTCTAAAGGAGAAGGAAGGAGAAAATGATGATATACGATGAGGACACCAGTGCCCCCAGGGAAAGAATTTTTCTAACATTAAACTTTGCAGAGATGAGATGGAGTCGGTGATCACCTTCGATAAGCTGTATCCTCTTATAACCTTCAGTTTTCAAACCTTTTAGATTTCCAAATACGAGAATATGCTAGAGAGAATAGTGATCAAAAACCTGAAAGCTATAAAAACATTCATTAGCCGTGGAAGCGGTTTTTACTTGAAGAAAAGACAGCTGATATGTACAAAGATGACTGAACTTAGAAATTTATGTTTTCCAAGTATAAAGCTAAGAACAATGGACTTCCCTGGGTTAACACAGAATAATCTCCAACTTTTCTGTATAATATGCTACCATTTCTATGCTGCTGCCTAGACACATGTGAAAATTGAGTACGTGAACATCAATTAAACTCAGCTATCAATCATCAAATTCTTTCTTTCAGGCTACTTCCCAATCATTCCTTTAAAAAAATAAATTAAAAAAAGAACAAAGAATAATGCATGCAAAATAATTTGGGAAATTCAATTAAGGCATCATGCAATCTAAATGCTTTGCACTATACATTTGTGAAATTATGCAAAAGTTATACTAAAACCAACAGCAAATGTGCCAACATAGACCTCATGATGATGGCTATGAGAAAATTCAGTATCAGGAAATTAAAATATGTAAAAATACCAAAATTCCAGTTATACACACTCTTAGAGACTAGTTTTCTTTCACAGCTAAGGTAGTATGGTATTAAAAAATATATACCTTCCAGAACACGCATTCTGCTATTTTGCTGTGTTATAGTAACTTGGAATTCAGTACACCTGCCATTTAGTACTCATATGTTCGCTACATGTCTTGTGTTGTGTATTCTACAGGGCACTCCACCCTTACAGTCTAATTTACTGAGGGAACAGGGTTTTGGTAACCATGCAGATGACTACAACTGCATGCTTGTTATTACTGAAGTAACAAAACACCATCTGACTTCACTGAGAAGCAACATTTTCATATGAAATTCCTCCTGCTGAAAATAATGGACAGACTACGTGATCTTACAGTTCATCACTTGCGGGTGTGAGGTGTGGAGCAAATAAAAGGTCATGCCTACTTTAAAGTAAGTATCACACATAGCAAGACTCTCTGGTTAGGAAAAAACAAAAAAAAGTTATGTTTCCATCCATGCCGCCCCAAACCCAAAGGACTAGGAAGTCCCCTTGCTGTCAAGAATAAACCACTGAAATCTCCTGCCACTTTGGAAATGAACACAAAGGGACAGCAATCTTCTAGAATTCCCTTTCTTCATACCCTCTACATGCACCAGCACCTGGCTACAAGAACTCAAGATGAGCCGTTTAAATAACAAAGCACAAGCTGTTTTGTCTGGTTTGATGCTCTTTTACATGCCACAAGGATGCTCTGCAAATAAGAGATATACTTATTTCCCACTTGCTTTTTGTCTTTACAGCACCTTCAGTGAAGCTTTAGCTTCTTCATCACATTTTTTTAATGCATTTAATACACTGGGGTACGGGCAGACAAGTTGCAAGAGGAGGAATCTGAAGAACTGTTTCCTCCTCCACACGCTCAGGAAACTTTGAAGCTTTAATGACTACTTTAGGAGCTACAAAACAAACGTTCTCCTTACTTTGTTAAAATAGTACAGCTACATTAACGAAGCAATAGAAAACATATGAAGGGGGGGAAAAAGGTGCAAGACAGTATTATCAATGCTTGTTTAGTAGTATGGTCTCAAAAATAGAGATCAGCAATTCAGATGTTTAAGCTAGATAACTAAGTCATGACACTAAACTCTTGATTTAAAAGTAATCTCCAATCAACTAAGAAATTGTTTAACTACTTTATGACTGTTCATATAAAGACGTGGCATATCTGAGATTGATTTGTAACTCTAACCTTGACGACACCACTTATCTGGTGATACTTATTTTAATCATGTTTCAAAATAAGTTCAAGTGTTTGCAAAGGATAGTACTTCCCAGTATTCCCGTACATGCAAACATCAACGTAATCAGTCAAAGCAAGGAAGACCGTTACATGCATTGAGATGCGCTGACAACAATTTCAATATGCCTACACCCACCATATTGTTAGGTGCTTGAATTTTATTTTTAAGCAAAAGAAAGACACTTTCTACATATTACAAGTTTTTAAACAATATTTTTGAAATTGTTTATAAATTGATCTATAGCACCAGTATAGAACTGAATAGTTCAGGAGACTGAAACAAAAGAACTTTCTGAACTATTTTGATAATGACTGGCTTAACAAACCAAAGTAGAATATTACTGCATAAGTGTCTCCCATTTTAAAGAAACCCATCTTTACTTGAAGTGAATATTTTATAGTTTTATCAATAAATTTAAACATAAGTGATAATGATTACTCACTTTAGGCCTGATCCCACAACCTTTACTCACACAAGTAGTCCCACAGGATTTTAATACGACTACCTCAACGAATAAGGGTTGGCAGGACAGGTTTTAAATTATTCATATATTCACAGATTTTTAAGGCCAGAAGGGACCATTATGATCATCTAGTCTGACCTCTTGTATAACAAAGGCCATACGATTGTATCCAGTAATACTTGCACTCAGCTGAATAGTTTGTAGTGAAATCAAATTGTGTTTATTGAACTTCCAGTATTGATTCAAATTTTACACGAAAGAAAATGGAAATTGTTTAGAAAGTGGCTTGAACTGCATTTCCTCACATTTGAACCCAATTATTCCTCTATTTCTATTCAGAGTTTTTCTAACTTCTAGACACTAGCTTTTGACATGGCTTCCACACACAGGCTTTAGAGTTCAACACTATCGCAGGTAAAATCAAGGCTCCTCCGGGGCTCCTTCAAAAGATTAATTGGCAGTTAATTACTATTTGTTTTCTGCACTTATACCACTCCTGCCCTGCACCATGATTTCTGAAACACAGATATCATAACTGGAAAAACATTCAACTAATGTTATCAATGATGCAACAAAAAGGGAAAACAGCATCTCCACCTCAGCTCCGTCATAGACAGGAACAAATGGAGTAGCTGCTTAGATTACTAGCTTAAAGACACACACACACACCAAAAAAAAAAGAATTAGTTTTGAGTACATTGTCACTCAGCATGCCTC